>NW_026606077.1:14565000-15165000 GCF_029834395.1 Sorex fumeus | reverse complement strand
TCAGTCACACAGTGCTTGAAGCACCCATCCCTCCACCAGACACATTTTCCACCACCGTTATTTCCAGTAACCCATTCACCACGCCCACCCCACCCACCTCGCTGCCTCTGTGGCAGGTACAATCCTTCTTACTCTCTCTCTAATTTTGGGCATTATGATTTGCAATATAGATACTAAGAGGTGATCGTGTTTGGTCCTTGGTCTACTTCCTGAGCGATCCCTCCAATCATTTACTTAATGGTTCATTCTCAATCACAACTGTCTTTTCCCCCAGTACATGGAGCCAGCTTCCAAACAATGTTGTGATCCTCCTGGCCCTTATCTCTACAGTCCTTAAGTGTTAGTATCATATTATGCTACTTTATATTTTACAAATTAATGCAGTTATTCTATGTCTGTCCCTCTCTTTCTGATGCAGTTCATTTAGCATACTTTCCAGGTCCATCCAGTTATATGCAAATTTCATTATTTCATCTCTTTTAACAGTTGCACAGTATTCCATTGTGTAAAAGAACCAAAGTTTATTTAACTAATCATCTGTTCTCAGGCACTCGGGTTTTATCCAGATTCTGGCTGTTGTGAACAGTGCTGCAATAAACTACAAGTACAGATGTCACTTCTACTGTCTTTTTTTTGCATCTCCAGGTTTTTCCTAGAATAGCTATTGCTGAATCATATGGGAACACAATTTCTAGTTTTTGGAGGAATGCCCATATTGTTTTCCAAAACGCTGGGGCAGTCGGCATTCACACCGACAATGAATGAGAGTTACTGTCTTTCCGCATCCATGCCAGCACTGGTTGTTCTTGTTCTTTTTGATGTGTGCCGGTTTCTGTAGTATAAGACGATATCTCATTGGAGATAGCAGTGTAGAGCATTTTTATGTTCCTTTTGTCCATTTGTATTTCTTTTTTGAGGAAGTGTCTGTTCATTCCTTCTACCCATTTTTGATGGGGATAGAGGTTTTTTTCCTTGTAAAGTTCTTCCAGCATCTTGTATATAGCCTGAATATTAAGCCCCTGTCTGCTGAGTATTGGATAAATATTTTTCCCCGTTCCATGGGCTCTTTCTTTACTTTACTCACTGTATCTTTTGAGGTTCAGAATTTTCTTAGCTTAATATAGTCCCATTTGTTCATATTTGTTTCCACTTGCTTGGTCAGTGGTGTTTCATCCTTGAAGATGCCTTTAGCTTCAATGTCATGGAGCATTCTGCCTACATTTTCCTCTATATACCTTATGGCTGGAGCGATAGCACAGTGGTAGGGCATTTGCCTTGCACGCAGCCAGCCCTGCTGAGCTGGGTTTGATTCTTCTGCCCCTCTTGGAGAGCCTGGCAAGCTACCAAGGTATCACGCCCGCACAGCAAATCCTGGAAAGCTACCCATGATGTATTCGATATTCCAAACACAGTAACAAAGTCTCACAATGGAGACGTTACTGAGCCCACTCGAGCAAATCGATGAACAATGATGAACAACAACAGTGACAGTGACAGTACCTTATGGATTCTGGTCTGATAATGAGTCTTTAACCATTTTGATCTAGCTTTCATGCTTGGTATTAGACAGAGGTCTGAGTTCATTCTCTTGCAGGTAGCTGTCCAGTTTTCCCAGCACCAATTGTTGAAGAGGTATTCCTTGTTGCTCTTCAACTTTCTTGCTTCTTTATCAAAGATTAAATTATCTTATACTTTAGAGGCTATGTCAGAATATACAACTCTGTTCCATTGATCTGCGGGTCTGTTTCTATTCCAATACCATACTATTTTCATTATAACCATTTTGTAGTTCAGTTTGAGATTGGGAAGATGATGCCACCCATCTTCTTTTTCCCAAGAATTGCTTTTGCTATTCATGGGAATTTATTACTCCATATGAATTTCAATAGTGTGTGTCTATTTCTTAGAAAAATGTCATGGGTCAATCTACAAAGAAAGCAAACACTCCTGAAATTCATATGGAACAATAAGCCCCCACAAATAGCTAAAACAATTCTTGGGAAAAATTAAATAGGAGGAATCAACCTCCCTAACTTCAAACTCTACTACAAAGCAGTAATAATTAAAACGGCATGGTACTGGAACAAAGACAGAGCTGCAGACCAATGGAACAGGGTTGAATATACTGACATCTCCCCCCAAACATATGATCATCTAATCTTTGACAAGGGAGCAAGAAACGTGAAGTGGAGCAAGGAAAGCCTCTTTAACAAATTGTGCTGGAAAAACTAGACAGCTACATGCAAAAAAATGGGCTCAGATCTCTGCCTAACACCATGTACAAAAGTAAGATCAAAATGGATTAAAGACCTCAACATCAGACCGGAATCCATCAGGTACATTAAAGACAAAGATTGCAAAACCCTCCATGACAATGAAGCTAGTGGTATCTTCAAAGATGTTACACCACTGGCCAAGCAAGTGAAAACAAAGATAGACACATGGGACTATCTTAAACTAAAAGCTTCTGCACCTCAAAAGAAACAGTGACCAAAATACAAAGACAGTCTACAGAATGGGAAAGGATATTCGCCGAATACCCATCTGACAAGCTGTTGATATCAAGGATATACAAAAGTACTGGTTGAACTCCACAAGAAGAAAACATACAACCCCATAAAAAAAATGGGGCAACGAAATGAACAGAAACTTTCTCAAAGAAGAAATCCGGTTGGCTAAGAAGTATATGAGAAAATGCTCTACATTATTGATCATCAGAGGGATGCAGATCAAAACAACAATGAGATATCATCTCACACCACAGAGACTAGCCCACATCCACAAGAACAAAAGCAACCGGTGTTGGT
Organism: Sorex fumeus; assembly: GCF_029834395.1. Lineage (NCBI taxonomy): Eukaryota > Metazoa > Chordata > Mammalia > Eulipotyphla > Soricidae > Sorex > Sorex fumeus. The sequence goes on along the minus strand of NW_026606077.1, from coordinate 15,162,193 downwards.
GCAACATTCGCAAGATGTGTTCTTTCACTGCTGGTGGGAATGCCGTCTAGTTCAGCCCTTTCAGAAAACAGTAAGGATGATTTTCAAAAAATTAGAAATTGAGCTCCCATTTGTCCCAGCAATACCACTCCTGGAAATATATCCCAGAGAGGCAAAAAAGTATAGTCAAAGTGACATCTACACGTGTTTGTTCATTGCAACACTCTTTACAATAACCAGAATCTGGAAAAAACCTGAGTGCCTGAGAACAGATGACTGGTTAAAGAAACTTAGGTACATCTACACAATGGAGTACTATGCAGCTGCCAGAAAAGATGACGTCATGAAATTCATATACAAGTGGTACGACATGGAAAGTATCATGCTAAGATAAATGAGTCAGAAAAGAGAGGGACAGACATAGAAAGATAGCATTCATCTGGGGAACATAAAATAACAAAATAGGAGACTAACACTCAAGAATAGCCAAGGTAAGTACCAGGAGGTTCACTCTATAGCCTGGAGGACAGCCGCATATGCTAGGGGAAAAGGCAGCTCAGATAGAGAAGGGAGTACCAAATAAAGGGTGTTGGGAGTATCCTCCCAGGATGGGAGAAGCATGCTGAAAGTAGACTATAGACCGAACATGAATGCCACTCAATGCCTCTTTTGCAAACCATAACACCCAAAAGGAGAAGAGAGAACAAAAGGGAATGCCCTGCCACAGAGGCAGTATGGGCTGGGGGGATGAGGGGTGGGAGGGATACTGGGATCAGTGGTGTTGGAAAATGGGCATTGGTGGAGGGATGGGTACTCAATTATTGTATAACTGGAACCCAAGCACAAAAATTTGTAAGTCTACAACTGTACCTCATGGTGTTTCACTAATAAAAATTTTAAAAGTATAAAAATGTCATGGGTGTCCTCATAAGGACTGCATTGAATCTGTACAAAGATTTGGGTAGTATTACCATTTTGGCTATGTTAATCCTCCCAATCCATGGGCAGGAGATGTGTCTCCATTTTTTAGCGTCTTCTTTTATTTGTTGAAATAGTGTTTTGTAGTTTTCTTTGTATAGGTCCTTCACCTTTATAGTTAAGCTGATTCCAAGGCACTTAATTTTCTGAGGCACTATTGTGAATGAGATTGTTTTTTAATATCTCTTTCTTCTTTTTTCATAATTTGTGTATAGGAAGCTATGGACTTTGGGGTATTTCTTTTGTAATATGCCACTCTGCTGTACAAACAGGAGATTTTCTGTAGAGCCTTTAGTGTCTAAGTATAGTATCATGACATCTGCTAATAATGATAGCTTGATTTCTTCCTTTTTTATCCGGATGACTTTGATATCCTTTACTTGCCTAAGTGCTATGGCAACTACTTCCAGTACTATATTAAATAGAAGTGGTGAGAGTCGACAACCTTGTTTTGTTTCCAGTTTCTCAGCTTTTCCCCATTGAGAATAATGCTTGCTGTGAACTTGTGTTAGATGGTTTTGACTATATTGAGGAAAGTTTCTTTGATGCCCATTTTGATGAGAGTTTTCATCATAAATGGGTGCTGGATCTTGTCAAATGCCTTCTCTGCATCTATTGATATGATCATATGGTTTTTATCTTTCCATTTATTGATAAGGTGTATTATGTTGATTGACTTGCAAATGTTAACCCATCTTCACATCCCCGGGATGAATCCTACTTTGTAATGGTGTTTGATCTTTTTGCTGAGTTATTGGATTCTATTTGCTAGTAATTTTGTTGAGAATCTTTGAATCTGTATTCATCAGGGATATTGGCCTGTAATTCTCTTTTTATGTAGTGTCTGTCTGCTTTTGGTATGAGGGTGATATTTGCCTCCTAAAAACTGTTTGGAAGTGTTTCTGTTACTTCAATTTCTTGGAAAATCTTGGACAGAATCAGGAGACCTTCAAAGGTCATCTTTGAAGGTTTGGAAGAGTTCACTAGTGAATCCATCTGGGCAGGGCTTCTGTTTTTCAGGAGATTTTTGATTACTATTTCGATTTCCTTGATAGTGGTAGATCTGTTCGGGTCACTTGTCACTTGACACTTGTTATCCCATTGCTCATCAATTTGCTCAAGCAGGCGCCAGGAATGTTTCCATTTGTCCCTCACGTTCTAGTGTAGCCCAATGGCGTCTGCTCACTCCAGGAACACAAAGAGCATCAAACCATTCGTTCAAGGTCTTGACAAAGAAGTCTGACCATCTTGTAGGTGGACAGCCAGGTGTTCTTTTGACGTCCCGTGGAATCCAGTCAGTAACAGCTCTAGTCCAGTGGTCATCTCCAAATTGCATTATGTGTCCAGCCTACCTGATTTTCGATGCCTTGGCAAACGAGGCAGCATCCCTGATCCTTGAGCACCCTGATCCTAGATCAAGATCCATTCGGGTATTTCAAGTACTCTTGAGTCAGCTTTGGGAGACTATAGGAGTGCAGAAATTTATCCATGTCTTCAAGGTTGTCTCATTTCATAGCATAAGCTTTCCAGAGTAATCTCTGATTATCCTCTGCATTTCTCTTGGTTCTGCTGTGATGTCTCCCTTTTTGTTTTTGATTCTGTTAGGGTTCTCTCTTTCTCATTCCTTGTGAGTCTTGCTAGTGGTTTATCAGTCTTGTTTATTTTCTCATAGAACTAGCTCTTGGTTTCTCTGATCTTTTGGACAGTTTTTTGGATTCCCATGACATTTATTTCTGCTCTAATTTTTATTGTTTCTCTCCTCCTGTCTGGTTTGGGCTGCTTTTGTTAGTTATTCTCCAAGATCTTAAGCTGTGAGTTTAAGTTATGTGCGCTCACTCCTTCCTAAGGAATGCTTGTAGAGCTATAAATTTTCATCTTAACACACAGCTTTGCTGTGTCCCATAAGTTCTGGTAACACATGTCTTCATTCTTGTTCATTTCCAGGAATCTTTTGATTTCCTCTTTGATTTCCTTTCTAAGCCACTCATTATTCAGTAGTAAGCTGTTTAATTTCCAGGCTTGAGTTTCTGTTTCTGGATGTGATTCACTTCGATTTTCTATGCCTCGTGGTCTGAAAAGATCATTGATACAATTTCTATCCTCTTAATTTTATGGAGGTATGTTTTGTGGCCCAGCATGTGGTCTATCTTGGAGAATGCTCATGTACACTTGAGAAGAAGCTTTTGGGAATGAAATGTCATATGGTATATATCATATATATATATAAGATAGATTATATACTAAACCCCTGTCTTCCATTTCTACCCTCAGATAAAGTATATCCTTGCTGAACTTTAGTCTTGTTGACCTATCGAGAGGTGATAAAGCAGCATTGAAATCTCCAACCATTATTGTATTGCTATCAATGTCTTTCTTCAAATGTATGAGCAGTAGTCATTTTAAGTATTTTGCTGGTTCCTCGTTAGTTCCATATTCATTTAGGAGTGTGAGTTCTTCCTGGTGTACAGATCCTTTGATCATTAGAAAATGACCTTCACTGTCTCTTGAAAATTTCTTTAGTCCGAAGTCTATGTGGTCAGATATTAGTATGACCACTTCCGCTTTTTTAGAGAGTTGTTTGCTTGTAGGATTATTTTCTATCCTTTCACTTTGAGTCTGTGTTTGTTTTCTTGTTACAATGTTTCTTGCAGGCAGCAGAATCTTGGGTTCAATTTTTTGATCCATCCCATCACTCTGTGTCTTTTAATTGGTGCATTTAGCTCATTGATGTTGAGAGATATTATTTTTATGGCGTTTTGTGCCATCTTTCTGCCAGTTTGATGGATTTGGGGGGGCCTGTCTTTTTGTAAAGTAGCCTGTTATTTGCTCTTGTAGCCATGGTTTTCAGGCTATGAAGTTCCTTTTTTGTTTGTCTGTTGTTTTCATTCTGATATGTGTTCTCATTCTGATATGAATGAAAGTCTAGCTGGGCAAAGTATTCTAGGTGAGACCTATATTTCGTTGAGTTTTTTCACTATGTCCCACCACTGTCTTTGGACCCTTAGGGTTTCATCAGATAGGACTGCTGTGAATCTTAAGGATGCTCCTTTATAAGCAATTTCTTTCTTTGATCTTGCTGTTTTCATAATTTTATCTCTGTCTATGGTTTTCGTCATTCTGATCAGGATTGCCTTGGAGTATTTTTATTTGGATTTCCTTTAGCTGGAACCCTTCGGGTGTCCTGAATCTGATTGCATGTTCTCTTCAGCTCTGGGAACATCTTAGCAATGATGTCTTTGACAGTTTCTTCTTCGTCCCTCTGAGACTCCAGTGATTTTTATGTTATTCCCTCTTGGCTTCATCCTGATTTTCTCTTGACATCTGTTGGCTTATTTTGGGGCTTTTTCTCATTTTCTGCTGTTGTCTGGAGATTCTCTGTACCTCATCTTAGAGCTCACTAATTCTGTCCTCAGCAGCTGTTACTTTGTTGCTGAAGCCTTCCACTGAGTTTTTCATTTCATCTAACAAGCTTTTTAGGGTTGTCATTTCTGCTTGTATTTTTGTTTGCATTTTCCTCACCTCTGCTTTCATATTCTCTTGTATTTTGTCAGCAATGCATTCCATTGCTTCTTTGAGCTCCTTATACATCCTTAAAAGTCTCTTGACTTATTTTAATTTTAGGATGGTGAGGAGGCAGTTAAAAAAACATTCTCTTTAAAGATCAATCAGGTTTACAGAAAAAGAAAGCAAATGACAAATGTTTAAATCCTTCCCTATTGTCTCTCTGTAAGAAAGTAAAAATATGCAGTTATTAAAATCTTAAGAATCAATAAATAGTGTTTAAACTCAACTCACTACCTTTGAAGAAGCTATTATGCATACCTAGGCCTCTGTTTTCCTCATCTGTAAAATGGAGATATAAGATTACCTATTCATAAAGGTCCTTCTGAAAAATATATGATCCATGGGGAAAATCAAGCCCAGTATACGATAAACAGTCAACAAAAAATAGGCAATTACTGCTATCACACATGAATAAATTCTAAATGCACCAATTAAGAGACATAGAGTGGCAAAATGGATTAAAAAACGTGATTCAACATTCTGCTGCCTACAAGAAACACATCTGAACAGTCAGAGCAAACACAGACTCAAGGTCAAAATATGGAAAACAATCCTTCAAGCAAATAATTCCCTGAAAACAGCCAGGGCGGCCACACTAGTATTCAACAATACAGATTTCAGGATTAGAAGGGACAGCGAAAGCCATTTTTTCATAATCAAGGGATATGAACAGCAGGAAGAAATCAAACTCCTAAACATACATACACCCAATGAGGGACTAGAAAAAATACTTAAAACAACTGCTAATAGACTTCAAGGAGGACGTCAGTAGCAACACAATAGTAGTTGGAGACTTCAACACCGCTATATCACACCCTGGATAGATCAACGAGATTAAAACTCAGGAAGGAATTACTGGCTTTGAAGGAATAAATAGAAGAGAGAGGGCTAATAGATTTATACAGGGCTTTCCATCCACCCCAAAAACAAATACACATTCTTTTCCAGTGCACACAGAACATTTTCCAAGAAAGACCACGTGCTGGACCACAAAACAAACCTCAACAGAATCAGGAAGATAGAAATTGTATCAAATATCTTTTCAGACCACGATGCACTGAAGGTAGAAGTTAATAATACACTGAAACGAAGAATCAAATCAAACAGCAGAAATTAAACAAATCAATGTTGAACAACAGGTGGGTCTGGGAGGAAATCAAAGAAGAAATCAAAAGATACCTAAAAACAAGCGAGAATGAAGACATGAGCTACCAGAACTTGTGAGACACAACTAAAGCCATTGTCAAGGGAAAATTTTATAGCTTTGCAAACATTTCTCAGGAAGGAAGAAAGAGCCCAAATAAATAATTTGACTTCACAGCTCAAGACCTTAGAGAAGGAACAACAAAAGTAGTTTGTTGCAGGAGTATAGAAGTAATAAAACTTACAGCATAAATTAACAACATGGAAACCCAAAAAACAATACAAAAGATAAGTGAAACCAAGACCTGGTTCATTGAGAAAATAAACAAGATTGGTAAAGTATGAGTAAGACTGACATAGGAAAAGAGAGAGAGAGAAAGAGAGAGAAAGAGAGAGAAGCCTAATAAACTGAATCAGAAATTAAAAGAAAGACATCAAAACAGAAAGCAAAGAAGTTCAAAAGATCATTAGACATTACTTTGAAAAATCTGTATGCAATGAAACAAGAGAACCTAGAAGAAATGGAAAAATTCCTGGATTCCTATAAACTACCAAGGCTGAACCAAAAAGATTTGGAATATTGAATAGACCTATCACTATCAAGGAAATTGAAAGAATAATCGAAAGTCTTCCCAAAAACAAAAGCGCAGATCCAGATGGATTCACGAGCGAATTCTTCCAAACACTTTAAAGAGGATCTATTGCTACTACTTCTCACACATTTCCAGAAAATTTAATAAACAAACTCTCCCAAAGAGTTTCTATGAGGCACATATCACCCTAATACCAAAAGTGAACAGAGACAACACAACAAAAAAAATTACAGGCCGATATCCCTGATGACACGGATGCAAAAATCCCCAACAAAATATTCACAAATAGAATTCAACATCTCATCAAAAAGATCATAAAACATGACTAGCTGGTATTATCCCGCGTATGCAAGGATGGTTTAACATTTGCAAGTCAATCAACATAATCCAGCATATCAATAAAAAAGAGGATAAAAACCATATGATCATATCAATAGATGCAGAGAAATGATTTGATAAGATCCAGCACCTATTTATGATGAAAAGACTCAGAAAAATGTGAATTGAGGGAACTTTACTCCATATAGTCAAAGCCATTTACCACAAGCCCACAGCAAGCATTACCCTCAATGGGTTAAGACTAAGAGCCTTCCCTTTAAGATCACGGACAAAACAAGAATGTCTACTCTCACCAATGTCTACTCTCACCACTGATTCCATATAGTACTAGAAGTATCTGCCATAGCATTTAGGAAAGAAAAAGATATTAAGGGAATCCAGATAGGGAAGGAAGAGATCAAATTATCACTATTTGTAGATGACATAATACTATACTTAGAGAACCCTAAAGTTTGTACCAAGAAGCTTCTAGAAACAATAGACTTGTATAGTAAAGTCACAGACTATAAAATCAATATCCAAAAGTCCATGGCTTTGCTATATACAAAAATGTGAGAGAATAAAGGAATATGCAAAAATCTATGCGGTTCACAACCATGCTTCAGAAAATCATATACCTCGGAATCAGCTTAACTATGGAGGTAAAGGACCTATACAAAGAAAAGTACAAAACACTACTTCAAGAAATAAAGAGGACATGAGGAAGTGGGAAAACATCCCCTGCTCATGGATTGGGAGAATTAACATTATCAAAGTGGCAATACTCCCCAAAGCATAATACAGATTCAATGCAATCTCTATAAGGATACCCATGACATTCTTCAAGGAAGTGGACCAAACACTTCTGAAATTCATATAGAACAACAAATCCCCAAGAATAGCTAAAGCAATTCTGGACGGGAAATGAGAGCCATCACCTTCCCCAATCTCAAACCTAACTACAAAGTGGTAATAATTAAAACAGCATGGTACTGGAACAAAGGCAGAACAGTAGACCAATGGAACAGGGTTGAATATCCTTACACAGACCCTCAAATATATGACCATCTAATCTTTGATAAGGGAGCAAGAAATGTGAAGTGGGGTAAGGAAAGCCTCTTTAACAAATGGTACTGGCAAAACTGGACAGCTACATGCAAAAAAATGGGCTCTTCCTCTACCTAACACCATGCACAAAAGTCAGATCAAACTGAATTAAAGACCTTAACGTCAGACCACAATCTATAAGGTACACTGAAGACAAGCTCAGCAAAACCCTCCACGACATTGAAGCTACAGGTATCTTCAAAGTTGACTCGCCACTGACCGGGCAAAGTGGAAACACTTGATCACTTGACTTCCCGTTAATCATTGATTTGCTCGAGCGGGTGCCAGTAACGTCTCCATTTGTCCCTGTCGCGTGCTAATGCAGCCCAGTGGCGTTAGTTCACTCTAGGAACATGAAGATCCTCAAACCGATCGTTCACGATCTTGATGAAGAAGTCTGACAATCTGGTAGGTGGGCGGTCACGTGGTCTTTTGACATCCCGTGGAATCCAGTTGGTAACAGCTCGAGTGGTCGTCTTGAAATCTCACTACGTGACCAGCCCATCTGATTTTTGACACCTTGGCAAACGAGACAGCATCCCTGATTCTTGATCGTCGACGGATATCGGAACTCCGGATTCTTTCTCTCATTTGAGTGAAACGTGATATTCCAAGCATAGCTCTTTCAATTCCTCTTTGGGAGACCCGAATAACGTTCTCATCCTGTTTGCATAGGGCCCAGGTCTCTGAGGCATATGTTAATGCAGGAAGAACAGTGGAATCAAAGAGATGTGCCCGGAGCCGGAGGTTCTTCATGCTCTTAGCTATTGCTTCAACGCTCTTGAAGGCGTTCCAAGCCACTCTCTTCCTCCTGCACAGCTCAGGTGCCAGGTCATTTGTCATGTTGACTTCTCGACCTAAGTACACATAGCTGTTGCATTCGGAGATGGTTGTTCCGTAGAGAGTGAATGGGGCGTCAGGAACGAGGCTGTTTCTCATAAACATTGTCTTCCTAAGATTCAGCTGTAGTCCGATCTTTCCACACTCACGGTCGAAGTCGGCCAGCATTTGTGCTGCTTGGCTGATGTTTGGTGTTATTAAAACAATGTCATCAGCAAAGCAAGGTGGTGTAGTTGCCGACAATCTATCTTCACTCCCATTCCTTCCCATTCTAGTCGTCGCATGATGTTCTCAAGGATGGCACTGAAGAGTTTCGGTGAAATGGCAATCACCCTGCCGAACCCCTCTCTTGACGTCAATGATCGGGGGATAGTTGCTAATGTCATGGACGTCTCCCTTCTTGAACAGTAGTACAGTCCTGCTGGTTTTCCACTGGGACGGAACCTTGCATTCAGACAGGTAGCATGTGAAGAGCCGAGCCAGCATATTGATGAGTACTGACGACAGGTTCTTCAGGTGTTCAGGTCTGACCTTGTCTGGGCCGGGTGCTGTTCGTTTCTTTACTGACGAAATGGCGTGTCGAATTTCGGAAGGGAGAACATTGGGAACGACATATCCATCCTGTGGAATTTGGTATGTCGGCAAGTGGACATGGCTATCGAAGAGATTTGAGTAGAAGTCATGGGTAATTTTCTCCATTGCGGTTCTGGAGGATGTGATAGATCCATCAGGACATCGGAGGGCAGTCATCTTGGTCTTGTAGTTGGCGAAGGACAGGCGGGCATTACAAATACTTGTCCCGGCTTCTGCCGCATCTACCAGCACTTCTGCTCTTCTCTTTGAGGTCTTCCTTGATCGCATCTCTGCACTGCTTTACGAGCTCAGATGTTCGCTTGCGGTTGCCTGAGGCATGCGCCAAACCACGTTGGCAAATAAGCTCAAGAGTTTTCGAAGACAGGCGTTTTTTTTTTTTTTGTGGCTATCTCTCTCTTGGCGTTCCTCGCACAATCATGGAGGTGCTGAACCAGTCAATCGTATTCCTCGTCAATGTTGTCAACAATGGCATCTTCCCATGTTGCTGCAAAAGTGCCAAAGAGCTCCCAGTTGGTGGTCGTTCTGGGAGTTCTCTTTTTAAACTTTGCAGCCCTTTCTCCCCGCTCTGTGAAGTAGAATTTTGCACGAAGAAGATGGTGGTCTGATCCCATTTGGAATTCTGGGACAACAGCGATATCGGTCAGGCAAAACCGTTGATTGAATATGATGTGGTCTATTTCGTTGTGGAATCGTCCACCGGGAGACTCCCATGTCCATCACTTAGATTCTGCCTTCTGGAACTGTGAGTTACCATGAATGGTCTTGGTCGACATGATGAACTCAGTCTCTCACCCTGTTCGTTCCATTCTAGGCCATGGGTCCCGATGTGAAGTTCTTCAGCTGATCTTCTCGGTCCTATCTTGGCATTAAAATCACCCACAATGATCTTGTAGAAGGTGTGGTCTTCTTTGTGTATTTGATATGCCACTAATAAAAAATAAAATAAAAAAGAAATTGATTATACAGAAATTGACAATAAAAAACTCTTATTCTTCAAAAGAATTAACAAGATTGGGGGGTATAGCGCTCCCAGCAGGTCAATCTATACTTATGAGGCAAGTGCATCATTAGCCTGATGGTGCCTTCAAACTTCCAGATACCACAAAATTGCTGCTGTGCCTTTGACCCCAAAAACTTGAGGCAAAGTTTACAAAGAAAGTAAATGACCAAAAGTTAGCTATGTGGGAGACACACCCACAAACCACCTCCAGGTCAACTATATAATTGGAGGCAAGACCACTCTGGTTCCTGATTGAACTGCTTAATGGCCACGATCTCAGAGACTCAGAGACAAATCTCGGAAACCAGCAGCTTTTGGCAGAGATGCATCCGGTCCCCGCAATGGGTTACCTGCACCGGACCACCCCAGGGGGGAAAGGGTGTTGTCCCTCTGCCTGCTCCCCCTTGGCAGCTGTGTGGCCTCATCTTCCAGAGGCCACTGGACAGGTAAGGTTTGGGCCCGCAGTAACGAGACACACGGGGCATCACGGGATGGGGGTGGAGCCAGCCCTTTCCTCCCCACCCCAACAAGACCCCCGAGTCACAACCCATGAACGACCTCTCTGATTCCTGATCAAGTCACAAAATGGCCATGATCCCAGAGACTCAGAAACAAATCTCGGAACCCAGTGGCTTTTGGCAGAAATGTGTCTGGTCCCTGCAGTAGGTTACCAGCGCCGGGCCACCCCAGGTGGGAATAGGTTTCATGCCTTGGCCTGTTTTCCCTGGTGACTCGGTGGCTGCCATCCTCCAGAGGCCATTGGACATTCAAGTTTGGGCCTGTGAGACTCCAAGTCACTACCCACGAACGGCCTCTCTGGCTCCTGATCAAGCTGCTTAATGGCCATGATCCCAGAGACTCAGAAACAAATCTCAGAACCCAGCGGCTTTTGGCAAAATGCATCCAGACCCCACAGTAGGTTACTGTCGTGGGGCCACCCCGGGGGGGAAGGGTGCTGTCCCTCCCCCTGCTCCTCCTTGTCGGCTCAGTGGTTGCCATCCTCCAGAGGCCATTGGACAGTCAGATTTGGGTCCTAATGACGAGACACGTGGGGCCTCACGAGATGGGGGTGGATCCAGCCCTTTCCGCCCCGTCCCAATGAGACCCCCAAAGTTGCCGCCCATGAAAGGCCTTTCTGGTTCCTGATCAAGCTGCTTAACAGCCATGATCCAAGAGACTCAGGAACAAATCTCTGAACCCAGCAGGTTTGAACAGAAATCCCTCCAGATTTAATTGTTAAAATTTCCGAATTCCAAAATCGCGTGGCCACTACTGCAGCCGTGTGACATCATGTTATTCATAACCAGCAATAAAAAAATAAATTGTCTACAGTTGCCTTTTCGGCAGATCTAAGTGTTGGGGTAAAATCCCAAATAATAATGGTGAGTCTAGTGTTGAAATATTGAATGTAATCAAAGTATAGAGAGTAATGTGGAAATCATCTGCCCCACAGGTAAGGGGAAGGTGTGGGATGGGGGGTGTACTGGGGTTTTTGGTTGTGGAAAATGAGCACTGGTGAAGGGATGGGTGTTTCATCATTGTATGACCGAGACTTAGACTCAAAAGCTTTGTAACTGCTCTCACGGTGATTCAATAAGCAAAATTTCAAAAAGGAAAAAAAGAGTAAGGTGGCGTTCATGCCAATTCAATCAGCCTAATCAATGGCCGAATAAATAGCTATACTCCTACATTAAAAAGAAAAGAAATATACAATTCCTAGTACAAAAAAAAAAGAATTAACAAGATTAGCAAATCCTTAGCTAACCTCAAGCAAAAAAGAGAGAAAACCCAAAAATTAGATCAAGAATTACAGGAGAGAAATCATAACAGATACCTTGAATATCAAAAGAGCTGAAGGAAGGAGAGCAATAACAAGTAGGGTGCTTGCCATGCACACAGCTGATCCTGGTTTGATCCCATTTGGGCCCACAAGCTCTGAGTACAGAGTCAGAAGTAAGCCCTGATCACTGGAGGGTGTGGCTCAAAAAACAATAAATAAATAAATATAAACAAGAGCTTAAGAGATTGTTACAAGCATCTATGGCCCCAAGCCTAGAAGAATTGGATGAATCCTTAAAATATACAACATTTCAAGACTGAAGTAGGAGGAAACATAAATATGGAACATACCAATCTCAAGCAAGGAAATTGAAACAGTAATTCAAAATCTCCCCAAAACAAAAACCCAGATCCAGATGGGTTCACCAGTAAATTCTACTACATTTTCAAAGAAGGATTTAAAGATTTTTTAACTATACTCCTCAAGATCTTTCAAAATACTGAAGAAATAGGAAGCTCAAAGATGTATTATCTATCATCCTCAAGTTCTTTAAAAATAGTGAAGAAATAGGAGGCCAACATTACACTTACACCAAAGTAAACAGAGATTTACTATAAGGAAACTACAGACTGATAATCCTAATAAACATTGATGCAAAAATCTATCAACAATATCCGACAAAGTCTTCACTTTGTAAGATAGATGTTTAGATAACAGGGTTTGGTATGAGTTTAATAATGTAAAAGACTATTCTACTAGGAAAAAACGTGAAATATTTTCAACAGAAATATTACCAGCACCAACCCTACATATATATATATGCTGACACATATACATACGTGCAAACAGAAGCACCATTACTTACCTATCTCCCCAAATGGATTTGTGGAAGATATAAAAGTACTCATAGCATGTTTCTTCAACCAGATCACATATAGAGAAAAGGTTCTCACATTGCCCAAATACGTCTGCAGGATTCAGCAGGGTCATCTTCCAAATTGTAAGACTATTCTAGAGGCAAATGGGGTTGCAAGTTCTGTTTTACAGAACCCTGGATTTTATATAGCAGTGTCTTAGACTTAGGGAAAGTTGGATAATAGTTTTGTAGACCATCTACTCCCACTCTCACAGAGAACTTGTATTTGCATATGTTCTGGAGATTTAATGTGCATAATTTTACTTAAAGATAGTGGGGCTGGAGCAATAGCGCAGCGAGTAGGGCGTTTGCCTTGCACGCGGCCGACGCGGGTTCAATTCCCAGCATCCCATATGGTCCCCTGAGCACTGCCCGGGGTAATTCCTGAGCGCAGAGCCAGGAGCAGTCCCTGTGCACAGCCGGGTGTGACCCAAAAAGCAAAAAAAAAAAAAAAAAAAAGTAAAAAAAAAAGATAGGGAGGGCAAGAAAAAGAGCAACAGTTCTTTGAACATTCCAGGGTATTATCACAAAGAAAATAAAGAAACTGGATGGAGCACAGCATTTTATGGTGTGTGTGTTTTTTCTGAGAAAGTTTACCTCAAGTGAAATTCAAATCTGCAGGATACAGAACATCAGGCATGCCCAGGACTGAGAGATGCTTTCTAAATGGGCACGAAAGACAAGAATTGGCCAAAACTCAAAAGGGGAAAGCAAGTCCAGCAAGTCCAGAAGTCTAATGCCAGAAAGAAAATGCCAACCTAAAGGGGGGTCGTTGAAATCAAAGTACTTACAGAGTTTTATGCTGGCATTCATTAAACTAAAAATAGCCTCTGACCTTGGGGAGTACAACACTGTGGATTTACTCTCATGGCATGAGCAGAGAATAGCCATTCCAGAGGCGTGACATGCCTAAGAAGAAGCAGTCTTGGCTTCTCTGCTTCAAAAGGCTTACCCCTATACTGACTCATCCAACCCCTACACTCAAATTCATGCTTAGTGCTTAGGCTTATCACAGAATTTCTTTGCATACTGGAACTCATTCATTTATTCATTTAGAGACTCAGGACTCATTAAACCCAACAAAAACACATGCAGCACAGATGGGAGCAGCTATTCCTGAAGTGAGAACTGCCCAGCAGGATCTCTACCTCAACTCTGCCCAACAATAATTTCTTTATGACAATAATTTTTAAGTGTCAATAAACCTTAAACTCTCCAATCAAAAGACACAGAGTAGCTGAATGGATCAGGAACCAAAATACAACCTTTTGCTACTTATAAGAGATTCACTTGAACTCATACAATAAAAACCAGCTCACAGTGAAAGGTGAGAAAACAATCATCCAAGCTAATAGTAGATTAAAAATAGCAGGGGTGAATGTACTTACAATATACAAAATAGCACTGAAACTAAGAAAGTAATGAGTTAGGAATGGACATTAAATTTTGTTTACAGTACTTAAATCTTATCAATTACCAAATAAAGGGGTGTCAACATTTATAAAGTAATTATTTTTCAATTTCTTCAAAAATACTGAAAAATTAGGAATTCTAAGAATTTCTTTGAAGCCAACATTACTCTAATACCTAAAGGCAGAAAAAGTATACCAAAAAATAAATTTACATGCCAGTGTCCCTGATCATCAACAAAATTGTCCAACAAAATATTAACAAACTGAGTTCAGCAATATATAAAAAGGATCATATAATGTAGTTGAATGGGTTTCATTCTAGACATGCAAGTGTGGCTAAATATATACAAATTAACTAATGTAATTACATTATATCAACAAAAGGAAAGATAATAGCCATATAAATCAGTGCAGAGAAGACATCTGACAAGTTTCAATATTTAAGCATGACTTTAAAGAGAGAGAGAGAGAGAGAAAGGGAGAACATTCATCAAGACATAGTCACCTACATAAAACCCACATCCAATATCATACTCAACAGAGTAAAACTGAAAGTCTTTACCAGGAGATAAGGCAGAAAGCGTGTCCGCATTCTACATTATAGTTTTGAAAGTCTTTGTACAGCAATCAGACAAGAGAAAGAAATAAAAATGATACGAATTGGAAAAGAAGAAAATGAACTATCACTATTTGCAGATGACACTATAACCTAGAAAACCTTAAAGGCTCCAATAAAAAAGATAGAAATAAAAAAACAAGTATAACAAGGTTACAAATCAACACACAAAACTCTGTGATATTTTTGTGTTTAAATAATAAACTGGAATACAAATAAAATAGACAACTTCGTTCAAAGTAGTATCCAAAAATGCCAAATACTTAACAATTAACGAAGTATGTGGAAGACTTCTATAGCAAAACCTATAAAACACTATTGAAATAAATAGAACAGGACACCAGGAAATGGAAAAATATTTCTTGATCACAGTTTGGAAGAATTTAAATTGTCAAAATGACCATCCTTCCCCAAACATTATACAGATTCAACGAAATCTTCCTTCAAATTCCAATGGGTTTAGAACCAACATAACAAAAATTTATATTGAACCATAAAACTCCCCAAATAGCCAAACCAATTCTAAGAGAAAAGATATTGCGTTTCCTGATTTTACATTGAACTATAAAGCTATAGTAATCAAAATTTTGTGGTATTAGAATCAAGATAGAGTCAGAGATAAATGGAACAGAATTGAGAGCCCTGAGGTAACCCTCATAGTTATGGACAGTTAGTCTATCACAAAGGCATAAGAAGTGGAGCAAGGAAGCTTCAGAGGTCTTAGGAAATTGGATAGCCAGATAGTGAAAAAGGAAAGTGAAACCATGTCTCACACTATATTAATACTTTTCTCACGATGAATCACAACCATCCTGTTATTCGTCGATTGCCTCGAGCAGGCCCCAGTAACGTCTCCTTCATTCTAGCCCTGAGATTTTTAAGAAGGTGCTATATTCAAGGCTCTTTAGGAGAATGAGACGCATCATTGTTACTGGTAGTTGGCATATTGGGTACGCCACGGGGAGTTTGCTAGACGCTGCCATGTGGGCACGTTACATTCGGTAGCCTGCCAGTTTGTCCAAAGTAGGAATGAGATAATAAGATTTCATAATAAGACGTTGCACGGCCGCAGCCGCGCGGTTCCAGGAGCTGGTTTTTATAGTCTCTGAGTCTTGGCCATTGATGGGATTACACAGCGCCAGGGGGCCAGTTGTTGGGTGTGACCCCCGCCTACTGGAATTCGGAGGATCTGGGTGGAGGATGCTCAGCCCTGATCCGAGTAGGCTTGGAGATCTTAGCCCCGGGACCCACTTGCCTTTGCTCCTCTGCTGGTACCTTCAGGTGTGCAGAGAGTGGTCTCAGCATGGTGGTGGCTGGTCCTGGAGGTCTTCGGCTGCTGGAGCCCTGGTCAGGGCGGGAAGGAAAGCTCAACCCGCTCCCCTCCAAGGGGCCCCAGCAAGGACAGCCAGGCGCAGGGGCAGGAGACTGCACTGTTCTCTTGCGGGAGCTGGTTTTTATAGTCTCTGAGTCTTGGTCATTGATGGGATTACACGGCGCCAGGGGGCCAGTTGTTGGGTGTGACCCCCGCCTACTGGAATTCGGAGGATCTGGGTGGAGGATGCTCAGCCCCGATCCGAGTAGGCTAATACTTTTATATTAGACCTAAATCCACAAAATACATTGAGGAAAACATAGGCCTAAATCTGGGAAATAGCAGAGGTGCCTACAATCTTCTGACTTCAGAGGGAAAGGCAAAGACAACAAAAAAATAAACAAATGAAACTACATCAAATTTTTTTTAAATTTGCATTTTGAAAGCAACTCAAGCTAAAATAAAAGATACACTACAAACTTGGAGAAAATATTTTCAAACAGTACATCAGATAAAGGAGTAATGTTGAATTTACATAAAGCACTCAAAAAGCCTAGCAACAAAAAAAAAGTCAAGAACTCCATCAAAATTGTCACAGAGGCAAGCTGCAAGTAGAAGAGAAAATGGGAATACTGGTGGAAGGTAGTGGACTCTGGTGAAGGAATTGGTATTGGAACACTGTATGTATGAAACTCAGTCACGAATAATTTTTTAACCTTGAAATTTACAGTGATTCAGTAAATAAAAAATGAAACTTTTCTTTTTAAAATGGAGATAGGTGATAGACACTCACCTAAAGAAAATGTATGGATGGTTACTAGGCATATTTAAAAGTTAGTAGGCATATTTAAAAGCACTGCCAGTAGGGATCCCTGAGTGCAGAGATAGTAAACCCTGAGTACCTAGGTGTGGCCCCAAATAAACCAACAAACAATAGGGAACATTCTTCAATATAGTTAATGTTTTAAACTATGAAGTGCACTTCTATATGACCCAGTAATTCAATTTCTGGGCATCTAAAGGGACACAAAACTCTATTCTGAAAAGACATATGTTCATAGCAGCACTCTTCACAATTTGCCACAATATGAAAACAATTTAAGTGTCAAAGAACAGATAGCTGTATGAAGAAGCATAGCGCATAAACACAATGTAATACTGCTTGGTTATAAGGAAAGATTAAATCCTACAATTTGCTGCTACATGGACATAAAAAGTGTCACTGCATCTGCAATTGTCTGTTTATTGCAGCACTCTTTACAATAGCCAGAATCTGGAAAAAAACTGAGTGCCTGAGAACAGATGACTGGTTAAAGAAACTTTGGTATATTTACACAATGGAGTACTATGTAGCTGTTAGAAAAGACGAAGTCACGAAATTCACATACAAGTGGTACTACATGGAAAGTATCATGTTAAGCGAAATGAGTCAGAAAGAGAGGGATAGACATAGAAAGATTGCATTCATCTAGGGAACATAAAGTAACAAAATAGGAGACAAACACCCAAGAATGGCCGAGATTAGTACCAGGAATTTTACTCCATGGCTTGGAGGCCAACCACACATACTAGGGGGAAAGGGAGCTCAGATGAAGAAGGGAACACCAAATAAAGGTGTTGGGAGGATCCTCCCAGGATGGAAGAAGCATGCGGAAAGTAGACTATAAACTAAACATGATTGTCACCCATTGCCTCTTTTGCAAACCACAACACCCAATAAGAGAGAGAGAACAAAATGGAATGCCCTGCCACAGATGCCCTGGCAGGGTGGGATGGGAGGGGATGGGGGGGGTGGGAGGGATACTGGGATCCGTGGTGGTGGGAAATGGGCACCGGTGGAGGGATGGGTATTTGATCATTGTATAATTGAAACCCAAGCACAAAAATGTGTAAGTCTGCAACTGTACCTCATGATGTCTCACTATTTAAAAAAAAATTTTAATAATAAAAAAGAGTGTCACTGAATGAAGTAAGTCAAAAGGAGATAGGCAGATAATGAATTCTCTGATGTATAGTTTATGAATAAAAATAGTAATGGAATAACAAATCGTCAAAGACAACAGAACCTGAAAACTGAAACTTGTGGGAGAGGAGAGGTGTAGGTTGAGATACGAAATTCTAGTGGAGGGTGTGGTTTTGGAATATTGTAAGCATGGAACCCTATTGTATTATAAAAATTAACCCTATGGTAAACATAAGCCCTATTGTAAACAAGAAACAGTATTGTAAATCACAGTGCCGAAAATATTTTTTTAAAAAAGGCAAAGTAGAATACAAAAGTAATTACCAAATAGTTGAGGGAGGGAGGACATTAAGACAGTAAAACTAGGGACCAGAGGAAGAGTACAGTGGGTAGGGTGTTTGCCTTGCATGCACCTGACACAGATTGGATCCCTGGCTGTGTAATCAATAAATAAATGTGTGCACTCTCTCACCACGTGCATTCAGTGGCCATGCTGCTTTCCCACCCTATACAGCCGATGAAGTAAGGAAAGGAGGGCCAGGCTGATTTGTGATCAGTTGCAGTTTATTCCAATCTCGTCTCCCTCTGCCTCCTTCCAGTCTCACCTGCTCCTTCATTCCTCCTATCTCTCATGCTACTCTCCCACCGCCCAGTCTAGAGCCTTCATATACAGCCCAACCTCCAAGGCTGAAGGTAGTAACTACAACTAGGTCAGATAGCACAATCAACATATGTAAAGCCTTTCCTTCTTTCCCGAGAAGCTCTTCTAAGTCTAAGATCTCCTCCTGCTAGGAAATCTGCTCAAGGGTGGAATTTCATCTAAGGACATCCTTCTCCTTTCCTGAAATCATCTTAGATTTACTTTTTAATAATCTTTACAGTCATTTTGTATGAACATACGATCATGATCACAATCATCCTGTTGTTCATCAATTGCCTCGAGCGGGCACCAGTAACGTCTCCTTCTTCCTAGTCCTGAGATTTTAAAAGAGCCATATTCAATACTCTTTCAGGGCTAGGAGAATGAGAACCTATCATTGTTACTGGTATTTGGCATACTGAGTACCACACGGGAAGTTTACTAGATTCTGCCATGTGGGCAGGATACTTTTGGTAGCCTGCCAGGTTCTCCAAAGTAAAAACGAGATAATAAGATGTTGTGCGGCCACATTTGCAGCCGCGCGCTTCCGGGAGCTGGGTTTTATAGTCTCTGGGTCTTGGCCATTGATGGGACCACCTGGCACTGGCGGCAGCTGGTGGGTGTAACTCCTACTTACTGAAAGATGGGGGATCTGGGTGGAGAAGGCCCAGTCCCAATCCGAGCAGGTTTGGAGATCTCAGCCCCAGGACCTGCATGCCCTGGTTCCTCTGCCGGTTCCTTCATGCATGAGGCTTATCCGGACATATGGAGAGTGGTCTCAGCATGGCTGTGGCTGGTTCTGGAGGTCTTCGGCTGCCGGGGCTCTGCTCAGGACAGGGAGGGAAACTCAACCCGCCCTCCTCCAAGGGGCCCAGGTGAGGACAGCCAGGCGCAGGGGCAGGAGACTCTGCTGGGTCAAATGGGAGCTCAATTTTTAGTTTTTGGGAAACGTCCATATTGTTTGCCCAAAGGACTGAACCAGTCGACATTACCACCAACAGTGAAGGAGAGTACCTTTCTCCCCACATCTGTGCCAACACTGGTTGCTTTTGTTCTTTTAGATGTGCGCCAGTCTCTGTGGTGTGAGATGATATCTATTTGTATTCAGCTTTCGGAAGCTGGAAGATTCTTATGTCTGTTAACCTTGGTTCTTCTAACTCTTCACTTAGGGCTCTTGTATCTTTACTGATATTCTGCCTGGTTAATCTGTCTAGAGATGAAATGTGTTGTGTTTGCTGTTGTGTTTCTGTCAATGTGTTTCTTTAGTTCCATAATTAGAAGAGTTATAAACTTCTGACCCTTTATTTGATGAACATATGATGATAAGGATCAATACCATTTGATCTAGTGTCCCCTTAACAAATAAATGGTGTCTATTCCTATCCCTAATTACTTTTTCTAATACTGAATGCTATTGATCTGTTATAAGTTGCATGCTCCATCTTTTTTGTTTTGTGGGGGGGGGGGGGGGGGATACAATTTCATTTTTGTTTTAATTCAAATCATCACCCCACACTTCAAGACTACCCTAAATTGCACCCACATACAACGATTTGTAGCACAAACAAATGGCTAGTTCAGTGGGGAAGCAAGTTTAACAGTGCCAGCAGACCCTCCCCTCCAAAGATTGAGAAGACAACGTGGCAGGCAAGCATTCAAGTACATTACATGTTCAATATCAATACTATCCTTCCATCAAGTCACAGTAAACTGATCACAGTCCTTCACAATAGCACTTCCGATGTTTTTTTAAAGAAAACCCGTACTTCATGTCCATAGTTAACATATAATAAGTTCTTATTATAAGTAAATTCTTTGTCTTTTTATTTAGCAAATTAATCATGCTAAAAGTAGGTTGTACTTTAGATTTTCAAATAAAAGACTGATTGTACTTTTTGAATAAAAACAAAAAATGGGGGCGTAGCTTCTGTAACTCATTGACTCCAATGTCATAACTTACACAGCACTACTAAACTAAAAACCACACATCCAAAATAAAAAAATGAAACTATCGCAGTGGGACATTCAAAGGGTTTTATTCCTCCATTCACTCTGTATTTATCCTGTGAATTCAGATGTGTTTCTTGCATGCAGCAAACAGATGGATTTTGTTTACTGATCCACCCAGTCACCCTGTGCCTTTTGATGGGAGAGCTTAGCTCACTGACATTCAGGGGAATTATTGCTAAAAAAAATTCATTTTCTACATCTTTTTCTATGGTTATTTTCATTATTTTTTCATTAGGTGTTTAGTTTTTAAGGGATAGATTTTCAAATTGTGCAAAAACATTTCATTAGATGAAAGCGTGTCAAGACTGTTGTATCTCACCATGGAGCTTAATAGCCTTTGTATAAGAGATTACTAACATGCTGTTACAGGTTGAGCCTTGTGTGCTTTTTTTTTTTGATCAAGATTAGTTGTCTTCTACCTTACACACCATCAGATGTGGTGTGCTACTTTTAGTACATCAGTGAAGTAGAGTATGAGATGTCACTTCAGAAATTCTAAAATTTGAAGTAGAGTGATAAAGCTGGAGGTAATTTTGGGGTCCAGAGGCATCTTTGCAGCTTGTGGATCTCTGCGAGATTTATTTGTGAGTCTCTGGATCATGGCCATTGATAAGCTTATATGGCACCAGAGACAGTTTGTGAGCATGACTCTAAGGCTCCTGGAAGAACAGAGAGATGAGGGGAGGTCACCCATTCCCAACTCCATGAGAGCCTGAAGATTTCGGTCACAACAGCCACATATCTGAGTTTTTCTGCAGATTCATTCTCATGAATGAGGCTTGTCCTGAGACTGTGGAAATTGGCCATGAGCATGGCGATTGAGTTTTGGAGGTTTTCAGCTGCCAGGTCTCTGCTGGGGTAGGACTGTCCTAGGATGTTTTTATCCCTTCCCCAAATCTGAATTACAGCCTTACAGGGTAGAGAACTCTAGGTTGAAGTTTTTGTCCTGGAGTGCTTCAAATATGTTATTTGTTGTCTTTTTGCTTGTTTAGTTTTGTGTGAGAGATATGAGTTTGAAGTC
Organism: Sorex fumeus; assembly: GCF_029834395.1. Classification (NCBI taxonomy): domain Eukaryota; kingdom Metazoa; phylum Chordata; class Mammalia; order Eulipotyphla; family Soricidae; genus Sorex; species Sorex fumeus. The sequence continues at coordinate 15,140,407 of NW_026606077.1, read as the reverse complement.
TTTCCCTTGTACTTTAGGGTGTGCTTCTTCCTGCCGCTTTAAGTAAATTTCTCTCTCTCTTTAGTTCTTGCCATTTTGATTACAATATGTATTGGTGTTGTTCTGTTCAGGGCTGGAGCGATAGCACAGAGGGTAGGGCGTTTGCCTTGCACGCAGCCAACATGGCCGACCAGAGTTCAATTCCTCTGCCCCTCTCGGAGAGCCCAGCAAGCTACCGAGAGTATTTGATATGCCAGACACAGTAACAACAAAGTCTCCAATGGAGACGTTACTGGGCCCGCTCGAGCAAATCAATGATCAACGGGAGGGCCTGTACTTTACTTTACTTTTACTGTTCAGGTAGATTTTTGTCTGTTACTCTTTGAGCCTCTTAAATCTGTATACTGATTTCCCTTCAGTAATTGGGGGAGTTTTTTAGCTATTATATATTTCACTAGTCTGTATTCCTACTTCTCATTTTCCTCTCCTTCAATGCTTTGATCATAGAATCAAAGACATTCCTCTTGCAAAAGTAATACGCATACCTTTTCATTAACAGTGTTACAAAGTACAGTGCCTAAAAGGAAAATGAGAGAGGAGAAAGAGAGAGAAAGAAAGAAAGAAAGAAAGAAAGAAAGAAAGAAAGAAAGAAAGAAAAGAGGGAGGGAGGGAGGGAGGGAGGGAGGGAGGGAGGGAGGGAGGGAAGGAAGGAAGGAAGGAAGGAAGAAAGAAAGAAAGAAAGAAAGAAAGAAAGAAAGAAAGAAAGAAAGAAAGAAGGGAGGAGGGAGGAGGGAAGAGGGAGGAGGGAGGAGGGAGGGATATGTCAAAAAGCAGGCTGCAGGGGGCAGGGTGGAGGATAGGGCAGGTGGGCCAGAATCTGGGGACATTGGTGGTGGAAAATGTGTTCTGGTGAAGGGATGGGTGTTGGAACATTGTATGACTGAAAATCATGAACAACTTTTAATTTTTATTTTTCCCTTATACTTGATATAAACACTGGCTTACAGAGTTGTCCATGATGATTTGTTACATTCAATATACCAACACCAATCCCACCACTATTGCACCTTCCGACCACCATTATCTCCAATTTTCCCAACAATCCCTTAAGCCTGCCTGCATAGCAGGCCCTTACTAATTTATTTTAGTGTTTTTTTTAATCCACTGTAAGATAGAGTTATAAAGCTTTCATGTTTGAGTTTCAGTCATATAGTGATTGAACACCCATCCCTCCACAGTGCACATTTTCCACCACCAATGTCCCCAGTATCCAGCCCCCGCCATCCCGCTCCCCACCCCCACCTCTATGGCAGACAATATCCCCCATACTCTCTCTCTACTTTTGGGCATTATGGTTTGCATATATTTCTTTGTATAATTTGCTAAAAGAATTATCAAAAAATGTTTTCAAGTAAAAATTGTTGTATCTCACCATGATCCCATTCAGCCCTTGTATAAGAAATTATTAAGATGTTGTTACAGAGTAAGCCTTCTGTGTTGATATTTTGTTAACAAAGATTGGATGCCTTTTTTTTTATTAGTTGAGTATTAACCTTGAGGTTAAATTAGTTGAGTAGTATTAACCATGAGGTTAAGTTGTAGATTTACAAACTTTCGTGTTTGGGTTTCAGTTATACAATGATCGAGTACCCATCCCTCCACCAGTGCCCATTCTCCACCACCCATGATCCCAGTAGCCCTCGCACCCCTCACCCTGCCCCTCCTTTGTGGCAGGACATTCCCTTTTGCTCTCTCTTTCCTTTTAGAGTATATCCCATCCAATCTGGTGTGCTACTTCTGGTTTACCAGTGTTGTAAATTTTGAGGTACTGTACACTCCAGGAAGTGCAAAATAGTTACGGGGGGATACAGCTGAGTTATATTTTTAACTGGGTGATAGATTTGGGGCTTGTGCCTGACTGCCAGGGTTTACGGAAGTACAGGGAGATGGGGGGAGGTAACCCATCCACTACTCTGTGAAAGCCTGAAGATTTCAGTCACAAAATCCACATACCTGAGTTTCTGAACAAATGAATTTCTGGATGAGGCTTATCCTTGAGCAGTGGAGTCCATGCAGGAGCACAGTGGCGATTGTGAAGTGTGGGGTTTTTTGGCTGCCGGGGCTTTGTTTTGGCAGGTGCTGGGCTCACTCGCCCCTCTCCAGGATGCATGAGAAAACTCAGCCTTTCAAAGAGTCTGGGAGAATATTTGCAACTTGATCTCTTTCGAGATTTATTCATGAGTCTCTGGATCCTGGCCGGTAAATGAGCTCACATGGCATCAGATAAAAGTCTGATTCAAAAAGTTGATTCATCTGATAAAAGTCTGAATTCAAACCCCGCATTCCATCTGGTCCCCCAAACTCACCAGCACCGAACAACTTTTTAACTCTGTATCTCGTGATTCAATTTAAAAATTTTTAATTTAAAAAGGTATTACTCTTGTTGATACCCATTAAAATTTTACATTTTCTTTTATTTTTTAGATTTTTCCAGATGTACTAATTTGTGGTACATAGAATAACAACAGGGCTGGAGTAGGCCACAGCGGATAGGGCGTTTTCCTTGCACGTAACCGACCCGGGTTCAATTCCTCCGTCCCTCTCGGAGAGCCCGGCAAGCTACCCAGGGTATCCCGCCTGCACGGCAGAGCCTGGCAAGCTCCCTGTGGTGTACTCGATATGCCAAAAACAGTAACAACAAGTCTCACAATGGAGACGTTACTGGTGCCCACTCAAGCAAATCGATGAACGGGAGGACAGTGCTATAGAATAACAACACATCGAGGAAAATGTAAGTAGCCAAGATGGCAAAATACTGGTTCTAGATTACAGAAACAATGCCAAGAAAAGGGTGAAATGGAGGGAAGCAATAAGAGGAAGTCTGGAAAAACATAAGAGCAGGGAGATAAGCCTTGGGACCCTCTATGATATAGAGACAAAATATCTATACCTATCTGAACCACAAGATTCGATACTACCATGTCACTCAAACTACAGGAATTAAGCTTTAAATTGTTATTGTTGGGGGCAGAGGGATAGCACAGTGGGTTAAGTGCTTGTCCTGCATGCAGCTGATGTGGGTTTGATTCCTGGCACCACATATGCTCCCCTGAACCGTGCCAAGAATGATCCCTAAGCACAGAGCCAGGAGTAAAGCCTGAGAATACTGGGTGCGGTCCAAAGAATAAAAATAAAAACAAAAAAATGTTACTATTAAGAAGTCAGGTTGTGGGCTAAGGCAATAGGACAACAGACAGCAGGGAGGGTGTTTGCCTTGCACATAGCTGACTCGGGTTCAACCCCTGACATCCTATATGGTCCCCCATGCATCACCAAGGAGTAATTCCTGAGTTTAGAGCCAAGAGTAATCCCTGAGCATCACAGGGTGTGACCCAAACACCAGAAAAAAAAAAAAGTCAGGTTATGGGGCCAGAGCAATAATACAACAGGTAGGGCGTTTGCCTTGTATTATATTGCAGAAAAACAGTCAGTATGGAAGATGCTTCCACACTTTTTCTCAGAATTTAACAATTAAAAAATATATATAACCTTCATATAAATATTACAACTATTCACTCAATTTCCTTGAAAATGCTATAGTATTTTGATAGATTGCATTGAATCATTATTGCTCAGATAAAACAGTGATCTTTGCGTGCAATGTTTTATGATGACTTCCCATATCTTTATGTCTTCTATTTAGTAATGTCATTTTAGTAATTTTAGTAATGTCATAATGTCATTTTAGTAATTTTAGTAATGTCATATTCGGTGTATAAGTTTTTCACCTCATTTATTAGCTTATTTTTCATTCTGATTCTTTTAGGAGACTATTATGCGTAGTAGGAAAGAATTCTGATTTAAAAATCCAATCATGAGGGAGAAGGCAGCTGGAATAGAGAAGGGATCACTAAGTCAATGATGGTGGGAGGAGGCATAGTTTGGGATGGGAGATGTGTGCCAAAAGTAGATAAAGAACCAAATGTGATAGCCTCTTAGTATCTGAATTGGAAACCATAACGCCCAAAAGTAGAGAGAGAATATGGGAGAGATTGTCTTCCATAGAGGCAGGGGAAGGGGATACTAGGGACACTGGTGGTGGAAAATGTGCACTGGTGGAGGGATGAGTGTTCCATCATTGTATGACTAAAATTCAAACATGAAACCTTTGTAACTGTATCTCACGATGATTCAATTTTTTAAAAAAGCAGAAAAATAAATAAGAATCCAGTCACTTATTAGTGGATCAAAGTTTATTAAGGCCATTCCATTTTTTTCCAGATTGTCTTCTATTTCTTTTTATTTGTTGTGGTTCAAATCCAAATTTATTTAAAGTTCAATTATCGTGTTCCCCCCCCACCCTCGCAAGTTTACAAAGTTGTTCATGATCAGTTTCAGTTACACAATGTTCCAACACCCTTCCCTTCACCTTCACCAGTTACATTTCCCACCACCAATTTCCCCTTTTCTCTCCTTCACCACCTCTCCCGCCTGCTCCTATGGCGGGTACATTCTCTCTTTCTCCCGTCCCTCTTTCTCTCTCTGCATAACTAAAAATTATACATGATAACCTTTCAGTACATGTATTGCAAACTGCAATGCCCAAAAGGAAAGAGAAATTGTCTCTATTTCTATTTTTTTCTTTTTCCACTGTTTCTATCTGCTTTTCTATGGACATTATTCCCTGGTGATTCTCCTAATTTCATTTTTTTTGTTTCTACTCCATATTTTTGTTTTGTGGTTACCATGAGTACTGTAATAGTCTGTCTATAATAGTCATTTTTATGCTGGTAATAACTGGTAATATTTAAACAGATCCTGAGCATTGCCGGGTGTGACCCAAAAAGAAAAAATAAACAGATCCATAGGCCTATCCCTGTCCCCCCTTTGATGTTATGTCATGGTCTTGTTTTCTTCTTGTTTATAATTCATTACCATATATTACCATACTGCCACTCTCCTCCCGTTGTTCATCGATTTTTTCAAGCGGACCCAGTAACGTCTCCATCGTGAGATTTTGTTGTTACTGTTTGGCATATCGAATACGTCACGGGCAGCTTGCCAGGCTTTGCCGATTACCATACTCAAGTTTTAATATTAATTTTACTTGTCCTGCAGAAATCCTTTCAGCATTTCTGGTAAAGAACTGGCAGAAGTAAACTCCACTAGCTTTTATGTGAGAGAACATTTGTCCATCTATGTTCCATTCCAAGTCTGTAAGCTTTCTGCTAAGAAATCTAATAAAAAAATCTAATAAATCTAATAAAAATATGATCAGGATGACTTTATATTCTACATTTTTCCCCTAGAGATTATTAATTTCTTTGTTATCAACCTTCTCCCTTTTCCTTTGTTGTTGCTTTCATTGTAATGTTCAAGAGTCACATTCTTGGTTGCATTACTTGCACACATCGGTTGCAGTTCTCAGCAAGTATCAAATATTTACTTGTGATATGCTGAAGATCACACACTTGTAGCACAAGGTTAAAAATGGCAGCATTGTCATAACTGCACTGAGCACTGAAGGGCAGTGATAGGGATCAAACTCATGACTTCATTCATGAAAGCTTTACCACTGAATCACAACACTGGGCTTTACTGTTGACCTTTTATTTTTATCACTCATAAAAAAAAAATTTATTGTTACATAATTTTTACTGAATTTGTTTACATTATGAAATTTTGTGGTTTTAGATTCATACTTCTGTAATTGTATAGCTGTTACCACTATCACCAAAAGACTTAATATTTAAACAGATACTCATTCCTCTACTCATTCCTCCCACCTGTCTTTTCCCTTTCCCTATAATACCCATCATAGTTTTATTGAGTTAGTTTTATAGTTCTTGTCAGTTTGTTTGCTTTGTTTATATTCTACATTAAATCACTCAACAGTATTTTTATTGTTCAATTTTGATACTTTAAAAATAAGGTGTCAGACCGCCAGACCCTATGCCAGGCCGTTTCATTTGGGGTGCCCCGGAAGGGGTAGGGTGAGACCTCACCCCGCCCCAAGGGAGCCAGTCCCAGCAGCTGAAAACCTTCAAAACTCAACCACTGCTGTGCTCGTGGCCGCTCTCCACATGCTTGGGCCGAGCCTCACCCATGAGTGAACCTATTCCTGGACCGTGGGGCAGTTAATGCCTCATACCTCACACCACCCATACTCCAAGAGTACCGCACCACATTTGATGGGGCTTAAAGAGGCAACCAATCTTAGAGGGATATATATAAAAGCACACAAGGCTCAACCTTTAACAACATATTAGTGATCTCTCATAGAAGGGCTTAATGGCCCCCGGGTGAAATACAACTATCTTCACACTCTTTCCTCTAAGGAAACTTTTTTTGTAGCATTTTCAGCGTTTTTTCATAACAATACAAAATGTTGGTTCTGCTTGAGGCAGGGGTTGGGGTTCAGGATGGAAATATCCGAAATACGGTGGTGGGAAGGTGTAATGGTGAACTGGTGTTTGAATATTAAGGTAAAGGTAAAGGTAAAGGCCCTCCCGTTGATCGTCGATTTGCTCAAGCGGGCCCAGTAACGTCTCCATTGGAGACTTTGTTGTTACTGTGTCTGGCATATCGAAGACTCTCGGTAGCTTGCCGGGCTCTCCAAGAGGGGCGGAGGAATCGAACTCGGGTCGGCCATGTTGGCCACGTGTAAGGCGAACGCCCTACCCGCTGTGCTTGTAAACAAATATTGTGAACTACTTTATAAAATTTTTTCTTTTTGGGTCACACCCGGCGATGTTCAGGGGTTACTCCTGGCACATGCACTCAGGAATCGCTCCTGGCAGTGCTCGGGGGACCATATGGGATGCTGGGAATCGAACCTGTGTCAGCCATGTTGGCTGCATGCAAGGCAAACACCCTACCTGCTGTGCTATCGCTCCAGCCCCAACTTTATAAAATTTTTAAAAAATTAAATAATATAAATATAAAAATAAGATGACTCAGTTTGTTTCCTTTGGCATTTAGAAATTTGGGTGTTCTATTGGCCTCTTAAATAATGATTAGTTTTTTTTTAATTCTCAGCTGTTATCTGATTATTCTTTCCCTATTGAATTTACTTTGGCACCTTAACAAAGATCAGTTTACTGAAAACTATACAATGTGTATGCTTAAATCTTGAGAATGTATGAGTAGTACATATGTATACTTATGCTAATCAAAAGGGTCATCTGGGATTATGTAACTTTGCAAACAAAACTTGGAAATTGAGAATTCCAACTTAATAGTTCATTTGGGGGGGTCAGGGGAGTACACACTCCTGGCAGGACCATTCCAGGAGATGCTCACATCCCTAGTGCTTGTTAAGGCTTTCGTGATAGTTGGAGCCACGAGGGCTACATTCAGTGGCGCTCAGAGGGATAACTGACAACCTGGTGACTGGAAAAAGATGACTATGTAACAAGTTTACAGACCGAGGTTGGAAACTGCATCCTCCTCATCTTGGACAGAAGGAGAACCTTGGGAAGCTTGAATTCATGTGTCCTATAAACAATGGGAAGCTTGAATTCATGTGTCCTATTCTGCTCTTGATATAAGGAATAATTAGGGATGGAAAAATACGATGGTTGATATTAGGAAACGAAGAAACTTATTAGAATAAGTAGAATGTCACAAGACCACCCAGCTGAAGTGATGGCCATCTTAAACATCTGTAAGCCTCTTGCTTTGACATCTTGTATGTTTCATATTTATCAAAGATTTTTTTTTAAATGCCCACCTGCCTCCCTAGTAAAAAGATACAAAAGAAAGAGAGCTGTACATTCTCATCAGATTTCCTTTGGGAATCTATTTTATTCTTTGGGAGCTTTCCTGTAGGATATTCCTTTTCTCCTGTCCTTTTCTAATAAAATCTGCTTGGGTTCAGACATTTTCATTTTATTAATTTCAATCTTTGGTGGCTGGAAACAAGAGTCTATGGTAACTCTCAACTGTGTTGGCAGCTGATTTCCATCACTGGCACAGGCGAAGGGTTGTTAGTATATCAGTTATTACTATTGTCTTTTAATGCCCCATACTATTTATCAAGAGTAACACATATGTCCTCTTACAGAGAGATGTGAAGCTTCTACTATAGCAGTACCTGGTTTTCTCATCCAGGCAGCACCTAACAAAGTTTTCAAGGTCTGTTTTCCCCCAGCCTTACATGGCAAGAAACTGAACAACCTTTTGAAATTGTTTCATTTTGTTTTTTATTTTGGGAACACAACAGCCATGCTCTGGGTTTACTCCTGATTCTGTACTCAGAGATCACTCCTGGCAGTGTCTGGAGGACCTTATGGCAGTGCCAGGGATCAAAACCAAGTCTACCATGTGCAAAACAAGTACCTTACCTGCTAACCCATCTCACTCTCTCCAGTTTACCTAATAGGGGACCAAACAGGACAAGGAATCACATCACAGCCTGGCCCTTGCCCTGGAACAGAAAACTATACAATCAATACTGGGAAATTTAGTTACTGCCACTTGGGATCTAGTTTTCCTCCCCTAGAGTGTTCCCTCTGGGCTTGGAGAAATAAGTCATCTTTATGTGCCCTAAACCTTGTTACATGATTCTTTTCAAACCAAGAGCAAAAGCACACTAATCATGATGCTATTTTCCACTAACAAGGACATAAAACAGACTCCATAGAGCCATGGGGAAATATCCCAGGATTATATCATCAGCCTACAAATTTAACATAAAGACTGCACAGCAAACTAAGACAAGGTAATTGCTCAATTCAATACCTACCAGGAAATACAGCACCGTAGCACTGTCCTCCCATTGTTCATTGACTTGCTCAAACGGGCACCAGTAACGTCTCCATTGTGAGACTTGTTGTTACCGTTTTTGGCATATCGAATACACCACAGGGTGCTTGCCAGGATGTGCAGGCGGGATACTCTCGGTAGCTTCCCGAGCTCTTTGAGAGGGATGGAGGAATCGAACCCTGGTCGGCCCCATGCAAGGCAAACGCCCTACCCTCTGTGATATGGCTCCAGCCCACCAGGAAGTATACAATATTAAAATGAGAAAACAGGAATTTGTCACAAGTGATGGAATAAAATTAAAATCTTGGGGAAGATTCAAATTTCCTATGAATAGCCAGTATGGAGAAGACCTTAAGTCCACAGTTGCAACAATATTAAATAAAATCAGAAAAACAACAAGCAAAATTTTTTAAGAATTTAAAAAAAAAAACTTTTAAAAGCTCTCAATATCACCAATGATCTTTTAAAATGCCATAGTTGAGTTAAATAATACAACAGAGGAATTTAACAGAATCAATGAAGTGGAAAATAACAGAACAACAAAAAGAACTACAAAAACAGTAAGAGTCCTATGGGACGCTAAGAGAATATCCTGCCCAGGGTATCAAAAGAAGGGAAACTCTGAGGATGTTCCCACCCACAACTGTAAGGACTTCGTTCATGCTTCTCAGACCAGCTGGCTGGTTTCTCCAGAGCCCTTTCAGTCCCACTAAATTAACTTCCAGATTTAGGGCCAGTTTCATGTCCATAATGAACAACAGAGAAAAAAAATGCAAAATTCACTTTTTCTGTGGGTGTATTTGCCTCTTCCTCAGCTAATACTTAATTTCTCTATTCTCCAGTCATCTCCCTGCTTTTTCCAGGGTTACTAGCTGTGGTCATGAGAGACATGGTAGGTGCTGTTCAATTCCCAGGACTGTCCTATAAAAGCAGCAGCTCTCTAACCACCTTGCTTGTTTCTCTTTACCACTCACCATGCAGTGCCCTTTCACTGAAAAGCCATAAGTCTTGCTTACCTTCTGTGGTATCTCTTATTCTTAAACAGCCCTGGCACTCATAACATACCCAATAAACAATTGCTGAATGAACAAAAGTTAAGACTCACAAGGTAGGTCTTCGCTCCCTAGTCCTGAATACTGAGGTTCCTGGAAGCTAGACACCCTCAATCAGGAAGGCATTAGCCCATTCCTCTCTTCAGTGCTCCTCCATCCAATATGCAGTGACACTAAGTGGCTTCCCAGTCCAGCAGCAACTACCTCTTCTGCACCCAGCCCACCAGGCGAGTAAGACTTTTCTATTGGGCAGGTGGGGCGGAAGGAGTAATCTGAGGTGGTGTTTCGGTGACATGTGGCAGTGCTCAGGGCTTACTCCTGTCTCTGTGCTCAAGGATCACTCCTGGCATTTCTGAAGGAATCAAACATGGTGCGAAAGGTTAAACTGGGGTCAGCCACCTGCAAGTCAAGCACCTTAACCCCTCTCTTACCTATACCAGAACCAGTTTATCAGAACAATTGCTTTCCACTCCTGTTTTTATACATCATTTTCCCTACAGCAGCATGAGGCTTTAAAATAAAAAGCAGTTCTTCTTGAGCTAGGCTCAGCCCCTCCAAAGCAAATACCTGTCTAATCATCCACATAACTGGTTCTTTATTGGTTTTTCTGCTTGAAGTGTTATATTTCTAAGGCTTATCATAAGTCTTTTACACTCTTCAGTTTCAACTCTAATGTCACCTCTGGGGATTTCTCAAAACCCAAGCCCTTTTCTTCCACAAAAAGGTTACTATCTTCTCCCTTTCATCCCTCCAAAACCCAACCCTCCAAAACTCCTTCCTCGCAGATCACTGCTAGAGATTGGCCTGTGGTCACAGGGTGAAAAAACAAACAAAAAAAGTATAGTGAAGTGACATCTGCACTTATTTGTTCATTGCAGCACTGTTTACAATAGTCAGACTATGGAAAACACCTAAGTGCCTGAGAACAGAAAACTGGTTAAAGAAACTTTGTAGAATACTATGTAGCTGTTAGAAAAGATGAATGGAATACTATGTAGCTGTTAGAAAAGATGAAGTCATGAAATTTACATACAAGTGGTACTACATGGAAAGTATCATGCTAACTGAAATGAGTCAGAGAGGAACAGACATAGAAAGACTGCATTCATCTGGAGTACATAAAGTAACAAAATAGGAGACCAACACCCAAGAATAGCCGAGATAAGTACCAGGAGGTTCACTCCATGGTTTGGAGGCCAGCCGCACACGCTAGGGGAAAAGGCAGCTCAGATAGAGAAGGGAGCACCAAATAAAGGATGTTAGGAGGATCCTCCCAGGATGGGAGATGCATGCTGAGAGTAGACTATAGTCCGAACATGATTGCCACTCAATGCCTCTTTTGTAAACCACAGCACCCAAAAGGGGAGAGAACAAAAGGGAATGCCCTGCAACAGAGGCAGGGCGGGATGGGGGGTGATGGGGGGTGGGAGGGATACTGGGATCAGTGGTGGTGGAAAATGGGCACCGGTGGAGGGATGGGTACTCGTTCATTGTATAAGTGAAACCCAAGCACAAAAATTTGTAAGTCTACAACTGTACCTCATGGTGTTACACTAATAAAAATTTAAGGGGAAAAAAAAAAAAGACCTATAACAAGAGGTCTGAATTAGGAAGAGGTAGAACATAAGACCTCTGCAGTACTACTCTAGGAGAGTGTTCTCTTCTTCTAAAGGGTACAGAACGTCTGTGAAGGGGCCCAGAGTAGGAAGCCTCTCCGCAAAGTGAGCAGAAGGGTTAAAGGGAGAGCAGGTTAAAGGGATTGCTTCACACATGGCCAATACAAGTTCGATCCCCAGCATCACATATGGTTTCACAAGCCCACTAGGAGAAACTCTTGAACAACACCTGTTGTGCCCTAAAGAGGAAAATAAAGGGTCTAAAACCTCAAACCTCAAAGTGTGATTGTCAGCTATGCTGTTTCCAGCCACCTTTCCCATGTTGAAAAGTGTGGCGTGAGGGTGTATAAGAGCAGTCACTTACACAGACACTATCCAGGTCCCTTTTAGAAGGGTACAGCTGCCACCTGGCTTCTCAACCTCACAGACACATACGTTGGTTTTCTTACACCCTCAACCGCAAAATCTCAACGCAGAATTTCTACATCTGGACACATCTTAGTCTCCGTTTGGCTCCTGCTGCCGCTTGGACCTAACAGCCTGTATCTCTGATGCCAGAGGCCCTTGGGAACATGACTCTTGAAATATTTTGCCCTTTATAAAGAAACTTTCAAATGGGAAGGGTAATTAGACTTGAGTGAAGGCAGAAAAAAATGAGCACATGGGGCAGATTTAGAAAAAAACTCTGCCTTTTGAGATGAAAACTTTTGTCCCTTCTGGTACTGACAGCAGGCCTCCAGCTTCTCTGGCTGTCCTGAAAACCCAGCTCTTCCACACTCAGGCCCAGCCTTTCCACAGAACTGCCCAGTGTTGCCCCGGGTCCTCTAATGCTGGACCTCTTTCTCCATGGCTACAGCCCCCAAACAGTGACTCCCCAACTTCTAACTATAGCTTTTCCATCCTTCGTACCTCTAAGACTAGTCAGCCTGGCCCTTAGCTACAAAGTACATTCTATTGCAATGGCCAGAGAAGGGGATGGGGAAGGGGGTCTGTACCCTGAGGAAGATCCCTGACAATAGTTGCCTTCCTGTCCTGAGAATAAAGCCCTGGGAGAATCCCTTGGAAACTCATTTGTGCCACATACACTGCATGCAACAGACAAAACATACAAGTAGACTGCCACGCACATGCACACAAACAGGCTATAGACACACAGAGGTACACATGCAGATATGCACACTACACATGTACACATAAAAGACAAAAACAGACACACACACTGCAGACATACGTTGAAACACAAGGGGACGGACGGACATACACACACACACACTTAATTGGCCAGTTTCTTTTCTTTAATTAGGGACTAGAACAGGCTTGGTATTGTTTTATGCCTCTGAGTGCAATCCCCTGGGAACAGGGAGGGGATGACAGAGCAATGGGCCTCAGCAGGTCTCTCCAGCAAAGCTCCCATATTCTGCTAGCTCCCACCTCTTGGCTTATGCTGAGGTTGTTTCTGCCCTTCAGATTCAGCAATCCTATCTGTCCCTGCCCCCACTAGCCTGCACTCTTGAGAATGTGGAGACTAGTAGCTGGTGCTATTTTAAGTCCATCTCCTGACCTGCCCTCCCCCACCTGCTGCCTGTCTGTCAGGGCTAGAATGCTGATTGGCAGTTGGTCGTGTGGGGGCTGGGGACAGACTGTTATAAGTGTCAGAGGTCCTGAGGAGGCAGCTGTCCCTGTGGGAGCCCACTTCACTGCCACCAACATGTCCACCCACCGTCTTGTGCTGGTTCGGCATGGGGAGAGCACCTGGAACCAAGAGAACCGCTTTTGTGGCTGGTTTGATGCAGAGCTGAGTGAGAAGGGAACAGAAGAAGCTAAGAGAGGGGCCATGGCCATTAACGATGCCAAAATGGAGTTTGATATTTGCTACACCTCGGTGCTGAAGCGGGCTATTCGCACTCTTTGGACCATCCTGGACGGGACAGATCAGATGTGGTTGCCTGTAGTCCGCACCTGGCGTCTTAATGAGCGCCACTATGGCGGTCTCACTGGCCTCAACAAGGCAGAGACAGCTGCAAAGCACGGGGAGCAGCAAGTGAAGATCTGGAGGCGCTCTTTTGACATCCCACCGCCCCCCATGGATGAGAAGCACCCCTACTATAACTGCATCAGTAAGGTGGGCTTTGGGAGGGGCCCCAGATGAAGTCCTATCGGTGGGCCCTCACAGTGGGAGCTGGGGAGGGGATGTGTGATCTGGGGGAAAACAGCAGTGTGGGTGCTTCCAGGAGCGCCGGTATGCAGGCCTGAAACCAGGAGAGCTGCCCACTTGCGAGAGCCTCAAGGATACCATCGCCAGAGCCCTGCCCTTTTGGAATGAGGAGATTGCCCCCCAGATCAAGGCTGGCAAGAGAGTGCTCATTGCTGCGCATGGAAATAGTCTCCGAGGCATCGTCAAGCACCTGGAAGGTGAGGCCTACTCTCCATAGGGCAGGGGAAGATGTGCCCTTCAACCGGTCAGTCACTAATTGCTCACTTGAAGTGTGGGAGTTGGAGTGGCTTAGCACCCAGCACAGGATGGGGGTTCAAGCTGCACTGAAAGTGGAGGGTTGGGGAAACCACTTACAAACACAGCTTAGCAGAATGTTTAATGTCTATGTTCTGAGAATGCCAAAAAATGAGTCCCTCTCAAAGATACAGGAGACTATGTCAGCCAACACTCACCCAGAACCCAAGGCTGGTCCGGCTTCTCAGACACACACCAGTGAGATGGGGAAGGGCCACATAGGATCTTGTCCAGAGTCAGAATAAGGTAGTGCTGCCTGGCTTCCTAACCCAGACAACATGAGACACTTTACTCACCATGCCTCAACCATCTCTTGAACAGTGCTAATGGGGCGATTAAAATGGTCTTCTAACATACTGGGGTCATGGAAGGAAGGTCAGCAGTGGGCCCAAGCTTATTCCTGAGGGCTCAGTGGGAAGCTTGCCAGAACACAGGCCTCTCAAGGCCTTGTCCGTCTGTCTGCTCCCTAGGACACCACATCTACTCTGACGGCCTATACCAAGCCCAGCAGATGAGAGACCCCTCCAAGGGCCCGTCCAAAGCAGAGATAATGTGTTCCTAAGTACTGTGAGGACAGGGTTTTGTAAATACCAAAGGTTGAGCTGCTATTCCAGGCAGGGGCTAGAGTCCAGGAGAGTTGAGTTTCCTGAGAACACCCTTTCCATCTGGTGGAGCTGCCTTATCTACCTCACAAAGAAGCAGTTCCTACTCTCTTGCTTCTCAGGGGCATCCATCCCTATTCTACTCAGGATGGCTAAAACTACAACTAGAGCCTAAATATCTGCTGCTTTGGCCGCTGGGCCAAAGAAACCGGTGGTCCTTCTCCAGGTCGGTCAGAGACAAAGAAGGTCCTGTTTGTCACTGGCTTTTTCTGTCAGCTGCTCAAATTCATTTCTACTTAGCTTCTCTAGCCACATTCCTTCTGTTGCCTTATACAAAAGGCAGGAGGTTTGCTGCATTGTCAACCGGCTCTGAAAAAGGGGGCAGATTTGGGCTGCATCAATCAGCTCTGAGAAAGGGGAAAGACTTGTTACATGGTCGGTCAGCTAAGGCCTATGGGGGATTGGGGGGCAGAGAGCCTGTTGAATACAGTAGACAG
Organism: Sorex fumeus; assembly: GCF_029834395.1. Classification (NCBI taxonomy): domain Eukaryota; kingdom Metazoa; phylum Chordata; class Mammalia; order Eulipotyphla; family Soricidae; genus Sorex; species Sorex fumeus. The sequence continues at coordinate 15,125,386 of NW_026606077.1, read as the reverse complement.
CTGCCTGGTAAATACCCGGGAGGGGCTAAGATCTTGTTCCTCTGGTCTAGGAATGTCAGACAATGCCATCATGGAGCTGAACCTGCCCACAGGGATCCCCATCGTGTATGAGCTAGACAACACACTGAAGCCCACCAAGCCTATGCGCTTCCTAGGTGATGAGGAAACTGTGAAGAAGGCCATGGAGGCCGTTGCTGCCCAGGGCAAAGCCAAGTGATGAGTAAGTTTGGGAAATAAAGAGCCCTCCTCCCACTGCTTTGGAATCAGTATGGGTGACCATGGTTGACACAGGTTCAGGACTCCCTTGACTTCTGGAGCTCAGGCTCCCATCAACATTGCGTGGGGGGGGGGGGGGGGGGGGGGGCAGGGCAGGATACTGACCCAGCCCCATTAGATGTGAGAAACAAGGGGCAATTAACCCAGTTTAACTTCTGTGGCTAGTAAAGACCAAAACTGAGATACTGATTCTAGCCAGTTTCTTCTACTCTGGAGGGTCCAGGAAGTGCCTTTTGCTTCAATCTCTGAGAATCTCCCTGTTCAGGGAGCAGCAAAGTCAAGAACTCACATCAAAGTCCAAAACACCAAATTTATGTTGTCTCTATAGCAGGGGTGGGCCAATCTATCACACTAGATATCAGGTGTGAAGTCAAAGGGGTACACAAGACAGACCACATGTCACCATGGAGTAAAGCACTGGGTTTCAGGGTCAGTGCAGCCTCTATCCTAAGATGCATATACCTAGCACCTTACAGGCTGTAACAGACAGATATGTGTCACTCACATATAACTGTACCAACAGTCATACATGAGTGGAGGTTCTCCGATGCAGCAAAGTGGCCTCAACCCCTACCAGAAAACTGAAATGAAGGAGGCTAAACTTTAGTCACATCTTCACATTTAGTCATATCTTAACAAGCCTCTTCCAGATGACTCAACAGGTGCACTCACGCGCATGCACACCACACACCAGGAAGTGTTTCCACGCAAGGGCATTCAAGCTACATTGACAGTGCTCAGAGCTAGGGTATGTGTAGAGAAAGTCTTCACCCCCAGGTAGACAGACGGGCCAGGGAAGCAGTCCAAGTTCATGCTGGTTACTTTTTCAGAACTTGACTCAATAAACAGGCACACACCAGGCAGAGCAGAAAAAGGTGTCCACATGAAGGACCAGTTATGTCTATTGATGTTTTCACCTTCCTTCACATTTAAGTGGGGGTTTGGTCATCTCTGTCTCCACTGCCTAGGCAGTGGAACACAGAAAAGAGAAACAGCAGAAGAGATAATCTACTGCTGCAAAACTGTCAACAACTTCTAAGTTTACTGTTTCCAAGATCACTACTTGTCTGTAGTTATAACCCTTAAAAACCAAGAGGAAAAGGGAAAAAAAAGGCAAATGCAAGGCTACGGCAGAGATCTCTGCCAGATCTCACAACTGCACAGCCATTATCCTTGGATAGAAATTATCAAAAGGCAGATCTGCGTGGGTCTAAGCAGTTGGAAGCATATTTAGGAATCACTGGGTTATTGCTGCATTTGAGACAGAGTCCATGCCAGTTAAAAGTCCCAAGGTCTATCTTCATCCGGGGTCCCACTCATGGAAAATTGCCATCCGTATCTCTGAAATTGCTTTTTCCAGCCATAAGGAAAGCACTCCTGGCTGAGGAAGGAAAGGCCAGACCTCAGCCTTGAGCAGCAGTGAAGGGCCCTCATTCAATGAGCTCCACATAGTTTGCAGGAAACATGCCAAAGTGACCATCTGGCCCATAGCCACGCCACCAGCCTTCATCAATCACCTCGATGCCAGTGATGAGGTTCTCAGGGTCAAAGGAGATCTCTGTCTCGTCGGCTGCAAGGAGAGTCCAAATGCTGTATTGGCGGCTGAGGGGACCTAGACACAAGCCCTCAACATTCTATGTAAGTGCCCACTCCCCTAGGACACCTTCCAACAGGGCCTCACTCTGGGTCTAGCACTGCAATAGAAGGCTCAAGTACAGGGAAGCTGTAGGCGAGCCTGCTCACCAAGGCTTCTGCCCAGGGTGGCCTGGGGGCCTGCTAGCCAGTTCTGGTACACCTCTTTGGTCACATAATTGGCATCCAGAACAAAGCCAGCAACTGGAATTCATCACAGCAGATACTAAGTAGCTGTCTGGAGCACATGGATGTAGTTTGGGCATGCAGGATATCTGTCTGGCTCATCCATTTCATCTTCCCTTCCAACTCCTCAGGGGTTCCCCCAAAGGAGTTCCAAACCAACCCCTCCTGATTCTGGAGTCTGTGAAGGGGCCAGGACATAGCACATACCTGCCTGGTAGTCATAAAGGGCGCGAGCACAGAGTCCTTTCCCACTAAGCCCCAGGTAGTGGTCGGCATGCGCAGAACCAGCATCCTGCTGCTGCAGCTGTTTGTATATAAGAAAGAGAAGTCTTGGGTCCTAGGCATCTTTGACTAGGCCATCCATTATTGGGGCTCAGGTCAAACTTGAGGAGAGGGGCACAACACAGAGAGAACAAAGGCTGCTATTTTTTCACCCCACTCCTGCAATGCTCCCCCACCCAGCATGCCTTTTCCCAGTAGCACTCACAAAACAACTTAAGAGAACATAGCTGCTCTCCAAAGTAAAGAAGATAATCCACCACCAACATTGGTGACTAAGTTGCTCTGAGGAGTAAAGAACTCTTTAGTCCCGCCCCCCCTTGCAGGGAACCTACCATTGAGGGATCCTCGTAGAATGCCTCCTGCTCTGGGGGTTCCTCATATGTGGCCTCCTCCTCTGCCTGCACTGGACTTTGAGCAGAGCTCGGCACTGCCTCTTCATGGAGATCTACAAGAGAGAACAATCTGCTCTTACTCTGGGGAGGGGAGAGGGCATCTTCATCTTCAACCAGTCCCCCAATAGGGCTGTCAAGTGCTTGCCTTCCCTGAGCCTTAAGGAAGCAGGAGCTGGCTCTCTACTGAGGGGGATCTCTGGCTCGGCGAGCTGATTCTGAAGGAAGGGGCTCCTCAGCTTGCCTGCAAACCAATGAAAAGAACACACAGAGGGCATCATGTAGTTGGCAAGGGCTTAAAAGGACACTCTGCCTTTTCTATGCCCTATTCTGTGATGGGGGCAGACCTATCTTAGGTTAGTGTCCACCACATAGGTAGTGAACAGCATGATACATTACTCGTGGCAGCCACAGAAACACAAGACTGATATGCTCTAAACATAGGTTGTCAGGAACATCAGTGAGCTGCTGGCCATGCACTCTGTCATTCTTTGGAGGCCAGAGAGATGACTGAGGCAAGCCTGAGATCCACGCATAATTAGTGCCGAGCATTCACAGGGCTAAGTCATCAATGTGGAGTCACACTCAGTCCTCCTTTCCAAGTTTCAACAGGACAAAGTCAAGGACTGAAAGGGGTATTTGGTATTTGAATGCAAGGTTCCAAAGAAGCAGCCTTCAAGAACATGGGCTGGTCTTGCTCACTCACATACCAATACTAGTCTGAGGGGCTGTGTCCAAAGACCCAGATTCTGCCTCTGTCTCACAGGTAGGCCTAGAGGAAATGTCTTACCTGGCTGGGAACTGGAGGTAGATGAGGAAATAGCCTGCTCCTTCTGCTTGAAAATCTCCCGTGGATGTACTGGCTGCTGAGAAAGAGGCTCCTGGGAGGGCACACATTAACCCAGCAATGAGCAAGAGCCCAAGATCTACTGGTCTGCCTGGTTCCTAACAGCGATGTGGGACATCAAAAGTCAAAAGGCCTCTTCCAAAGCTAGGCTGAGACGCACCCCTGATTATCTGCTCTTGTCCTCCCCTCTGTGATGTACTCGAGGCCCCAGGTTCTCACATGCCCTAGCAGAAACCTCACAGTCAGCCGTCTTAAGCCCACTGGGCCATGGCAAAAGCATTTCAGGCTTACATATTACAATACAGAGTCCCCATGCTTGCAGCAAGAAGCTTGTAGAGCCCTTAGCTGTCAGGACTCCCACCTATTCCCAAGTGTCCTCTGGATGGGAATATCCAGATCTCACCTGGTTCTCTCTGTTCCTGGAGATCACTTCCTGCTGGTCGTAATTCCTGCTTAGAGGGAGAGAGGTAGCAGGAGCAGAGAAAAATCAGAGCCCACTACACTCAAGACCCCACGTGCCTCCCTGATAGTCCTGAGGAGGGGAGGGTAAGGACCCTGAGGCTCACCTCTGGGGAGCAGCCTTCCTGCCCTGCCCCTCATACTGCTGTTCCCGGAGAGCTGCCTCCCGAAGCTCCCGCTCCCGCCACTCCTCCTCTAGGCGCTGCCGCTCCTCCTCCAGGCGCTGTTTCTCCTCCAGTCTCCTGTTTTCCTCTTCCTTCTGCCAAGAGCCAGCCCCTGCACTGACTGGGGAGGCAGTGTTCTCTTACCCCACCCAGACACTCAGGGAGGCAAGTATTCTGCATGCCACATGGATTCAGTGGCTTGAGACTGACTCCAGCCACGTTATTGGACCTCTCTAGATCAGTTTGTCATCTGTACATGGGTGTTAATAAGAACATTGCTCCATAAACTTATTGTGAGAAAAACTGAAATAGGGCAAGTGAAATACTCATTGTACACTCAGCACATATTAAGGTAAGATGTGAATTACTCACTCCTTAAATGCGAGGATCATGACGATGGCTGCACTCACCTCGGCCTTGGCCCAAAAGCTGTCCTTGCCAACCCTTTTGATCTCAGACACAGCATTTGTTTTCTGGTACACAGAGCCCTGTAGTGAGAGAGAATTCTCTGCAGATTCTCAAGTGGGCAAGGGGAACACAGGCAATACCTGACAGATCCAAGAGTCTCTGACCTCTAATTCTTAAGACTAACACCAGAGTTCTGAAAAGCCTGCGACACTGCAAAGGGGGAACACACGCCTGCAGACAACAGTGGAGGGGTCTCAAACTCATAAGGTACATCTGTACAAAGCCAGGGCAGTCAAGCCAGCAGCCCAGAGGAAGCTGAGTTTCACTCAGGAGGCTGGACAATCAGAGCTGGCCACCATGGTAGTGCCCATGGGATCTTGAGAGACCACAGATGTACACCAGAGGACAGGGCTCCCTACTTGGGACTATGGCTAAACAGGCCACAACCAAGAGGGAACTGACTGTTTCCTCAGGCACCATGCAGGACATACACCTTTGAAGAGCCTGGCTTAAGCAGTTGCACAGCTGAACAAGTAGCCACTCCGTGGTCTTGAACAAGGGCCACACCTCACACTCACAAGGCAACTGCCTCAACAGTCAATGCTGTCAGATGCAGGGCCAAATGTTCCTTGACATGGCCGAGGAAGTAAAAGCGAGATAGGTGGAAAGCGAGTCCAGACCTCTGGGGATTGACACACAGAGGGAAGGTTCCCAGTCTTGATGCTGGGAACTACACAATTCCACCCACCATCCCCGGGTCCATGTAGTACTCACCACAGGGGCCTGGGGGCCTGTGTCTTGGAAGCGGCTGCTCTCCCTATGGAAAGTGTAGTTGGCACCCGAGGCCCTGGCCACCTTCTGCATGATGCACTCGGGTTCCACATCCTCCTCAGCCCTCGCATTGATGGTCACATGTGCACCCTAAAGCAGGAGCAACTCTTAATGGAAGGCATTGCAATCCCAGGCTGCAACAAGTCTGCACACGACTAAACACTGCTGCCCAGCTCTTGGGTGAGGAACTGAGGCAAGCTCTCAACAGCTTAGACAGGCCATCCTAAGGAAAATCCCTATACTTCCAGTACATGTGCAAGGCCCTGGAGCCCTATGGTGCTCTCTGTGGCTAGCTCTGGAATGTTGTACCTGCCCTACTACAATTCAGTAAATAGCTAAGACATTCCAAAGGCCATTAAAAGGCACTTTCTGAGGCTGGGGATCTAGCTCAGTGGTAGAGTACCTATTTTTTGTGTGAAGACCTGGGTTCCATCCCTGGCACCACAAGGGAAATAAATGGTTCTATCAATGAAAATTACCTAAGGGGGATCAGAGAAATACTACAATAAGCTGGGCACTTGCCTTACACACGGTCTACCATATTCATTCCCTGGCTCTCCACATGGTCACCCGAACATAGCCAAGAGTGATCCCTGAGCAAAAAGCCAGGAAGCCCTGAGCAACAGCCAGGTGTGCCACCCTCCCCCCCCCCCAAAAAAAATTAACCAACAGCATCTGAAAATACATTTTGTACAATAAGTGAACCTCCAATTTCTTCCTGAGAAATCAAACCCATGATTTCCCTCTTTTAAACATCTAATAAACACGAGGTATTCTCTTTCAGCTCCAAGGAAAAACTGAGGCATATCTGAAGAAATGGTGGCAGAACTGGAAACCAAAGGCCCAAGTTTACTTGCCAGTAACAACATTAACAAAAATGTATTAGATAAGTGAACAAATGCTCTTGATAAAATGCTTTTGAAACTAAGCAAGTTTCCATTATATGATGACCATTATAGATATGTTCCAAAATAGGATCATTATAGGTTATGTTCCAAAGTGAACATGCACAATGTGAGAAAAAGCCAACTTTCCCTTCTCACCAATTCTGACAGTACTTTGTAGTGTCCGGGCAGAGAGACAGCAAAGGGGTAAAGCATATGTTTTGTACCTGGGAGCCCTGGGTTTGATTCCTGCACTACTTGGTCCCAAAAGAATGGAGCTGATCATAGCCCCTTCCCAGCACCACTGGTATGAACCCAAAACAGAACCAAAAATGTTTTTAATACTAATAAATGGAACTCAGGGTTCCTGACAGTCAAAAAGGACTCAATCCTTTGTTCCTCTTCCCCATGGAGAGCAGCCTGTAGGTGGCTCTACCAGGATCCTGACCTCTCACATGCTCACAACAGCTCTGATTATGCCCAAATCTAGACCGAGCAACAGAATCCAGGACTTAACTTGGAACTCAGCTGTAATTTCCCATCATTCACACTCAGGAACCTTGGGACCAGGGCCAAAGCAAGAGTACAGCGGGTAGGGCATCTGCCTTACATGAGGCCAACCCAGGTTCGATCCCTGGCATCCTATGTGGTCCTCTGAGCACTGCTAAGGGTAATTCCTGAATGCAGAGCCAGGAGTAACCCATGAGCATAGCCGGGTGTGACCAAAAAAAATAAACAAAAAAAGAAACCTTAAGACAGGGAAATTCTGTGAGATCCTTTATAGAGCAGACAAGACTAGGGTTGCCCTTACCTTCAGAAAGCTGGCTATGGTGCTGACATGGTTAGCACACGCTCCCTTCCGCACGTCATTCACACCTTCGCCAGTCTGCAACATAACACACACAGCATGAACCTCCATCCAATTCCCCAGCATGACCCAGGCATCCCCAACAAACCACTTCCTCCCAGAGAACTTGACAGTTTTCCTATGTCCTAAAAGAGAAAACTGCAACCAAAGCTAAGAAGGTAAGTCCTTCTCTTCCAAGCTCAGAAAAGTTCTCTGAGGCAGGGCAGCTCTCACTATAGGAGAGCTGTCTCAGATTTTCCTGGTGCCCACTAAGAACTTTGTTAGGGCCCAGCCCTGCTCTTTTCTATGGCCTCTGGCCCCTCAGGATAAACTACCCCGTAGAAAAAGTGAACAAGGGTATCTTGTGTATGTATTCCACTTTACATGTATTTCTGAGCTTGGAGAGTAAATTCGGTACTAGTTAGGCATTCTCTGGGTCACAAGTACTGTTCTTTCACCAGTCTTAAGTCCTCCACAAAAGGGGTGAGAGGAAGGGAAGGGAACAAAGGGAGTTCTGGATCATACTCAGATGAAAACTCAAGAGTCCTCAAGTTATACATACCCAGTTGATAAGCACGAACTTAGGCAGGCCAGAGTTGGGGTCCTTCACCCTGCAGAAGGCGTACATCACCTTCCCGCTATTGAGCTCCTCCACCATCTCCTCCAAGCCCCCTTCTGCAGCAGTCACAAGGAGGATCAAAGGTGGCCCAACACCCCCTGCCCACCTTAGCAGCTAGTCCAAGAAAGGAAACTCAAACTGTGTCTACACCAGGGTTCTCAGTTCTACCTGCAACAGAATTAGCATCTTGGTCCCATCCCGACTAAGTAGATTTATAAGACCTGGGCAGGAGCACAATATGCATTTGCACCAGTACCTCAGGTGAACAGTTTTTCTTTAATCCATACTAATCTAAAATCAATGCATAATTCTGGAAATAAAAACGTTCTTACTGCTATAAACCAGGTACCATTCTAAAAAGGTTTCTGTGATACTATCACAGACATAAACATTCCATAAAGGATTCTAGAAAAACAGAATCTGCTGTGAGTCATCTATATGTCTATTCAGAACTCTGGAACCACCCACAGTTCTACACAGGCAAGAATGTCCCAGTTGAACATTTGCTTTTCTCGTAAACTCTGAGTAGATTAAGAAAGTAATACCCTAATGCTTTCTCCACTGACAGTCTGAAGTCCACCATGTGTAAGAGTTTGAAGTTCTCATTGGAGCCTTCACACGTTCCCAGTTTGAGAGGAAGAGGATCAGGTGTTTCAATCCTGAATCCCTAGTCTGGGCACACACAGCACAGCCCTGTAAGGACAACTGGGAATAATGGTAGGAAAATCCAGTTGCTGAACTCTGTAATCCTGTTGCCAATAGCATCACAGTGCACCTGTGACCACCTTCAGGGACAGTTCTAAGTAACCGTTAGGGAGAGGTACTATTAAGAAGGAGTAACTTTCTATCACCAAGTCACTAAACCATGAAACTGTGTCTAGCTTGAGTGAACTTTGGGCACAGGGAAGAGTAAGGAATATCAGTTTACACACTTACACCTGGTTCAATCAACCCAGGGTTGGTCAAATACCAGCTCTTCCTGAAGATACTTACTGTCATCCCACATTTTATCAGTACTATTTCAGACCCTCCTGTCTCAGTTGACAGTGTACACTGATGCTACATCTCTCGAACAAACTTAGTTCACCAAGACAAAGTCAAATCATCTGTGTACCTATTAAATACCCAGCAGCATAGATCTGTTATTCTCTCAGCTGTAGCTCAAAGCAAGGAATGAAGTGTGAGCCAGGCAATGGGAGCCTGTACCCTATCTCAGCTACTCCATCTCAACTACTCCCAACTACAATCCAGGATACACAAGAATCTTCACTTAGAAGAATCTAAAACCCAAAGGTTACCCTAAGTATTCCTTCCACCCACCTCCAATGTGTGGATAAATTCCTCCATCTTGGCTATGCCTGATTATGTCCTGACGAGGAAACCAAACATTTCCCCAGTATCATCAATGTGGGTGGGTCTCCTCTTGGACAGTGGAGGTGTCACTGGAGTTGTACCACATGCAGGCCCCTGATGTTTCTCCGCTCCCTCCCCATATCCTACCTTCTGATGTACCCCAAACCGTTTCATATTTGGTCAAACTTACCCCCAGTGCCAGCCACACGAATGTCATTGCTGTTGCCTTCATAGGTAAAGAGAGCCCTGGAAAACACAACACACATACAAATGGCTACAGAACCAGTCTTGGGTTCCATTGCTCTCATTGTACCTACCAAGGCTTTATGCTATACCCCAAAGAGCTAAGCAGGACACTATGATAGGAGCACCGACAACCAACATGGACCCCACGATGAAATGTCCCAAAATCCTTTACAGGATGAAACTGGGCAAAGCTGATCTAACGTAGCACAGGGACTTATGAGAAACAAATCAACAAAGACAGGGAATGTATCTCTGAGAAAAAATGAGCTATAAAGCTTTATGGAAACTTTCAACACAAAAACATGTATAGAAGACAGGCATGTGAATCTGAAAAGCAAAGGATACCTGAACCCAAAATACAGAAGGAAGCGACACCATGTATAGCAGGCACCTACAAGGCTTCCCAAGGCTAAACCAGATCGGGCATCCCAGAGGTGCTGGAGAAATATGCCAAATTTTATTAAATATGGGCCACAGAAGTTTCTTTGACCAGAACAAAAGCTGTGGAAGTATTAAGAGGTAACTTCCCTGTCATCTGTGAGGAAACCACCTATTGCCCCAACTCTTTAGTAGCTCTGCTACAGGCAATAGAGGGAAGAAACACAGATCGACTTAGACAGCAAGTCAAACAGCAAGTCTAAGACAAATCCTGGTCTAGCTGACTTTTCTCCCTATTCCAGAGCATACGCCTGCCAATACTGGCAAGACATGTAAAGCCTGACTGAAACATAGCTTATCCAAGGTCTTAGTAATGTCACTAACCAAAAAATGCAAATACTTGGGACCAGCAGATCTGGTTGATAGGGAGGACAGGCCACCAAGAAAGGATTATTGCTTCCTAGGGAAAGAGTATCAAAGGAGAGAGATTCTGAAAATGAAACTAGGTGAAATTGGGGTGGGGGGGAGGGTGTTTGGAGATAGTGGATATTCAGATTATGGTGATCAGGGTCTTGTCCTGCGCTCCTGGAGGAAAGAAGTCTACTTTTTTGACATTCACAGAGTCCTGGCTACAAATGATGGGGACACTGGACAAGCAGCATGCAACAGAAATGATCGCTCACTCCACCTAGCACTTCCACGGAGTCCAAACTCTGAGCTTGCCACCCATCCTGCTAATATTCCCACCCACCCTGAGTAATAGTCTAAGTCATCTTCTGGAACGTTCCCCTTTCAGAAGCTCATTTCCACATTCAATCAAGCTCTACCCTTCTTCCAAATCACAGGTAAAAAATGATATATGAGGCATGACAAGCATGAACCTCTGTGAACCTTATAATTAATGCATTCTTCTCCAAAAAACTGCTAAGAAACCTGCTGCTTGCCAGGAAGCACAGATAATTCCTTAGAGGAATTACCCAGGAAAATTACTACAATGAGACAAGAAACGTATCAACCCTACTGTCAGACTGTGACTTGGGCCTAAATACATCTTGATACAAGGAAAAAAGTACTTGGGATAACCTACAACAAAGACCCAAGTCTGGGAACTGATGCTGTGGCTATTTACCAACACACCTGGCTTCGAGACCTGATCAAAGCTAACCACACTGTAGATAAAAACCTTAAACACTTCTGTTCTCATACCCTCCCTCCATCTTTTCTATAGCCCTCGCAGTCCATTCTTCATCTGAGGATTGACAAGTCTAACAACCCTGCACCAGTGACAAGACCTACCCCACAGTGGAGAAGTAAGAAACCCAGAAGGGTTTCTGGTAACATGTCCAGAGGAAGTCAAATAAAGTGTCTCAAATATGTGTCTATATACATTCAGGAGCCCGGCAAGCTACCCGAAGAGTATCTCGCCCACACTGCAAAGCCTGGCAAGCTCCCCATGATGTATTCGAGATGCCAAACACAGTAACAACAAGTCTCACAATGGAGACGTTACTGGTGCCTGCTGGAGCAAATCATTGAACAACAGGAGGACAGTGCTACATATATTCAGGCAGTTAGGAGTCAATAACGGCCACTTGAAGAAGGCAACCTTAGTCTTGAGAGACAAAAGTCGGTAACTTTCTGGGACAATGTAGAATGCTGCTGACGGAGGAAGTAGGAGGATTCTCAAGTAATTGAGGAACTAGCTACCGGATTTGAGGAAGAGAAAGGTTAGCGTGAAGGTAAACAGGTGTGGTGGGAGTCTGGTAAACAAGAGGGCAAGAGGAAACTGTTGCAAGGGGGGGCTAGCCTACATTTAATGGCACAATGAGAAGCCCCTGCAGTTAAAAGCAGGAAATTAACGTTACAGATTCCATTCCTCAGCTAGTAAGTCCGATTGCCACACAAGTACCTATTGAAATAATGGCTAAAAATCAGAGGCCGGTACGCTATGAGAGGCAACTGAAGGGCAACACAGTAAGACCAGCTCCCTGAGCAAGTGCTCTGCATGCAGGAGGCACAAGTTCATCATAATACTGCAGGGTACTCAAGCACAGAGTTGGGAGTAGCCCCTGATCACCATCAGCAGTGGCGCACAAACAAAAGAACAGAACAGCCTAAGAGTAAGTAGGGTGCTAGAGAGATGGGTGGGTCCTGACTGAGAGGAACGAAGGTTGCATTCTCCTGAGAGAATGGGGGAGTTGTAAAGGGGGAGTTGTAGTTCTGGTGAAAAGAAAAGAAAAGAAAAGAAAAGAAAAGAAAAGAAAAGAAAAGAAAAGAAAAGAAAAGCAGCAAACACTGGAGGACTGAAGAGAAAAGCCTGCTCTGACTCTGGGATGCCGGAGTTCACCCTGAAACCAGTTTCTGATTAGACAGAACGAATACCTACCTAGAAGAGGGAGGAGGGGAGAGCGCTTCACTGCACCAAATAATCAAGAAAATAAAAGAACCCTAACTAGGCAGAGCTGGAGAGGGGCCAAGGCATCCTGAGTTCCAGTCACACAGCTTCGCGTGGCCGTGGCTGTGAAAAGGAGGCCACCGTGGGGCGGCGCACTCGGCAGCCACTCCAGGTAGGCGGTGCCGCCTGCCCGGGGTCGCCGGCACTGCAGGCGGCTGGTGGCCCGGGGGAGGAGGGGGGAGCGGGGGGCAGGGCAGAGGGGCGCCCCTTTCCTGCTCAGAGGGGCGTTTCCGGGAGGGGAGGGCGGGGAAGTCGGGAAGTCAGTGTAGAGGGAGGGATCGACAGACCCTCCGCTGACCTCTGTAAGCGCGTGGCCGAGTGCCTGGGCACCCACTGGCAGGCCCCCTTCCCCCTCAGAGATCGTGCGCGCGCAGCACGGCCGGAGCTCGCCTCAGGACCCGCAGCAAGCGCGGCCACCGCCCGGAGCCCGACCCCGGAAGCGCCGGGCTGCGGCGAGGCGCGGCCAGAGCAGCTCGGCGCCGCGGCTGCGGTGGGCTGCAGGCCCGCCCGTCCTCCCCACAGCACGGCCGCCCGGTGCTGGGGTCCCGCCCCCGCTCCGCCTCGGGGCCCACCAGTCGGTCGGGGACTTCTCGGTGACCACCCGAACGTAGGCCTCCTGCAGGGCCGCCCCGTTTCGGCTCAGGTTCACAGCCATGGTCGCCGCCGAGTCCGCTGCCGCCGCACTCGCTTCCGCAGTCCGCGAACACCGCCGGCCGGAAGCCCCGCCCGACAGGCCGGAAGCCCCGCCCCGGCAGGAGGCCCCGCCCCGGCAGGAAGCCCCGCCCGACAGGCCGGAAGCCCCGCCCCGGCGGGAGGCCCCGCCCGACAGGCCCGGAAGCCCCACCCGACAGGCCTGGAAGCCGCGCAGCGGCGCGCGCCGTTGCCCTCCTACTGCTCACGGGGTCTAAGCTCCTCATTCTGGTTCATTGATAGACTAGTTCCGCCTCGTGGAACCAGCTGACCTGGAGTTCTTGCTAGCGTGGTTAGAGGAGGCGGTAGCTAGGTTTCCCTGCTGGCTGGGTCGCAGACCGAACCGAAAGGGAGCATCTGTCCAGGGTCTGGCCGAGATGGAGAGAAGAGGGCATGAGTGGAGCCCAGGCCGCTGCCTCTTTGCTTCGGAGACCCCAGGCTTTCCATTTCCATTGCAGAAATAAGAGAAATATTCTCAACCTGTGTTCAGCTCACCAGGTTCAGAATAGCATCTGGCAATCAAAAGCATTCATATTTCTGCAGAGATGTATGTGAAAACCTGCAAAGACTAATTGGCCTCATGGCAGCTCAGATCAGCATTTACTGCCCAAGTCTTCATGGTGTTATTGTTGATGGGTTAGGTAGATAAGGGCTCACGATCCATATATGGCTTAAATACTTTTCACTTGCTATGTATGTTCTACTTTTGGTTTCTATCTTTGTCTTTCAGGCAGAAGTTCTTACTTCTCTCTGAAAAGTATGGCCCCAAACTGTTAAGTTCTGCAGTCCTGGACAAATTCAGTAAAGTTTCAGCAGCTCTGGTTAGTAGCCTTCCTGCATCCTGCGTTCCACTCAAGGTCTTTTCTTCTACAAGGGGAAGTCTCACCTCTTTTCCACTTTAATTTGACTATTGTATTTGTAGGATAACATTGGTTTGTCCTTTCTCCCTTGCTCAGGTAGCTTAGGTTTTTTGGGTTACACCCACACAGTACTCCTGAGGCACTCCATTCCTCTGCTTTGCTTCCATTATCTGTTAATTACCTATATCCCCAAATCACACCCTGTGACTTGTAAAGTCAGATTCTTCTAAGGACTCCGGATTTTGTATTTTTGTAAGGGAAATAGTGCTTTTCTCTTTCCCTTATGTCCTTTGTATGGTTTACTTTAGAACAATGTCCTTTTTATATAGACACAGGAAGACAGATAATGCTATGCTTTTGTAACTTGGGAGTTAATTGACTCCAAATAATATTTACTCGATTTAGCCTCAGTTGCCCTCTTTCCTAGCACCCCAAAAGCAGGGTCCCAACCAAGGGACTGGATGGACCCAGGGCAAGCTGTCAGCTACTCTGACATGGAAACAGGTCAAGTGCCATGAAACTTATAGTAAGTTAAGAGCATGATTGTGGACAAATTTATGTCATTACCCTAAGAGAAGAGACTGGACAAGGACCCTGCAGAGATTAGGAGGGACCAATCTGGCCTGAGGACTGTTGTCTGATATCTATAGTCAGATGTCCCCAGGAGAGTCACCCTATGAGCTTAATATATCAAACATATATTAACATACAAAGTGACTAGGTAGATTAATCAGAAAATCTAAGATGATTGTTTATGGACTATGGAAAAGAGAAGCATGTCCTTAGATGAAATTCTGCCCTTGAGCTTTTCTCCTAGCAGGATGAGCTCTTTGTCCTAGAAGAGTTTCCCCAGAATGAAGGGAAGGGCTTTACATATGCTGATTGTGCTATCTGACCTATGTGTAGTTGCTACACCCAATGCCAGGAGGTTAGGCTCTAGACTAAAGCTACTAGCCTGGGTACAGGGAGAGAGAGAAGCAAGGGGAAAGTAGGAGATGGGAATGCGTGGAGTGTGAGACTGGAATGGGGAGCTTAGAAAGATTGGAATAGGTGCACAGGGAGAATGGAATAAACGGTGGGACAGAGATTGGAATAAATGGCGACTAATCACCACAAGAGCCCTCACCACTTAATTTTGAATACACAATAGTTACATCAGAAATACACTTTCTTTACATAAAGGAATAGAAAGTGTCCTGCAACTGCACCCTAAGCTATCTTCCTACCGTCAAACATTGCAAATCCCTCCAGAGGGACCACTTTGAGAATTCCAGTTTAAAATGGAGCCAGGGCACAAAAAAATAGTGCCCTGAGTGCTAAGTGTCCTCCACAGTCTGAGTATAGTTAGCTTTTTCCTAAAGGCATCCAAGTTCAAGTGCGGAGAGAGGCTCTCTTGCATTTCCTTGGGAACCCACTATCAAGAAACCAAGAGCAGGTTCCGGCTCTCCTGCCCACTCAGCCCCTACCTTTACTAAGCACAGACCCTTGGGCCCAGGTCTGTGGACTAGCATCAGGACTGACTGGGGCGTGACCTTCACGTAGGGGACGTGACCTCCTCGAGGTGGGCGTGGCCTCCTCTGATGCAGCTGGCCACAGTTATATTTGCCACTCCCAGCTCTCTCGACTCACATCCTAACCTGTATCACCTGATTCTTTGAAAAAATTCCTGGCCACCTCAAACACGATACGACAAAAATTCACTGGGCTACTCTAATTCCAACAAAAGGCCAGTAGGCAAGAAGCTATTCAAGCCCAATATAAAAGAGCACCTCCTCCAACGCTTTACTAGAATCCTATCATAAGCCACAGATTAATCTCTGAGAGGAAGAACATATTCTCAAAGGGGAGAAGGTTGAGCACCATTGACCAATCTTATTCAGAATCCTTTCCCACAATAAGAGGGAACACTGCTAGTGAACCCCAAGGTTTTATCTCCATACAACCACAACAGCATGAAGAAATAGCGCAAATCTCCACTACAAGGAGAGGATGAAGAAAAGAGTCTCAAAACCTCAACAAAGGTTACACACAAATATGATCTCTTAGATAAAGAATAACGAGAAGAAATGCTGAAGATGTTCAAGGAACTACTCAAAGAATCAATGGAGTAGAAATACAGAAAATTAAAGGAAGAAATGAAAGAAACAGTGGAACAGATAGCCGAGATAATACAGGAAGAAATGAGAGCAGAAATAAGAAAAATACAAAAAGAAGTGTCACAAATAAAGGATTCAATAGATGAAATTAAAAACTCAATGGGTGCCCTCAGAAGTAGAATGTCTACAGCTGAATACAGAATTAGTGATCTTGAAGATGACCAACCGAAATAGTACAGGCAACAACAAACAATGGGAAATGACCTCAACATAGCTCTAAGTCTAGGGGATGACTCCAAGAGAAACATTAGAATCACTGGAGTACCAGAAGGATAGGGAGGCAACTCCAATGAAAAAACCACAGTGAAAGAAATCTTTGCTGAAAAGTTCCTAGTTAAAGAATGCAGACATCCAGACCCAAGGAGCCAGAAGGGTACCAGCTAAAAGAGACCCTAATAAAAACACTCCAAGGCATATCATAGTCAGAATGATGGATGCCATGGATAGAGACACAATATTACAAGCAGCAAGGTCAAAGAAGGAAATCACATACAAAGGAACACCCCTTAATTTACAGCAGATCTATCAGAGGAAACCCTCCAAGCCTGAAGATAATGGTGGGATATAGTGAAAAAACTCAAGGAAATGAACACCTCACCAAGAATACTTTATCCGGCTAAACTCTCACTCAAAATCAATGGAATGATACATCATTTTATAGATAAACAACAACTCAGGAACTTCATAGACTCAAAACCAAACCTAAAAGAAGGACTAAAAGGGCTCCTGTAATTCAAGAAATAAAACACCCATAAGCACAACAAACCCTTAGAGAAAGATGGCATAAAACTCCATGACAATAATCTCTCTCAGTGTCAATGGTCTAAATGCACCAATCAAGAGACACAGGGTGGCAAAATGGATCCAGAAACGGAAACCAACATTCTGCTGCCTACAAGAAATTCATCTTAACAGTCAGAGGAAACACAGACTAAAAGTTAAAGGATGGAAAACAATCCTGGAAGCAAACAACTCCCTCAAAAATACTGGGGTTGCCATACAAGTATCTGACAACATAGATTTCAGGTTGAAAAAGATTAGTCAGGAAGTGAATGCCATTTTCTATTTATCAAAGGGTATGTACAACAGGAAGAATCACACTCTTAAATGTATATGCACCTAATGAGGGAAGAGCTAAATACTTAAAACAACCAATGAAATTCAAAAGACCATCAGAGACTACTTTGAGAGTTTGTATGCCACGAAACAAGAGAACCTAGAAGAAATGGATAAATTTCTGGATTCCTACAATATACCAAGACTGACCCAAGAATGCTTGGAATACCTGAGTAGACCCACCAATTCATATCAAGGAAATCGAAACCGTAATAAAAGTCTTCCCAAAAACAAAAGCCCAGGCCCAGATGGATTCACTAGCAAATTCTTCCAAACATTTAAAGAAGACCTGTTGTCAGGTTTCCTCAAGCTTTTGCAGGAAGTTAAAAAATCTGTAACTTTCCCAAACAGTTTCTATGAGGCACATATATCCCTAATACCAAAAGCAAACAAGGACACCACTAACAAAGAAAATTACAGGTCAATATTTCTGATGAACACAGATGCGAAGATCCTCAACAAAATATTAGCAAATAGAATCCAACAACTCATCAAAAAGATCATACACCACGACCAAGTGGGATTCATCCTGGGGATGCAAGGATGATTTAACATTCGGAAATCAATATAATCCATCATATCAACAAAAGTAAAGATAAAAAACATATGATCATATCAATAGATGCAGAGAAAGCATTTAACAAGAGCTAACACCCGTTTATGATGAAAACTTTCACCAAAATGGATATTGAAGGAACTTTCCTCAAGATAGTCAAAGCCATCTATGACAAACCTACAGCAAGCATTATCCTCAATGGGGAAAAACTAAGGGTCTTCCCTCTAAGATCAGGAACAAGACAAGGATGCCCACTCTCACCACTTCTGTTCAATATAGTGCTGGAAGTATTTGCAATAGCAGTTAGGCAAGAAAAAGACATTAAGGGCATTCAGATAGGAAAGGAAGAAATTAAGCTCTCATTATTCACAGATGATATGTTACTGTATCTAGAGAATCCTAAAGCTTCTGCCAAAAAACTCCTAGAAACAATAGATTTATACAGTAAAGTCGCAGGCTATAAAATCAGTACCCAAAAATCCCTTGTCTTCCTATATGCAAATAATGAGAGAGAAGAAAGAGACATGAAGAAAGCAATCCCATTTACAATCGTGCCCCAGAAAATCAAGCACCTCTGAATCAACACAACTAAATAGGTAAAGGACCTCTACAAAGAAAACTACAAAACGCTACTCCATGAAATAAAAGAGGATATGAGGAAATGGAAACATATCCCCTGCTCATGGATAGGAAGAATTAACATTGTCAAAATCGCAATACTCCCCAAGGCACTATACAGATTCATTGTGATCCCTATAAGGATATCCATGAAATTCTTCAAAGAAATGGATCAAGCACTCCTAAAATTTATTTGGAAAAACAAATGCTCACAAATAGCTAAAGCAATTCTTTGGAAAAAGACGATGGGAGGCATCACCCTCCCCAACCTCAAACTCTACTACAAAGAAGTAACAATTAAACCAGAATGGTACTGGAACAAAGGCAGAGGGGCAGGTCAATGGAATAGGGTGGAATATCTCTACACACAACCCCAAACGTATGAACATCTAATCTTTGATAAAGGAGCAAGAAATGTGAAGTGTAGCAAGGAAAGCCTCTTTAACAAATGAGGCTGGCATAACTGGACAACCACATGCAAAAAACTGGGCTTAGATCTCGACTTAACACCATACAAAAAAGTCAGATCAAAATGGATTAAAGACCTCAACATCAGACCAGAATCCATAAGGTACATTGAAGATAAGGTCAGCGAAACCCTCCACGATATTGCGGCCAATAGTTTCTTCAAAAATGACATGCCACTGACCAACCAAGTGGAAACAGAGATAAACAAATGGACTATATTAAACTAAGAAGCTTCTGCACTGCAAAAGATACAGTGACCAGACACTGGTAGAACTCCACAAGAATAAAACATCCAACCCCATCAAAAAATGGGGTGACGAAATGAACAGAAACTTTCTCAAAGAAGAAATCCGAATGGCTAAAAGGCACATGAGAAAATGCTCTACATCATTAATCATCAGGAAGATGCAGATCAAAACAACAATGAGATATCATCTCACACCACTGAGACTAGCCCACATCCAAAAGAACAAAAGCAACCAATGTTGACGCGGATGTGGTGAGAAAGGGACCCTCCTTCACTGCTGTTGGGAATGCCGACTGGTTCAACCCTTTTGGAAAACAGTATGAATGATTCTCAAAAAATTAGAAATTGAGCTCCCATTTGACCCAGCAATACCACTCCTGGGAATATATCCCAGAGAGGCAAAAAAGTATAGTCGAAGTGACATCTGCACTTGTTTGTTCATTGCAGGACTGTTTACCATAGACAGAATCTGAAAAAAACCTGAGTGCCCGAGAACAGATGACTGATTAAAGAAACTCTGGTACATCTACGCAATGGAATACTATGCAGCAGTTATAAAGGATGAAGTCATGAAATTTGCAAACAAGTGATTCTACATGGAAAGTATCATGCTAAGTGAAATGAATCAGAAAGAGAGAGACAGACATAGAAAGACTGCACTCATCTGGGGAATATAAAGTAATAGAATGGGAGACAAACACCCAAGAATAAGTTGAGATAAGTACCTGGAGTTCTGCTCCATGGCTTGGAAGCTGGCAGCACATGCTAGGGGAAAACACAGCTCAGATAGAGAAGAGAACACCGAGTAAATGTTGTTTGGAGGACTCGCTCGGGATGCGAGATGCGCACTGAAAGTAGATTATAGACCGAACTTAATGGTCACTCAATCCCTCTCTTGCAGAGCACAACACTCTAAATGAAAGAGAGAGCAAAAGGGAATGCCCTGCCATTGAGGTGGGGGTGGGAGGTTAAGGGGGTTGGAGGGCTTGGTAGTGGAGAATGGGCACTGGTGGAGGGATGGGTACTTGATCATTGTATAACTGAAACCCAACACAAAAATATGTAAGTCTACAACTGTGCCTCATGGTATTTCATTAATAAAAAATTTAAAAATTAAAATAAATTTGGCCATTTAAAAAATGAAATAAACCAAGATCAATAAGTAAAAGAACTTTCTGACCAGCACAGCCAGCATTTCAGTCCATTCAGTCTACTGTAATAAGATAGTACAGATTAATGGAACTCATAAGCATTTTATTTATTTATTTATTTATTTATGAAATTTCAAAATCATGGTACTGTTATTTGATAAAATTCTACTTACTAGCTTTTGGATGACTGATTCTGCTATGTTTTGTGAGGTTTTAGGAGGTTTGAGGGAGTTCTGTGGGATCCCTTTAATAAGGACCCCAATGCCAGTCAAGAGGACCCCTCAACCTAGACACGTGCTTCCACTAGCCAGGTTCCCACTACAGACCAAAGGGCCACACCAGGAGCCAGCAGAAATCCTTAGGTATCCAAAGGTAAGGAGGATTATAAACAATGAGAATTCTGTATTTTCACCATAATGTTGCAGATATTTTAACCCAAGGATTTTTTTTTTTTTTTTGCTTTTTGAGTCACACCCGGCGATGCTCAGGGGTTACTCCTGGCTAATGCATTCAGGAATTGCTCCTGGCCGTTCTCGGGGGACCTCATGATTCTCATGGGATGCTGAGAATCGAACCTGTGTTGGCCATGTTGGCTGCGTGCAAGGCAAATGCCCTACCCGCTGTGCTATCACTCCAGCCCCAACCCAAGGATGTTTTACAGATCCTGTCAGTTCCACCCATTTCAGGATGAAGGTCCTCTGAGCCTACACTGTAAGGCATCTAACACTGAGTGTATAAATAGCCAACTTTTCTCAGAAACATAGTCAGTTTTTTACCTCTTTCCTTTGCTTCAATTCCAGTTCATGCCTCTATCCTCATTATTGTTTTTGGAGTTTGTGGATCAATTCACACTTCCAGTGACCTTGCAAGACAATTATTTCTTCCTAGAACAACTCTGAGGTAAGGTTGGGCTGAGGCATAACTGAATTTTTTTCCTTTCTTCATGTAGAAAGATGGATAGAAGCAGTTTTGTACCTGCATCAGTGTCACTAAAAGAGTTCTGGTCTAATAACAAAGCTTGTTTCAGAAAGGTATGAAAGATTATATTAATTATGTCATGTAACAAATAAGAAAATGCATCCTCTTACCATACTTCAGTGATGCCCTTCATTTACCCCAGAACTACCATAACTTCCCGAAGGTAATAGGGCCTATTTGGGAAATGTCAGAGAAGGGAGTGCTCTCTCATGCACTGTCAGCTCCCAGAACACACTGTTCTTTTCCCAGTGCACAACCCCTTCTTGCAGCCTCACTCTGTCTCTAGAGTCATTCTCCTCCCATTCATCCACAGATCCAACTCTAGTCCTGCCTCCCTGATGTCTCTCGGCCCATCTGTTCTTTGTCCACCCCACCCTACATATTGTAACAGTCCCATCAATTCTCAGAGGCCTGTTCAGACCACAGTGGTGTGTGAGGCAGATTCTTAACTTACAGCTCTACTGTTATCTCTGCAAGTGAAGCTTGACAAGCCCTTTTATCTGGAGGCAGTCTTCTTGCAGAGGGTAGGATACTAATTTAATGAGCTTGCCTGACAGTGGGAAGTGGAAACAGAGAAGAAAGGAGACAATATTTAGGAAAATTAAGAAGCTACTATTTATACTATTTTGTGGGAATCATACATATTTTCCATAATTTCTTGGCTTCATTACTAATAAAATTCATCAAAGGGGGAGACACAGGTAGTGGGGAATAAGAGGCATTCAGACTGGACAGGAAGACCAACATGTCTTTTCTCCTTTCACCAACAAAGAGCAGGCAAGAAAGTGAGCTCCCACACCTGTGAAGCATCAGGCTGCTGATTGGAACACTGGTAGTTCTGCTGGGAAGTCATGAGAGAATTTAAAGAAAACTGTGTCCCTCAGCACTCTGACCCATCTTTCCAGTCCCTTAAGTAATATGTCAATTGGTCAGAAAGATACTAGAGCAGGTAGGGAGGTTATTTTGCATATAGCCAATCCTGGTTCAGTCTCTGGCATCCCATATGGTCCCCTGAAACTTTCAGGAGTGATTTCTAAAGTCAAAGCCAGGAGTAATCCCTGAGCACCACAGGGTGTGGCCCCCAAACTAAAAACAAATAATGAAAAGTAATATTTAATAAAACCAAGTTATTTCTATTGCATGTGCATGATGACCTTTTCCATTTTGTCAGACCCTGTTTTGATCAACACCTTAATCTGTGTTGCAATTGCAGGTATGCAGAACATATTTCCCCCTAATTGGTCATTTAAGATAATGTCAAACTTGGGGCTGGAGTGATAGTACAGTAAGTAGGGCATTTGCCTAGCATGCAGCCGACCTGGGTTTGATTCCCAGCATCCCATATGGTTCCCTGAGCAACACCGGGAGTAATTCCTGAGTGCAAAGCCAGGAGTAACCCCTGTGCATCGCCAGGTGTAACCCAAAAAGAAGAAAAGCAGATAATGTCAAACTAATTCACTGTTAGGATTAAACTGTTTCTAATTAAATCTGTTTCCTAAAGGTAGCTACCTGGTGCTTACTCTGTACTTAATGCATCTGTTATTAATTGAAGAGGCTACCATCAAGGCTGGTCTCCATATTCAGTGTCTCTGTAAATGAAATTTGTACAGTAGAAACTACCTAACCTTTGAGAGCCATTTCATGCCATCATATGATAAACGGCCTCTTCTTAGCCCCGTCAGTATTTTCTTTTCTCTCTCTTGGGATCTTCTCATCTGACTGCACTCCTCAAGCCCCTCCTAACCCTTTAGCAGATTGCAGGGGTTAGAGTGAATTGGGACTGGAAGATCCAACCCTATTCAAGAAAAGGAGAACAGGATCAAATCTTCTACACGTCCATTTCTCGTAGGTTCCTGTTGTCTTGCGTTGATCAACAAAACCACTTTTTTCTTTTACTTTTTGTTTTTGGGTCACACTGAGTGGTACTCAGGGCTTACTCCTGGCTCTGCACTTACGGATCCCTCCTGTCAGGCTTGGAGAACTACAGTGGTGCCAGGGATTGAACCTAGGTTGGGTGGGTAAAAGGCAAGTGCCTTCTCTACTGTAATACCAGGACTGTCAGGGAGTTTTGTGACCTTATATACTGTACTATCTTCCCCACCCCTATTTGAAAACACTTTTATTTTATTATTTTATTTTATTATTTTTTCCTTTTTGGATCACACCCAGTGATGCTCAGGGTTACTCCTGGCTCTGCAATTAGGAATTACTTCTGGCAGTGCTCGGGGGACCATATGGGATGCTGGGAATCGAACCCGGGTTGGCCGTGTGCAACGCAAATGCCCTACCCACTGTGCTATTGCTCCAGCCCCTGAAAACACTTTTTAAACAAAGAATTTTGTTTTATTTTTAGGCAAAGGTATATCACAGCTATAAAAAAACGATTAGTATGGATTAGATTAAATAAAAAGTCAAAAATAAAAGAAATTATTGACTGAAGCCGCTGTACCTGTAGGTATAGGTGCTCTCTTTGGTAACTCTTCTCTGAACTGTGGGGAAAGTTGTAGACTATCTGACTGCTTTAGGTATTAGGGAAACATCACATGTAGTTTCTGTATCTCATTCCCCTCCTCATGCTTTGGTAATCTCCTGTCTTGCTGTCAAGAATAGGGTTTGAGAACTATATGAATAAATGGCAGGAAGCCCAAGATAGTGCCAGGTCTGGAGCCCTAGGTTAATTCCAAGCTCATAAATCTGTAAGCAAAATTCCTAAAGAATAAACATCTCAGATGATCTCAGTGGTTGCTGAGTTTTGTGCGTTGGCACTTTGAACAGTAGGTACTTCCAAAGACTGGAATAGATTGCTTTCGGGAGTCTTAGAGATGAGTCATTAGTTTACTCCATGCTATTCTTGGTGAGCTCATAGGAACTTTTCTAGGGATAAGTATGATAGTAAAAGAATGCTGGATTTCCAAGAATGTGCCACCAAATGTGTTGAGCAGCAAGAGGAGACTAGCCGTAATTCAGTAACCTGGCTTGACTGAAACAGGAAAAGCTAAAAGGGATTGTCTTGGAAGCCAGAGTACAAAGGACTGCCAGGGAATTTTATGGAAAAGACAGATAGCAGGTGGAATCATGGAAGATCCAAGACAGCTGATGGCTGAGCTACTTTGCTCAACGCATTCAAATGAACCCTTAATATCTCCCTAGTTAGAAGCAAATATATGTATGCTTGTTATACATATAAAGTTATATATATTGATTTTATAACTTTATTTAAAGTCATCTGTTTAGTTACAGACATTCAATATTCCAACACCAATCCCACCACCATTATACCTTCCCGCCACCATTATTTCCAATTTTCCCAACCATCCCTTAAGCCTGTCCATCAGACTCTCAATAATTTATTTTATATTGCTCATTATAAAATTTGCTACAAGGATGACCAAAAATGTTTTCTTAGAAGAAAGTTAGAGAAGATTGCATCTTACCATGGAGCCATTAAGCCCTTGTATAAGAGGTTGCTAAGATGTTGTTGCAGATTAAGCCTTCTGTGTTTATATTTTATTTATAGAGATTGGTTGCCTTCTACATTCCATTCCATCTTGTGTCATAATCCTGGTTTATCAGTGTTGTAGAGTTTGAGATGTCACATAGCTGCAAATTCATGAACTCTAGGAAGTCCAAAATTTTAAGCTATGTGACACAGTTGGAGTTAAATTTTAAAGTGGGTGATTGCGCCAGAGACTGGCACACATCCAAAAAAAAAAAAAAAGCAACCCGTGTTGGTATGGATGTGGGGAGAAGGGGACTCTCCTTCACTGCTGGTAGGAATGCTGCATGGTCCAGACTTTTTGGAAAACAATATGGACATTTCTCAAAAAACTAGAAATTGAGCTCCCATTTGACCCAGCATTACCACTTCTGGGAATATATCCCAGAGATGCAAAAAAGTACAGTAGACATTTCATCTGCATTTGTATGTTCATTGCAGGAATATTTACAATATCCAGAATCTGGGGGGGGGGGGGGGACGAGTACCCAAGAACAAATGACTGGTTAAAGAAACTTTGGTATAGCTACACAGTGGAATACTATGCAGCTGTTAGAAAAGATGAAACCATGAAATTTGCATTTAAGTGGATCAACATGGAGAGTGTCATGGTAAGTGAATTGAGTCAGAAAGAGCGGGACAGACACAGAATGACTGCACCCATTTGTGGAATATCACTTAATCACTTGATCACTTAATCCCCGTTATTCATCGATTTACTCGAGCAGGTGCCAGTAACATCTCCATTCATCCCGGTTGCGTGCTAGCATAGCCCAGTGGTATCTGCTTGTTCTAGGAACATGCAGAGCCTCAAACTGATCATTCAGGGTCTTGACAAAGAAGTCTGACCATCTTGTAGGTGGGCGTCCACGCGATCTTTTGATGTCCCGTGGAATCCAATCAGTAATGGCTCTAGTCCAGCGGTTGTCTGTAAACCTCATTACATGTCCAGCCCATCTGATTTTTGATGCCTTGGCAAATGAGACAGCGTCCCTGATTCTTGAGCGTTGACGAAGATCAGAACTCCAGATTCTATCTCTCATTTGAGTGAATTGTGATATTCTAAGCATAGCTCTTTTGATTCCTCTTTGAGAGACCTGAATAGCATTTTCATCCTGTTTTCATAGGGCCCAGGTCTCTAAGGCATATGTTAATGCAGGAAGAACAGTGAAATCGAAGAGATGTGCTCGTAGCTGGAGGTTCTTTGTCCTCTTAGTTATTTCTTCAACGTTCTTGAAGGCATTCCAAGCCGCTCTCTTCCTCCTGTGCAACTCAGGTGCCAGGTCATTCATCATGTTGATTTCTCGACCTAGGTATACATAGCTGTTGCATTCGGAGATGTTTGTTCCGTTGAGAGCGAATGGGGCATCAGGAACGAGGCTGTTTCTCATAAACATTGTCTTCCTAAGATTCAGCTGTAGTCCGACCTTTCCACACTCACGGTCGAAGTCGGCCAGCATATGTGCCGCTTGGCTGATGTTTGGTGTTATTAAAACAATGTCATCAGCAAAGCAAAGGTGGTGTAGTTGCCGACAATCTATCTTCACTCCCAGTCCTTCCCATTCCAGTCGTCGCATGATGTTCTCAAGGGTGACACTGAAGAGTTTCGGTGAAATGGTATCACCCTGCCGAACCCCTCTCTTGACGTCAATGATCGGGGGATAGTTGCCAATGTCATGGACGTCTCCCTTCTTGAACAGTAGTACAGTCCTGCTGGTTTTCCACTGGGACGGAACCTTGCATTCAGACAGGTAGCATGTGAAGAGCCGAGCCAGCATATTGATGAGTACTGACGACAGGTTCTTCAGGTGTTCAGGTCTGACCTTGTCTGGGCCGGGTGCTGTTCGTTTCTTTACTGACGAAATGGCGTGTCGAATTTCGGAAGGGAGAACATTGGGAACGACATATCCATCCTGTGGAATTTGGTATGTCGGCAAGTGGACATGGCTATCGAAGAGATTTGAGTAGACGTCATGGGTAATTTTCTCCATTGCGGTTCTGGAGGATGTGATAGATCCATCAGGACGTCGGAGGACAGTCATCTTGGTCTTGTAGTTGGCTAAGGACAGGCGGGCATTACAAATACTTGTCCCGGCTTCTGTCGCATCTACCAGCACTTCTGCTCTTCTTTCTTTGAGGTCTTCCTTGATCGCATCTCTGCACTGCTTTGCAAGCTCGGATGTTCGCTTGCGGTTGCCTGAGGCATGCGCCAAACCACGTTGGCGAATAAGCTCAAGAGTTTTCGAAGACAGGCGTTTTTTTTGTGGCTTTCTCTCTCTTGGCGTTCCTCGCACAATCATGGAGGTGCTGAACCAGTCAATCGTATTCCTCGTCAATGTTGTCAACAATGGCATCTTCCCATGTTGCTGCAAAAGTGCCAAAGAGCTCCCAGTTGGTGGTCGTTCTGGGAGTTCTCTTTTTGAACTTTGCAGCCCTTTCTCCCCGCTCTGTGAAGTAGAATTTTGCACGAAGGAGACGGTGGTCTGATCCCGTTTGGAATTCTGGGACAACAGCGACATTGGTCGGCAAAACCGTCGATTGAATATGATGTGGTCTATTTCGTTGTGGAATCGTCCACTGGGAGACTCCCATGTCCAACGTTTAGATTTGGCCTTCTGGATCTGTGAGTTACCATGGATGGTCTTGGTCGACATGATATATAACTGTTGCATTCAGGGGTGGTGGTTCCGTTGAGAGCGAATGGAGCGTCAGAAAGAAGGCTGTTTCTCATAAACATTGTCTTCATAAGATTCATCTGTAGTCCGACCTTTCCACATTCACGGTCGAAGTCAGTCAGCATTTGTGCCACTTGGCTGATGTTTGGTGTTATTAGAACGATGTCATCAACAAAGCGGAGGTGGTGTAGTTGCCGACCATCTATCTTCACTCCCATGCTTTCCCATTCCAGTCATCGCATGATGTTCTCGAGGGTGGCACTGAAGAATTTCGGTGAAATGGTATCACCCTCCCAAACCCCTCTCTTGACATGGATGATTACTTCTCTGTAGAATGGTGAGATCCTGGTAGTGAATCCGCAATACAGCTCACGGAGGATCTTGATGTATTGGGCTTGAACGCCCTGATTGGCTAGGGCTTCAATGACCGCTTCTGTCTCAACAGAATCAAAGGCCTTCTTTAAATCAATGAACGTTAAACAGAGTGGCATCTTGAACTCCTGAGAAACCTCAATGAGCTTAGTAATCGTGTGGAATATAAAGTAACATAATAGGAGAATAACACGTAAGGATAGTAGATATAAAGATCACGAAGATGGTTTCACAGCTTGAAAGTCAATTTCGTGTACTGGGGGAAAAGGCAGGTGGGATAGAGAGGAGACCACTAAGTAAATGATGTTTGGAAGGATCACTCGGGATGGTAGATGTGTGCTGAAAGTAGGCTATAGACCGAACATGATGGCTGCTTAGTGCATGTTGGGTAACATTGCTTTGGCCCTCTACAAGAAGCTTAGGTTTTATCTGGTTACACCCATTAATCTGGTTACACCCATCAATCTGGTTACACCCATCACAGTGCTCCTGAAGCACTTCTACTTCCATTGTGTTTATCTGTAAACAGTCTTCCCTATGCTCTCCTTCCCACCCAGTTAATCAGCTTTCCCCTTAATCAGACTTTGTTAATTTGTAAGATCAGTTTCCCAGAAATCTATGATTTTATATGTATGAGTGAAATATTGCCTTTCTCCTCTCCTTATGCCTTATGAACATTTTACCTTAAAGCAATATCCTTTTTGTATAGATACAGGAAGACCGTTAACATCATGCTTTATAACTTAGGATTTGATTGGCCTTGAATATTATTCACTCCCAGGCATCTGCTTTTTCGACTAAGCCTCAGTTGCCCTTAGTTCCTAACACCCCAAAAGCAGGGTCCCGACGAGGGACTGAATGGACCCAGGGCAAGCGGTGAGCTACCCTGGCAGCGAAATGGGCCAGGCCAAAGTGCCACAATTCTTTTTATTTATTTATTTATTTATTTATTTTTAGTGCCATGATTCTTAACTATAAGTTAAGAGTTTGATCATAGACAAATGCTGTCATGATCCAAAGGTAACGACAAGACTAGGATCCTGCTAGGGGTGAGAAAGACTATCTGGCCTGAGCACCGTAGTCTGAGATCGAGATGGCCCTAGGAGAGCAATTCTATAAGTTTCAGATATTTCTTACTGTATCCATACAAAATGATTTATATTATAGTCTTATATGCTTGTCGGACAAGAAGAGGAGAGGCACGCCCATGGGATTATGCTCTAGGGTGGGTCCTCCTGCTGAGGAAGGATCTGTCCTAGGAGCGGCCTACCCTGAGGCTAAGATTTCTACCCCTATTGATTGTGACCGCACCTATGTGTAATTGTTTCCCCAATTCCTCTTGGAGAGAGATATAAGGAGACAATAGATTGGGCATGGGGGCAGAGACAGAGGAGCAGAGAGACAGAAGGAGAGGGGAGCAGAGACAGATGAAGAGAGAATCAGAATAAACTACGACTAATACCTACCAGCCTGGCCCTCGTTCCTTCCTCCGCCTGACCATCGCCATCGACCTCTCTGGGGTGGGAGAAGGGTGAGACTACCGAACGCGGGTGGCGGGAGAGATAGAGCCACCGCTGCTGTGGGTGCCGTGCGCCCCTCTTTGCGTGAGTTTACACAAGTGCATATGTTGCAAATCATAATATCCCAAAGAAGAGAGAGAGTAAGAGGAAATGTGTCTGTCACAGAGGCAGGGGATGGGGAGGGGTGGAAGTGGCTTGAGGGACACTGGGAACATTGGTTGTGGAGAATGGGCACTGGTGGAGGGAAGGGTACTCGAACATTGATTGAAATGCAATCAGGAAAATTTGTAAGTCTGTTACTGTATCTCACGATGATTCATTAAAACATAAATAAATAAATCGGAGGGGGGTAGGTTGGCCTGTGCCTGCCCAAGCAGATCCCCAGCATCTGCTTGCTTCCACAATCCAAAGTCGCCGCCATACACCCGGCCTGACTCCACCATCTCAGGACAGACCTCACCAAGATATAATTTGCTGAAAATTTGGATATGCGGGTTTTGTGACTGAAATCTCCAGACTTTCACAGAGTTGGGGTGGGATACCTCCCCCCACTTCCCATTATACATGGAAGCACTGGTAATTACCCCCATGAACCAACTCTAGCGCCACCCCATAAACTCTACTGGCCTTGCTTCAGAGACCCATAAATACACCTAAAAAGAGGTCAAAAGCCAGAGACACAGCAGTGAGTCCCAGGAGACACCACAGAACCAGAGAAGTCTCCAGACCCATACTGAGTCAATTTCACTGGAGCACCCCAGATGGAGCAGGTGCAGTCTCCCCGCCTACTCCAGATGGAATCCTGGTGTATCAAGAGCTTCCACAAGAAAGGCCCAGGTGTGCAGGTTCCAGGATTAAATCTCCAGGCCACATGGTGGCAAAAGCTCTGGACTGTCCCTACTTGGATCCCCACCCGCTCGTTAGCCTGGCTGTCACCTCACAATGTGACAGGCGCCACCTTAGTGCATCAACAGCCCTGGTCCAGAGACGCTCAATTGAATCCCAGAATGCATTAGTGCCCTACAGAAATGTCTCTGAAACCCAACCATTTACACTTTAGGATTCCAAAAGCATGTGGCTGTGGCACCCAAGATATTCAAAATGAGCAGTGGACAATAAATGATATAGAATCTGCCTCTGGCAGGCAGGCTTGAATTGTGCTGGGAAAATT
This sequence comes from Sorex fumeus, assembly GCF_029834395.1. NCBI lineage: Eukaryota > Metazoa > Chordata > Mammalia > Eulipotyphla > Soricidae > Sorex > Sorex fumeus. The sequence continues at coordinate 15,095,056 of NW_026606077.1, read as the reverse complement.
CAGGCAAAACCAACCAAAGCTGAGCCATCATAATCCAACATAATCCATCATATCAACAAAAGAAAATAAAAAAACCATATGATCATATCAATAGACGCAGAGAAAGCATTTAACAAAATTCAGCACCCGTTTATGATGAAAACTCTCAGCAAAATAGGAATCGAAGGAACTTTCCTCGATAGAGTCAAAACCATCTACCACAAGCCCACGACAAGCATAATTCTCAATGGGGAAAAACTAAAAGCCTTCCCTCTAAGATCGGACACAAGACAAGGTTGCCTGCTTTCTTCACTCCTATCCAATATAGTACTGGAAGTCCTGGCCATTACAGTTAGACAAGATAAAGGTATCAAGGGAATACAGACAGGAAAGGAAATGGTCAAGCTATCACTGTTTGCAGACAATATGATACTACACTTAGAAAACCCTAAAAATTCTACAGAAAAACCCTAAAGATTCTCCTAGAAACAATAGGTCGGGTTAGTGAAGTGACAGGCTACAAAATCAACACCCAAAAGTCCATGGCTTTCTTATATATAAATAACGAAAGAGAAGAAAGAGACACTTAAAAAATCAACTCTGACCTCTGTCTAATGCCAGGCACAAAAGTCAGATCAAAGTTGATTAAAGACCTCAATATCAGACATGTATCCATCAGATACATACAGGAAAATGTAGGCATAACTCTGCACGATATTGAAGCTAAAAGTATCTTTAAGGATGAAACAGCACTGACCATGCAAGTCGAAGCAAACAAACAAATGGGACTACATCAAACTAAGAAGCTTCTGCATTTCAAGAGAAACAGTGACCAAAATACAGAAAGAGCCCACAGAATGGGAAAGAATATTAACCCAATACCCATCTGATAAGGGATTAATATCCAGGATATACAGGGCACTAGTAGAATTGTACAAGGAAAAAATCTCCAATCCCATCAAAAAATGGGGAGAAGAAATGAACAGAAGTTTCCTCAAAAAAGAAATACAAATGCCCAAAAAGCACATGTAAAAATGCTCCACATCGCTAGCCATCAGGGAGATGCAAATCAACACAACAATGAGATATCTCACACCACAGAGACTGGCACACATTCAAAATAACAAAATCAACCAGTGCTGGTGTGGATGTGGGGAAAAAGGGACACTCTTTCTTTTTCTTTTTGGGTCACACCTGACGATGCTCAGGGGTTACTCCTGGCTCATGCACTCAGGAATCACTCCTGGCGGTGCTCAGGGGACCATTTGGGACGCTGGGACTCGAACCTGTGTCGGCCATGTTGGCTGCGTGCAAGGCAAACGCCCTACCCACTGTGCTATCGCTCCAACCCCAAAAAGAGACACTCTTTCACTGTTAGTGGGAATGCCCACTAGTCCAGCCTTTCTGGAAAACAATGGACAGTCCTTCAACAACTAGAAATTGAGCTTCCATATGACCCCACAATACCACTTCTGGGAATATATCCCGAGGATGCAAAAAACCACAGTAGAAATGACATTTGTACCTATATGTTCATTGCAGCACTGTTCACAATAGCTAAGATTTGAAAACAACCCAAGTTCCCTAGAACAGATGACTGGTTAAAGAAACTTTGGTACATCTACACAATGGAATACTATGCAGCTGTCAGGAGAGATGAAGTCATGAACTTTGCTTATAAATGGACATCTACACAATGGAATACTATGCAGCTGTCAGGAGAGATGAAGTCATGAACTTTGCTTATAAATGGACATCTACACAATGGAATATTATGCAGCTGTCAGGAGAGATGAAGTCATGAACTTTGCTTATAAATGGATAGATAAATGCTAAGTGAAATGAGTCAGAAAGAGAGGGACAGACATAGAAGGACTGCACTCATTTGTGGAGTATAAGACAACATAACATGAGGCTGATACCTAAGGATAGTAGATACATGGGACAGGTAGATTGCTCCATAGCTGGAAGCCTGCCTCATGAGCAAAGGGGAGAAGGCAGCTGGAATAGAGAAGGGATCACTAAGAAAATGATGACTGTAGGAATCGGTTGGGATGGGAGATGTGTGCAGAAAGTAGATAAAGGACCAAACATGATGACTTCCAGGTGTCTGTATTGCAAACCATAATGCCCAAAAGTAGAGAGAGATTATGGGGAATAACGTCTGCCATGGAGGCATGGGGAGGATGGGAAAGAGGGTGTATACCGGGGATACTGGTGGTGGGGAATGTGCACTGGATGGGTGTTTGATCATTGTAACCCAAACGTGAAAACTTGTAACTATCTCATGGTGATTCAATAAAATTTTAAAAGAAAGAAAGAAAGAGAGAGAGAGAGAAAGAAAGAAAGAAAGAAAGAGAGAAAGAGAAAATTCAAGCAAAACATAGTGCCCAAAAGTAGAGAGAAAGTATTGGGAAAATTGCCATCTATGGAGGCAAGGTAAGAACTGGGAAGGGGTGGGGACACTGGTGGTTTAAAGTGTGTATGGGTGAAGGGATGGGTGTTTGATCATCTTATGGCTTAATCTCAAACATGAAAGCTTTATATCTGTATCTCACAGTGATTCAATTGAAAAAAACAATGTAAAAAAATAATAAAGTGGGTGGCATCTTTGTGTATGACTGCTAGGGCTTCCAAAAATATAGGGAAATGAGGGGAAGTAGCCATTCCCAACTTTGTAAATCACAATCACAATCACAACCATCCTGTTATTCGTCGATTGCCTCAAGCAGGCCCCAGTAACATCTCCTTCGTCCTAGCCCTGAGATTTTTTTTAAAAGTGCCATATTCAAGGCTCTTTCAGAGTTAGGAGAATGAGACCCATCATTGTTACTGGTATTTGGCATATTGGGTATGCCACAGGGAGTTTGCCAGACTCTGCCGTGTGGGCAGGTTACATTCGGTAGCCTGCCAGTTTGTCCAAAGTAGGAATGAGATAATAAGATGTCGTTTCCGGGAGCTGGGTTTTATAATCTCTGAGTCTTGGCTGTTGATGGGATTACACGGCGCCAAGGGGCCAGTCTCCTGCCCCCGCACCTGGCTGTCCTCGCTGGGGCCCCTTGGAGGGGAGCGGGTTGAGTTTTCCTCCCTGCCCCGACCAGGGCTCCGGCAGCCGAAGACCTCCAGAACCAGCCACCACCATGCTGAGACCACTCTCCGCACACATGAAGGTACCGGCAGAGGATCGAAGGCACACAGATCCCGGGGCTGAGATCTCCAAGCCTACTCGGATCGGGGCTGAGCATCCTCTACCCAGATCCTCCAAATTTCAACTTTGTAAAAGCCTGGATATTTCAGTCACAAAACCTGCATACCTCAGTTTTTCAACAGATTAATTTCTGGATGAGGCTCATCCGAGCAGTGTAGTCTAGCTGGGAGCATGGTGGTAATTGTATATTATGGAGGTTTTGGCTGCTAGGTCTCTGTTCTCTGTATGGATGCTGGGCTCACCATCCCCCAACCCTTCTGAGGTGTTCTGGATGACTCGGTCTTGCATAGGTCCCTGAATCAAAAAGTGTTGATATAGAAAAAATTACTGTAGTCTGTCAAGGCTTAATGACGTGAAAAATGAAAAGGAAAGTTTATTGGCATTAGGTAGTAAATAATTCTCTTTTCTCCAGTGAAGATGCTTTATCTTTCCCTTCAAGGAACTGCTCTGTGAGAGTTCCTGCCTGACAGCATTCTTCCTAAAGGCTTTGACCACATCAATATGTGGCTTGTGGTGAGGGTTGGCCATGCCAGATAGATCAACCCAATATGGGAAATTTTGGTCATGCTTGAGGACTAGAGACAGAGATTAGCCATGTGGGTTATACTTACATATTTACCTCAATAATTCTTGCAGCACTGGAATCCTATGAACAACTGAGTCTGGGCAAGCTTCTGTGACTCTTCATGTATTAATGTATTTTGATGATAGTAAAATGACACATTCTGACTCCAGAGATGAGAATAATAGTCCTTTTAGATTTGCCTTGTGAGCTGTTCCATTGGCTTGATGTTGATCTGTAACATCATGCCTTTTCCTGTTACAAACTCTTAACTATGAGTACAATACTGAGTCTGGGAATATAAATGAATTATGTAGCCTGAGTGTGGTTCTGAGAACCCCCCTGAACTTGCATTTGGGTCAGAACAGAAGGCAGTCTTTTGTGAATTGTAATCTATCAACTTATAATATACATACTTATTGGGTTCTCTCATACCCTGATCCCTCTTTTGTCTTGTTTCATTGGCAAGAAGGTATTATGAGTCTGGTAGGTAGAAGTTGCTGTTTTGCCTTTTTACTGTTTTGCTATCAGTCCAATTTTGCTTTTTGTGATTCATGTTTTTGCATGTACACTAATTTTCTTTTTGTCCCTTATCCTTCTAGAATGACAGCCCTTACCAAAGTGTTTTCTTTCTCACCATCCACTTTGTGCAATCCAAAATATTGCCCTTCAAATCCCCCAAAACTGAGGACAGAGGACAATGTGAGTAAGCAAATTTTTCAAAATTCCTGGAGTTAAAAGCTGTGCATAGGTAGTTTAATCAAGGACCCCTCCATGGTTACAATATTCTAGGACTTTAAATTCTGGCACATTAGAATGGCATATTAGAATAACTCCCTATTGTAAGCAGGACTGATGTAGGAAGGCAGGCAGATAGAGATGGCCTCTACCCGGGAGAAGGCAGTAAATTTTCTGGAAAGTAATAGCTCTGAAGTTTCAAAAGCCAACCTTGCAGAAAACAGGTACCAAGGCCTGATAAGATGCTCACCTGGCACAAACAACAGACCCAGAGACTCTCCTGCAGAAACAAAAGGCCAGGAAAGGAATTTCAAAGAAGACCAACACCACTCCCAACCTCCTGGTAACCTCCTTAGCAACGGATTTGACCTGGGTAGAAGCCCCAGCTGGGGACAGGTTGGAGAAACCCTATAAAGGCCACCTTGAACAAAAGGGAGTGCATGCATATGCTGCCTGAGCTCATTTGCTGCTTGTGCCCATAAGACTGAACACGTGTGATGTCTAAGCACACGTGACCGAGCACACGTGTCGCCTGCATGTCCCCTCTTGAGATGTGTACTTTCATACTTTCATGTTCAATGCTGGGAAGTGCGTAGAGGCTCTCTCCACCCTTGGAGAAGCCCAGGTTCTCTCTTAAGCATGTTACTCTCCACTTTCTCCCACTTTCTCTTCCTTCTTCCCTACAAAACCTTCAAATAAAATCTGTTTACTTCACTGCTTGTCTACTTCTGAAATTCCTTTCTGTTAGGTGAGACAAGAACCCAGTAACCCTGGATCCTGGGTAGCAGAGGTGAATGGGGAGAAAGTGACCATCTTTCTCCTCCCCACTTCACATAAGACAACTGTGGGGCCCACTGATACCAGGACCAGTGTCACAATTATAGTGGGTGTTGCTTAGCATACTCCTATCTTTAGTGCCGGTTCTTTTCTCTGAGGTGCCTTTAAGTGCAGGGCATGAATTCTTAGTCCCTACCCAGGAACAGTGGGCGAGCTCTGAGATATCTTCGTTTGTTAAAACCTGGAAAAAGAGGGAATTGCTGCTAGTATCTGGAGGGTGGATGCCAGGATTATTGATCAGTACCCTACATATCCCCCTTCAATGTTTCACTGCCTCATCGTGGCAAAAGGGTGGCAACAGTGCCAACCGGTGAAGAGCGAACCAACATGCCAACCACATGGCAGAGCCTGGCAAGCTACCCGGGGTGTACTGGCCAAAAATAGTAACAAAAATAAGCCTCATTCCCCTGACCCTGGAAGAGCCCACAATACAGCAATGTTGAAAGGCACGGATAAGGAGAGGCTGCTAAAATCTCAAGGCTGAACTAGGCTGCCAAAACAAAGAAGGACTAAAATGACTGTCTGCATTTTTAACACACATATGCTGGCATCGAAAGCATCCATCAAGGACCTGATGGTGCAAGCGCAGAAGATCAAGTACAACATCATTGGATTGACCAGGACAAGAAGGCATCAATCACATAACACCGTTTGCAACACTGGAAAAGAACTGTTCCTTGGAACATGCGACAGTAGAGGTGTTGGTGGTGTCAGTGTCCTCGTCAACACGAACTTGGCCAGGAGCATTTATTCATTCGAATGCCTAACAACCCGAATCAGATGATTACGTTTGAATAGATGTGGCTCATTGCCTGCAGTTTCTATCTTCATTGTCTACCAATATTCATCTATGACGAAGAATAAATTGAAAAGTTCTACATGGAGCTGGAGAAGTTCTATAAAGAAGACCACACCTTCTACAAGGTCATTGTCGGTGATTTTAACACCAAGATAGGACCGAGAAGGTCACCCAAAGAATTCCACATCAGGACCCACAGCCTAGAGTGGAATGAACAGTCTGAGTTCATCATGTTGACCAAGACTATCCATGGTAACTCATAGTTCCAGAAGGCCAAATCTTAATGTTGGACATGGGAGTCTCCCAGTGGACAGTTCCCCCAACAAAATTGACCACATCATATTCAATCAACGGTTTTGTCTGACCGATGTCACTGTTGTCCCAAAATTCCAAACAGGATCAGACCACCATCTCCTTAGTACGAAATATTACTTCACGGAGCAGGGAGAAAGAGCTGCAAAGTTTAAGAAGAGAACTCCCAGGATGACCACCAACTGGGAGCTCTTTGGCACTATTGCAGCCATATGGGAAGATGCTATCATTGACAATATCGACAAAGAATAGGACTGACTGGATCAGCACCTCCATGATTGTGCAAGGAATGCCGAGAGAAAGAAAGTCATAAAAAGATGACTGTCTTCGGAAACTCTTGAGCTAATTCGTCAATGTGGTTTGGCGTGAACCTAAGGCAATCACAAGCTAATGCCCGAGCTCGCAAAGTAGTGTAGAGAAGTGATAAAGAAGGACCTCAAAGAGAGAAGAGCAACAGTGTTGGCCAATGTGGCAGAAGCCGTAAAAAGAATTGGCAAGGCCCGCCTGTCCTTCACCAACTATAAGACCAAGATGACTGCCTTCTGATGTCCTGATGGATCTATCACATCTTTCAGAAGGGCAGTGGAAAAGGTTATCCACGACTTCTACTCAGATCTCTTCAATAGCCACATCCATCTGCCCACATACCAAATTCCGAAGGATGGTTATGTCATTCCCAGCATTCTCCCTTCCAAAATCTGACATGCCATTTCATCCATAAAGAAGCATACAGCACCCGTTCCAGACAAGGTCAGACCCGAATGTCTGAAGAATCTTCCACCAGTACTCGTCAATACTGTGGATCGACTCTTCACACGCTACCTGTCTGAATGCAAAGTTCTGCCCCAGTGGAAAACCAGCAGGACCATTCTGTTGTACAAGAAGGGAGACATCCACAACATCGGCAACTATCACCCGATCTGCCTGTTGTCTGTCGTCTACAAGTTATTCACTCGAGTCATCCTGAATAGGATTGGCAGAACACTAGATGAAGGATAACCATGAGAGCAAGCAAGGTTCCGAAAAGGATCAGCATGATCAACCATATCCACACAGTGACCAAGCTTATTGAGGTTTTTGCAAGAGTTCAAGATGCTGCTGTGTCTAACATTCATCGATTTAAAGAAGGCCTTTGATTCTGCTGAGACTGAAGCAGTCATCGAAGCCCTAGCCAAACAGGGAGTTCAAACTCATCAGGATCCTTCTCGAGCCATATTATGGACTCACCAGCAGGATCTCACCATTCTACAAGGAAGTGATCATCGATGTCAAGAGAGGGGTTCAGCAGGGTGATACAATTTCACCGAAACTCTTCAGTGCCACCATCGAGAATGTCATGCAACAACTGGAACGGGAAGGAATGGGAGTGAAGATAGATGGTCTGCAACTACACCACCTCTGCTTCACTGATGACACCGTTCTAATAACACCAAACATTAGCCAAGCGGCATAAATGCTAGCCAACTTCGACCATGAGTGGAAAGGTCAGACTGCAGCTGAATCTCACAAAGACATTGTTCATGAGAAATGGAGTAGTCCCTGACATTCCGTTCACTCTCAATGGAACAAACATCTCTGAATGTGCAGCAGCTATGTGCACCTAGGTCAAGAATTCAACATGGCAAATGACCGTGCACCTGAGCTGCGCAGGATGAAGAGATCAGCATGGAACGCCTTCAAGAGTGTCGAAGCAGTTGTTAAGTAGATGAAGGACCTCCAGTTTCTTAAGAAAACAGTCCTGCTGATTTTCCATTGGGACGGAACCTTGCATTAAGACAGGTAGGGTGTGAAGAGCTGAGCCAGTGTATTGATGAGTACTGATGGCAGGTTCTTCAGGTATTCAGGTCTGACCTTGTCTGGGCTCACTTTGGCAGCACATATACTAAAAATTTAAGCAAATATACAATTTAAAAACATAAGTCAACTGAGGAAATGTATGCACTGAGATGTCTACTGACATTTTAATGATGTTAAATGATACTGGTCGTTAATATAATTAGTTGCATCCATTTTTTTCTACATCTGCCTGTGCTTTAAAAAATCTATCTTTAAAAGTTCTATCTTGCAAGACTGGTTTCAAAGTTATGGAAGCTATAATCTGTTGCCTGTCCCCGAAGCTCTGTATTGTTCTTTACCAATCTAATGGAAAATGTAGCTGTACAATATGATTGGTGACGGATTTATTTCATGAATTTTCGTACTATGCCCCTCCATTTGCTTCTAGCTTGTACAGTCTCATTTGCTAGATTGGCTGTGAATCTTATAGATTTCCATTTGTATGTAAATCCCATTTTTTATCATGCTGCTCTCAATATTCTGTCTTTATCATTGGATTGTGTCATTCTTAGCACTATGTGTCTTGAAGTCTTCTTATTTGTTTTTTATTTTCATCGAGGGGCTGGAGCGATAGCACAGCGCTAGGGCATTTGCCTTGCACGCAGCCAACATGGCCGACCCGAGTTCGATTCCTCCTCCCCTCTCGAAGAGCCCGGCAAGCTACCGAGAGTATCTCACCCGCACGGCATAGCTTGGCAAGCTCCCTGTGACGTATTCGATATGCCAAACACAGTAACAACAAAGTCTCATGATGGAGACGTTACTGGGCCCGCTCGAGCAAATCGATGAACAACGGAAGGGCCTTTTTTACCTTATTTTCACTGAGATCCTTTAAAGCTCTTGGATCTTGGTACCTGTGATCTCTATCTCTGGGAAATTCTTAGCTATGATTGCACTATTGTTTCTCATTTGAATTTCCAACAACCTCCAGAACAGAATACATTGTTTCTACCTTTTCCCACCTGATCACCTGGGAAAGTACCTGGGAAATCCAGGGCAAATGAAAATCTATAATCAGCCTCTGCATGATACATACCTCATAGTCTTATGAGACCCAAGAGGCTACTGTTGAGCATTGCCTTAAATTCTCATGCTATGCCTGACTGAAAAATTATCCCTGGAAAGTTAGACTCAGGCTGGAGCAAGGAATCGCTTTCTGCAGGTAAAGGAAAATCAGTCCTAAATCTTACCTAGGTTTTTAGGTCTTTCTCTTTTCCCTCGCAGAAAAGAATTTCCAGAGGAGATGAATAATGAAGCAAAACAAGTTTATTCTGGAAATAAAGGGTGGAAGAAGAGATAAAGCTATGTGCCCAAGAAAGAATATAGGTTTCCCAAGAGTGGAAAAGAAGAAAAGTGCTGATCATTTCCCCATCCTCAAAGTAAGAAAGTGCACATCTCTGGTAGATAAGGCAGCTTTTTCTTCATTACATTAGTTTATATACAGTTCTCCAAAACTGCCCTACCCTCAGTCTACGACTATAGTAGTTGCCAAGGGGGACACCTTGGAGCAGTTGATGTTCTTTTGATAGTCTTACTATGGCTTTTGTTTTGATGTTGGCAGTTAGACAGGGAAGGGCCCCCATGGCCATGGTGCAGTAAAACCACCTAAACCTAAGGCTGTCAGAACCAACCTGTGGCAACAGCAAACAAGACCTGATGAGACCTTTACCTGGAGCTAGCCCAGACCAGAGAAGGCTAGACCCACCCTCCAAGAGAAGATGTATCAGGAACAAATGTCAAGAAAAGAGGTTTCATAGAGAACCATGCCAACTCTATTCCTTTGGTAACCACTTTAGCAAGAAACTTTTAGCTAGAAGCCTCACATAGGGTAGCTTGGGAAAAGCCACCTTGAACAAAGGAAGGGTACGCATATGCTGCCCGAGCCCATGTGCTGCTTGTGCCCATGTGGCTGAGCACATGTAGTGCCCAAGCACATGTGTTGCCCACATCTCCCATCTTGAGATGTGTACTGCAGTTCTCTCTATATTTAGAGAAGCCCGCGTTTTCCCTTGGGTGTGTTATTCTCTCTCCCTTTGCTCTCACCCCACCCCCTTCCTAAAAGCCTCAGAATAAAATCTGTTTTTACTTCACTGCTCTTCTACTCCTGAAATTATTTTCTGTGAGACAGGACAAAGAACCTGGAAACTCTGGGTATGGCCTAGGACTGACTTTCTTTTCTTGCAAAGAGCAATTCCTGGCTCCAGCCTGAGTCTGTGAGTCCCTGAGAAATCGGGTAGTGGGGATTAACTCCTGTGTAGAGAGAACCAAGCTTGGGAGCCACCTCGTGGAGCTGGCAGGACTCAGGTCTGTGCCATGTAGGGGCTCATCACAGACATTATCAGTCCTAACTTTCTCAGCCAGTTCTGGGGTGGCAGAGGTGGATCAGAAGGTGAAAGTCTCTTTCCTTTCCACCTCACAATAGCCATCCTTGGTGACTCACCGACCTCAATTTCAGCAGAGGAGCTTCTCCTCCAGGGGGGTCAAAGGATCTATTCTCTCGGGATCCATCCCTGCACCTAGCCTGGAATCTGAATGGCTTCAGGGCTCCTGAGACATGCAGTGATAGAACACATGCGTCGCTTGCATTTCCTCTCTTAAGATATGTACTGGGACTCTCTCAGTTTTTGGAGAAACCCACATTCTCTCTCTTAAACATCTCTCTCTCCCTTCCTCCCTCACTTCTCCTTCCTTCCCTCCCTCCTTCCCTCTCTCTCTCCCTCTCTCCTACCTCCTTCCTCAAAAATCTCCAAATATAATCCGCTTATACTTCACTGCTCATGTCCTCCTGAAATTCTTTTCTGTGATTAGGACAATGACCAGGGTTTCCAGGTCATTGACTTTCTTTTCCTACAAAGTGCAATTTCCTTCTCCTGCTGGAGTCTACAGTTTCCCAGAGAAATTTGGTGGTGGGGATTAATTCCTGTGCTGAGAAGTTCAAGTGGGCATCAGGTGTGGCTTGACAGTCACCTAGTGGGACTGATAGGGCTGTGGCCTGTGCTGTGCAGGGGCTCATTTGCAGACTATCAGTCCCAGCCTTCCTAGCCATTCCTTGGATGCCAGAGGTGTAGCGGAAGAGAGTGGCCCATTCTCTCCTCTTTGCCTAATATAAGTCACCCAAGGGGACCCACTGACTCAGCCTCATGGAGCAGAAGCCTGCTGAAACACCCTGGAGCTGCGAGTTCAGAAGCTGATAGATATGTTCATTATAGCACAGCAGTAGGGCGTTCACCTTATAAGTGGCCAACGTGGCCGACCCGAGTTCGATTCCTCTGCCCCTCTCGGAGAGCCCGGCAAGCTACCGAGAGTATCTCGCCCGCAGGGCAGAGCCTGGCAAGCTACCCGTGACATATTCGATATGCCAAACACAGTACAACAAGTCTCATGATGGAGACGTTACTGGGCCCGCTCGAGCAAATCGATGAACAACGGGAGGACTGTGACTGGACTGTGATCTTTAGTTTAGTGAAATTTTTGTGATTTTAAGCAATCATCTAGACATCGAATTGTATCCTTTATACATGTGAAGATTATCATGTCATTTATACCCTATCAAAACTATATTTTAAAATACATACATAGTAAGGGGCTGGAGAGATAGCACAGTGGGTAGGACATTTGCCTTGCGTGCAGCCGACCTGGGTTCTATTCCCAGCATCCCGTATAATCCCTCCGAGCACCGCCAGGAGTAATTCCTGAGTGCAAAGCCAGGAGTGAACCCTGAGCATCACCGGGTATGACCCAAAAAGCCAAAAAAAAAATGTTGAAAGAAAATGAATGAACAAAATATCATGCAAGCATAAACATGAGTAGGTTAGAGTAATCAGACTCTAGTATTTGAACAGCTTGAATGAAGTTAAACTGATTGTCAGTATAGCAAACAAACACAAAATTAAGTTTTCACAGACTGTGCTTTAGCCCTGTGGATCTCAATTAGACAATGAGCTATGGAGATAGGATAGGGACTCTGGTTCCATCCTCAGCACCACAGGACCCCATGTATACTGCAGGTTGTTGCCCTGGCGACCCTTTGTCTGTCCTAGATGGTTCTAAGTACCACCACAGTAACTCTGGTGGCACATGCACCGAGGATTTTGGCAGTATAACACCTTCTCACCCCAAAATAAAACTGGGGGAATACTGTCAGGATTGGTCCCCTTGTCTAGTATTGCTTGAGAGGCTCCCAAAAATAAATTAGAAAACAATATCATATTGTAATGTAGGAAAAGCCCAAATATGTGGAAGTTAACACACTTTTATTTATTTATTTAATTTTACTGATAATGGCAGGTTTCCTGCACAAAACATCCTACCACCACACCATTCACCAGAGTGTTCACTTCCCTCCACCAGTGTCCTAGTGTCCCCTCTCCTCATTCATCCAATCCCCCACCCAAAGCCCTAGCAGTAATACTAGGTGGGCCCTCACAGTGGCTTATGTGAGGCAGAGAGGAAAGAGAGACAGTCACTTTCTCCCAATCCACCTCCAGCACCCCGTGACAGTCTGGGAAGATTAGGAGTGGTAAAGTCTGTGATGAACCTCTGCACAGCATGCACCAGAGTCCCGCCAGCCCCACTAGGTAGTTGTCAAGCTCTACACGGGAGTTAATCTCCACTACCAACTTCTCAGGGAGCTTTGGACTCAGGCTGAAGTGAAGAATTGTTCTTTGCAGGAAAAGAAAGTCAGTCGTAGGCCTTACAGGTCCTGTTCTACCTAGAGGTTCTCTCAGTTTGTGGTCCAGCTTTTTCTGAATCTGTTGGAGCCAGATGAAGTTTTATCAGGTCTTTGGATCTGTCTCCAAAAGGTGGGCTTCTTGCAGCCTTAGGGCTATTGGTTTTATTACTTTCTTCTCAAAGAATTTCAGGAGAAAATAAGCAGTGAAGTAAAAATAAGTTTTATTTGGAGGATTTTGTGGAAAGGGAAGGAGGGAGAAAGAGAGAGAGAGAAAAAAAGGGGGAAACAAGTTTAAGAGAGAGAATGTGGGCTTCTCCAAAGACTGAGAGCCCCAGTACACATCTGAAGAGGAGAGATGCAGGCAACACGTGTGCTTGGGCACCACATGTACTTGGCCACATGGGAACAAGCAGCAAATGGGGTTGGGCAGCATATGTATGCTTCCTTTGTTCAAAGTGGCTTTTATAGGGTTTTTCCCAAGTTGCCCCAAGTGGGGTCTCTGGCTAGATAAGAGTCCATTTTGAAGGTGGTTGCTAAGGGTGTAAAGTTGGGAGTGATTGATGGTCTTCTTTGAAATTCCTTTCTTTAGCCTTTGTTCTACCTAGAGGTTCTCTCAGTTTGTGGTCCAGCTTTTTCTGAATCTGTTGGAGCCAGATGAAGTCTTATCAGGTCTTTGGATCTGTCTCCAAAAGGTGGGCTTCTTGCAGCCTTAGGGCTATTGGTTTTATTACTTCCTAGGCATTCCATTGCCATGAGGGGCCCTTTTCTCTCTACCAGCCTACATTAATACTAATGACCTGTTCTTAGATTCTGTTGCCTTTGGACACTTTTTGTTCTTTTACTATGTTTCTTTATATCCCAGAGATGAGGAAATAATTCTATGTCTATCCCTCTCCTTCTAATTAAATACACTCTGCATGGTATTTTCCAGATATTGGCTATTGTGAATAGTGCTATAATGAATGTAGGCATACAAATGTCTTTTCTGAATAGAGTTTTTGGGCTATTGGGGTAGATGCCAAGAAGTGGAATTTCTGGGTTGTATAGAACCCAGTTTCTCCTAGTTTTTTGAGAAGTGTCCACATTGTTTTCAAAAAAGACTGCACCAGGGGCTGGAGTGATAGCACAGTGGGTAGGGCATTTGCCTTGCACGCAGCTGACCCGGGTTCGATTCCCAGCATCCCATATGGTCCCCCAAGCACCACCAGGAGTAATTCCTGAGTGCATGAGCCAGGAATAACCCCTGTGCATCTCCAGGTGTGACCCAAAAAGCAAAAAAAAAAAAAAAAAAAGACTGCACCAGTCATCATTCCTACCAGCAGTGGATTAGAGTTCTCTTTTCTCCACAACCCCACCCACTATGATTGTTTCTATTATTTGTGATATGTGCCAGTCGCACTGTGTGATATGGTATGAAAGAATATCTCATTGTTGTTTTTATTTGTATTTCCCTGATGATTAGTGTCGCAGAGCTTTTTTTTTTTTTCATATATTTATTGGCCATATGTGTCTTCTTTGAGGAAGTTTGTGCTCATCTCTTGTCTTTATTTTTTGGTGGAGTTGGTCTGGGGTTTCTCATTTTTCCTTCCAACGTTCTACCAAGTGGATATATGTATTTTGGATGCTAATCCATTGTGAGCTGAGTGATGCGCAAATATTTCCTCTCAGTCTGTGGGTTGGTTTTTATGCTGGTTATTGTTTCTTTTTTGGTTGAGAAATGTCTTCATTTGATGTAGTACCATTTGTTTATTTTTATTTATTTTAGTTTTTTGGTCAATGTCATTGAATCATTGAAGATGCCTCTAGTTCTACTTCTTTTCCTCAATATAATTTATGCATTCAGGTCTGATATTGAGATCCTTAATACATTTTGATTTGAGATTGGCTTTTTGTTGTTGATTTTTGTTTTGGGGACATCCGGTGATGCTCAAGGGTTATTCCTGACTCTGTGCTCAGGAATTACCCCTGGTGGGGTTCAAGTCCCTTAAACCATATGGGATGCTGGGGATCGAATCCCCATCATACTGCATGCAAGGCAAATGCCCTCCTTGTAGTACTATCTCTCTGGCCCTTGATTTGACATTTGTGTACGGTGCAATAATGGAGTCTGAGTTATTTTCCCAAGACCAGTTGGGAAGAGACTTTCCTTGCTCCACTTCATAATTTTGGCTCATTTGTTGAAGGCAACACACTCCTTTTTGGGGGGAGAGGGTCACACCTGGCGATGCACAGGAGCTACTCCTAGCTCATGCACTCAGGAATTACTCCTGGCAGTGCGCGGGGGATGATATGGGATGCTGGGAATCGAACCCATGTCAGCTGCGTGCAAGGCAAATGCCCTACCCACTGTGCTATCGTTCCAGCCCCGGCAACACACTCTTAACACACAAGGAAATTTCAAACTTCAGTGTTAATTTTGATTGTTAACACACAAAAATATATTTCAAACTTTGTGGAATGAAGCAAAAGCACTGATAGGAAAATTAATATCTTAAATACCTAGCTATATTTAAAAGGAAAAACCAATTATAATAAAGATTACTGTATAACAATAACTTAAATATTTAAAAACAAGCTTTCCAGCTAGAGAAAGGAAAGTTATATTGATAAACAAACCAAAATAGCAAAATAGCTGGTCATAAAATCAACACACAGAAATGTGTCCTATTCCTATATACAAACGATAAGCTAGAAGAAAAAGTGATCACATTCTACTACATCCAAAATAGTGTCCAAAAGCATCATGTACCTAGGAATTAACTTAATAAAGTATGTGAAATATCTATACCATGAAAAAATAAAATACTTAATAGAGAAATAAAAGAAGACTGTAGTTGTTGAAAAATTCCTGTTTCCTTTATTGGAAGAATCAGTGTCATCAAAACGACCATCCTACCTAAATTACTATCTAGATTCAATGAAATCCCACTCCAAATCCTAAAGACATGCTTCAATGACCCAGAGACATAAATAATAAAATTTGTTTAGAACTATGAAACTCCATGAATATCCAAATCTACATTGAGAAATAAGAATTTTGGAAATATCTTATTATTTACCTTAAAACTATACTATAAAGCTTTAGTAATCAAAATAGCATGGTATTGGAATAAAGAAAAACTCTCAGATAAATAGGTTAGAATAAAATATTCAAAGACAAATTTCCTTATGTATGCCCAATTCATTTTTGACAGAGGTGCTAGGGATATGATAGCCTAGGTTCATGAGTAATGACAGCCTCTTCAACAAATGACAGTGGGGAAACTGGATAGCCACACATTAAATAAATCATTTCTCACTTCCTATAAAAAGTCAACTCAATGTGGAACAATAACTTCAGATCAGAATGTATAAAATTCATTGAGGAAAATATAGGTAGATTGCTCCAAAACTTGGACCTTTTTAATGATATGGCTCTTTGGGCAAAGGCGACAGAAACAAAAATAACAAATGAGACTTCATCAAACTAGGTAGATTCCACATGGCTAAAGAAACATGGGTTAAAACTAAAAGACATCCGACTGAATGGGAAAATATCTGCACTCAACACATTATATTAAAGGATTAATATTCAAGATATATAAAGTATTCACAAAGATCAGAAAAAAGATATGGAATCCACTTAGGTACCCAACAACAGATGAAAGGATAATGAAAGTATTGTATATATAAACAATGGAACACTGTGCAGCTGCAAGGAAGGAAGAAATCATACATATCACTATGACTTGTATGGAGTTGAAGGGTATCATGATAAGTAAAATAAGTCAGGAAAAGAATAATACCTGATATCTCATAACTGATATATAGAATAATGGGAGGAGGAAATAAGGGGAT
The DNA here is from genome assembly GCF_029834395.1 of Sorex fumeus. Classification (NCBI taxonomy): domain Eukaryota; kingdom Metazoa; phylum Chordata; class Mammalia; order Eulipotyphla; family Soricidae; genus Sorex; species Sorex fumeus. The sequence continues at coordinate 15,078,276 of NW_026606077.1, read as the reverse complement.
GTCCACATTACCTTTACCCTGAATTATAGCAACAACAAGGACAGGAAGGGAGAGAAAAGAAGGGGAGGGGGAGTAAGAAGAGATGGTCAAGAGGTCACAGGTATAAGGGACAGGGGCTTCTATCACAATGTAATGTAGAGGTGATGTATATGTTTATATCTAAATTAGAGAGCCAACAATCCTGTAAACATTAAATCCAACCTACCACCAAACTTAAAAATGTGCCCGTCACAAAACCCCACATGACATTGAAGCTAACGGTATCTTCAAAGATGTCACGCCACTGGCCAAGCAAGTGAAAACAGAGATAGACAAATGGGACTATCTTAAACTAAGAAGCTTCTGCACCTCAAAAGAAACAGTGACCAAAATACAAAGACAGTCTACAGAGTGGGAAAGGATATTCGCCCAATACACATCTGACAAGGGGTTGATATCAAGGATATACAAAGTACTGGTTAAACTCCACCAGAAGAAAAAACCCAACCCCATCAAAAAATATGGGGCAATGAAATGAACAGAAAATTTCTCAAAGAAGAAATGCTAATGACCAAAAGGCAAATGAAAAAATGCTCAACATCATTAATCATCAGGGAGATGCAGATCAAAACAACAATGAGATATCATCTCACACCACAGAGACTGGCCCACATCCAAAAGAACAAAAGCAACTGGTGCTGGCACGGATGTAGTGAGAAAGGGACCCTCCTTCACTGCTGGTGGGGATGCCAACTGGTTCAGCCCTTTTGGAAAACAGTATGGAAAATTTTCAAAAAATTAGAAATTGAGCTCCCATTTGACCCAGCAATACCACTCCTGGGAATATATCCCAGAGAGGCAAAACAGTATAGTCGAAGTGACATCTGCATTGTTTGTTCATTGCAGCACTCATTACAAAAGCCAGAATCTGGAAAAGACCTGAGTGCCCAAGAACAGATGACTGGTTAAAGAAACTTCGGTACATCTACACAATGGAGTACTATTTAGCTGTTAGAAAAGAAGTCACTGTCACTGTCTTCCCATTGTTCATCGATTTGCTCCAGCGGGCCCAGTAATGTCTCCATTATGAGACTTGTTGTTACTGTGTTTGGCATATCAGATACGTCATGGGTAGCTTGCCAGGCTTTGCCACACAGGCGAGATACTCTCAGGAGCTTGCCGGGCTCTCTGAGAAGGGCGGAGGAATCAAACTCGGGTTGGTCATATTGGGCGCTTAGAAGGCAAACGCCCTCCCCACTGTACTATCGCTCCAGCCCTATAAAAGAAGAAGTCATGAAATTCATAGACAAGTGGTACTACATGGAAAGTATCATGCTAAGCGAAATGAGTCAGAAAGAGAGGGAAAGACATAGAAAGATTGCATTCATCTGGAGAACATAAAGAAACAAAATAGGAGACTAATACCCAAGAATAGTCAAGATAAGTACCAGGAGGCATACTCCATGACTTGGAAGCCAGCCACACATGCTAGGAGAAAAGGCAGCTCAGATAGAGAAGGGAACACCAAATTAAAGGTGTTGGGAGGATCCTCCCAGGATGAGAGAAGCATGCTGAAAGTAGACTATAGACCAAACATGATTGCCACTCAATGCCTCTTTTGCAAACCGCAGCACCCAAAGAGGCATGTGCCAAACCACGCTGGCGAATTAGCTCAAGAGTTTTCGAAGACAGGCGTTTTTTTTGTGGCTATCTCTCTCTTGGCATTCCTCGCACATTCATGGAGGTGCTGAACCAGTCGATCGTATTCCTCATCAATGTTGTCAACAATGGCATCTTCCCATGTTGCCGCAATAGTGCCAAAGAGTTCCCAGTTGGTGGTCGTTCTGGGAGTTCTCTTTTTGAACTTTGCAGCCCTTTCTCCCCGCTCTGTGAAGTAGAATTTTGCACGAAGGAGACGGTGGTCCGATCCCGTTCGAAATTTAAGGACAACAGCGACATCGGTCAGGCAAAACCGTCGATTGAATATGATGTGGTCTATTTCGTTGTGGAATCGTCCACCGGGAGACTCCCATGTCCAACGTTTAGATTCTGCCTTCTGGAACTGTGAATTACCATGGATGGTCTTGGTCGACATGATGAACTCAGACGGTCTCTCACCCTGTTCGTTCCATCCTAGGCCATGGGTCCCGATGTGAAGTTCTTCAGCTGATCTTCTCTGTCCTATCTTGGCATTAAAATCACCCACGATGATCTTGTAGAAGGTGTGGTCTTCTTTATAGAACTGCTCCAGCTCCATGTAGAACATCTCCATTTCTCTTTCTCTTGAGCTAATTTGCCAGCGTGGTTTGGCGCATGCCTCAGGCAACCGCAAGCTAACGTCCGAGCTTGCAAAGCAGTGCAGAGATGCCATCAAGGAAGACCTCAAAGAGAGAAGAGCAGAAGTACTGGTAGATGCGGGAGAAGTTGGGAAAAATATTCGTTACACCCTCCTGTCCTTTGCCAACTACAAGACCAAGATGACTGCCCTCCGACGTCCTGATGGATCCATCACATCCTCCAGAACGGCAATGGAGAAGATTATCCATGACTTCTACTCAAATCTCTTTGATAACCATGTCCACTTGCCGACATACCAAATTTCACAGGATGGATATGTCGTTCCCAATGTTCTCCCTTCTGAAATCCGACACGCCATTTCGTCGGGAAAGAAACAAAGAGCACCCGGCCCAGACAAGGTCAGACCTGAACACCTGAAGAACCTGCCGTCAGTACTCATCAATACACTGGCTCGGCTCTTCACTCGCTACCTGTCTGAATGCAAGGTTCCGTCCCAATGGAAAACCAGCAGGACCGTACTACTGTTCAAGAAGGGAGACATTCATGACATTGGCAACTATCGCCCTATCTGCCTATTGTCTGTCATCTACAAGTTGTTCACTCGAGTCATCCTAAATAGGATTGGCAGAACACTAGATGAAGGACAACCATGCGAGGACAACCAAGCTGGGTTCCGCAAAGGATTCAGCACCATCGACCATATCCACATAATAACTAAACTCATTGAGGTTTCTCGGGAGTTCAAGATGCCGCTCTGTTTAACGTTCATTGATTTAAAGAAGGCCTTTGATTCTGTTGAGACGGAAGCGGTCACTGAAGCCCTAGCCAATCAGGGCATTCAAGCCCAATACATCAAGATCCTCCATGAGCTGTATTGCGGATTCACTACCAGGATCTCACCATTCTACAAAGAAGTGATCGTTGATGTCAAGAGAGGGGTTCGGCAGGGTGATACCATTTCACCAAAACTCTTCAGTGCCACCCTCGAGAACATCATGCGACAACTGGAATGGGAAGGAATGGGAGTGAAGATAGATGGTCGGCAATTACACCACCTCCGCTTTGCTGATGACATTGTTTTAATAACACCAAACATCAGCCAAGCGGCACAAATGCTGGCCAACTTTGACCGTGAGTGTGGAAAGGTAGGACTACAGCTGAATCTTTCGAAGACAATGTTTATGAGAAACAGCCTCGTTCCTGATGCCCCATTCACTCTCAACAGAACGACCATCTCTGAATGCAACAGCTATGTGTACCTAGGTCGAGAAGTCAACATGACAAATGACCTGGCACCCGAGCTGCGCAGGAGGAAGAGAGCGGCTTGGAACGCCTTCAAGAACGTCAAAGAAATAGCTAAGAAGGCTCCGGGCACATCTCTTTGATTCCACTGTTCTTCCTGCATTAACATATGCCTCAGAGACCTGGGCCCTACGCAAACAGGATGAGAACGCTATTCAGGTCTCCCAAAGAAGAATAGAAAGAGCTATGCTTGGAATGCCACGTTTCACTCAAATGAGAAAAAGAATCTGGAGTTCCGACATCCGTCAACGATCAAGAGTCAGGGACGCTGTCTCATTTGCCAAGGTGTCAAAAATCAGATGGGCTGGTCATGTAATGAGATTTAAAGACGACCGCTGGACTAGAACTGTTACTGACTGGATTCCACAGGATGTCAAAAGACCGCGTGGCCGCCCACCTACCAGATGGTCAGACTTCTTCGTGAAGATCATGAACGATCGGTTTGAGGCTCTTCATGTTCCCAGAGCGAACAGATGCCATTGGGCTACACTAGTACGCGACAGGGACAAATGGAGACATTACTGGCACCCGCTCGAGCAAATCTACGACTAACGGGAAGTTAAGTGATTAAGTGATTAAGCACCCAAAAGGAAAGAGAACGAAAGAGAATGCCCTGCCACAGAGGCAGGGTGGGAAGGAGGGGATGGGAGGTGAGAGGGATACTGGGTTCCGTGGTGGCGGAAAATGGGCACTGGTGGAGGAATGGGTAGTTGATCATTGTATAATTGAAACCCAAGTACAAAAATCTGTAAGTCTACAACTGTACCTCATGGTGTTTCACTAATAAATTTTTTTTTAAATGTGCCCGTCAGAGACCAGAGTAACAGTACACCTGTTCAGATACTTGCCCTGCATATGGCAGATCCAGGTTTAATACCTTTATCCCATATGGTCCCCTGAGCCCCACCAGGAGTGATCCCTGGGCATAGAGCCTGGAGTAAGCCATGGAGACAGCTGGGTGTGCCCCCAAAGTAACAACAACAACAAGAAATAAAATATGGCTGTCAAAGAGGCAGGATAGGGGTGGGAGAGAATCTGGGGAAACTGGTAGAAGGAAGCTGGCACTGGTGGAGGGGTTAGTGTTGGAACGCTATGAATAACTATGCAAATTATCGTGGCTTGATATGTAATAAAATACATTTTTAAAAAGAAAACTTTAAAAAAGAAAAGGGTTATATAATATTCATGAAAGACAAAACTATGAAGATAGTAAAAGGTGCAGTAAGTGCTAAGGGGTGGGAAGGGGGAAAAGAGAGGGATGAATAGAGGAGCACAGGAATTTTACTAAAATGCTACTATAATGATGGATATAATATCTGAGTCAAAGTCCATCACTAAGAGTGAATCTGGATGTGACCTTTAGACTTTAGCTGTTACGTTATCGATGTAAGTTTGATTTTTGAGGGGTGGGGCAGAAGTGTTTGAGTCATACCTGGAAGTGCTCAGGGAATACTCCTGACTCAGGGCATTTATGGCGTTGCTTAGGAAACCATATGCAAAGCTGGGAGTAGAACCACTGCCAGCCACATACAAAGCAAATGTACAAACCCCATGTTCTATCTCTGCAGCCCAGCCTTAATAATTGGAACAAGTATACTGAGAGATGCAGATTATGCAGCACTCTCAAGTATTTAGAGGAATAATAGGGGATCACTTGATATCCCATTACTCATCGATTTGCTCTAGCGGGTGCCAGTAACGTCTCCATTCATCCCTGCTGTGTGCTAGCATAGCTCAATGGCATCGGCTCGTTCTAGGAACACAAAGAGCCTCAAACCGATCATTCAGAATCCTGACGAAGAAGTCTGACCATTTTGTAGGTGGGCATCCACGCGATCTTTTGATGTCCCGTGGAATCCAGTCGGTAATGTCTCTAGTCCAACGGTCGTCTCTAAATCTCATTACATGTCCAGCCCATCTGATTTTTGATGACTTGGCAAACAAGACAGTGTGCCTGATTCTTGAGCATTGACAGAGGTCAGAACTCCGGATTCTTTCTCTCATTTGAGTGAACCGTGATACTCCAAGTTTAGCTCTTTTGGTTCCTCGTTGAGAGACCCGAATAGCATTCTCATCCTGTTTTCGAAGGGCCCAGGTCTCTGAGGCATATGTTAATGCAGGAAGGACAGTGGAATCGAAGAGATGTGCTTGGAGCTGGAGGTTTTTCATCCTCTTAGTTATTTCTTTAATGCTCTTGAAGGCATTCCAAGCCGCTCTCTTCCTCCTGCGCAACTCAGGTGCCAGGTCATTCGTCATGTTGACTTCTCGACCTAGCTACACATAACTGTTGCATTCGGAGATGGTCATTCCGTTGAGAGTGAATGGAACGTCAGGAACAAGACTGTTTCTCATGAACATTGTCTTTGTGAGATTCAGCTGTAATCCGACCTTTCCACACTCATGGTCGAAGTCGGTCAGCATTTGTGCCAATTGGCTGATGTTTGGTGTTATAAGAACAATGTCATCAGCAAAGCGGAGGTGGTGTAGTTGACGACCGTCTAGCTTCACTCCCATTCCTTCCCATTCCAGTCGTCGCATGATGTTCTCGAGGATGGCACTGAAGAGTTTCGGTGAAATAGTATCACCCTGCCGAACCCCTCTCTTGACATTGATGATCACTTCTTTGTAGAATGGTGAGATCCTGGTAGTGAATCTGTAATACAGCTCACGGAGGATCCTGATGTATTGAGTTTGAACGCCATGTTTGGCTAGGGCTTCAATGACCACTTCTGTCTCAACAATATCAAAGGCCTTCTTTAAATCAATGAATGTTAGACAGAGCGGTATCTTGAACTCCCAAGAAACCTCAATGAGCTTGGTTATCATGTGGATATGGTCAATGGTGCTGAATCCTTTTCGGAACTCGGCTTGCTCGCATGGTTGTCCTTCATCTAGTGTTCTGCCAATCCTATTCAGGATGACTCGAGTGAACAGTGAACAATAGGGTAACTTACTGTAATTTTCACTCAATAATTTTCACAGAATAATTTTAAAAGATCCACTCAGGGATAAAAATGAAAAAAAAAGAAAAAACAATCCCACATAAGCCAATTCTGATTTAAGCCAAAAATTATTATATTACATTATTTCTAAAATCACTGAGAGAAAACCTATTATATCTAAATTTAATGATGGAATATAAAACATGCTAATAAATCAATATACATGAAATTCTAACAAAAATAAAATTATTTTTATGTCACTCCCTTCTAACGTATTGAGTTTCTGTGGAAGAGATCTGCTTGTAGTATTACATGGGTTTCCTTGTACATGAATCCGTTTTAAAAATTGCTACTTTTAGGATTCTCTTTCATTTTATGCCAGTTTGATTAAAATGTGTCTTAATGCATGACAACTTGTACTTTTTTTTTTTCGCTTTTTCAGTCACACCCAGAGATGTTCAGGGGTTACTCCTGGCTCTGCACTCAGGAATTTTTCCTGGCGGAGCATGGGGGACGATATGCGATGCCAGGGATTGAACGCAAATTTGCCACATGCAAGGCAAACACCCTCCCTGCTGTACAATCGCTCTGGTGCCTTGTACTTATTTTATTTGGAACCCTTTCAACTTCCTGGATCTTCTTTCTCAGATTAGAGAAGTTCTTAGCATTTACTTCTTCAAACCACAATTCTACTTTCTTTATTCTTTCTCTGGAATATGATGTAAATATTGTTCCTTTTGATCACTGTCACTGTCACTGTCCTCCCCTTGTTCATCGATTTGTTCGAGCGGGCCCAGTAACGTCTCCATTGGAGACTTTGTTGTTACTGTGTTTGGCATATCGAATACATCACAGGTAGCTTGCCAGGCTCTGCCGTGCAGGCGAGATATTCTCGGTAGCTTGCTGGGCTCTCCGAGAGGGGTGGAGGAATCGAACTCGGGTCAGCCATGTTGGCTGCGTGCAAGGCAAACGCCCTACCGCTGTGCTACCACAAGTCTCTTAGGTTATCTTCATTTTTCCTTTTCCAAGTCTTTTTAGATGGTTCCCGCTATCTTATTTTTGAGCTCACTGATTCAGTTTTGGGCTTCTTCCATTCTGTTTTCCAGTCTCTCTATTTAACTTTGAATTAAAGTCTTGCACTATTTAGTTCTATAATTTCTTTTTTCTTTTCTCTCTCTCTTATTTTGGGAGTTTTTATTTGGTTTGGGAGAACACACACATAGCTGTACTCAGGGTTTATTCTTGGTTCTACATTCAGGGATCACTCCTGGGAGTGCTCAGAAAACTATATGTGGTGCCTGGGGATCCAACTCGGATTGACTGTGTGCAAGGCAAATACCTTACCTGAAGTACTATCTCTCCAGCACTCTTTCTGCTTTTTTTATTTGAGGCTACACTATTTGGTTCTTGTAGGCCATTCTGAGATTGGTATTTGACTGTTGTTCTTGGCAGTACTTGGGAGACCATGTAGTGCAGGGATTGAACTTGAACCTCCAGTATAAATAGCCACACTTTGGTATATTTTCCAGTCCTGCTGCAGTTCCTTTTTTTGAGGATCTTTTGAAGTGGTACTCAGAGGACCCAGGGTTTCTTGGGCACCGAGCTAGATAGTTAAATGTTCAAACTTGAGAACTTGGTGTTGCTCAGATCCTGCTGTATAAAAATACCCAAGAAGTGTCTATAGGCATCCAGGGCTATGTCTGATGATGCACAGAGGGTTAGTTGAGGTTAGATATTTTAAGTGTCTGGTGCAAACAAGCCATGCATTTTTTGTTGTTTTAGGTTTCTTTTTGGGGGGTGGGGGTGCCTACACCCAGGGATACTAGGGGGTAACTCCTGGCTCCGCCCTCAGGAATCACTCCTGGCAGTGCTCTGGGGAGCACATGTGGTGCCAGGGAACAAACCAGGTTTGTTTGTTTGGCCGAGTGCAAGGCTATCACTCTAACCTCTGTACAAACTCTCCATCCCTGTATCTTAACCCCTGTACTACTTTCCCAAACCCTATTTCTTTTTAAAAGCTGTTTCTTCTACTTTCAATTAATACTATTTCAAATACTGGATTCTGTAAGATTATAGTAGCAATGCTTTGATGTAGGACATCAATTTTACAAATGAGGTTTGTTTCTACATTATTCATTTACATAGACAAAAAATTTACATCTTTGATTAAAATTTGTATGCATTTATAGTAGCTGTATAAATATTAAGATCACTAAAATTTTATTTTAGCCACATGATTTGCAATTTTACAATGCCGTCAATGGTAGTGTTTCGTGTGTATAATATTCTAATTACCACACCCACCACGAGTGCCCCTTTCCGTCGACATTTGTCCCGTCGACATTTGTCCCAGGGCCCACTCCTTCCCTCTCCCCACCTCAAAATTCCCACCCACATTCACTGCCCTGGTAAGCACTATAATGTAAACTAGTTCTTAGATTCTGTAGCTTTTGGCCATTTGTTATTCCCTTACTATGGGAATTTATATCACACATATGAGAAATATTCTTTTTCTATCTCTCTCCTTCTGACTCAGTGTGATATCCTCTAGCACCATACGGGGTGCCAGGGATCAAACACTAGTCAGCTATGTGCAAGGCCCTATCTGCTCTTCGTTCATCTCTCCAGCCCATACGTTGGTATAATTAAATAAGTTGAATCATTGTAAATTACAACAAATGCACTGTTCTGAGAGCCATGGTGTGAAGTCCTTTTTCGGGGTTTCTGGATTCTATTTTTTTAGTATTTTCTTCTTTGATTATTTTTGTATCAGTACTCAGTAGGAATACCGGTCTATAGTTTTTAAGTAATCTCTTTGGTATAGAGGAAGACCTACTAGTTGACCTTATGAAATGAGTTAGGGAGTTCTTTTTCATTTTTGTTAGAGTTCAGGAATAACTGGTCTTGGGGCTGGAGTGATAGCACAGCGGGTAGGGCGTTTGTCTTGTACGTGGCCGACCCAGGTTCGATTCCCAACATCCCATATGGTCCCCTGAACACCATCAGGAATAATTCCTGAGTGCATGAGCCCGATAAACCCCTGTGCATCGCCGGGTGTGAGCCAAAAAAGCAAAAAAAAAAAAAAATAACTGTTGTTAACTATTCTTTAAATTTTTGGTTGAATTCATCAGTTATCTGATTCTTTGTTGGGAGGTTCTATTATTATAAATTTAATCTTAGAAAAGATTCAACTAGAAAGTTATACTCAGATTTTGTTTCTACATTATTCATTCATAATTAATTATACATTTCCAGGACATTTTTAAAAATTAGTTTATCAAATGTGTGTACAATTGCTGTTTGTACTATTATCACATTTTGGTTCACTTTCATATATGCTTTACTGTATATTTTTTTCTTTTTAGTTACCACTGGGGATTGCAGATAACATTCTAAAAGTACAACAATCAAACATGAATGACTCCAACTTAGCTGTTTCCCCTTGTATCTCAAATTGTGCTTTTAACAATTGTTCAATAACAAATTGGTCATTTATGATTATTTTTATGTGTCTTTAAAGGCCTATTGAAAATGAAAGTAGTGCAGAATCTCCTGTGCCCACACCAAGCTGTCTTCACTGGGACCCCCTGGAGGGGGTCGGGTAGAGTCTCCCTCCACACCCCAAGCAGAACCCCAACAGCTGAAAACCTCCAGAACCCAACCACAGCCAGGCTCAAGGCCACTCTCCACACGCTTGGACAAGCCTCACACATGAAGGAAATGGCAGAGGAACCCAAGTATGCAGGACCCGTGACTGAGATCTCCAAGCCTGCTCAGATAGAGCCTGGACCTCCTCCTCCCAGATACCCCGTTTTCCAGTAACTTGGCAGTCACACTCACAAACTGCCCCTGGCGCCATGTAATCGCATTAACAACCAAGATCCAGAGACTATAGAACAAAGCTCCCGGAAGAGAGTGAAGCAGAATTTCCTGTAGCGCAAGGCCGCTTTTGTGGCTGCACAACCTCTTATACTCTAGCCCACTGATGTACCTAAAGCAGCACACATATGTTTGGTTTTAACATACTTGTTTGTATTGTTATATACTGGCTTAAATGGCCCCAGAATGAAATCAACAAGCTTCACACACTTCCCTCTTATTTTGGTAGGAAGACGCTCTCTGGTTGGGTGGGTGTTTGAATACTATCTGTAATGAACTATTGTGAACTACTTTATGAAAATAAAATGCATAAAAATCGCAAAAAAGGGCTGGAGTGATAGCACAGCAGGTAGGGCGTTTGCCTTGCATGCGGCCAACCCAGGTTTGATTCCCAGCATCCCACATGGTCCCCCAAGCACTGTCAGGAGTAATTCCTGAGTGTAGAGCCAGGAGTAACCCCTGAGCAACGCTGGGTGTGACCCAAAAAGAAAAAAAATCGCCAAAACAGAAAGAAAATGAAAGTAGTACTGCCAACCAAACACAAAAATGAGGGGAAAAAGAGAACAGGAGTTAAGGCACATTCTTGTATCTAGTGGACTTCAGTTCAACCTCCAGGATAACATGGTTTCCCAGACATCACCAGGTACCACCCTGGAAGTCTGGGTAATCCCCGGCACCACAGGCCCCAGACAGGGTTGAACTACTGGCCCAATTGCCCAGGACCCACTGGAATGCACCCTAGGATACCCTGAGCACCATTTGGGAGGCCCCTCAAAAAGTTGTTACTGCCAAAATAACAAACAGGAGACACAGAGATAGTACAGCAGGTAAGATGTTTGCCTTGCACATGACTGACATGGGTTTGATCCCCTGCATCGATAGCACAGCGGTAGGGTGTTTGCCTTGCACGCAGCCAACATGGCCGACCCGAGTTCGATTCTTCCGCCCCTCTCAGAGAGCCCAGCAAGCTACCGAGAGTATCTCGACCGCACGGCAGGGCCTGGCAAGCTCCCAGTGACGTATTCGATATGCCAAACACAGTAACAACAAAGTCTCCAATGGAGACGTTACTGGGCCTGCTTGAGCAAATCGATGATCAACGGGAGGGCCTTTATTATCCATATGGTTCCCCAAGCTCACCAGGAGTGATCTCTGAGCACAGAGCCAGGAGTAAGTCCTAAGCACCACCAGGTGTGACATACCCAACCTCTTCCCCAAATATTACTGGTTTTAATAATTTATAAGTCCTTATAACTTATAAATACAAATATACATAATTTATTGAGAATATATCTCTCCTTACTGGAGAATATATATTTATTCTTTATTATAATAAAGTTTACATCTATATTTCCAACAGAAGAAGTCCTTTACCTTTTCTAATTGGTCTGCTGTCTTTCAGTACAAGGTGACGGGCAAGGGAACTGAGAGAGAGAGAGAGAGAGAGAGACAGAGAGAGAGAGAGTGAGAGAATGTCATCTGCTTAAGAGCATAACCACTGACACACTAAAGGAAAGGAGCAATGTCAAAAGTGCCACAAAACCTGTTTCATTTTTTATTGTTGTAGGGGCTCAATTCCAATTCTGTGCTCCAGGGCAGCATAGTGCTGGGGAAACCATGCAGTACTGAGACCAAATCCAGGCCTACAGCTTGCACAGCATATGCTCAGTCTGTGGAGCTGTCTCTCCAACCCCTTTGCTATTGTCTTGCAGACCACCTTTTCTTGAGTGTTTGCCTCTTTAAAACTTTGAATCTTTTTCAGAGGCTTGTCCAAATCTGTTATCTATTTCTTCATATTTCTGAGGAGAAATAAGAGCTTGAAACTTCTTAGTACTCCCTTTTGTTAAAATACTGTTTTATTTTTACTTGTGAAATTAGCAATGACAAAAAAAATCTTTGCTGTTGCAACTGTGAGACCCTTGGAGTAATCCCAGTCATTACCAAATACAAAAAAGAGAAAGTATTTTGGGAAACTGGCCTTGGTAGTATTGGTGACTGGACTTGTATAGAACAAACTCTCTGTGTTGTATATACGTGTATGCACATGTATTGATGTGTAGGCGCATGTTTATTGTATTTTCAGATGTACATTCATACAGAAAATATATGCATGATAAAGGATTTAAATACTGACATCATTTGATACAGAAATTTAAGCGATGGAAGTAGCTTAATAATAATATGTGTATGGAGATTTTTATTGTGAGTACAGTGCATTTATTATCACAGCGGGTAGGGCGTTTGTCTTGCACGCGGCTGACATGGGTTCAATTCTTCTGCCCCTCTCAGAGAGCCCAGCAAGCTACCGAGAGTATCTCGCACGCACGGCAAATGCCTGGCAAGCTACCCATGATGTATTCGATATGCCAAACCCAGTTACAAGTCTCACAATGGAGATGTTACTGGGCCCGCTCAAGCAAATCGATGAACAATGGGAGGACAGTGCTATAGTGCTACTAGTTATATAATAATGGCATGTTGGCAGCCATACCTGTGTCTAATAATAAAAGATAGTTAAAACATCCATCATATAGTATAATGCCACAACCGCACTGAGCTCATGTTTAGAAAGATAATTTCAGTGAGCTCCTTGTATTTAGTAATATTCATTTTAATAAAATGTATCAAGGGAAGATTTTATAGAAGATTTTATATCAAAGCTTGGAACACCTTCAAGAGCGTCCAAGAAATAACTAAGAGGACGAAGAACCTCCAGCTCCGAGCACATCTCTTTGAATCCACTGTTCTTCCTGCATTAACATATGCCTGAGACCTGGGCCTATGAAAACAGGATGAGAACGCTATTCGGGTCTCTCAAAGAGGAATTGAAAGAGCTATGCTTGGGAGTATCACAGTTCACTCAAATGAGAGAAAGAATCCCGAGTTCTGACCTCCATCAACGCTCAAGAATCAGGGATGCTGTCTCGTTTGCCAAGGCATCGAAAATCAGATGGGCTGGACACGTAATGAGATTTAGAGACGACCGCTGGACTAGAGCCATTATCGACTGGATTTCATGGGATGTCAAAAGATCGCGTGGACGCCCACCTACGAGATGGTCAGACTTCTTTGTCAAGACCCTGAATGATCAGTTTGAGGCTCTTTGTGTTCCTAGAACGAGCCAATGCCATTGGGCTATGCTAGCACGCAACAGGGATGAATGGAGACGTTACTGGCGCCCACTCGAGCAAATCAATGAGTAACAGGATATCAAGTGATCAAGTGATCAAGGGAAGATAGTACAGCATCAAGGGCACAGCATCAATATCTACCATGCACCAACCAGGGTTTAATCCCAAGCACCACACGGTTCTTTGAGCACTGCTCTGGAGAGCCCTGACCAGCACCAGAGCTGGTAATTCTTGGTGACAGAACTTGAGCAGCACCACATCCTCAGTTCACTGCACTGAACGGTGCATTGATTGCCCTAGAAGTGCAGGGGGTGCTGCAGTTCTCCTGAACATTGGGGCCTTCCCTCCCTCTTCAGTATAGATATATTTATAAACCACCAAAGTTTCTTTAGAACTTTAGCAGATGGAACCAGAGCAGAAGTACAGTGGGCAAGTTGCTAGTCTTGCTTGAAGTAGACCCAGGTTCAATCCCCAGGCACCACGTATGATCCTCTGAGGCTGCCTGAAGTTATCCCTGAGCACAGAGCCAGGAGTAAGTCCTGAGCACAGCCAATGTGGCCTCCAAATCAGAATATCAATAAAAATGAAACATTAGCTGATCTCTCTCATTGTGGTGAATCTCTATTACCATGAATCAGGTCACTTAGCAGTCCCCAAAGTCTTCTTAATCCTTATACCCACTTTGGTTCTGACAAATGTGGCTTTATAAGTAGCTCACACTTACACATAATTATCTGTTGAACTTATTTTAGGAGATTCAGAACACGGGTCGACTTGTCAAAAAAAGGGGGAGAGACCGTGTACCAGGTCATGCATTGATCCCTATACAGACGTTTTCTCACGCAGCCCAGAGAGGAAGGGATCCCTTTTTTTTATCATTTTTTTTATTAGTGAAACACAATGAAGTACACTTATAGACTTATAAATTTTTGTGCTTGGGTTTCAGTTATACAATGATCGAGTACCCATCCCTCCACCAGTGCCCATCCTCCCCCACCACGGGTCCTAGCAAAGGGATCCCATTTTAACGGAGGAAACTGCCAAGGGTCTCAGCGGTGCTTCCAGATTCCACTACGAATCGTGGCTCCGGGCCAAGGTTTCATCACCACCTCGCTGAATCTTAGCCTTAAGTAAAAATAAGATCCCTTGTAATGTTTACCCACACATTTTTGTTAGACGTTCTCACAACAGTTGATTTGTTTGGGGAAAGAGGTGCAAGGAGGGCCAGGAGGCCGCAGGGCGGCAGCCCGGGCGAGGTGGGTTCCCGCGACGGGGCAGCCTTCCAGGCCGGTCGGCCGCTCCTCGCCCGCTGCCCGGGTCGCGCGGAGGCCTTCGGTGGGCCCGGCCTGCCCAGTCGCGGCTGCCCGCGGCCCGAGCGCACGTCTTCTGCCCGTCGGCCCCGAAGGCCAGTGCTGGGCTTCGCTGCGCCCGGAGCAGGCCCCGGCGGCCAGCTGGCCCGCGCCCAGTCCTCGGGCTGAGGAGCCCGACCCCGCGCCCCGCGCCCGCGGCCTCGCCCCGCGCCGCGCCGTCCGCCCCGGCCTCGCCTGCGCCGCGCGCCGCCCGCCCCGGCCTCGCCCCGCGCCCGCCTGTCGGGGCGGCCCGGGCGGCGCGGCGCGGCGAGGCCCCTCCCCGGCGCGGGGCGCGGGGCGCGGAGGAAGCGGAGGCGGCGGCCGCGCCGAGACTGCGCCGCGCTCATGGCGTCGCCCGGGTGAGTGCCGCGCTCGGGCCGCGCGCGGGGGCCGGGGGCCCGGCCTGGGCCGCCCTCTCGGGACGAGGGGCGCCGGGCGGAGGCCGAGGCGGGCCGGTGGGCGGCTGGGGGTGGGGCCGGGGGCGCGGGGCCCGGCGTGCGGGCCGACCCGCTGCGGGCCGGCGCCGGGACGCGGAGTCGCCGCGGACCCTCGCCCCGCGGCGGCCGGGGGCGCGCGGCCCGCGCGGCCTCAAGGTCACTCTCGGGCCGGCTCCTCCCGCCGGACGGCCGCGGCGCCGCGAGGCTCGGGGGGCCGACGGAGCCCGGCGCCGCCTCGCCGCCGCCGCCGCGCGCTGCCCAGGCCTCGCGCAGGCCCGCGGGGACCGGCCCGGGGCCGGGGCTCGGTGGGCGAGCCGACTGCGCAGCCACACGGCCGCCTCCGGGCCTGGGCGTGGGAGCCGCTGAGGCGTAGAACAAACAACCGCCTGGCGGGCGGGTCCGCGGCGCGCGGGTCAAGGTCCCCAGGCTGACAGCCGCTGGTCGGTCGGGAAAGGGCAGGGCGAAGTCGGCGTCCCCGGAAGCGGAGGCCGGAGTCCCCCGGGGCTGGCCCGTGGCCTCTGCCAGCGATGTGCTTGGGTGGGGGCGCCCGGCGCCAATCTTGACAGACCCCGGTGGGAGACGCGCCCTCGCGGCCAGGCCGGCCTTGCTCTTCTGTGAGTTGGTACACGGCTCAGAAACCGCTTCCTGCTAGTCGAGGGTATTCGTATGGATGCGAGAGTTGCAGTTCCAGGTTTTTGTGCCCGATCCCGTAGGTCTGCAGTTGATAACGGACTTTGTTTTTCTGAGGAGTCGCCCAGGCAAATTCGCTATCACAAAACTTGTAGCGCTTTTATGTCTATAGCAAGAACTGTGCTCATACGATGGCATGGACCGCTGTGGGACTTTTCACGCTTCTGGGTTTCGGCCCCTCAGGTATTCACTCTGACAGGATTATCGGGAGATCAGAGTCTGTGGTGTCACGGAGACGTGGCTTCTTGAAGCCCTTTGGTCTGTTTCAGTCAGCTGGTCCAGCGCACAGTGAATTTATGAGATTAGGCACTGTGGGAGCAAGTCCAGACATTCAGAGTAGTGGTTGGAGAGGGAGTATTTTGAGAAGCCTCAGAAATCTGTGTACTTCCTAAGTGCCAATCTCCACGAGACAGCTGAGAAGGAGGAAAGAGATCCCCACAAATTTGGAGGACCATACCAATGTGGTAGACATGCAAAAGGAAGAATAGGGAAAATGAAGAAAAGGTACATACCATTTGCTGTGACTCAGGGCACTGTGTTCAGAAGTGTAGGCAAACCCTTAGGAGACTGGGACCAGTCAATAGAAGCCGACCTCGTCTGTGACTCACTGCCCTCTGCTCACTACTCACTGAGGGATGTTTTTTCAGTGAAGTTGGAGCAAGGGCTCAGAGAACCTGTGGACAGCAGTGTGGAGGAGGTGGAGTGGGGCAGGAGATGTGGAGCTCAGCTTGCTACCATCTGTCCTCTCTTGCATTATTCAGCCTGTTTGTTATTTGGTTTTCTTGGGCTCTATGGTCCATCGCTGCTAATCCTAGCACATATTCTTTGGATGATTACATCTGTTTCTGTGGCTTTAAATATTGTTTCAATCAGGTGTTCACGGCACAGAGTACAGAATTAATAGGTAAGCTTCTACGTATTTACATTACCTGAAATTATATGCAGTGTTGGTGTGTATTATCTTGGGATTACTGTCTGTAGCTTTCATCTTCTGTAGCCCATCCTAAAGGATCAGCAATGTTTGAATTACCCCATCTACATCCATCTAGATGGATAACATACCAGACTTTCCTGCCCATAATGTACTCTTTCCTGGAGTGTTGGCGGTATATACTTTGAAATACTAGAAAAATATAAACAATAAAAATATTTTTTTTTCTTTTCGGGTCACATCCGGCAATGCACAGGGCTTAGACCTGGTTCTGCACTCAGTAATCACTCCTGGCAGTGCTCAGGGGACCATATGGGAATCGAACCCGGGTCGTCCGCATGCAAGGCAACTGCCCTACCCGCTATGCTATCACTCCAGCCTCAAATAAGAGTTTTTATAGATTTTCCCAGTCTCAATTTTTTTAGGTCATCATTCTTATTAAAAGGATAGTCTTATGGATATCATAAAATCTGCACCCACTTAACATTAATTAATCTAATTAATCTGTATTAATTATTTATGTTTTTACATAAATGTTCCCATACAGTTCTGTAGTTTGCTTTATTCACCCAACAGTGTGCTCCAAGACACTGGTGAAGGGACAAGCGTTAGAACATTTTATGACTGAAACCCAATCATGAACAACTTTGTAACTGTGTATCTTATGGTGATTCAATTAAAAAACAAATTCTTTGCAGTGTCAGATCAAGGAACTCATCGACCTGCTTTTTTGTTTTTTTCCCTCTAGGGTGTGGCCAGATCCATTTGAGCTCAGGGCTGATACTCCTGGCCCACTGCTTAGTGATCACTTCTGAGAGGACTCAGGATTATAACGTGGTGCTGGGAATTGAACCTAGGTTGGCTGTATGCAAGGCAAGGTTCTCTTTACATAAATAATGTCAGACTTTGATAGGGAATTATTAAGTTGCGAAGTAGACATCTTTGTTTGCCCAGTCTTCAGACAGAAACTTCTTTGCTTACACCTTCGGTTATCTCAGAAAGAGTCTGGATTTCTACGCTTCTATATAACATTAAGATCTAATAAATACCTTTTCATAACTAAACTGATAGGGTTTTTTTTTTTTTTTTTTTTTTTTTTTACAGAAGATGTGATTGTTGTAGCACTTAGGTAGTTTCTGCCCAAGACCAGAAGGAGTGTGGTGAGTCTTATTGTTGACGAAGATTCAGGGAGCTAAGGTCTCAGTCACCTTCCTGACCACTCTTCCTATTTGACAGTTGAAAACACTCCCAGTAATATCCAGTGGATATTTAACAGTTCCTAAGACGTTGTCTTAAATGTTTGTCTTACTACCTGTCCAAGATGAATTTTTACTGACATCTTCATTTTGTTTAGGAGGGAATCAGGGTTCCACCTCTTAAGAAGGGCTTAACTTCCCAACTAGGCCAGAAAATCTGTGTTCTTTTCACTGACTAGAGGACATATTCTCTTGCCAGACCTGATGAGAGGAGTAAAGGACCTACAAACATTTTTCTTGGTTTTGGGGCCATTCCTAGCTATGCTTAGGACTTACACCTGACTCAGGAATCACTCCTGGCTCTGTGCTCAGGGGACAATATGTGGTGTCAGGGATTTGAACTTGGTCTGACCATGTTTGAGGAAAGTATCTTACTGAACTGTCTCTCCCACCCAGTATTGTGTACATTTTGTTCTTTGTTCCTGTACTTTTTCAGAATCTTTTCTGGTGGTTATTATGGAAAGAAATGTGTTTTTCATAGAATCAAACTAGATTCACTAGTAGGAATTTTGTTCAGATTTTTGTTGTAACTATTTTGCATTGTTTACTCAATTTTTCTCAAGTTCTTGATTCTCTATATGAGGGTTTTCTTTCCACATTTATGATTTCTCTCTTTCCACATTTCTTTCCACATTACTGTTTGCTTATGGAAGGCTGTTTAGGTACTTAGAATGAAGTTTTGTATGTCCCAATGGATAAATTTTCTTTTGGGTTTTCCATTTCTATTTGCACCATAATTTATTTCTGTTATCATGGATAAATAATAAATTGATGCTGTCTTTGTTATGGAATGACTTAGTAAAGGAGCCAGTAGTGTTCTTTGTGATATGTGCTTTCACTTGCTGCTGTACACCCATCAGGAACTCTTCCATCATAGCTTCTTACTCAAAATCTTCGTGGATGTCTGCCAGATGTCCGGGACCAGCATGTCAGAATCAACTTATTTATGATCCCCTCATTCTGTCTGTCAACAACCTGCCTGTCTGAGACAATGCTAGCGGCTCAATGGAGCCTTGAAAGCTTGGCATTACCCTGTACTCTGTTTACTCTGTTCAAATATCATGCTGCTGTCTCGGTTAACCCTTTGTTGTCACCTCTGTTTTCAGCTCAGGAGATGGTGACATGAAACTGAGACTTCCCTGAACATTCTCATAATAAAAGCTAAAATCCTGTCTATTGCCTTGAAAGCTCAGTCTTATCTCCTCTGACCTTCCTCCAGTTCACTTTACACAAGCCACACCAATCTCCCACTGATTTTTTTTTTAGTACATTTAGGCCTTTTCTCCAGCTGAACCTGTGACTTGGTATGTGCTGCTCTTCCCCCAGAGAGCTTATGCTTTCACCTCCTGCCAGAATTTCACCCTGCATTAGGGCCCTGTGACCACCAGCAGTGTGCTCCTATTCACAGACTTCTCGGGAACTTGTTCTGACTTTGCACCTCTTTTCTTTCACAGCTCTTACTGTCTTTCAGTTTATCCTGTCTTTGAAGCCTTAAACAATGTTTGTTGTCTCTATTTTCTTATAGAATGCAAGCTAAAATCAGGGATATTTGTGTCCATCATGGATTTATTTCAAACTCCTAGAAAATTTCCTACCAGTAAGTAAATATGTAGGTAAACCAAGAGAACATTGCCTTGTATAAACATCCTTCATCTATGTCATTTTCAGCACGCTGATGAGGTGTGCAGGACATTGGGCGATCACCTTTGTTTCATAGTTTTGCATGTGTATATTTTGTGTGTTTTATAATTGGTATATAACTCTTCAGCTTAGCTCTGGTGTGAATTCCTGAAGGATTGAGGTTTAATTTTAAAATCCTGTGCTCTTATATAGTGAACTGATACACCATGAACTTGGGACAAAGACTAGTTGCTCATTAAGACTGTTTCTCTCCTCACTCTTATTTCCTTATTTCAGTGATGTTAGCCTGGATCTGCTGAAGGGACTCTGCCATCACTAGGTCATTATTGCCAGGCATTGGAGGGATGCAGCCCTTCTCAGTGTGCCACCCCTCTTGCTCTTGAGGAATACTAGGTGCAGAAAATGAAGAGGACAACAGTGGGTCTTCTTTCATGCTCAGCATATACGCTGAACAATTCTCAGAGAATTGCCAGGTTTCACAGGCTGTTATAAACTATATTATAGTGTTTGATATCTGTTTATAGCCTTATGAGCTGCTTTGTGAAACACAAACTTTCTGTATGTTTCCTTGGCCTTGCTCTACTACTGTGTGATTAGTTTCAAAATTCTCAGCATGAGTGGTCACCTTGTAAGTGCAAAATGCCTCTAGATTTGACTTGATTGTTATGGGTTGAATGTGTACCATCCCTCACCTGCCAAAACCTGTTGTAATCTCTAGAATCTTTGAATATGACCATTTTTGGAATTAGATTTTTGTAGATAGGTTAGTTGAGGTCGTACTGATTTAGAGTGACTGCTGATCTAAAGACCTATGTTCTTATAAAAAGCACAAGAAGAGACATGGGCACATCAGGAGAAATCCATGTGTACACAGCAGAAACTTGGACAGCTGTTAAGAGCCTCATAAACACTATGTCTGTCTGTTAGGGATGCTTTAATAAAGTAGAACAGACTAATTGCTTAACAAAAACTGTATTTTCTGATCTGAAGGCCAGATACCTGAAACTAAGGTGTCTGCAAGTTGTTTTCTTCTGGAAAAAGGTGAGAGACCATATGTCTCCTTTTTTTCTCCTAGTTTCTGGTAACTGCGAGCAGTCTTCAGCATTCCTAGTATGGTAGCTCTGTCACTAGAATCTCTCTTTTTTTTTTTTTTTTGGCTTTTTGGGGCACACCTAGCAATGCACAGGGGTTACCTGTGCATGCCTGGCTCTTCACTCAGGAATCACTCCCAGGGGTGCTTGGAGGACCCTATGGGATGCTGGGAATCGAACCCGGGTTGGCCACGTGCAAGATGAACGCCCTACCCACTGTGCTGTCGCTCCCGCCCCTGTCACTACAATCTCTACCTTCATTGTCACATAGTTTTCTCCTTGTGTGTCCACCTTTCCATCTTAAGGAATGCCAACATTCCTACTCCTGTACAGTCTGTTTTTTTTTGGGGGGGGGGGGTCGCACCCGGCGATGCACAGGGGTTATTTCTGGCTCATACACTCAGGAATTACTCCTGGCTGTGCCCAGGGGACCATATGGGATGCTGGGAATCGAACCCAGGTCGGCTGTGTGCAAGGCAAACGCCCTACCCACTGTGCTATCGCTCCAGCCCCTGTACAGTCTTAATTTAACCAGTTACATCTGCAAAGACTTTGTTTCCAAATAAGATCACATTCATAGTATCTGGTACCAGTCACACATGGATAGTACCAATAACCATCTCTTTTTGGGAATATATTTTAATCCTTAGTACATAATCAGAGGACCTACGAAGTTCTACTACTAATTTAGTGAGCCTTTTTTCACAAACCAGTGCATCCAGTTAAGTTTTATGGTTTGTTTCTGGAGTTGTTGTAAGGTGAGGTTCCAAACTGGGGACCCCTAGACTTTCTTGTCAAAAATATCCAGGAATTAGAAGGAAATGTGGCAAGGTTCTGTATCAAACACTTGTCTGCTACATCGTGGTAAGCAGGTGCATCTGCATTTATCTAATATTTTATGTTTGGAATGGTTTTCTGTGTCATCTTTTTTGTTGGCCCTAGGCAGTGAACGAGCTGGGTTTGTTGTTGGGAATCCCTCCATCCCCTGTTCACCTGTCTGTAGCTATTGGAAGTGCTGGGTTTTTTTTATATATGAGTACTGCTATTTATTCAGCCACTGATTGAATTGTGCATGAACTCCACCTTACTTTTTTTCATTTCTTATAATTTTATTTATTGAATCACCATGAGAGCAGTTACAAAGCTTTTGGGTCTAAGTCTCGGCTTTACCTTCACCAGTGCCCATTCTCCAGCCCCAACAACCCCCCAGCACACCCCCATCCCGCACCCTCCCCCTACCTGTGCGGCATATGATTTCCACATTAGTCTCTCCCTACTTTGATCACGTTCAATATTTTGACACCAGACCCACCATTATTATTTGAGATTTTACCCCAACACTCATATCTGCTGAAAAGGCAACAGTAGACAATTTGTTTTCTATTGCTGGTTATGAATAACATACGATGTTGTGTGGCTGCAGTAGGGGAGCGCGATTTTGAAATTCCGAAATTTTAACACTTAAATCTGGAGGTAAGGTAAAAGGTCGTCGATTTGCTCGAGCGGGCCCAGTAACGTCTCCATTGGAGACTTTATTGTTACTGTATTTGGCATATCAAATACTCTCGGTAGCTTGCCGGGCTCTCCAAGAGGGGCAGAGGAATCGAACTCAGGTTGGCCATGTTGGTCGCTTGTAAGGCGAACGCCCGCCCGCTGTGCTATCGCTCCAGCCTTCGGCAGCACATATACTAAAAATCTGGAGGTATTTCTGCCAAAAGCCACTGGGTTTCGAGATTTGCTCCTGAGTCTCTGGGATCATGGCCGTTAAGCAGCTTGATCAGGAGCCAGAAAGGCCATTCGTGGGCAATGACTTGGGGTCTCATTCGGGTGGGGAGGACAGGACCAGCTCCACCCCCATCCCATGAGGCCCAAATTGTCTCGTCACTGCGGGCCCAACCCTGACTGTCCAATGGCCTCTGGAGGATAACAGCCACTGAGCCGCCAGGGGGAAACAGGTGGAGGGACAACACCTTACCCCCCCTGGGTTGGCCCGGCGACAATAACCTACTGCGTGGTCCGGCCACATTTCTGCCAAAAGCCGCTGGGTTTCAAGATTTGTTTCTGAGTCTGAGATCATGGCCGTTAAGCAGCTTGATCAGGAGCCAGTGAAGGCGATGGGCGAGGTTCGTGGGTGATGACTTAGGGTCTCGTTGGGATGGGGGGGACAGGACCAGCTCCACCCCCATTCTGTGAGGCCCAACAAGTTTCGTCACTGTGGGCCCAAACCTGACTGTCCAATGGCCTCTGGAGGATGGTGGCCACCAAGCCACCAAGGGGGAGCAGGCGGAGGGACAGCACCTTTTCCCCCCTGGGGTGGCCTGGCGACAGTAACCTACTGCAGGGTCCAGACACATTTCTGCCAAAAACCATTGGGTTTCAAGATTTGTTTCTGAGTCTTTGAGATCATGGCCGTTAAGCAGCTTGATCAGGAGCCAGAGAGGCTGTTCCTGGGCAATGACTTGGGGTCTCACTGGGGTGGGGAGGACAGGATGTGTTCCACCCTCGTGCTGTGAGGCCCTGCGTGTCTCGTCACTGCGGGCCCAAACCTGACTGTCCAGTGGCCTCTGGAGGATGGTGGCCACTGGGCCGCCAGGGGGAACAGGCCAAGGCACGAAACCTATTCCCACCTGGGTTGGCCAGTACTGGTAACCTACTGCAGGGACTGGACGCATTTCTGCCAAAAACCACTGGATTTCGAGATTTGTTTCTGAGTCTCAGGGATCATGGCCATTAAGCATTTCTATCATGATGGAACCACAGAGGCCCTGCCTCCAATTATATAGCTGAGCCAGAGGTGGTTTGTGGGTGTGTTTCCCACATGCCTAACTTTTGGCCATTTACATCTTGGTAAACTTTGCCCCAAGTTTTTGGGGTCTGGCCAAAGGCTCAGCAGCAATTTGGGGTATCTGGATGTCTGAAGGCGCCATCAGGCTGCTGATCAGGCTGCCTCACAGGTATGGATTGACCTGCTGGAGGCACCATACCCCCAGAAGTGCTGTTTTTGACCTGATTTAAAGTATGGATGCAAGACTTGTATTCAGAAAAATGGCTAGTTTGGGGGAGATGCAGGTAGGTAATTTATGATTTTTTTATAATTACTACTATAATTATAACTTACCCCAAACTTATTTGAGCCTTAAAAATAAGCTGGAAGGGAGCCATGTTTTGGTTTTTGCTTTGTTCTTGCTAGCTTAGTGATTCTGAGAAAATCCCTTGACTTGACTTTTTTTTTCTTTTATGGGAGCCACACCCATTTGTACTCAGGGGTACTCAGGGGTTACTCTGCATTCCAGAATCACTCCTGGCGGTACTCAAGAACTATATGGTATGCCAGGGATCAAACCCATGTTGACCGTGTACAAGGCGAGTGACTTACCTACTGTACTATTGCTCTAGCCCCTGACTTGACCTCTTTGAACCTTGTTTTCCATCTTTCAGGATGGTTTTAGGTACCATATTTGTTGGCTCAGGCTGGAGTATCACACTGGTTGACTTAAATCAGAATTTCTCAGTATGGGGCCACACGGCCTGGAGTTTTGCAATGGGTACATAGGTGTAAATCACATAAATGGAGACCCTGGCATAAGATTAGGGGCCAATCATTAGGACAGAGGGTCCACAGAAAGGAAACCAAGTCAGAAGGGGGCCAGGATCAGAACAAGATTGGGAAACACTTTTTCTTTTAATGTAGGAGTACTGCTATTTATTCAGCTATTGATTAAGCTGATCGAATTGGGCATGAACTCCACATTATTTTCTTTATTCAGAATGTTAATTGTATTATTATTATTTTAATCACTGTGAGATAGTTACAAAGCTTTCCTGTTTGAGTTTCAGCCATAAAATGAATGATCACCGAACCCTCCACCAGTGCACATCTTCCACCACCAAGAACCCAAATATTCTCCCCCCATCCCACCTTTCCCCCTCCCTCTATGGCACACAATCTCCCTCATTCTCTCTTTTATGTTGCTTATTATGAATAGCATAAGATGTTGTGCTACTGCAAGAGTGACCACATGCTCCTGGAACTCCAAAATTCCAGATAATTAGGGTCTGGAGAAATCTCTGCATGAGCTGCTCAGTTTGGAGATTCCTTTGTGTGTCTCTGGATCATGGCCGGCAAGGAGCTTAAGTAGCAGCTGGAGGCAGTTTGTGGGCGTGACCTCCAGGGTCCCATGGGGACGGGGTGGGGGGGATGAGAATAACCGGCCCATCCCCTATCCTTTGAGGCCTGGAGTTTGCCATCACTGAACCCATATACCTGCACTTTTCATTGGGTTCTGGAAGTTGGCGGGCGCCGGGGTTTTTAGGGAGCAGGTAGAGGAACCATGCCTGTCCCTGTCTGAGGCACCCCAGCGAAGCTGATCTGACTTAAAGTCCAGAGGTGTCTCTGCATCAAACTGCTTGGTTTGGAGATTCTTTTGTGTGTGTCTGAATCATGGCTCTTGTTTCCGTCTTTTCCAGAGAAATAAACTATTGGCATATGCCCCGCTCACCCGCAGCACGTTGCACAGCTGATCTTTTGATCTTTTTAAAGATCAAAAACCAAAAACTTCCGACATGTATGGGTATCTGAAATAAGGCCAATAAATGAGCTTGTATAGATGAGCTAGAGGTGGTTTGTGGGTGTGGCTCCCACATATCTAACTTTTGTCCATTTAATTTCTTTGTAAACTTGGCTCCAAGTTTTTGGGATACAGCCAAACCACAGTGGCAATTTTGGGTATCAAGAAGTCTGAAGGCACCATCAGGCTGCCTGTACAAGTTGACCTGCTGGCGACACCATACCCCCTGGGAACCAGTCGTTTAGACAGCCATCTTTGCTCTTCAAGCCTATATTCTCCCTTGAACACATATCTTGTTGATTTGTCTCTTCTTGCTTTTTCTGCTCTGAAGAAGTCCATGTTCTCTGTCACCCCATCACATCTTTTTAAGTAAGCTTCATTCAATAAAAACTATGTTGGGGATGGAGCTATAGTATAGTAGGTCATTTGCCTTGCACGTGGCCCACCCGGTTTTGATCCCTACCATCCCTCATATGGTCCCCCGAGCTCTGCCAGGAGTAATTCCTGAGTGAAAAGCCAGGAGGAACCCCTGTGCATTGCTGGGTGTGACTCCAAAAAAGCAAAAAGTTAAAGTAATAAAAATAAAAACTAGAAATAAAACTAAAAAAAATAAAAACTATGTTGCTTCAAAACAAATAAATCACTTCCCCGTTGCTCATCGAGTTGCTGTAGCGGGTGCCAGTAACATCTCCATTTGTCCCTGTCTCATGCTAGTGTAGCCCAATGGTGTCTGCTCGCTCCAGGAATATGAAGAGCCTCAAACCATTCGTTCAGGGCTTTGATGAAGAAGTCTGACCATCTCATTGGTGAGTGGCCAGGCATTCTTTTGACATCCCATGGAATCCAGTCAGTAACAGCTCTAGTCCAGCGGTCATATCTAAATTGCATTATGTGTCCGGCTCATCTGATTTTCGACGCCTTGGCAAACGAGACAGTGTCCCTGATTCTTGATTGTCGATGCAGGTCGGAACTCTGGATTCCTTCTCTCATTTGAGTGAAGCGTGATACTCCAAGCATAGCTCTTTCGATTCCTCTTTGGGAGACCTGAATAGCGTTCTTATCCTGTTTCATAGGGCCCAGGTCTCTGAGGCATATGTTAGTACAGGAAGAATGGTGGAGTTGAAAAGATGTTCCCAGAGTCAGAGGTTCTTCGTCTTCTTAACAACTTCTTTGATGCTCTTGAAGGTGTTCCACACTGCTCTCTTCCTCCTGCGCCGTTCAGGTTGCCTGGTCATTTGTCATGTTGAGTTCTCAACCTAGGTGCATACAACTGCTGCATTTGGAGATGTTATTTCCGTTGAGAGCAGATGGAATGTCAGGAACTAGTCCGTTTCTCATGAACATTGTCTTCGTGAGATTCAGCTGTAGTCCGACCTTTCCACACTCACAGTCGAAGTCGACCAGCATTCATGCCGCATGACTAATATTTGGTATTATTAGAATGATGTCATCAGCGAAGCAAAGGTGGTCTAGTTGCTGACCGTCTATCTTCACTCCCATTCCTTCCCATTCCAGCCGCCACATGACATTCTCGTGTAGGTGTAGGGAGGGGGCGGGCTACTGTAACTAAGTGAGGCGTAGGCATAGGGAGGGTGCCAGCAACTGTAGATAAGTGAGGAATAGGGAGGGGGCCAGCTATTGTAATAAGTGAGGAATAGGGAGGGGACCAGCTCTTGTAGATAAGTGAGGAGTAGGAAGGTTCACCAACCTCTATGGTTCGTGGCAAGCTACCCGTGGCATATTTGATATGTCAAAAACAGTAACAAAACAAATAAGTAAATTAATAAACAGTTGACATTGCTATCTTTCAGTCCTGGAAATTGGAAGTTCTAGATCAAGTTTCAGAAACATTCAGTTTTCTCAAGGTGCCTTTCCCCATGCATGTACTTATATGACCTTTTCTGTCCACTTGCAGAGAGCACAAACCTTAAATGTGTCTCATTTGATAGGACACCAATCCTATCAGATCAGGGCCCTACCCATCTGAGTGCATTTAACTTATATTGCTTGCCTAAATGCTCCATCTCTAAATAGTAGAAAGTTAGTGCTTTGATTTATGAATCGAAGGGGGCAAAATTCAATCTGCATAAGTATTGAAAGCAGAATTGTAAATTAAAAGCAAAAACCTTAAGTGATTTTTGTTGCTGGTTTGTTCTACAAAGCTTGGCATGGCTTCTTCTTTACAACACAGAAACTGGAAATAGGGCTCTTATATCTTAGTCAGGCATGAAGGTTGCTGACAAGAGGCCAAGGAGGTAGCACAATCATCTCTAGCACCACAGGGGCCCCCAAACCAAGAACAAATAAAATGCAAAATTATATGTGTATTTTTATAAATTAGCATGCAAAGTTGTCTGTGTGGTGTCACTTTTTTGAAATGAATTAAGCAAACTTTTATTGGAACTTAAAAGTACAGAAATAAATACTATAAGAACTGATAGTAAAGAAATAGGACATGCCACTCATTCCTTCCTTATGTATCAGAGAAAGGGTTTGGTTCAGTATTTGTAGAGTGCCAACCCAAGAGCCTGTGAGGAGGCATGTCCCAGGCTATAAACACCTGTCCTGTACTGCTAGGCAGGCCTGCTACTTCTGCGCATACAGTCTGTAACTGGTCAACTTGTTTTCCAGTTACCTTTTCCCTGACTGAAATCACAATGTATGTTTGCTTTGTAGAAAAGTAAAGAATAAACTTCAAAACTCGTTTTTATCAGCATCAATCAGATTCAGTATTAGAGTTCCTTAGTACTGTGATATAAAGTATTTAAAACTCTCCTCAGAGGACCAAGAATGTGCACTCCAGGGACATGCTGGAACAACTGTGAGGAATCGTAAAATTTGCTCATTGGGTTAGGATTTTTTTTTTTTTGCTGATTAACTAAACAGCATCAGATGATTTTGTCTTTCGGGGACATGCCATAAACTGACATTTAAAATACAGTGCTGGAAGAATATTGGTTTGAAAGGGCAACAGTAGGTCTTATTTTGGCCCTGAAGTGTCTCAGGATATCATTTAAATAGCTCTTTTGCTTTAAGTCACTATATCTGCTCCTACTAAAAATACTTTCAAGTAAGTATATTTTAAATGTTCTACCACGAGAAGTGGGGAAATTTAAAAAATCCAAAAAACCTCAAACTGTTACAGTACTACCAGTGCTGGCCTATCCTTCGCCAACTACAAGACCAAGATGACTGCCCTCCAACATCCTGATGGATCTATCACATCTTCCAGAAGGGCAATGGAGATTATCCATGACTTCTACTCGGATCTCTTCGATAGCCACATACCAAATTCCACAGAATGGATATGTCGTTCCCAGCGTTCTCCCTTCCAAAGTCTGACACACCATTTCATTGGTAAAGAAGCGAACAGCACCTGGCCCAGACAAGGTCAGACCCAAACACCTGAAGAACCTGCCGTTAGTACTGATCAGTACACTGGCTCGACTCTTCAATGCTATCTGTCTGAATGCAAGGTTCCGTCCCAATGGAAAACCAGCAGGACTGTTCTACTCTACAAGTAGGGAGACATTCACGACATTGGCATCTGCCGCCT
Organism: Sorex fumeus; assembly: GCF_029834395.1. NCBI lineage: Eukaryota > Metazoa > Chordata > Mammalia > Eulipotyphla > Soricidae > Sorex > Sorex fumeus. The sequence goes on along the minus strand of NW_026606077.1, from coordinate 15,049,226 downwards.
GATCTGCCTGTTGTCTATCATCTACAAGCTGTTCACTCGAGTCATCCTGACTAGGATTGGCAGAACACTAGATGAAGGACAACCATGTGAGCAAGCCGGGTTCTGAAAAGGATTCAGCACAATCGACCATATCCACACAGTAACCAAGCTCATTGAGTTTTCTTGGGAGTTCAAGATGCTACCCTGTCTAACGTTCATTGAGTTCAAGAAGGCCTTTGATTCTGTTGAAACAGAAGTGGTCATTGAAGCCCTAGCCAAACAGGGCATTCAGACTCAATACATCAGGATCCTCCGTGAGCTGTATTACGGATTCACTACCAGGAACTCACCATTCTACAAGGAAGTGATCATCCATGTCAAGAGAGGGGTTCGGCAGGGTGATACCATTTCACCGAAACTCTTCAGTGCCACCCTCTAGAATGTCATGCAATGACTGGAATGGGAAGGAATGGAAGTGAAGATAGAAGGTCAGCAACTACACCACCTCCGCTTTGCTGATGACATTGTTCTAATAACACCAAACATTAGCCAAGCGGCACAAATGCTGGCCAACTTCATGAGTGTGGAAAGCTCGGACTACAGCTGAATCTCACAAAGACAACCTTCATGAGAAACGGACTCATTCCTGATGTTCCATCTGCTCTCAACAGAATGAACATCTCCGAATGCAACAGTTATGTGTACCGAGGTCAAGGTTGAGAACTCAACATGGCAAATGACCTGGCACCTGAGTTGTGCAGGAGGAAGTGGGCAGCTTGGAATGCCTTCAAGGAAGACGAAGATCCTCCGACTCTGGGCACATCTCTTCAATTCCACTGTTCTTCCTGCATTAACGTATGCCTCAGAGACCTGGACCCTATGAAAACAGCATGACAACGCTATTCAGGTCTCCCAAAGAGAAATCGAAAGAGCTATGCTTGGAGTATCACACTTCACTCAAGTGAGAGAAAGAATCCAGAGTTCCAACTTCCGTTGACAATCAAGAATCAGGGACTCTGTCTCGTTTGCCAAGGCATCAAAAATCAGATGGGCTGGACATGTAATGCGATGTGGAGATAACCGCTGGACTAGAGCTGTTACTGACTGAGTTCCATGGCATGTCAAAAGATCCCGTGGCCACCCACCTATGAGATGGTCAGACTTCTTTGTCAAGACCCTGAACTTTGTCAAGACCCTGAGGTTCTTCATGTTCCTGGAGTGAGCAGACACGATTGGGCTACACTGGCACGTGACAGGGATGAATGGAGATGTTACTGCCACCCGCTTGAACAAATTGATGAGTAACGGAATGTCAGGTGATCAAGTGATCAAGTACTACCTCGATATAACCGTCCATTATTAAACTTCTAAATTCTTTTTTTTTTAAACTTATAATTTTTTTAAAAATTTGGTTTTTGGGTTATACCTAGCTGTGCTTAGGCCTTACTACTGACTCTGCTCAGGAATCACTTATGATGGGGTCCCAGACACCATATTGGGTGTTGGGATTCATACCCTGGTTGGGTGTGTGCAAGGCAAATATCCTACCTGCTGTACCTCCAGCCCCTAAATTTATTTTTTACAAATAAATAGTTACTCGAGGTAACATTGTTACAGTGGTGTTAAAGTTTATGATTTATGTACATAGTTACTGTACCTTACCACAACCAAGTACCTAAGACTCTGAACCACCATCTTCACCTTTTCATTCCCTACCCCACTATCTCACCCTATTGTTTGGTAACCTCAGTTTTCTAATTCAAAGCAAAGGACTTATTCTCATTCAATATTGTCTCTTCCCTTATTTTGTTTTTCTTTGTACCACTGGTGAGTGAGCTCATTTGGTACTTTTACTTTTCTTTCTGATTTATTTTGGTTAATGTGATCACCTCAGTCTACATCTATGTTGCAGTTGAATTGAATATTTCATCTATTCTTATAGTTTTATAGTATTCCACTGTGTAGATATGACACAGAGTCTTTGTCAGAATTCTGAGGCATCCCTGTTCAGGTATCAGTTGTTTGAATTATCGTCTTTTGATGACTGGGGTCCCTGATGCGTTCTGTGCTGATGACTGTCCACTCCCTCCTCCCCTTCACGCCTCCCACAGGTGGATGAAGGAACGGTTCCACAGGTTGTTAATAAGGGCAGTTTATTCAAATCATCAGGATTATTATAGAGAAATCATGAAGGGTTGGGAAGCAACAATTACATGTAAGTATGGTTGAATATTAACACAAACAATGAACAGATGTAAAGCCCCTCTTCAGAGGAAATTCTTATAGATCTATCCAAGGATGGAATTTCATCTAGGGGCTCCAGCACTCTAGATTTCTTCTAGAAAGTACACCCAGAGGTGCAATTCCATCTAGAGGCATTTTGCTTTCTCCTTTCCTTTACTGGTAAACCATTAATCATATTAAATTTACGTCTTAAGATAATATTTCTAGTCATCATGTATAAACACAGTAAGAGTTATAGGTTTTTATCTATGCCCTAGATTAAACTTAAAATAGTCTCTCTGGACTCATGATCAAGGGTGGCTTTTCTGGGGACATCTCGCTTTATTTCCCAGACTATAGTCTTCAGGCCAGGTTTGTTTTTAGTAACCCAAAAAGGGTCTTTATTCAGTTATTTCCTTTTGGGTCATGAGAGAGTTTATCCCATGACTGTGCTTTTAACTTACTATACTTCTTATGACCCTTAGGCCATCCCATGCCAACGCTAGGGTAGCTTACGGCTTGCCCCAGGTCTATCCAAGGCCATTCATTGGTGGGACCCACCTTTTGGTGTGTAAGGAGCTAAGGTCAATCTAAGGGCAACTGAGTCTTATGTAAATATGATGAATGCCCAGGAGTAAATATTATTCAGAGTCAATTAACTCCCATATTGCAAAAGTATAGCATTAACTGTCTTCCTGTGTCTATACAAAAAGGACATTGCAGGGCCAGAGTGATAGTACAATGGATAAAGTGTCTGCCTTGCATGAGGCTGACCCGTGTTCGGTCCCCAGCATCCCATATGCTCCCCCAAGCACCACCAGGAGTAATTTCTGAGTGCAGAGCCAGGAGTAACCCCTGAGCATCGCTGGGTATGACCCAAGAAGAAAAAAAAAAGCACATTACTCTAAAATAAAAATGTGCAAAGGGACATAAAGGAAAGAAATTCACTTACATATATGAAATTCAGAGCCATCAGAAGGCTTGACTTTACAAGTTACCATATCTGATTTGAAGATATTTGTGACTAACTGGGGAGAACACAAAGAAGAGGTGAAAGATTAAAAAAAAAAAGAAAAGTTTTAAAAAAAGATAAACACAGAGGATTGGGGAGTGCCTCAGTGGAATTGGGTGTGCCCCCAGGAACACCAGAGTGGGTGTTATCAGTTAACCTTAAGCTATCTGTAGGAGGAGAAAGAACCCAATAATAAGACTAAATGCTTGGGACTATAGTTGGTCCATCTCCTGGTACTAAAATGAACATAAGTTGGTTCGTTCCCGATTTTGGCACCAAAAAATAAATAAAATGAACATAAGTGTGCATGTATCTTTATCAAATTACAGGGGGGGGGGGGAAGGGGTTGTTTTTTGAGTAGATGCCAAATGTAGAATTACACAGGATCAGATGGAAAATGAAAGTTTTTGAGAGATACCCATACTTTTTTCATAGAGGAAACAGTATTTCTGCGTTACTAGACTTTTTACCAACAGTGAATAAGGGTTCCTTTATCACCACATTCCAAACATTATTGATTTCAAATATTTTTGATCTGTGCCATTCTTAACTGATGTGAAATGATACTTAAGTGTCCTTTTAATTTGTATTTCCATCATAACCGACAGTGAATTGTTTTGTTTTTTAATTTGGTCTTGCATAACTGTGCTCTGGGCTGACTCTCAGCTCTCGTGCAGGGATTACTCCTGATAACCTCAGAGAACCATGTGGGGTGTCACTTAACCTGAGTCAGCCATGTGCAAGGGAAGTGCCTTACTTGCTGTGCTATCTCTGCCCCAGACTGAATACTCCAGATGCATCTATGCCAATTCACATATGCTCTTCATTTATGTGTCTTTTCATCTACCCTCCCTACTAATTTATTTGTTCCTGCTTTTGTTTTTTGGGTCATACTTGGTAGTGTGCAGGGTTTACTTCTGAATTTGTGCTTGTCCTCTCCCCACTTTAAATGGGGTTTAGGGATTTTTTTGGTTTTTTGTTTGTTTTTGAGCTTTGTGAGTACTTTATATATTTCGGATGTTAGCTCTTTATCTGGGCTGGAGCAATAGCACAGCGGTAGGGCGTTTGCCTTGCACGCAGCCAACATGGCCGACCCGAGTTCGATTCCTCCGCCCCTCTCGGAGAGCCTGGCAAGCTACCAAGAGTATCTCGCCCGCATGGCAGAGCCTGGCAAGCTACCCGTGATGTATTTGATATGCCAAACACAGTAACAACAAAGTCTCCAATGGAGATGTTACTGGGCCCGCTCGAGCAAATTGATGAACAACGGGAGGACAGTGACAGTGACAGTTCTTTATCTGATGTTTGGTTGCCAATGTTTTCTTCCATTCATAGGGTTTCTTATTTTAATCTAGCTTCACTTTGGTATCTTTATGTCTGGATTCAAGTTATTGAAGAGAACCTTTGAGATACATAGATTCTGCCTGGTTCTGTGTTTTATGCTCAAATTTTTATTATTTAATTAATTGAATTCATGAGATATACTGTTACAAAGCTTTTATGATTAGGTTTTAATCCATACAATGTTACAACGGTCACACCCTCATCAGTGTACATTTCCCACCACCAGTGTCCCCAGTTTCACTATGGCCATTCCTGCCACCCCCACCAGCCCCAGCCTGCCTCTATGGTGGGCCCTTTTCTTTGTTCTCTCTCTCTCTCTCTCTCTCTCTCTCTCTCTCTCTCTCTCTCTCACACACACACACACACACACACTCTCTCTCTCCCCCCCATTTGGGGCATTATAGTTTGCAGTAAAGATACTGAGAAGCTCAAATTTTTAATCTACTTTGAATTAACACTAGTGTATGGTGTGATATAGTGATACAATTTGAGTTATTTGTATGTGGCTCACCAATTTTCCCACCACCATTTGTTGAAGACATTTTTCTTGCTCCACTTCATGCACCTGGCTGCTTTGTCCTAGATTAACTGCCATAAATCTAAAAGTTTATCTCTGGGCTCTCAATTTTATTAATTGTCTGACACTCTGTATTCAAGTAGTTCATTGTTTTGATTACTATAGTATTTTTTAAAAATCTGGGGTAGGGTGTTGCTCCACACCTGGTTTTGCCCTGGGCTTACTCTGGGGTATATGGTCAGAGGACAATGCGGGCCTGGGATTGAACCAGGGCTGGCTATATGCAGGAAAATGACTTAATTCTGTATTATCTCTCCAGACCTCCTATAGTCTTACTGTACAGTTTAAAGTAAGGAATGCATTAAGTTTCATCTTCTTTTTTATCGGAGTATCTTTGGCTTTTTAGGGAGTTTTATGATTCCATAAAAAATCTTACAGTGTTTGTTCTAAGTTCTTGAAAACATCAGTATTTTATTGGGAATTGCAGTTAAATCTATGTAATGATCATTTTGTCTATGTTAATTCTTTTACTTCCTGAACGTAGAATATTGTTCAATTTTCTAGTATTCTCTTTGTTTATTTCAGTAGTGACTTACAGTTTTCCATGTATATGACTTTCACATCCATTGTTGGTTTCTAGGCAGTTGATATTTTTTGGCATCATTTGAAATGCTTTTCTTTTTTATTTCTTTCCCTTCTAATGAATTATTTGCATATGGAAAAACAACAGATTTTTGTTAGCTGGATTTCAGCCTTCTACTTTGCTGCACTGGTTTGTTTCAAAGGTTTTTTTAGTCTTTAGTGTCTCATATGTACATTACATGCCATAACTTCTTTTACCATTTTGATATTTTTGATATCTTTTTTTATTTTTGTGTGGGGTAGGGGTTTGGGCCACTCCAGGCAATGCTCAGGACTTAGACCTGGCTCTGCACTCAGGGATCACTCCTAATGGGGCTTGGGCACTATATGTGATACCAAGAATTGAACTAGGGACAGGTGCATGCAAGGCAAGTGTACCTGCTGTACTATTTCTCCGGTCCCTTAATTTCTTTTTTTTTTTTTTGGTATAAATGCTATGCCAAGGGCTTTTTTGTTTTAATATCAGATTACTGCTATTTATTCAGCCACTGATTAAGCTGATTGAATTGGGCATGAACTCCATGCCAAGGGCTTCTAAAGTAGTATTTAATGTTAATGAGAAAACATACATCTTTACCTTATGCCTAATCTCAATGGGAAGGCTTTTAGGTTTTTTTTTTCCATTTAGTGTGATGTTGGCTGTGGGTTTGTTGTAAATGATTTTCACTCCCTTGAGATTTATCCCTATTATTTTTCACCATGAATGCATATTAAATCAGGTCTAAAGCTTTCTCTGCATCTATTGATATATTTATATGCTTTTTGTCTTTTCTTTTATTAATTTGGTATATTATATTGATTTACATATACTGAACCTTACTTCCCTGAAAGGAATTCCCTTTGATCATGGTGCATGCATTTGATAATATTGTTGGAATAGATTTACTGTATTTTCAGCACTACACTCGTTTATTTTACAAGCCAGCTTACTTTCTGAAATTACCCTCCCCAAGGAGGGCCCTCCCTGCCCCAAGGGACCCAGCTCAAGCGGCCGACCTCCACTACCCAACTACCACACACTCTAGGCTGCTTTCCGGATGCTCGGACCGAGCCTCACGCATGAATGAAATCCCACGGAACCCAGATAATGCGGAACTTTGTGACGGTTGACTCTAGACTCAACGGGACCCAGGAGCAGAGATCCTCTTCCTGCTTCCCTCCAGTCTCCAGCGACCCATAAGCCACCTCCTGTTGGTGCCAGATAATCTCCTTATCCGCCACCCTCCAGAACTCAAGGCTGCTCCTCCCAGGCAGGAATGAAGCCCCCATAGCCATGCCATCGGACTCTGTGCCAGGCTGTTTTCACTCAGGGTGCCCCAGAGTGGGGCGGGTGAGAGTCCTCCCCACCCCAAGGGACCCAGCCGACTTCCACTACCCAACTGCTGCCATGCTCAAGGCCACTTTCCGGACTGTGCAGCCGCTTTCATGGCCACACAACACATTATAAGATACTTCCTACCCATTTTCCATAATTACCACACCATATTTGATGGGGTTCAGACAGTAGGCAACAAATAATACAGAGAAATATATAAATATATGCCTCTCAGAGATCCCGGCAAGCTACTGAGAGTATCCCACCTGCACGGGCAGAACCTGGCAAGCGCCCCATGGCGTATTCGATATGCCAAAAACAGTAAAGAGAATAGCTCTCATTCCCTTGACCCTAAAAGAGCCTGCAATCATTTGGAAAAGACTAGTAAGAAGAGGCTGCTAAAATCTCAGGGCTGGGAGGAATAGAGATGCTACTGGCGCCCGCTCAAGTAAATCGACAACAATGGGATGACAGTGATACAGTGATAACAGTGAACATAAATATTCATATCTATTATAGAAAGAAATTGAATTCTGCCACAATCTAGAAACTTGCAAGTTACGCATACATACAACTTAGTATTGCCTATTTTTATGAAGATGGAAGTGGATAGTTGATTTTTTTCATACTCAGGACATTTTTGCTTCTTTTTTCCTCTTACAGTGTACAAACAGGAATCTCAGTGACAAAAGAGGGTGGAGAAAATTTCATCCTCTTTTTTGGGCGGGGGCCAGGAAGATAGGAATAACAGTGGGAATAGACCATTGCAACAAGTCCCATTTTATAAACTTCAACCCTCATGTCTTTCTCTTTCAATTGATTGTTGGATAATATTGGCTTGTCCTTGTTCCTCTTGCAGGGAGCTTAGGTTTATTGAGTTACTCCCAACACAGTGCTCCCAAGGCATACCCAGTTCCATCAGACAATAATAATCCTATATTGCTTTTCTCTTTCCTTTATGTCCTTTGCTTGGTTTAGCAATGACCTTTTTGTATAGACTCAGGAAGACCTGAGTTTTGATGCTATGCTTTTGTAACATGGGAGTTAATTGACTACAAATAATATTTACTCCTGAGCATCCATCATATTTACTTGACTTAAGCCTGAGTTGCTCTAATTTCCTAAAACACCCCAAAAAGAGGGTCCCAGTGAGGAACTTGGATAGACCCAGGACAAACTATGAATTACCCTGGTACCAAAAAGGGACAAGCTAAGTGTTATAAGAAGTATAATGTTAAGAGCACGGTCATGGAACAAACTCTCTCATGATCTAAAAAGAAGTAACTGAATGAAACAACAATGAGATATCATCGCAAACCAGAGAGAGACTGGCACTCATCCAAAAGAACAAGAACAACCAGTGCTGGCACAGATGTGGGGAGAAAGGGACTCTCATTGTTGGTAGGAATGCCAACTGATCTATTCTTTTTTTTTTTTTTTTTGCTTTTTGGGTCACACCCAGCGAAGCACAGGGGTTACTCCTGGTTCATGCACTCAGAAATTACTCCTGGCGGTGCTCAGGGGACCATACGGGATGCTGGGAATCGAACCCGGATCAGCCGCGTGCAAGGCAAACGCCCTACCTGCTGTGCTATCTCTCCAGCCCCGACTGGTCTATCCTTTTTGAAAAACAATATGGGTATCGAGAACAGATGACTAGTTAAAGAAACTTTGGTACATCTACATAATGAAGTACTATGTAGCTGTTAGAAAGGATGAAGTCATGAAATTTACATACAAGTTGTACTGCATGGAAAGTATCATGCTAAGTGAAATGAGTCAGAAAGAAAGGGACAGACATAGAAAGATTGTATTCATCTGGGGAACATAAAGTAACAAAATAGGAGACTGACATCCAAGAATGGCCGAGATAAATACCAGAAGGTTTACTCCATGGCTTGGAGGCAAGTCGCACACTCTAGTGGTAAAGGCAGCTCAGATAGAGACGGGAGCACCAAATAAAGGATGTTAGGAAGATCCACCCAGGATGGGAGATGCATGCTGAAAGTGTACTATAGACCGAACATGATTGCCACTCAGTGCCTCTTTTGTAAACCACAGCACCCAAAAGGAGAGAGAGAACAAAAGAGAGTGTCCTGCCACAGAGGCAGGATGGGATGGGGGGAATGGGGGGGGTGGGAGGGATACTGGGATTAGTGGTGGTGGAGAATGGGCACTGGTGGAGGGATGGATACTCAATCATCGTATAACTGAAACCCAAGCACAAAAATTTGTAAGCCTACAACTGTACCTCATGGTGTTTCACTAATAAAAATTTAAGAGAGACATAGAGAGAGAGAGAGAGAGAGAGAGAGAGAGAGAGAGAGAGAGAGAGAGAATATGGGCATTCCTTAAAAAACTAGAAATTGAGCTCCCTTTCCACCACCCAAGCCGAGCTGGTCTCTTCTCCCCACTCAACCAGGTCAGTTTTCCCGCCGCTTCTCGAACCCGGGACTTGGATTTCACCGTGCAAGCCCCCAGGTGTCCCCCAGACGCCAGGAGACAAAGCAGATCTGAGCCTCTCTGCCTCTCCCTTTCCGCCGCCCAAGCCGAGCTGGTCTCTTCTCCCCACCCAGTCTTTACTCCCCAGACACACACCAGGTATCTGTGGGGGTGTGGCGACTTTAGAAGTGGGCGTGGCTTTTAAAAGTGGGCGTGGCCTAATTTTCAGCAGGCCAACACTTATGCGGCCACAAGTAGTTTACTCGAACCTACACTTACACACCAACATGAAGAAACAACGCAAATCCCCGCCACAGAGAGAAGATAAGGAAACAAGTCCAGAAGCCTCAGTAGGTACTAGCCCCCTTATGGACCTCTCTGACAAAGAATTCAGATATGATGTCATTAAGATGTTCAATCAACTCAATGAAATAGTCAGACAGATATCCACTAAATTGAAAAAGGACATGAAAGAAACAATCGATCGCACAATCGACAAAATACAGGAAGAAATGAGAGCAGAAATTGGAAAGCTTCGCACAGAAATGGCACGGATCAGAGATTCCATAGATGAAATCAAAAACTCAGTCTGTGCCCTCAAAAATAGAATGACCACAGCTGAGGAAAGAATCAATGAGCTGGAAGATCAGCTGCACCAAGCCAACACGCAACAACAAACAGTGGCAAAGGACCTCAAAATAGCTCTACAGAGAATCAGAGTCCTAGGAGACGATTCCAAAAGAAACAATATTAGAATCATTGAACTACCAGAAGCTCAGGGAAACAATCCCAATGAAAAAACCATGGTTAAACAAATCATCGCCGAGAAATTCCCAGAGCTCCACAATACAGCCATTCAGATTCAAGAAGCCCGAAAGGTGCCAGCTAAAAGAGACCCTAACAGAAACACTCCAAGACATATGATAGTTAGAATGATCGATGCTGCTGATAGAAATACAATGCTGCAAGCAGCAAGGGCAAAAAAGGAAATCACATACAAAGGAGCACCCTTTAGATTCACAGCAGATCTATCAGAGGAAACCCTCCAAGCCCGAAGGCAGTGGCGAGATATAGTGGAAAAACTCACTGAAATGAATGCTTCACCAAGAATACTCTATCCGGCTAAACTCTCACTCAAAACTGAATGAACGGTACACTATTTTCTAGATAAACAGCAGCTCAGGAACTTCATAGACTCAAAACCTAAAACAAGGGCTAAAGGGGCTACTATAAGACAAGACAAACCCTACAACCACAACACACCCTTACAGAAAGATGACAGAAAACCCCATAACCATACTCTCTCTCAATGTCAACGGTCTAAATTCACCATTTAAGAGACACAGAGTGTCTCTTAATGCCACAGAGTGGCAAAATGGATACAGAGGCAGAACCCAACATTCTGCTGCCTACAAGAAACTCATCTCAACACTGAGAGCAAACACAGACTCAAAGTCAAAGGATGGAAAACAATCCTGCAAGCAAACAGCTCCTGCAAAAAAGCTTGGGTGGCCATACTAGTATCCGACAACATTAATTTCACCTTGAAAAAGACTAGAAGGGACAGTGAAGGCAATTTTCTCTTCATACAACAGGAAGAAATCACACTCTTAAATGTATATGCACCTAATGAGGGAACAGCTAAATATTTAAAGCAACTGCTAACAGATTTTAAGGAGGACAATGCTAGCAACACAATAGTACTGGGAGACTTCAACATCGCCTTATCACCTCTGGACAGATAAACAAGAACAAAACCCAGCAAGGAATCATTGGCTTTGAAAGAAGAAATAGAAGAGAAAGGGCTTATAGACCTATACAGGGCTTTACACCCCAGAAAGAAAGAATACACATTCTTCTCCAGTGCATACGGAACATTTTCCAAAACAGACCATGTGCTAGGACACAAAACATACCTCAACAGAATCAGGAAGATAGAAATAGTATCAGCCATCTTTTCAGACCATGATGCACTGAGGATAGAAGTGGATCACACACAGACACGGAGAACCAAATCAAACACCTGGAAATTAAACTCCATGCTGAACAACAAGTGGGTCAGGAACGAAGTCAAGGACGAAATCAAAAGATTCCTGGAAACAAATGAGAATGAAGACACGAGCTACCAGAACCTATGGGATGCAGCGAAAGCCATATTAAGGGGAAAATTTATAGCTCTGCAAGCATATCTTAGGTCTGTAGAAAGGATGCACATAAAAACTTGACCTCATAACTCAAGACCTTAGAAAAGGATCAACAGAAAGAGCCTAAATCAGGCAGAAGGAAAGAGATCATTAAACTTAGAGCAGAAATCAATGACATGGAAACCAAAGAAACAGTCCGAAAGATCAATGAAACCAAGAGCTGGTTCTTCGAGAAAATAAACAAGATAGATAAACCACTAGCAACACTCACAAAGAAACAGAGAGAAACCCTAATAAACCGAATCAGAAATGAGAAGGGGGATATCACAACAGAAACCAAAGAAATCCAAAAGATCATCAGAGACTACTTTGAAAGTCTGTATGCCACGAAACAAGAGAACCTAGAAGAAATGGACAAATTCCTGGACTCCTATAATCTCCCAAAGCTGAATCAAGAAGATCTGGAGTATCTGAATAGACCTATTAACATCAACGAAATCGAAACTGTAATCAAAAGTCTTCCCAAAAACAAAAGCCCAGGTCCAGATGGATTCACTAGCGAATTTTTCCAAACACTTTAAGAGGACCTACTGCCAGTCCTTCTCAAGCTTTTCCAGGAAATTGAAAAAACAGAAACTCTCCCAAACAGTTTCTATGAAGCCCATATCTCTCTAATACCAAAAGGAAACAAAGACACCACGAGAAAAGAAAACTACAGGCTGATATCCCTGATGAACACGGATGCGAAGATTCTCAACAAAATACTAGCAAATAGAATTCAACTACTCATCAAAAGATGACCAAGTAGGATTCATCCCGGGGATGCAAGGATGGTATAACACTCGGAAATCAATCAACATAATCCACCATATCAACAAAAGAAAAGATAAAAATCATATGATCATATCAATAGATGCAGAGAAAGCATTTGACAAGATCCAGCACCCATTTATGATGAAAACCCTAGCCAAAATGGGGATAGAGGGGACTTTCCTCAATATATTTAAAGCCATCTATCACAAGCCTACAGCAAGCATCGTCCTCAATGGTGAAAAACTGAGAGCCTTCCCTCTAAGATCAGGGACGAGCCAAGGATGTCCACTCTCTCCACTGCTGTTCAATATAGTTCTGGATGGACTTGCAATAGCGATTAGGCAAGAAAAAGATATTAGGGGCATCCAGGTAGGAAAGGAAGAAATCAAGCTCTCACTAGTCACAGCTGATATGATACTAAGAGAATCCTAAAACTTCTACCAAGAAACTTCTAGAAATAACAGGCTTGTATCGTAAAGTGGCAGGCTATAAAATCCACACCCAAAAATCCATGGCTTTCCTATATGCAAATAGTGAAAGAGAAGAAAGTGACATGAAGAAAACAATTCCATTCACAATTGTGCCCCAGAAAATCAAGTACCTAGGAAGCACTTTAACTAAGGAAGTAAAGGACCTGTACAAAGAAAACTACAAAATACTACTTCAGGAAATAAAAGAGGATACGAGGAAATGGAAAAATATCCCCTGTTCATGGATCGGGAGAATTAACATTGTCAAAATGGCAATACTTCCCAAAGCACTGTCCAAATTCAATGCAATCCCTATTAGGATACCCATGACATTCTTCAAAGAAATGGAGCAAACACTCCTGAAATTTATATGGAACAATAAGTCCCCACGAATAGCTAAAGCAATTCTTGGGAAAAAGAAAATGGGAGTAATCAACCTCCCTAACTTCAAACTCTACTACAAGGCAGTAATAATTAAAACAGCATGGTACTGGAACAAAGGCAGAGCTGTAGACCAATGGAACAGGGTTGAATATACTGACATCTCCCCCCAAGCATACGAGCATCTAGTCTTCGATAAGGGGGCAAGAAAAGTGAAGTGGAGCAGGGAAAGCCTCTTTAACAAATTGTGCTGGCAAAACTGGACGGCTACATGCAAAAAAATGGGCTCAGATCTCTGCCTAACTTCATGTACAAAAGTAAGATCCAAGTTGATTAAAGACCTCAACATCAGACCGGAATCCATAAGGTACATTGAGGAAAAAATTGGCAAAACCCTCCATGACATAGAAGCTAATGGTGTCTTCAAAGATGTCACACTGCTGGCCAAGCAAGTAAAAACAGAGATAGACAAATGGGACTATCTTAAACTAAGAAGCTTCTGCGCCTCAAAAGAAAGTGATCAAAATACAAAGACAGTCTACAGAATGGGAAAGGATATTCGCCAAATACACATGGAGCGACAGCACAGCGGGTAGGGCGTTCGCCTTACAAGCGGCCAACATGGCCGACCCGAGTTCGATTCCTCCGCCCCTCTCGGAGAGCCCGGCAAGCTACCGAGAGTATTCGATATGCCAGACACAGTAACAACAAAGTCTCCAATGGAGACGTTACTGGGCCCGCTCGAGCAAATCGACGATCAACGGGAGGGCCTTTACCTTTACCTTACACATCCGATAAGGGTTAATGTCAAGGATATGCAAAGTACTGGTTGAACTCCACAAAAAAGAAAACATTCAACCCCATCAAAAAATGGGGAGATGAAATGAATAGAAACTTTCACAAAGAAGAAATCTGAATGGCTAAAAGGCACATGAGAAAATACTCCACATAATTAATCATCAGGGAGATGCAGATCAAAACCACAATGAGATATCATTTCACACCACAGAGACTGGCCCGTATCCACAAGAACAAAAGCAACCAGTGCTGGTGCGGATGTGGTGAGAAAGGGACACTCCATCATTGTTGGTTGGAATGCCGACTGGTTCATCCCTTTTGGGGATCCATCCCAGTATGGATGATTCTCAAAAAATTAGAAATTGAGCTCCCATTTGACCCAGAAATACCACACCTGGGAATATATCCCAGAGAGGCAAAAAAAAGAATAGTCGAAGTGACATCTGCAACTGTCTGTTCATTGCAACACTCTTTACAATAGCCAGAATCTGGAAAAAACCTGATTTCCCGAGAACAGATGACTGGTATAAGAAACTTTGGTACATTTACACAATGGAGTACTATGCAGCTGTTAGAAAAGACGAAGTCACGAAATTTACATACAAGTGGTACTACATGGAAAGTATCATGTTAAGCGAAATGACTCAGAAAGAAAGGGATAGACATAGAAAGATTGCATTCATCTGGGGAACATAAAGTAACAGAATAGGAGAGACTAACACCCAAGAATGGCCGAGATTAGTACCAGGAATTTTACTCCATGGCTTGGAGGCCAACCACACATACTAGGGGAAAAGGTAGCTCAGATAGAGAAGGGAACACCAAATAAAGGTGTTGGGAGGATCCTCCCAGGATGGGAGAAGCATGCGGAAAGTAGACTATAGACTAAACATGTTTGTCACCCATTGCCTCTTTTGCAAACCACAACACCCAATAAGAGAGAGAGAACAAAAGTGAATGCCCTGCCACAGAGGCAGGGGGGGATGAGGGGTGGGAGGGATACTGGGATCCGTGGTAGTGGGAAATGGGCACTGGTAGAGGGATGGGTAGTTGATCATTGTATAATTGAAACCCAAGCACAAAAATGTGTAAGTCTGCAACTGTACCTCATGATGTCTCACTATTAAAAAAAATCAAACGAAGCTATTTCATTAAAAAAAAACTAGAAATTAAGCTTCCATATGACTTAGCAATACCACTTCCGGGAATATATCCTGAGGGTGCAAAAAAGCACAGAAGAAATGATATCTGCACCTGTTTGTTCATTGAAACACGGTTCACAAAAGCCAGAATCTGGAAACAACCCAAGTTTCCTTTGGTATATCTACACAATGTAATACTATGCAACTGTTAGGAAAGATGAAGTCATGAAATTTTCATATAAGTGGATGGTAATGGAGAGTAAGTGAAATGACTCAGAGAGGGACAGACATAGAATGACTGCACTCATTTGTGGAATATAAAATACAGTATGAGACTGACACCCAAGGACAGTAGAGGCGAGAGCTGGGACTATTGCTCCAAGATTGGAAGCCTGCCTTATAAGCTGGGGAAAAGGCAGCTGGGATAGAGAATGGATCCCTAAGTCAGTGACGGTTGGAGGGATCGCTCTGGATGGGAGATGTGTGCTGAAAGTAGATGAAGGACCAAACATGATTTCCCAGGATCTGTATCGCAAACCATAATGCCCATAGTAAAGAGACAGTAAGAGGGATATTGTCAGCCATAGAGGCAAGGGGAGGGATGGGATGGGGATAGGGTGGGAGGGATACTGGGGATATTGGTGGTGGAAAATGTACACTGGTGGAGGGATGGGTCTTTGATAATTGTATGATTGAAACTCATACATGAAAGTTTTGTAATTGTAGCTCAATTTTTAAAAAATGATGGCTAAAGATCTCTTTAATATTTGAAAACTACCTGCCAAATAAACTTATAAACCACTGTTAACTACATTTGTTTTATTTAGTATCACAACTTAGTTATATTTGAGGGATTTAAAAATAGTTTTGGCAGGGCATTTTTTATGCATTTGCCTCTGTAAAGCAATGGAAGTAATCATTGTATATTTCAATGAATATATAAGTACTACACAAAAAATAAATTAAAATTGTAAAAATACGGGGGTATGGTGCCGCCATCAGGTCTATCTGTACCTGTGAGGCGAGTGCATCAGCAGCCTGATGGCACCTTCAGACTTCCAGATAACCCAAAATTGCTGCTGTGCCTTTGGCCAGACCCCAAAAACTTGGGGCAAAGCTTATAAAGAAAGTAAATGGCCAAAAGTTAAGTATATGGGAAACACACCCACAAACCACCTCCAGCTCAGCTATATACTTGGAGGCATGGCCCCTCTGGTTCCTGACTGAACTGCTTACTGGCCATGATCCCAGAGACTCAGAAACAAATCTCAAAACCCAACCGCTTTTGGCAGAAATGCATCCATCCCTACAGTAGGTTACCGGCACTGGGCCACCCCAGGTGGGAATATATTTCGTGCCTTGGCCTGTTCCCCCTGGCAGCCCAGTGGCTGCCATCCTTCAGAGGCCACTGGACAGTCAGGTTTGGGCCCCCAGTGATGAGACACACAGGGCCTCACGGAATGGGGGTAGAGCCGGTCCTGTGCTCCCCACCCCAACGAGACCTCAAATCATCGCCCACGAACGGCCTCTCTGGCCCCTGATCAAGCTGCTTAACGGCCATGATCCCAGAGACTCAGAAACAAATCTTGAAACCCAGCAGTTTTTGGCAAAAATGCGTCCGGACCACACAGTAGGTTACTGTCGCCAGGCCACCCCAGGGGGGAAAGGGTGCTGTCCCTCCGCCTGCTTCCCCCTGGTAGCTCCGTGGCCGTCATCTTCCAGAGGCCATTGGACATTCAGGCTTGGGCCCGCAGTGATGAAACTTGTTGGGCCTCACGGGATGGGGGTGGAGTTGGGCCTGTCCTCCCCACCCCAACGAGACCCCAAGTCATCCCCACGAACGGCCTCTCTGGCTCCTCATCAAGCTGCTCAACGGCCATGATCCCAGAGACTCAGGAGCAAATCTCGAAACCCAGTTGTTTTTGGCAGAAATCTCTCCAGATTTAAGTGTTAAAATTTCAGAATTTCAAAATCACATGGCCCTACTGCAGCCACGCGACATCACATGTTATTCATAACCAGCAATAGAACACAAATTGTCTACTGTTGTCTTTTCAGCAGATCCTAGTGTTGGGGTAAAATCACAAATAATAATGGTGGGTCTGGTGTCAGAATATTGAATGTGTTCAAAGTAGAGAGAGAGTAATGTGGAAATCATCTGCCCCAAAGGTAAGGGGAGGGTACGGGTTGGGGGTATACTGGTGTTGTTGGGGGTGGAGAATGGGCACTGGGGAAGGTACGGGTGTTTCATTGTATGACCAAGACTTAGACCCGAAAGCTTTGTAACTGCTCTCATGGTGATTCAATAAATAAAATTATAAAAAATGAAAAAAAAAGTAAGGTGGAGTTCATGCACAATTCAATCAGCTAATCAGTGGCTGAATAAATAGCAGTACTCCTACATTTAAAAAAAAATTGTAAAAATAAAAGTAACTGGACAAGGAACCTGCTGGAAAGACTATGGTGGCCTATAAGCTGGGATATATAGTGAGATGTCCCCAGGAAGAGCCACCCTTTAAGCTTAATATATCTTTTACTGAGTTCATACAAAATGACTAGAAATATTAGTATTCAGTATGATTGTTTAAATGTATTACCTAAGGAAAGGAAAAAGCAATATGCCCTTAGATGGAATATGCCCTTGAGTGGAATTCCTAGTAATCTAGAGTGCTGAACCCCCAGATGAGATTTTGTCCCTGAGTCCCTGAGTTAATCTCCTAGAAGAACGTCCCCTGAAGGAGGGGCTTTACAGCTGTTTATTGTAACATTCAGCCACACCTGTGTGTACCTCCACCCTTCACAATTTCTATATAACTAATGCTCTGAAAGGAAATAAATGGTAACTGATTACCAACCAGCCTGTGGCCCTGTTCCTCTGGTCCCCATTCCTCTGTTCCTTTGTTCATCTTTCTCCTTTGGCCGACCTGGAGAGGCAGTTCTTGACCACCGAACACATGCGTAGTGCACCCACACTTTGAACTCACAAATTATAAGATTAGTCATTAAGATTTTTGGTGAGACCAAATAAAGGGTGTTTGGAGGATCCTCCCAGGAGGGGAGATGCATGTCGAAAGTAGACTATGGACTGAACATGTTTGCCACTCAATGCCTCTTTTGCAGACCACAACACCCAAAAGGAGAGAGAGAACACAGGGGATTGTCCTGCCACAGAGGCAGGGGAGGATGGGGGGATGGGGGTGGGGGGGATATTATCCATGGTGGTGGAAAATGGGCACTGGTGGAGGGATGGGTATCTGATCATTGTATAATCAAACCCAAGCCCAAAAAAATTGTAAATCTACAACTGTACCTCATGGTGTTTCACTAATAAAAAAAAAGATTTTTGGTGAGAATCTTTTCATCAATATTCATCATTGATATCAATTTGGAATTTTCTGTTTTCATGATACTCTTTGTTTATCTTAGCTTTATAGAAACTGTTAAGATAGATTTTTTTTCTTCTTAAAATTTTTAAAGAGCTTGAGGAATTTGATAGAACATACTGATGAACTGTCTCATCCAGGGCTTGCTTTCTTGTCAAGGTTTTTAATTATTGTTTCAGTTTTCTTACTTATAATTGATCTGTTCAGGTTTTCTATTTCCTACTGATTCTTTGGCGATTTTATTAGTCTAAGGATACAGTCTTCTAGGTTCTCCGTTATAGTGGCATACGTTTATTTCCAATAATCTCTTATCATCATTTGTGTTTGAGAAGTGGCTGTTATAGTTTCTCACCTTTTATCTCTGATCTGATTTGTTCAGATTTTTTTTCCCCCTTTTTCCCCTCTCATGAATCTAGCTAAGGTTTTGTCGATTGTGTTTATTATTTATTTGTTTATTTACTTATTTTTAGCTTTTGGGCCACATCTGGTTATGCTCTAGGATTCCTTCTGGCTCTGTACTCAGGAATTACTTCTGGTGGTGCTTGGGGACCATATGAGATGCAGGGGGTCAAACCTGGGTCAGCTGCATGTAAGGCAAGTGCCCTACCCACTGTACTATCTCTCTGACTCCTGTTGTTTCTTTTCTTTTCTCTTTTTTTTTTTGGAAAAATCAACTGCAGTTTTCATTTACTCTTTTAATTTTTTTCTTGGTTTCTATACACTTGATTTCTGCTCTGATTTTTTTTTTCATTTCCTTCCTTATGCTTGGGATTCATGCGTTACTCCTTTTCTGTTTTCTCTGGCTGTGAGTTTAAGTACTTATTTGAGTTTTTTCTTCTTTACTGAGATAAACCTATATTGCTTTGAATTCCCACTTGGTATTATTTTTGCTGTGTGGCACAAGTTCTGATAGCTATTTATACCTTCTTTTTTTGCTCATTTTGAGGATTCATTTATTTCTTGTTTGATTTTTATCTATTGGTCCAATTATTTAAAACTTACTTAAAATTATTGTTTTTTCAGTTTCTAAATGTAGGAACTTTCCCCAGTTTTATTTTATTTTTAATTCTGTCTTCATAGCAGTTGTAGTCTGAGAAGATACTTGATATTATTTCTAATTTTGTGATGTTATAGATAGATTATACCCCAATATGTGATCTATTCCAAAAAAGGTTCTGTGTGTTTGGAGAAGAACGTGTATTTGACTTTGGGGGTATGGAGAATTCTGTAGACATTTCTTTTAGCCCTAGTTATTCCAATTCCTCATTTAGGGTTCTTATTTCTTTACTGATGTTCTCTCTGATCAGTTCAATGACAGAAATAGAGTGTTGAAGTTTCCTATTATTGTGTTGCCATCATTTTATCTTCTCTGATCAAGTGAGTTGCTTTATAAATTATAAATTAGCAGCTTTTTAAATTAGCAATTGCTTTATAAATTTTGCTGTCCCTTTATTTGCTGTCTGTAAGACTTAAGTCTGCTTGGTGAATTGAGTCCTTAACCAATATATAATAACCATCCTTATCTTTTCCTACGTTCTTCAGTTGAATGTTAATTGGTCACATACAAGTATGGCTGTCCCTGCTTTTTCTTTTTTTAAATCTGCTGTTAGCCTTATGATTATTTCCAGTCATTCATTCTGATACTGTTTATCGTGAGAACTCAAGTATATCTCTTGTAAGAAAGAAGATTAGATTTTATTTTCTGATCCATCCAGCCACTCATTGCTTTTTGATAGGAGAGATCAGCTCATTGACATTTAGAGACATTCTGGATATTAAGGAATGTGTTGCCATTTTTCTATGATCATTTTGGTTATTTTTGTCATTCAGCACTTATAGGAGTTCATTTATATTTTCCATTTTTTTGGTGAGTTAAGAGTGGAGAAAGGTTGGCACCAAGTGGGATGGTACCAACCTTTCTTGTTTTTTAGTGGTTTTAGTTAATTGATGTATTTAATTATATCCAGACTCAAATTGCCCCATATTTGGTAGTGGGAGCATCTTTGTAACTAAATCTTAATTCTTTAGGATACAAATGGAATTACTGGTCAAAGGGTATGTATGGCTTTATGTCTTTGTGAATGGCTATATTTATGCTCTAACCTACAGTCTTTGAGAGGTGCTGGATTTTCTAGACCAGTGTTTCCAAATTGTGACCACATATTAGAATCACTGAAGGCCTTTAAAAGACTGTGACACCCAAGCCTGTCTTCTAGATTTTTGTCTTTGAGGGTCTAGGGCACAATTTATTTCTTTAAAGACTCTCTCTCCTAAGAGATTTTAATATGTAGTCAGTTCTACAGGTAAAAATGGTGTTTCATAATTTTAATTACAATTTTCTTCTGAAATTGTTTCAGACATTCAGATTTCGGAGAAGTGACCCCAGAAATAAAAGCATCAGGAAGACAAACAGCTGTAGCAATTGCAGGTAAAGTTGTGGTTGGGCCTACTGTAAAGCAGGGCATTTTCTGTGTCATTGGGATTCGAGCACCCTTTTTATAGTGAAGTTGTCTCCTTTCCACCCCCACCCCCAGGCTCAGGCAGCAGTCAGCTGTAGCCAAAAATATGTAAAGCCATACCACCACCTGCTGGAAAAATAATGGATGACCAAGCACTTTAGAGTTCATCTGAATTAAAAGGTAGTGGCAATAGTCAGTGGGCAGACAGAAATTATACTAGCAGGCAACTTGAGACTTCGAGACATTATTTTCTCAGAAGAGGAAATGACATTACTCCAAAAACCAAACATAAAAAAAAAGTGTGAGATTATATCTTTCTAGCACATAGATAATTCAAAATAGCTGTCATGAAGAAACACAAAATAAAAAAAAAACTCACAAAAATAATTCAAAAGGCTCATGAGTAAAATTAACAAGCAAGGATAGAAGTTGAAACCTTTTAATGATAAATTAGTAGATTCAGGATGTGAAGAAGTCAATAAATGAAATCAAGAATGCTATATTAAAAGTTACAGAAATCAGATAAACCTACGGGAGGAATTAATCTGTAAGCTCGAAGGTAGAAGGTTTGAAATGATTCTGGTGGAAGAACAAGATAAAATAAGATTAGAAAATGAAATCGTACTGCAGCTGGAGCAGTTGTATAGTGAGCTTGACTTGCATGTGATCAACCTGGGTTCAATCCCCCAGCATCCCTTATGTTCCCCTAAGCACCACCAGGAGTGATTCTTGAGTGCATATTCAGGAGTGATCCCTGAGCTTTGCCCAGTGTGGCCCCAAAGCAAAAACAAAACAAAACAAAAAACAAACAAAAAAATGAAATAGTACTATAACAATCCAACTGCGTTAGAAAAGGCAACAGGACTGGAGCAATAATACAGTGGGTAAGGCACTTGCCTTTCATGCAGCCAACCCGTGTTTGATCCCCATCATTCCATATGGTCTCTTTAACCTCCCAGGAGTGATCCCTGAGTGCAAGGCCAGGAATAAGCCCTGAGCACTGCTGAGTGTAGCCCTCCCAAAAGGAGAGAGAGAAATGGTAACATAAGGCTTATGGATATCTCAGAAGGGGAAGAATGGGAGAAAGATAGCAGAGGGCATGTTCTGACAAGTAATAGTGGGGCCAGGAAGTTATCTCAGAGGGCTGGAGCATACACTTAGAATGTAGGAGGCCTGGGTTTGGTCCAGGGCACTGCACTGCACAGTCTCGTGAGCGTTGCCTGAAGCAGTCCCCTGAGCACCTATAGTAGGTGAGGCTAAAAAGGAAAGCCAATAAATAGATGAATAAATACCAAAATTGTTACACCAGACTAAGAATACTCAAAGGAAAAATAGCTAAAAACTTCCCAACCCCAGAGAAGGAACTGAATATACCAGTCCATTTAGATATCTGCATGCATACAGACTTACACTAAGGCAAAGCAGTGACACCAAAGGGCAAGATAAGTTAAAGCTACCTCTGTCAATTACCTGAGAAATCATCAAACTTTTCATCAGAAACTCTCTATGCCAGCAGAGGGTAGAATGACTCATTCAAAAATATTCAAAAACTGAAGACCAAGGATATTCCAAGAATATACCTTTCAGATAGGAGGGAGAAGAAACAAAAGCCTCCAGACAAGTGAAAACTGAAGGAGCTTACCCAAGACCATCTTTACAAGAAAATCTTTATTTAATTGAATGAAATGAGATGAATTTTAATTTAATTAGCTCTTCTAATTCTCAAAAACTTTAGCCAAAGTAAATAGAATCAGGAAACAGAAAAATTTTCTCTTAACAATAGTAAGCCCTTATAGACCAATAGTTTGTTTCTTGTCAATGGAATTGACTCTCATCAGAACACAGAAAAGATGGGGCTGAAACAGTAGCACAGTGTATAGAGTGCTATAGTGTATAGGGTGCATGAGACAGACTGGATTTGATCCCTGGAATCCTGTATGGTCCCCCAAGCACCACCAGAGCCAGGAGTAACCCCTGAGCACTGTTGGCTATAGCCCCCAAACCAAAATAAATAAGAAAAGATAAAAATTAAAAAGTTAAAAAATTAGAGCACCAAATGGTTAGATGTATTAGACTTATTGGGCAGCCTAGGGACAGAAACACAGTTCCTACCACTGAAGTTCAGGGACCAGCTTTGACTCCAAATCAAGCACAGAGCCAGGAGTAATCCCCAGAACTAGTAAGTATGTACCCAAACAAAAAGAACGAAGAAGTAAAAATTAAAAACTTAACCATAGGTGACCTATAAGAGACTTGATTTGGTTGTAAAGACAAACAGACTTAAAGTTAAGGGTTGGAAAGTGTTACTCCCACCTAATAAATATCTCAATACCTTTACTTGTGTCAGAATAAACTTTTATCCACAAAGCTCAAAGAAGATGTTAAAAACTGATATTTTATAATGATAATTCTATTATCATTATAATTTCAATGATAATGATAATCTCATTATCATTATAAAGTATCAGTCTTCTATTATAATAGGAACACACACAGAAACAACAAAGAGTCTGTAGAGTTACTCAGTGACTTACAACACCTGTCCTGAGTTTAAATCACTACATTTACCAAGCACAATTCTGGCAGCTCTGCCACCTGTGTTTTTTGGTACTACAAGCAGTTTCCAACTGCATTATGATAAGGTGTATGTCAGCATCACAAAGGGGCCCAAACCCCAGGAGACTGCTACAGCTTTAAAGATGTGTGAGTACCACAGACAGGAAGTACAGCATCAATATGTGTGAGCACTCTAGCGACCCCTAGTGGTTACTACAACCATAACTTGCATACCTCACCTAAATTGCTTGATCCCCAATAATCTGAGTGCAAGCACCACAGCAACACAAGTGAGCACTGCAGCTAAGTGCATAAGCATCACAACCTGATATATGGTCCCCACAAGCACCACAGCTAAGAGGACTGGCACCACAGCCATGTGTGCATGTGACCTATACTCAAGGCAACACCAGCAGTGAACAAAAGAAGGAGAGAGGAGGAGCTTATTAAAGCACCAGTATCTACAAAACTGTAAACGGAAAGGAATACACAGATCACAACACAGTTGTGCAAGGAGATACTGTCGAATGACTTTCGCCGGTGGATAGATCAGACCGAAATTCCCCCTGTAAATGCTAGCCTTAAGTAACAAATTAAATGAGATGGATTTAATACTTAGAGAGCATTCCGCCCCCAAATAGCAGAAGGCAAATTCTAAAGAGCACATGGAATATCTCAAGGATCGAACATATGCTGAGATGCCAAGAAAGTATCAATAAATTTATAAAATTGAAATCATATCAAACATTTTTTGGATCATTCTACTGTAAAACTAGAAAACAATAAAAAAAAAGTGGTAAATGCCACAGATAATGTGGAGACTAAATAGTATACTAAATAATTGCTGAGGCAATGAAGAAATAAACATAGAAATCAAATTGTATCTGAAGATAAATGAAAACGCAAGATAATCACAGACCACGGTATGCAGCTAAAAGAGGTACTCAGATACAGTTGTACTAGAAAGACAGTATAGGGATGCAGGCAACACACCCTGGTTCCAAGCCCTGCGTTGCATGGCCCACTTAGCACTGCCAGGAGTGATCCTAAAGCAGCACTGAGTCAGAATAGCCTCCTTCAAAAAACCCTTCCCACCAGAAAAGGGAAATTTATAGTAACAAATGATCACTTCAGGAAACAAGATAACACATATTTAAAAACAAACTTGGACCTAAAGTAACTAGAAAAAGTCAGTAGAAGGAAAAATATGATAAAAACTGGATAAGAAATAAAATAGTTATCAAAAAGACAATTCAAAATGCCCGTGAAACCAAGAATTTATTTTTGAGAAGATATATAGAGAAAGACAATCTAGTAATTTTGTTTCAGTGTTGTCAAAGATAATACAGGAATAGTGGCTCATAAGATTATTATGTTATATGCAAAATTTGAACAATCTCGGGGAAAAATTATTAGAAACATAACATTTTAATACTGAATAACAAAGAAATAGGAAGTTTGAACAGCTCAATTATGAGAAAGGAAAGTGAAACAGTAATCAAAATCTTTCCCAAAACAAAAGCCAGGTCTAGAGATTTCACGAGTTAGAGACTTTCACACAGTAAATACCTACTGACCCTCAAGTCTTCCAGTGATTTGAAAAACAAGACTTTTAGGCACATTTTATGAGACCAGAATTACCCTGTTCCAAAAAAACCCAAAAGAATCATATGCACAAAGAACACAATAGAGTAATTAATTTCTTTGGAGGCTGTAGATGCAAAAAACCTTTAAAAGTACTGAGTGAGCCAGGGAGGTTTCTTAGAGGGCTGGAGTACATGCTTTAATACCAGCTTCATCTAGTTCCCTGAGTACCCCTGGTAAGACCCCAAGCACCATACTATGAGTATTTCCTAAGTAGTGTCAGTCTTTTGTTCCCCCCTCAAAGTACTAGCAAACCAAATGCCACAATGTTAAAATAATCATTTTACATAATAAGTAGGATTTATCAAGGTGGCACTAAGATGGTTTAATGTAGTCAAATCTAATTTAGTGTTATAAACCACTTCAACAAAATGGGCAAATTACCTGGTCATCCCAAGGATGCAATAAAAGCTCTTGACATTACCCAGCATTAACTTATGATTAAAACCCTTAGCAAAATGGTCAAAGAGAGGCCAGAGTACTAGTACAGCACATCCACCTGGGTTTTGTCCCCAGCACCATATGTGGTCCCTCGATTCCTGCCAGGAGTGGTCTCTGAGCTCAGAGCCAGGAGTAAGCTCTTGTATGACCCAAAAACAAAAATTAAAAATAAACGGACATAGAGTGTACCTCAACATGAAAAATGTCATTTACGATAAACCTGTAGCAAGCATCACTCCCAATGGTGAAAACTTGAAAGTTTTTGCTCTAAAATCCTCTGAAAACAGGGATTGATTCCCACTCTGACTACTATCATTCAACGTAGCAATGAAGTTGTAACCAGCGAAATTAGATAAGAAAAGGCTATACAGTTCATACTGATTGGCACTTGCATGTATGATGTGTTGGGTTAAAGCAAATTATAAAGAAAGAAATCTATCACCAGTTCCAGATTACTGAAAACGTAAAGAAAAATGCCAAGGATTTTGGTAAAAAATCTGTTGTTAGACAAAAAAAAAAAAAGTAAGCTACAAAGTAACTTTTCTCCCCTCCCACTCCAGCATGTCTTCTGTTCTCTACCCACTTCTCTTGGTATGACCTTAGTTCTGTTGTCAATGCTGACTTTTTTTTTTTTAATGCTGTATGTTGGGGGCCAGAGCAGTTGTTCAGCGGGTAGGGTGTTTGCCTTGCACACAGCCAAACTGGGTTCTATCCCTGGCATCCCATATGGTCCCCCGAGCACAGCCTAGAGTAATTCCTGAGTTAATTTCTGGCAGAGCCAGGAGTAACCCAAGAGCATCACTGGGTGTGGCCCAGAGATAAATAAATAAATAAATAAATGTTGTATGTTCGGCAATTTTATATCCTTTTGTTGCACAGTAGGATAAATCATATGATTTTTCTCTTTTGACACGTATTTGCTTTGAACAGTTCAGTTTCTTCCATTTAATGTCAAATGCAGAATTTCATGTTCTTAAAAAAATCGAAAATATTCTATTACATAAATTTATCACATTGTTTATGCACCCATCTATTGAGTTGCTTTCCTATCATAGCTGTATTAGTATTGCTGCAACGAAAATTGGTATAAATATAATTTCATGGAGTGAATACACTGAAGTGAAAATGCTAGATCATACTATCTTTTGTTAGTTTTTTTTTAACCATTTTTATTGAGGTACTGGGATTTATAATGCTGTAGACCATGCTTTTCTTGCATCCGTCATTCCAGCACCACATCCATCACCAGAGAGCCTGCTCTTCTCTACCAGTATTCTAAAAGCCTCCCTATGTAAGCTCAGTTTTATTGACAAAATCTCCAGTTCTGATTACTTTGGCCATTTGTTGCTCCCTAACTATGTTTCTGAATATCCTATATATGAGTGAAATCTCTTTTATAAATTTATTTGGGAGTTCGTGATACCTACACGCATAAAGATGATTAGAGCACAGCTCCTTTCTATAAAATTGCCTATCAGTAAGTTGGAAAAAAAGGGTTTTTTTTTTAAGTTTTTTTTGTAGGTATATAATATTTTTAAATAGTCTAAATGATTCCATGCTAATACATTTTAAAATAAACTGAAATACATAAATCCTACATATACACAATTTAGTAAGAGGAGTGGAGAATTAAGAAAAAAGTAAGGAAAATATGAATATATTTAGTTTCTTAAGTTTCATACTTTTTCCAAAATGATTATACTAATTTACATTCCCAGTAGAAAAGCATAAGAGTATCTTTTTAAGCTCAGTGCTCAGAGGTTGCTCATGGATGTGCTTAGGGGACCATATGGTGCTAGTTTGACCCAGGGACCCATATATGCAAGACAAGCACTTTGTCACTGAGCTATAGCCTCGGCACTGTTTCTTTTGATATGCTTCATCTCAGAAGTGTGAGGTAGGTACGTAGGTACTTATTGTGGTCTTATTTTGCATTTAATAATATATTTTGCATTTAATTCAGAGATGATGAACACATTTTCACACATGTTCTTCAGTATGTATAATATTGCTTGTATTTTCTCTTCAGAGAAGACTATTTAAATCTTCTGCCCTCTCCCCTCCCACCTTTTTTTAAATTTTTTTTTTTTTGGCTGTTTGGGCCACACCCAGCATTGCTTGGGATTACTCCTGGCTCCATACTCAGGAATTACTCTTGGCAGTGCTTGAGGGACATTATGGGATTTGGCAGTGCCCAGGGGACCATATGGGATGCCAGAGATGGAACCCTTGTTAGCCACCTGCAAGGCAAGCACCCCACCTGCTCCGACCTTCTTCTGCCCTTTTAATTATTTATTTTTAGATAGGACTGTTTGGTGGGCACTAACTAATATGAGTATTTCCCCCCCCTTTGGCTACCATGGATTAGTTTGGTAGCAAACCTTTTACTGTTTTTTGCATAGAAATATAGTAAACTGATACAGTAATAGATATACTACACAAAAATTAGAGACATTAAAACAATCTTTGATAAGTTTAATAACGTGTTGGTTAGTTTTTGGAAATTGTTATAACTTATTGTAAATACATATTGCTCATATTATTTTGCTAATTTTGTAAACTCTGATGTGGCTGTTTGAAAAGAAGGCTCTGCTTGTGCTTGGGGTAGGCGAACAGACGCTTTGTTCATTCTTGCTAATTGGTGCCTGATCCTTATGCTCTCTTGCTTAGTCATTTAATCCTGGTCAGCTGGGAAAAAATATTTCAAAAGACGCATATTAAGACTGTTCAAAGGTTTTTGCCCTAGAAGAACATTTCAAGCAATTTCCCTTCTATTGCACATTTTGAAGTTGGTATTAAAAAGCGTTCCATTATTTGGTGTTCCCTTCTCTATCTGAGCTACCTTTTACCCTAGCATGTGTGGTTGGCCTCCAAGCCATGGAGTAAAATTCCTGGTACTAATCTCGGCCATTCTTGGGTGTTAGTCTCCTATTTTGTTACTTTATGTTCCCCAGATGAATGCAATCTTTTTATGTCTATCCCTTTCTTTCTGAGTCCTTTCGCTTAACATGATACTTTCCATGTAGTACCACTTGTATGTAAATTTCATGATTTCGTCTTTTCTAACAGCTACATAGTACTCCTACTCCATTGTGTAAATGTACCAAAGTTTCTTATACCAGTCATCTGTTCTCGGGCACTCAGGTTTTTTCCAGATTCTGGCTATTGTAAAGAGTGCTGCAATGAACAAACAATTGCAGATGTCACTTCGACTATACTTTTCTGCATCTCTGGGATATAGTCCCAGGAGTGGTATTGCTGGGTCAAATGGGAGCTCAATTTCTAATTTTTTGAGAATCATCCATACTGTTTTCCAAAAGGGATGAACCAGTCGGCATTCCCACTAGCAGTGAAGGAGGGTCCCTTTCTCGCCACATCCGCGCCAGCACCAGTTGCTTTTGTTCTTGTGGATATGAGCCAGTCTCTGTGGTATGAAATGATATCTCATTGTGGTTTTGATCTGCATCTCCCTGATGATTAATGATGTAGAGCATTTTCTCATGTGCCTTTTAGCTATTCAGATTTCTTCTTTGTGAAAGTTTCTGTTCATTTCATTTCCCCATTTTTTGATGGGGTTGGATGTTTTCTTCTTGTGGAGTTCAACCAGTACTTTATATATCCTTGATATCAACCCCTTATCGGATGTGTATTTGGCAAATATCCTTTCCCATTCTGTAGACTGTCTTTGTATTTTGGTCACTGTTTCTTTGGAGGTGCAGAAGCTTCTTAGTTTAAGATAGTCCCATTTGTCTATCTCTGTTTTCACTTGCTTGGCCAGCGGCGGATCACCATTGTTTGAGGTACAGGAGTTTCTTATAGTTTAATTTAGTCCTCTTTAATGTAGTCCTCTAGAAGTTTAATGTAGTCCTCTTTGTTTATCTTTGCTTCCACTTGCCTGGTCAGTGGTGTTTCATCTTTGAACAAGCCTTTTAGGTTCGATGTCATGGAGGACTCTGCCTACATTTTCCTCCATGTACCTTATGAATTCAGGTCTGATATTGGGGTCTTTCATTCTTTTTTTAAAAAAAATTTATTTAGTCACCATGAGATAGACCATTACAAAGTTGACTGGGTTTCGGTCATACAGTGTTTCAACAACTATCTCTCCACCAGTGTACATTTTTCACCACCAATGTCCCCAGTTTCCCTCCCCTCCCCCACCTGCCTCTATGGCAGACATCTTTCTCTCTCTCTTTCTCTTGCTCTCGCTCTCTCTCCCCTTTTGTACATTATAGTTTGCTTTACAGGTGCTAAAGGTCATCATGTTCAGGATGTTCAGTATTTTTATCAGGAAGGTACAGCTGGAGTAGCTTTTTTTTTTAATTTGGTGGCAGCTTTGGGGTGTGGATGTGACAGCTGGGGCTTCCAGAGGTACAGGAAGGTGGTGGAAGGTAGCCTATCCCAACCCCGAGAAAGCCTGGATTTTCAGTCACAAAACCCATATACCCGAATTTTCAGCAAATTAATATCTCAGTGAGGTCAACCCCAAGACTGTGGAGTCTGGCCGGGGGCGTGGTGGTGATTTTGGATTGTGGGAGCAAGCGGCTGTGAGAGGTTCTGTTTGGGCAGGTACCAGACAACCCCACCCCTCTCCTCTTTACCTTGGTCTGTTCAGCTTTGCACAGGTCTGAGATTAACTGTGGCTTTTGATCTCTTTTGAGATTTATTTATGGGTCTGTGAAGCAAGGCCAGTAGAAGAGCTTACATGGTGGCACTATAGTTGATTAGTGGGGTTGACTGCCAGTGCTTCCAGGAGTACTGGGAAGTGGGGTGAGGTAGCCCATCCCCACTCAGAGAAGATCCCTATCACCTGGAGATTTCAGTCACAAAACCCGCATACCCAAATTTTCAGCAAATTAATATCTTGGTGAGGTATGTCCCAGGACATTGACATCTGGCCAGGGGCATGGCAATGATTTTGGATTGTAGAGCAAGGGGCTTTAGGGGGCTCTGCTTGGGTGGGCATCAGGAAAACCCCTTTGACCTACCTCAGTACGTTCAGCCTTGTGCTGCAGGATATGCTGCAGGCAGCACTGCTGGTGTGGGCTGGTCTGGGGAAGAAATGGTGGTGGGGACACCTTGCCAGTGGCGAGTTGCCTGAGCTGGCCTCCCATAGTGGGAACCCAGGTACCCCTCAACTCCGAAACCCAGGAGCGCCCTCAACTCTGTGGTAGTGCCAAGTTGGGCCTGAGGAACCGTACTCAATCACACTAAACTTCTTTTTCTTTTTTATTGGGGGGGAAGAGGCGGGGTTGGGCCACACCTGGTGATTTTCAGGGATTACTTCTGGCTCTGCACTCAGGAATCACTCCTGTCGGTGCTCAGGGGACCATATGGGATGCCCAAGATCTAACCCTGGCCAGCTGTGTGCAAGGCAAATGTCCTACCCGCTGTACTATCACTCCTGTCCCCCACACTAAACTTCTGCCACCAGCAGCTAACTGCCTATAGTGCTGAGAGCTGTGGTGACTCCGGTAGCGTCCTCAGCTTCAGAGCCCACATAGGTGCCATCTTCATGAGTCCCACTCCAGCTGTTGCTCTACCACAGGTGGCAGTTTGATTCCACCTAAAGCCACTCATTTTAAGACAAAATATTAAAAGGCACATACAGGGGCCAGAGCGATAGCACAGCAGGGAGGGCATTTGCTTTGCACGTGGCCAAATCAGGTTTGATCCCCTGCATTCCGTATGGTCCCCCAAGCCCCACCAGGAGTAATTCCTGAGTGCAGAGCCAGAAGTAACCCCTGAGCATTGGCGGGTGTGAACCACCCCCCGCCCCCAGAAAATAAATAGATAAGAAGTCATTCATGCAGAAATTTTGTGACCCCAATTGACCTTGCTGTTGGAGTGCTGAGAGCTGCTGCCACTCTGCCAGGTCTCACACCTGTAGCCACGCCACCACCATCTTGTCTCCTCTTTTATCTATTTTGATTTGACTTATGTGCCTGGTGTTAGAGAGAAGTCTGAGCTCATTTATTTGCATGTGGCTGCCCAGTTTTCCCAGCAACAATTGTTAAAGAGGCTTTCTTTGCTTCACTTCATATTTCTTCTTCCTTTATCAAAAATTCAGTGATTATATACTTGAGGGTCTATTCAGGATATTTAACTGTTACATTGGTTTACAGGTCTGTCTTTACTTCGAATCCATGCTGTTTTTATTTTTTATTTATTTTTGCTTTTTGGGCCACACCTGGTGATGCTCAGGGGTTAGTCCTGACTGTGCACTCAGGAATTACCCCTGGCGGTGCTCGGGACACCATATAGGATGCTGAGAATTGAACCCAGGTCGGCTGCATGCAAGGCAAACGCCCTACCTGCTGTACTTTTGCTCCAGCCCCTCCACGCTGTTTTTAATTATTACTGCTTGCAGTACAGTTTGAACTTGGAAAGGTGATGCCTCCCATCTTCTTTTTTCCAAGAACTGATTTAGCTATTCATGAGGGTTTATATTCCATATGAATTTCAGGAATGCTTTTTTTAAAAAAATGTCATGGATATCCTTATAGGGTTTGCGTTGAATCTGTATAATGCTTTGAGGAGTATAGTCATTTTGACAGTGTTAATCCTGCCTCCGTGGGCAGGGGATGTGTCTCCATTTCCTTGTGTCCTTTTAGACTTCTTGAAGTATTTTTTTTTTGTAGTTTTATTTGTATAAACTCTTCACCCCCTTAGTGAAACTGATTCCGAACTTAACTAAATTTTGTGAGGTACTTGATTTTGTCAGGCACAATTGTGAATGGGACTTTTTTTTTAAATATATTTCTTCTTTTTCATTATTTGTATATAGGAAAGACATGAACTTTATAACCTGCCACTTTACTATATAAACATTGTTTCTAAGAGATTTTTTGTAGAGAATTTAGGGTTTTCTAAGTACAGATGAATGCTTAACTTATTTTTTTATCTGAATGTCCTTGTTACCTTTTTTATTGTATACCTGCTATGGCAAATACTTCCAGTACTATATTGAATAGCGAAACCTGGCAAGCTACCTGTGACATATTCGATATGCCAAACACAGTAACAAGTCTCAACAAAGACGTTACTGGGCCCACTCGAGCAAATCGGTGAACAACCGGAGGACAGTGCAGTGCTACTGTATTGAATAGGAATGGTAAGAGTGGGCAACCCTGTCTTGTGCCTTGTGCCTTATTTTAAAGGTCACGGTCACGGTCCTCCCATTGTTCATCGATTTGCTCGAGCAGACCCAGTAACGTCTCCATCATGAGACTTGTTGTTACTGTGTTTGGCATATCGAATACATCATGGGTAGCTTGCCAGGCTCTGCCGTGCGGGCGAGATACTCTAGGTAGCTTGCCGGGCTCTCCGAGAGGAGCAGAGGAATCGAACTTGGGTCGGCCATGTTGGCCGCTTGTAAGGCAAACGCCCTACCGCTGTGGGGAGGAATTTTAATTTGTCATCACTGAGGATAATATTTGCTGTGGCCTTGTGATGGATAGCTTTGTCTATATTGAGGAACATTCCTTCAACTCCTATTTTTTCGAGAGTTTTTATCATGAATGAGTGCTGGATCATGTCAAATGCTTTTTCTTTATCTATTGATATGATCATCTGGTTTTTATTTTTTCTTTTATTGATAGAGTAGATTATGTTGATTGACTTGCAAATGTTAAACCATCCTTCCATCCATGGAATGAATCCTACTTGGTCATGGTGTATGATCTTTTTGATTAATTGTTGGATTCTATTTCCTAGTATTTTCTTGAGTATCTTTGCATCTATATTCATCAGAGATATCAGCCTGTAATTCTTTTTTTTTTTCCTTTATGGTGTCTCTCTGCTTTTGGTATCAGGATGATGTTTGCTCATAGAATTTATTTGGGAGTGCTTCTGTTTCATTTTCCTGGAAAAGTTTGAAAAGAAATGGCAGGAGGTTCTTTTAAAGGTTTGAAATTTTTCTCTAGTGAATCCATCTGGGCCTGAGCTTTTGTTTTTTTGGAAAAATTTTGGTTACCATTTCAGTTCCCTCGATGGTGATACGTCTGTTCAGGTATTCTAAATCTTCTTGGTTCAGTCTTGGGGAGGTTATAGGAATCGAGAAATTTATCTATTTCTTCAAGTTTCTCTTTTTTTTTTTAATTAGTGAAACACCATGAGGTACAGTTATAGACTTACAAATTTTTGTGCTTGGGTTTCAGTTATACAATAATCAAGTACCCATCCCTCCACCAGCGCCCATCCTCCACCACCACAGGTCCCAGCATCCCTCCCACCCCCCATGCCCCCCAGCCCCTGTGGCAGGGCATTCCCCCTTGTTCTCTCTCTCTTCTTACACGTGCTAGGGGAAAAGGAAGCTCAGATAGAGAAGAGAACACCAAATAAAGGGTGTTGTGAGTATCCTCCCAGGGAGGGAGAAGCATGCTGAAAGTAGACTATAGACCAAACATGATTGCCACTCAGTGCCTCTCTTCAAGGTTCTCTTGATTCCAGTCATAAAGATTCGCAAAGTAATTTCTGATGATCCTTTGTATTTCTGTGGTTTATGTTGTGATGTCTCCTGTTTCTTCTCTTACTCAGTTCATTAGGGTTCTTTCCCTCTTTTCCTTTGTGAGTCTTGCAAGTACTTTATTGATCTTGTTCAGTTTCTCAAAAAAAGAAAAAGAAAAATCTCTTGATTTTGTTGATCTTTTGGATTTTCTGGGGGACTCCAACTCAGTTATGTCAGCTTGAAATTTTACTGTTTCCTTTCTCCTACCTGGTTGAGCTCCTGTGTTGGTCATTTTCCAGGAGCTTAAGCTGTGAGGTTATTTATGTGGCCCATCACTAATGCTGATATCAAGGAACATTTAATATGTGGCATCTGTGGTTTCAGGTCTTATATCAAAGTATTTGTTTGATTTTCAGTTAATACTTGTTACAAAGTTAGAGAGTAGTTCAGCTTTGTTCTTTTGTTTGTGGCTGTCCAGTTTCCCTATGCCATTTGTTGGAGACACTTTTTTTTTCTCATTGGAAGGTGCCCACTTTCAATACTTCCATTCAAATAATGTCAGAAGTTCTCGCAGAAGTTAGGCAAGAAAAATTAAGTCATCTGAACTGGAAAATACTAACTACAATGCTCTCTGCAGATGATTTCACATGTAGGATTAATGATTATACACACACACACACACACACACACACACACACGCAAAGGTATACAATAGGGCAAGTATAAAATCAGTATACAAAATTCAATTGCATTTTACCATCCTAACAATAAACAATCTGAAAAGAAAATTACAAAAACAGTACTATGTATGAGAGAATCAAAAGGAATAAAATACCTAGAAATTAACTTTACTAAGGAGTTGAATGATTTATATATATGAAAACCACAAAATGAAAACACATTAGCTGTTTGTAAATTGAAATTTTTTAAATGTTATTGTTACTTCCCCAAAATTTATAAAGTAAATACAGGGGCTGGAAAACCAGCACATTAGGTAGGGATCTTACCTTGCATGTGGCCTACTTGGGTTTGATTCTCAGCATTCCATATTGTCCCCCGAGCCTGCCAAGAATGATTGCTGAGTGCAAAACCAGGAATACCCCTGAGTAAGCTCAGATGTATCCCCAAAACCAAAAACCAAACCAAAACAAATAAAACAGTCCCAAACCAAAAAAGCAGATTAAGTATAGTTTATGCTAGAATCCTCCTTACAGTTTTTGCAAAAATGGAAAAAGTAATCATAAAATTTAGGAATCTTAGAAACCCAAAATTTCCTAAGCAGTCCTAAAAGAAGGAATAAATTTGGCTTAGATTTCCTGATTTGCAAAACCTGCAATAATCAAAACAGTGTTGTATTGGCCTAAAGACAGACATACAGACCTTTGTAATAAAATAGGCCAGAAATAACAGCTTATATTTACTTCTCAATTTTTGTTTAATTTTTTGGCTCGATTCCTTCGTTCCTCTCGAAGAGCCCGGCAAGCTACCAAAAGTATCCGCCCGTATGGCAGAGCCTGGCAAGTGCCCCGTGGCGTATTCGATATGCCAAAATCAGTAACAAGTCTCACAATGGAGACGTTACTGGTGCCCGCTCAAGCAAATCAATGAACAATGGGAGGACAGTGCTACTATGTATGATCAAACGACTTTTGAGAAGTGTACCATGACAATGATGCACAACAACAAAGAGTGGGAGTTTTGGCTGTCCATCTGAAAAAAAAAGGCGAAGTTGCACTTTTACCTAATACCATATGCAAAAAGTAGTTAAGTAGTTCAAAATAAATCATAGATATGAATTTAAGAGCTAATAATATATAAACTTTGAGCAGGAATCATGAGGAAATAACTTTAAGAACTTAGAGACTTCAAGACTGGTGATTATAGGATATGACAGAAATTAAGAGAAGTAAGAAAAACATAGAAAATGAAATTTCATGAAAAATTAATTTTATACATTGTTTTACTATCAGCAGTATAAAAAGACAACCAGAAAATGGAGGAGATATTTGTAATTATATATCTGATAAAGTATTAATATCCAGAATACTTAGGAAACTTATAAAATACAACAAAGCACAATCTGATTTTTAAATAGACACAAATATTGAATGAATATTTATCCAAACTTCTTTGTTTTTGTCGTGAAATGTTAGTTATCAAATTTCCTGATTTACAAAACCTACAATAATCAAAACAGTGTTGTATTGACATTTGACAGACATGCAGACCTTTGTAATAGAATAGGACAGAAAAACAACTTACTATGTATGATCAAATTACTTTTTTTAATTTTTATTAGTGAGACATCATGAGGTACAGTTGTAGACTTACAGATTTTTGTGCTTGGGTTTCAGTTATACAGTGATCAAATACCCATCCCTCCACCAGTGCCCATTTCCCACCAACACGGATCCCAGTATCCTTCCCACCCCCCATTCCCCCCATCCCACTCTGCCTCTGTGGCAGGGCATTCCCTTTTGTTCTCTCTCTCTCTTATTGGGTGTTGTGGTTCAGAAAGGGATAGACATAGAAAGATTGGATTCAAATGACTTTTGAGAAGTGTACCATGACAATGGGCTGGAGCGATAGCACAATGGGTAGGGCGTTTGCCTTGCAAGTGGCCAACATGGCCGACCCGAGTTCGATTCCTCTGCCCCTTTTGGAGAGCCCGGCAAGCTACAGAGTATCTTGCCCACACAGCAAAGCCTGGCAAACTGCCCATGATGTATTCATTCTACCAAACACAGTAACAATTGTCACAATGGAGACGTTACTGGGCCACTCGAGCAAATCGATGAACAACGGGAGGACAGTGACCATGACAATGATGCACAACAAGAAATAGTGGGAGTTTTGGCTATGCATCTGCAAAAGAAAAAAGAAAGCGAGGTTGCACTTCACTAATCATTAGTGAAATGCAAATTCAAATGACTTAAGAGATAGTACATAACACCCATTAGGTTGCCTAGTGTCCAAAAGAAGAAAGGTACAAATATTGCTGAGGATGTGAAAATCTTGGAATCCTCATGTACAGTTTTTAGAAAAATAAAATGTTCAGCTCGTGTGAAATATACAATGGTGGTTCCTTAGAAACTTAAAAATGAATTATATATATACTTGAACAAAAGCCAGGTCAAGAAGAGATTTGTGCACCCACGTTCGTAGCAGCATTATTCATAATGCTCAAATCAAGGAAACAACCCAGATTGCTTGAGTCACTAAAGCATGCTATATACTTAGGAATATTCAGCCTTAAAAAGGAAAGAAATCCTATCATATGCTACTGTGTACAAGGCTGTGTACAAGGCATATGCTACTATGAACCACGAGAACATTATACTAAGAGAATTAAACCAGCCACAAAAGGACAAATACTGTATGATTCCATTTCTTTGTATTACAGTAGTCAAAGTCTTAAAAACATAAATGACGATGAGGTTTTGCACAGCAATACAAATGCAGTTAATGCCATTAGACTATGTGCATAGAAATCGTTAAGATGGTTCTGTGAATAGTAACTTTAAAAGGAAAAAAGTTGGAAAGAAAAGCATCCTAAACTTAGCTACTTTATGATGATTAGTATAGTCACAAAATTTATTCTAAATAACCCAAGTATTTTCTTCTATTATATTGCTCTCATGTAGAAATGTATATTGATTGATCTTATAGTTTATTTCTATAGTCTATTGCTTTAATTCTAGTTTTAATGTATATTTTTAAAAGTTTATAAAATTAAAGATTGATATATGAAAATTTAATATACTCAATAAAATTTAATATACTCAGATTTTATAATAAAGTTTGGTATGCTCTAAAAGGGACATATGAGCACAAATAATTAT
The DNA here is from genome assembly GCF_029834395.1 of Sorex fumeus. Taxonomy (NCBI): domain Eukaryota; kingdom Metazoa; phylum Chordata; class Mammalia; order Eulipotyphla; family Soricidae; genus Sorex; species Sorex fumeus. Next base: position 15,011,230 of record NW_026606077.1, on the reverse strand, counting down.
TTTGTGTATAGTTATTGATAATTTTGTCACTTTTGGTTGGAAAATTAAATTTACACAGGAGCAAAACAAAAGAAAATATCATTAGAAATAAGCATTAGCTTTCATATCCTTGTTTGAAGTTTTGGTTGAAAGATCCTATGCTGCTGAAACTAAATGTGTGGATTATTTTTTCTTCCAGATTTGGAATGGGGAGAAATGGAAGGAGATGATGGCGAGTTTCATTATGGAGGTAGAAACTACAGAATTTGGCAACGAAGTGGATTGGGAAACAAGGAGGGAATGGGTAAAATGAAAAATAACTGAAAAAAGTTGCTAATTTTATTATAAAAAGAAAGAGCTCTTAGTTTAATTAATTTGCATCAGTCTATATTGTGTGATATGTTACCTCTTTTTTCTTTATAGATAGTACTAATGAGTCTCAGGACAGCGACTTTCCAACAGGTATGCAGTTTCTCTCTGGTCTATTCATTCCTGTCCTGTTGAAGGATATCTTGGCTGATGTTACCCACACTTGTCAGCTTCAGAACCACAGCTAGCCCATTAAACCTTTGGGTGCCACTAATAATATCACCAGAAAAATAACCCTGTAGAGACTCTTACCATATCATGTGACTGGCACCCCTCAACATAGTAAGTCACTATCTTTATGCATAAAACTCATGAATATTACATTTTACTTGTTTTATTTGCTCGAGCGGGCCCAGTAACGTCTCCATTGGAGACTTTGTTGTTACTGTGTTTGGCATATCAAATACGTCAGGGGGAGCTTGCCAGGCTCTGCCGTGCGGGCGAGATACTCTTGGTAGCTTGCCGGGCTCTCCGAGAGGGGCGGAGGAATCGAATTTTATTGCATTTATATTTTATTTTGGGCTGGAGCGATAGCACAGCGGTAGGGCATTTGCCTTGCGTGCAGCCAGCCCGGCCGAGCCAGGTTCGATTCCTCCGCCCCTCTCAGAGAGCCCAGCAAGCTACCGAGAGTATCTCGCCCACAGGGCAAAGCCTGGCAAGTTACCTGTGATGTGTTCGATATGCCAAACACAGTAACAACAAGTGTCAAAATGGAGACATTACTGCGCCCGCTCGAGCAAATCGATGAACAACGGGAGGACAGTAACAGTGACAGTGATATTTTATTTTTATCCTGGGATTGGGTATAGGACTTCAGACATTCTAGAAAGACAGTGTACTACCATATCAAATGTCTTAGAATCTTTTCCCTTTAATAAAATTCACAGAGAAATTATTTTTTTGGTTTTGTTTTGGAGCTATACCTGATGATGTTGAGGACTTATTCTGGCTCTGGGCCAAGGGATCACTCCTGGTGGGCTTGGGGGACCATATGGAGACCTGGGGATCAAACTTGGGTTGACTGTGTACAAGGCAAGCATCCTATCGGTTGTACTGTCACTCTGGTGTAAAGAAATTCTAAACAGCAACCAAGTTTTGGGACCATTTATCTGCCATATCATGTGACTGGCACTGGTTGTCCTAGCAATCATGGCTGGGTATACGTTTGCTTGCTCTGGCTTTTTCCTTTGCACTTTACAACACAAACTCAAAAAAGTGAAAAGGATGTTACAACTGGAGAGTGTTCAAAGGTCTGGCATGCATTCCTTGCCCATGGAATTCCCGTTCCTCATTTTTCCCTGGTTACTGGAAAACATGTCTGCATTGTATTGTTTCATTCCTGGTCTCCCAACAAAGATGAATTTTCTCTGGAGACTCAAAGCAGGATAGTGGCAGATTTTATTAAAATAAGGAAACTAGGACTGTCTAGTTGTTTGGAGCTGCCTGACTGAAGAAATGGGCAGCCTTCCCAAACTGCTGCAGGGGGATTTATATCACCATTTTTCCCCTATGTTCCAGTTTTGGGTGTTCCCATTCTTTTCCCACTGCTATTTCCCAGGTAGAAAAAAAATCCCATGTTCAGCTATTCTTAGTGACTCAGGATGTAAGACCCAATGGCAAATTGCATCTTTCAGCCTTTCACCCCAACCCTTAAGACACTAATTTGTGAAGATGGTCCGTCCCCCCTCCTTCCCCCGCTTGAAATGCTACACCAGAGGTGCTACTTTTGGATGATTTCTCTACACTTGTAAGCATTCCAGATAGCCCTAAATGATCCCTTCTAATTGTATTGCGCCCCCCCCACCCCCGCCCGCAATCACCCCACACACACACATATATAAACACTGTGCTCATACCTGACTATCCAGCAATGAGAGGGGAGTGTTAACATATCTTCTCGGCCCTCCTGATTTGGGGACCTTTGGATTCTCTAAATATAGTGTCATATCATCTTCAAATAGTGAGTGTTTGATTTCTTCCTTTCCTATCTGGACGTCCTTATCTTTTTCTTGCCTAACTGCTATTACAAGTAATTTCAGTACTATATTTATTGAACAGAAGTGGTGAGAGTGGGCATCCTTGTCTCGTTCCTAATCTTAGATGGAAGGCTCTTAGTTTTTCCCCAAATAATGCTTGCCTTAGGTTTGTGGTAGATGGCTTTGACTATATTGAGAAAAGTTCCTTCGATTCCCATTTTGGTGAGAGTTTTCATCATAAATGAGTGCTAGATCTTGTCAAATGCTTTCTCTGCATCTATTGATATGATCATATGGTTTTTAACCTTTTCTTTTATTGATGTGATGGATTATGTTGCTTGATTTCTGAATGTTAAACCATCCTTGCATCCCCGGGATGAATCCCACTTGGTCGTGGTGTATGATCTTTTTGATGAGTTGTTGGATTCTATTCGCTAGTATTTTGTTGAGGATCTTCACATCCATGTTCATCAGGGATATTGGCCTGTACTTTTATTTTTGGGGGGGGGAAAGGGGTTGTGGTGTTTCTGTTTGCTTTTGGTATTAGGAAGATATGTGCCTCATAGAAACTTGGAGAGTTTCTGTTTCTTCAATTTCCTGGAAAAGCTTGAGCAGAACTGGCAGTAGGTCCTCTTTAAATATTTGGAAGAATTCACTAGTGAATCCATCTAGACCTGGACTTTTATTTTGGGGAAGACTTTTGATTACAGTTTTAATTTCCTTGATGGTGATAGGTCTTTTCAGGTATTCCAAATCTTCTTAGCTCATCCTTGGACGGTTATAGGAATCCTTATAACCTTTTCTTCTAGGTTCTTTTGTTTTGTGGCATACAGGCTTTCAAAGTAATCTCTGATGATCTTTTGAATTTCTTTGCTTTCTGTTGTGATGTTCCCCTTTTCATTTCTGATTTGGTTTATTAGGGTTCACTCTCTCTCCTTTTCTTTGTGAATCTTTCTAGTGGTTTATCAATCTTGTTTATTTTCTGAAAAAAAATCTCTTGGTTTAATTGATCTTTTGCATTGTTTTTTGGGTTTCCATGTCATTAATTTCTGCTCTAAGTTTTATTATTTCTTTCCTTCTGCCTCGTTTGGACTCCTTTTGTTGGTCCTTTTCTAAGATCTTGAGCTGTGAAGTCAAGTTATTTATGTGGGCCCTTTCTTCCATCCTGAGAAATTCTTGCCGAGCTATAAATTTTCCCCTTAACACAAGTCCCACATTTCTTGGTTTTTCAGCCAATTCACTCATGGATGAGGCTCGTTGAGCCTGTGGAGATCTTCCCTGAGCATGATGGCGATTGGGTTCTGGATGATCTTAATAATTCTTTACCTTGATGTGTTCTCTGTCTCTGTCATCCCTCTATCATCCCTCAAATCTGAATGATAGGGGATCAGAGCAGTAGGGCGTAGGGCATTTACCTTGCACACGGCCAACCCGGGTTCAATCCCTGTCATCCCATATGGTCCTCCAAGCACTGCCAAAAGTAATTCCTGAGTGCATATTCCCTGAGCATCGCTGGGTGTGACCCAAAAAGGAAAAAAAAATCTGAATAATAGCCCAGATGGATAGAGTTTTCTCTACTGATTTATTGAGTTGTTTGATGATGTCTAACTTTTCTCTTCTGACCTATGGAGTCTCATTTGCTAGGTCTGGGAGACCTCTGCAAGTCCCCACTCTGCTCATCTTGCAACTTTCAGTGTTCTCTCTTTGGCTTTGACTCTTGGCATTTTGAAAACAGGGTGTTTGAAAGTATTTCTCTTTGGATTTATTTCATCTAGAGCACTTTGAGCTTCTTGAATCTGAAGTGTGCACTGCTGAACTCTATGAAGTTCTTAGTATTGATTTCCTTGACCAGTAGTTCTTCAAACTTGACTTAATGTTTCACAGGGACTCCTATGATTCTTAATATTGTTCCTCTCATCCTTTGTTCCCCATCACATACTGGTATGCTGTTTATTTCTCTTCAGCCTTTTTTGTTCCATTGTTTTCAGGAGCTCTTTTGTGTTTTATCTTTGATGCCACTGATTCGTTCTACTGTCTACTCTGCTGTCAAACCTTCCATTGAGGTTTATTTATTTGCCTAGTATACTCTTCAGTTCTGTCATTTCTTATTGCAGTTTCTCATTTACTTTATCATACTTTCTTTTGCTGTATTGACTTTCTGTACTATGATTTCTTTGAGCTTATTAAACATCTCCATCATGCTGTCTCTAAACTCCTTGTCTGAGCACTATAAAGCTTGTTTTTGCTCCACTAGATCCTTTCAGACTAACCTCTGTAGTTGTTGAACTTGGTAGTCAACTAAGCTTTACCATTATGACTTCTGTACTGAAGGGCTCTGGATGAGATTCTGGTTCTATAGTTCCTAATCCCTCAAGTGACCCTTTTACTTCAGTCCTCAGGTTCAGAGTTTTTGTTTTCCAGGCCAGTGAAGCTTGCTTTAACCCTTGTCCTGAACTGAAGGACTGTGGGAATGTGCCATCTACTGCTGCCTGGCCTGAGGTTCTTCTCGGTGTCTCTCTGCTAGCATGAGCTGTCACATAATTTTGTCCACCCTACCACCCCTGGCTTCCTGCTTTGTGTGTTGTTGTTTCAGCCATACTCCATGCTTTTGGAGAGCTGAGAGCTTGGAGATAAGCTGGTGATAGGAACCCTGATTTCCTAGCTGTTTCTTAGACCACACTATTGCCTAGAGTGCCAGCTCCTGTGTGCAGGGCTCACTGCCTCTCTTCATCTTATTCTCTCCTCCTGGAGCCTCATGACCACAAGTAGGTCATCCACTTTATTTCTGTTGTTCTTATAGAGCAGTTTTCTTGGATACTTCACACTCTCCCTGTTGGTCTCTTACAGAATTTACTACCATTTAATTTCTGATCATTCTTTCTCCCTCGTGCAGTTCACCATACTCTTTTCTTTTTTTTTTTTTAAATTTTTATTAGTGAAACACCATGATCACCATACTCTTTTCAACACCATGTTGGCCCTGCCTCTTTCCATGATGCTAGATTTTACGATAAGTCAGATATGTAGATTTTTCCATAAACTCTTTTAGCTTCTTCAGCCCTGTCTTCTGTGTTATTATCCTCATCCCCTTTCTTTATTTTTAATGCCCCATGTGTTTGGATCTGTACTATGTCATTTATTGCTATCTTGATACCAGATTGGCAAAGGGTTCTCCACATTCTCTTTTCTGAAGGAAGTAATTATCCTATTATCTGGGCTCTCCTGACTACTAACTTGGGTACTGCAGTTGGGTGGATTACTTATTTTATTTATTTGTCTCCACAGTGGAGAGGAGCAGACTACAAGAAATACTGTCACTTTTGGGATTAGAGACATATCAGGTCCAGAAACTCAGCCTACAGGATGCTCTGCAGATCAGCAGTGACAGTATGAAGAACTTGGCTCCTCAGGTTCCCAAAGACTTGCCCTGGAATTTCCTCAGGAAGCTGCAGGCCCTCAATGCTGAAGCCAGGAACACCACAATGGTGCTGGACATACCCCCAGATGCCAGGCCTGTGGAGAAGGAGAGTCAGATAGAAGAGGAGATTATTTACTGGGACACAGCAGATGACATTTCCGCGGACATCTACTCCTTCTCTGAGCTCCCCACTCCGGACACACCGGTGAACCCCCTGGACCTTCTGTGTGCTCTTCTGCTTTCATCAGATAGTTTTCTGCAGCAAGAAATCATATTAAAAATGTCCCTCTGCCAGTTTGCACTTCCTCTTGTTTTGCCTGACTCAGAAAACCATTACCACACATTTCTATTATGGGCTATGAGGGGCATTGTCCGGACATGGTGGTCACAGCCCCCCCGTGGGCTGGGCAGTTTCAGAGAAGACAGTATGGTCCTGTCCCGATTGCCTACTTTTGCCTTTGTACGCATGGAGGTCAGCAGTAACTCCAAGTCCCAGCTTCTCAACACCATTCTCAGTCCAAGCCATAGGCAGCGAGATTACTTCTGGCATCGAGATCTGAACTTGGGCACCAACCCTCGGGAGATTGCTGATGGGCTGGTGGAAATGACCTGGTATCTTCCCAGTGGTAGGGAAGATTTGGACATTTTCCTGGAACCCATGGCCTTTCTGAATCTTAGAGGTGACATTGGATCTCACTGGTTGCAGTTTAAGCTCTTGACAGAAATATCCTCAGCTGTGTTCATCTTGACTGACAATATCAGTAAGAAGGAATACAAACTTTTGTACTCAATGAAGGGGACAGCCACAAAATACTACTTCATCCTAAGTCCCTACCGTGGTAAACGAAACACAAACTTGAGATTCCTAAACAAGTTAATTCCTGTGTTGAAAATGGATCACTCACACATTCTTGTGAAAGTCAGCAGCACAGACAACGTGGGCTTTGTGCGAAGGGTCCGCTCTATTTTGACACACGTGGCCCGGTCCCCCTGCAGGCGGGTATCTGTGGAAGATATGGCAAATGCAGCTCGTAAGCTGGGGCTGAAAGTTGATGAGGACTGTGAGGACTGTCAGCAGGCAAAAGACCGGATGGAGCGGATCACCAGGAAAATTAAAGATGCAGACACTTACAAAAGGGATGAGCTCAGACTACAAGGGGACTGTTGGAGAAAGGTGGCCCCAGTGGAGAAGGAGCTCTGCCAGGTCCAGTGGGCAGGGGACTCTCCTGAGAAGTACAGAACTGAGCTGAGGCACCGGTTATTAGAACTGCGAATGCAGCAATGCAGCCACGACCCTGCCTGGGGAGTACAGGAATTCATTAATGGCATCAGCAGCCCTTCTCTCAGTGAAAAGCAGTACTTTCTCAGGTGGATGGAGTGGGGACTGGCTCGGATAGCGCAGTCAAGGGCAAGACAGCCTCCAGAGACATTTCTTACCCTGAGACCCAAGCATTGTGGAACTGTGGGCTTCAGTGAACCCCTCTGTCCAGAGTCCCTGGGAGTGGAGCACTTCGTGCGGGAGATGGGACAGTTTTATGAGGCAGAAAGTTGTCTTGTAGAGGCAGGGAAGATGCCAGCATGCCAGAGGCGGTTTGCCCACTTCCCAGGCTTGGCGTTGGAGTTGTTGCTAAAGGGCCTACCCCTGGAACTGGTGGATGGGAGTACTCTCAGCACCCCCATGCGCTGGGTCACAGGGCTCCTGAAGGAACTGCATGCACGCCTGGAGAGAAGATCAAGACTGGTGGTCCTGTCTGCACTGGGTGTGCCAGGCACGGGGAAGTCCACCCTACTCAATACCATGTTTGGACTGCGATTTGCCACGGGCAGGGTCTGTGGCCCTCGAGGAGCCTTCATGCAACTTATAACGGTGTCTGAGGGCTTTAGCCAGGACCTGGGCTGTGACCATATCCTAGTGATAGATTCTGGGGGCTTAATAAGTGGGGCCCTGACCACAGCTGGGGAAAGGTTTGAGCTGGAAGCTTCTCTGGCCACTTTGATTATGGCACTAAGCAATGTCACTGTGATTAGTTTAGCTGAAACAAGGGACATTCCTCCCGCTATTCTGCATGCATTTCTGAGGTTGGAGAAAACAGGGCACATGCCCAACTATCAGTTTGTATATCAGAACCTCGGTCCCACACCGAGAGAGCGGAGGCAGCTCCCGGATCAAGCAAGTGATGTGAGCAGAGCAGCAGTGCACATGGAGAAACAGGGTGATAGCATTCGGACTCTGGCTGATTTGGCTTTTTGTGATCCAGAGAAGCAGCACATTTGGCATATCCCTGGATTGTGGCATGGAATGCCTCCCATGGCTGCTGTGAGCCTGGGATATAGTGAAGCCATTTTTGAATTGAAAAGATGCCTTTTAGAAAACATCAGGAATGGTCTGTCCAACCAGAACAAAAACATTCAGCAGCTCATTGAGTTGGTGAGACGACTATGAGTGTGGAGAGGCTTGCCGTGGGCACTCTTTTTCTGAGTAAGCTGTCCACTCTGAGCTGTTCCCGGCACCTGTGAGGGGATGACTTCCAACTCATACAAGAAGAGAGAATAGTGAAAGTTGGGGAGGTGAAGACCTAAAGTTTCCTAAACAGTGTTAAGCAAGGAAATAATTGCACAGCTCTGTTCAGAAATGCTCCCAGGGCAGAAAGAAGAGCCACAGTACTAGTTTCTTTCTCTTTGAGTAATTTAAAAGGCCTTAGGATTTGACCTTTTGGATAACTTCTCTCCTTTGTCCCCTGGAGTGGAGAGTTGCAGTCTGATTGCTGTTGGGCCTTGGGTAGATAGATACACAGAAAGTCAGAGAATTGTCCTGAAGAAATGGACATTTCCTCCATTGAGCCCAGCATCTGTGACTCAGTCCTGTCCATGGAGTGGTACCCTTGGTGGTCAAGTCGCTACTGTGGCATTCTGTTAACTGAGTTGTGCTGCCTTCCCCAGTCCCACCCAAGAAGAAGCACTACTGGCTGTTGTGCCCTCCAATTTTGTCTACTTCTCTGCCGCAACACTTGACACTGACATCATCATTTCCTTTTCGCGTGTCTGCCCCTCCTAGACTGTGAGCTCCTTGAGGGCAGGGGCTGTATGTTAGCCAACTCTGTACCCTGGGGGCCTGGCACATTGTGGGCGCTTAATAAATGTTTGTTGAATGAATGAATGAATGCATAAATGCTGGAAATGGACAGGTTCTCTCTGTGCCTTAAATTTCCTACTTCTGCAAAGAAGATTGTAGTGTCTGAGGAGAGGTAGATAGTAGAACACATTAAATGGAGGGCACCTGAGAGAAGTGACTTTTAAAATGCCATGTTTTTCCCCTCCTTTAAAGCTCAGCTTCATTTCTTAGCACTCAGGGAAACTGAACTAAATATCCTTGCAGTAACTCCAAAATTTCTCCATCATTATTCCCTTTTATAGCTAAGAAAAGGTTTAATAGGTTCCCTGCATGTGTAGAGAGAAGCTGATGAGTGATCTGGTAAGCCTACGCCTCTGCTTCCTGGCCACTAATTTTGCCCAAACTCTTCCTTATAATCCCTGTAATCTCTGTATTACACCTATTCCCTCAGTGCCACTGGGGCCAGGCCATTCTGATAATGTCTAAGGTCTGTCTGCTACCATTTGATCTAGAACTTTGCCTCCTCACCTACTATTTCTCCAGCTGGAATCCTTACTTGTACCAGTGTTTACCAAGGGTCAGTTTTATAATTGAACTTCATAATTCAGCCCCAGCATTACCACTTGTTCTATAAATCCACATGGTTCTCTGAGCCTGGTTCCTTAGGTCTTGGGTCCTTCCCTCTCTTTTTTTATTTCAAGGAAATTGAGTCCCCACTTTCTTCCCTCCACCCCCCACCCCATGGTGACTTGGAGGCAATTTTGTAGCCTTTACAAGGGAATCTTCAAACTGGAATCCTTACTTTAAAAAGGACTCTTTTTTTTTAACTTACTGGTTTACAATATAATGTAAATTCATGGGTTAGCTCCACCTCTATGTATGTATAATTCTGAACACTCCCTGGAGCCTTTCCTTAAATGGTAGGATCCTTGGGCCCTTTTTGGGGGGGAGGGGGAACACACACCATCTGCTGCCATTTTTGTCCTCGAAATGTTGCCCCTCTGTTTTAAGAACCTGGCTCTCTGTATATGAAAATAGAGTCTAAACACAGTCTAAACTCTGAAAACCTGATTTTAAAAAATTGAGGAGGAAGACTTTCCTTCTGAAGCCAAAAAGATTCTGTAATCTTCCAGTACTAAAAACTTGAATCTCTTCCTTGTTCATTAAATAGCACAAATATTAAGATGTTAGATCATATGTGAAAATACCAAAACTTCTTCCAGCTCTTTTCTCCCAAGCCATGAAGTGAACCGCTTGATCCTCCAGCACTACACAAATTGTATCCATGATATTTCTGGGCCCCAGGTACATGCACTGGAAGAATCGAGTATCAACTGTTCCCTCAAAATTAAGCTATTCCAGAAAAGTGAAATGGAAGCCAACCATGTTGTCCTAAGATAAGGTTCATGATTACAGAGATTACAGTTGTAGCTCAGTAATAGAGTCATTTCTTGCATGTATGAGATCCTATTTTTGGTCCCTCACACCACAGTTTTTTTTTCTAAAAAGATTCAGCACATTAGATGTAACATGGAGACGATTTTTTTGGACAGCTTTGACCAAAGGTACTCTGAAGGACTGAGCAACCCAGAATTTCTGGAGTTGTGTAGGCAGTGTTTAAGATTATCACTGCTCTTGGGTGTAGGAACAGGGAAAATTGACCAATGATTTACTTTTCAGAAATGGTAACATGTTTTCCTCACTCTTTTAGAGATTTGCCATCAGACCCTGAAGTCAGCTGCTCTTGCGATTTAAATTTCTGTCTAGGTCTCCCCCACTGCTTTCCTAGCAGCTCTGGAGGTTATGTGTTAAGTGTCTGTCCATTCTACTAATTCCTGGACTCCCACAGCCGGACGACCCCTATACATCAGAGCTGAAGATTTGTCTTATTGTCTGAAAGACCCTAGAATCTATCATAAGGCTACATGGCAGCTCACTTGGAGCCAGCTTAGTAACTGGGAATGTAAGGGTAAACAGCTGCTCACAGGTGATTTAGTTACTCTCATGAAGAATGAACCTTGTCAGTATCTTCATTGTAATTAAGCCTGAAAGTCTGAGTCTGAAAATACTGGTGAGGGGTTGGGGGTGCAGGTAGGGGGACTGGAAGTGGCTTGCCTGAACATGTGGGAACTTCAGCCTGTGTCTAGTACTGAGTCCAAGATTTGCTTCCCTCTAGTTACATAGCTCTTGAGGAAAGTCACTCAACTTCTCTTAACATTACAATTCTCCACCTATGCCAGACTGGATTGGGAAGAGCCTGTCTGTGCTTGGAACTAGCAATGCACCTGAGACGTGTCTTCTTCACCAATCTGCATACCTGTGAGTATCAGACTAAAGAAACTGCCCGCATTCTACCCCAGTGTTGAACATTTTGGCATGCTGTTGTGTAATCTGGGTATTCTTCCTTGCAGCCATTTAATTTAATGACATATAAGTCAATGCAGTCTAGCTGGTGTCATTCAGTTATGGAAACACGATACCTAGCAGGGCTGGTGTGAAAAAGTATGTGCTAGAAATACATACCTGATGTGGTAGCTCTCAGCTCCTCAGATGTGAATTAGCTTAGTAAAGAAAAACCCGCTACTTCTATGAGAAAAAAAAAAGATTTTGGTCGAAACTTATTCTGAATTCCTGGGACTTCAGCAAAATTATTTCAGAGGGTAGCTTTACAAGCACCACTGAGTGCAGAAAAGAACCATGATAATCTTGATCCTGATTTTGGCATTTACAACTCCAGTACCCCACAAAGCCCACTCCCTAGACTCAGTGGTTTCATCTGTGTTATTGTGTGCCTCAAGTCTTCTATCCTCAATTTTGGCTCCTTCTAGAAGGTACTCCTCCCTCAAGAGAACCTCTGATGGCAAATCTACCTCCATTCTATTCATTTGAGGGGCCTTATATGTTCATATCATAGTCCTGATACTTCGTTTTACTTAGCACCATTTATACCCTCTTCACCTGAGTTCCCTATAGAAGACAGAGTATCATTATCCTTTCTTTATGTCCAGACCTAGCACAGTGTCTGAAAATGGGTAGTGGAAGTCTTTTTTGCTGAAGTTCATGCTAGGGTGTAAGGTTGGCCATTTATGTGAATTATTTGTACCTGGGTGTGGCTGCTGAAGTAGTCCTGAGTTATCTCTGACCATCCTTGAAGAACCAGACCATCCCCTTTCCTACTAGGTACTGAACATGCATCCTCAACTAGTGATATAATGCAATGCCAGATATGGAATGAGCACATGCTCTGGAATAAGAAGGCTAGTCCAGAAGCTTCAAGCGAGTCTTTGAGACTTCATCCTCTGATCTGCAAATCTGGATTAGAAATGTCCCCTTTCCAGGATTCCTGGGAAAAGCAAAGTGTAATTACAGAGAAAGAAAATATTCCCATTAAAATTTTCCACTGCTAATTTAAAAGTAAAGCTACTTATATTGATGTATTAAAATGCCTCTGTTATTTTAATAAATATTAACATTAACACTCATATGATTCCTCTTCCCCCCCCCCAAATCCTTTGGCAACAAGGTATGATAGAAACCACGCTGATAAAAGGTAGGTAACGGTGTGTGAAACATGTAAGATCTAGATTATTTTGGAATTCCTGGGGAATGGCATAAAGAAGAGAGGCTTGAATAAAGAAAAATTTTATGATATTGCCTGCTTCCTGGGTGGCAAAGTTTGAACCCCAAACACAGTACCTCCTCATCTCCTACTAAGCACTTCTGTGGTACCTCTGCCACCCATCTTTGTGGAAAAGTAAGCCTTGTCTCCTTTTCTCTGTTGGAGGTGGTAGTCTGTGAATTTTTATGAACTGGTAGAATAAAGATGCCTACTTGTATGGGATATCAGGGATCTGTTCTTTAAACCAACAAAAAGGTAATTCTCAACTGCTTTGCCAGGCATTATACAAGGTGATGCTCACAACAGTCACCATTGTTCCTATTTTATAGTTGAAGTCATCAGTCTCAGGGTTTACATAGCCAAGATGCAGAAACTTAACCATTGATATTTCTCACTACTAGAACAGATTATAAAATATCAAATTATGAAATAACGGAAATTAAAAATTTATTAGTGTAAATTGGTCCTTCAAAAATAAAATGGTACTTCAGTAAATGTTGAAAGTTCTTGCATTTAGAAATTACTCTGGATTGGAGGTCTCATTCCTAGTTTGTTGTTTTTGGCTTCCAGGCCATACAAGGTGCGCAGAGGCTTCCCTTCCCCCCCCCCCCACACACACACACTTTTTGTGGGGCGGGGGAGGCCTGCACCCAGTGGATCTCAGGGCTTACTCCTGGCTATGTTCTCAGGGATAACTCTTGGTGGCCTCAGGGGATCTTGTGGGCTGCTGGGAATCAAACCCAGGTGGGCAGCATGCAAGGCAAGTGCCCAACCTGCTGTGCTATCTCTCCAGCCCCTCATTCCTTTTCTTAATTAGTATGCAGAATAGTTGGAAATCACAGTTTAAAATACTGAAAAATAATCCCAGTGCGTGAGCATGAAAGATGCAGTCTGTTTATTAGGGTGTTTGTTTTCTTGAGGACTTCATATGATCAGAGAGATTATGGAAAGTGTACGGACTAAAGCCAAGATATTTCTATCTTTAGATACCTTTCTGACTCCCCAATGTGATTTTGAGCAATTCATCCACCTCTGCTTCCAGTGCCATCTTCTTCCCATAGGAACACACAGCATTTTGCAAACAGTATTAGGGTGATAGATGTAGGTTTGTATGTTGTTACTTTCTTTTTATATATATATAATTTATTTATTTATTTATTTATTGAATCACTGTGGGAAAAGTTACAGAGCTTTCAGGTTTAGGTCTCAGTCATGTAAATATCAAACACATTTCCCGTTACCAATACTTATTTTTTACCACGAACCCCAATAGAACCCCACCTCCCACCCCTCCCAATTCCTCTGAGGCAGATGAGTTCTAGTTAACCCTCTATCTACTTTGACTAGATTCATTGTTTCAATAAAAGATGCACCATTATTATTTAGAGTTTACCCCCCCAATCAGACATGCTGAAAAAGCGTTGTGAAATGATTTGCTTTCTACAGCTGGGTTCAAGAATTAAATGTCGCGCGGCTGCTATTGCGCAGTTTTGGATTTCTGCTATTTTACTTATTAACCCTGGAAGTATTTCTACTAAAAGTCAGATAATTAAGAGATTGGTTTCTGTGCTCTGGAGTCGTGGCCGTGCCAGAGAGCCACTCGTGGGGGGCAACTGGTGACCTTGGTAGGGCGTGAAGGACGGGCCGGAACACCCCCCTTCCCATGAGGTTTTTGTCGCCCCCGACCCCCGGCTCATATCTGCTGTCCACAAGGCTCCCATGCGGCCACCATCTTTCTTTCCAGAGAGGAGAGGGCAAATGGGGCAACACCCTTTCCCCTCCGGGCGGGCATGATGGCGCGGTTTAACGCATAGTCCGTTTGCTTTTCTGCTCCAAGCTGCTGGTTTTCTGCATTAAGTCCTTGTGCTTCTGGGGCTGTGGCCATGCTGGAGAGCCGCTCGTGGAGGGCAACTGGTGACCTCGGTAGGGCATGAAGGACGGGCTGGAACGCCCCCCTTCCCATGAGGTTTTTGTCGCCCCCGACCCCCGGCTCATACCTGCTGTCCACAAGGCTCCAATGCGGCCGCCATCTTTCTTTCCAGAGAGGAGAGTGGTTGTTACTTTCTTTTCACATAATTTGGTCTAATAGAACAATATGAAGTTGTGCAATAAACAAAACCCACTTTATAAATAATTGCACTGAGGTTCAAAGTATACTAAGGTTGTCACACTGCACCCAACTTGAGTCCATGTGGTTATTTGGGTGTGTGCCCTCTGGGTCATGACTGTAGTCTCCTGCACCCGGTGTGCCTCATAGAGACAGGTGTCAACCACCACATGACATCCACTTGTAACTACATGGAAGTGAATTTCTGCCACGCAGGTTTGCTGTGAGCTATGGTTCTCAAGCTGAGACTCTTGACAGGAAAACAGTCTGAACCACCACCAGATTCTTTGTTTTTTTTACAAAATAATTTCAGAAGAAATTAGCATACAATAATGCACACGGTGAGGCACGGCAGTGGCACACATGTGAGGCACGCAGCAACACATGTGAGACAGCAGCATACAGTGAAGCACGCAGCAGCACACAAAGTTTTCAATTAATAGTGAAAGTTTTTTTAAGGGAGTATACAAAGTTAAGGGAGAATGGGTGATCAAAGAGACAGGAGAGCCCCTAAAATAAGAGATTAAAACCCAGGGGTCAGGGATATAAAAGGCTGTAGTGCATGCAGGAGCCCTGGATTTTATCTCTGGCACTGCTTGGTCTCCAGAGCACTGCAGGAATGACTCCTAAGCAGCCACCTGTGCCAAGGAGAAGCCCTCAACCACTGCCAGGTGTAGCCCCAAATCAAACACAAGCCAACCACAATTAAAAGACACTATGCACCCTAAAAAAGGTGCAGTCAGGCCCAGTTGCCGGTCCAGTCGACAGCCGAACGGGTCAAGAAGGAAGGTGAGGATCAAAGAAACTACATACAAGTGGTTGAGAGGGCTGAGTTCTCATGGAACAGCAGCATTGATCTTTATTTCAGACAGCCTCTTATACATTTCTATAAGGAACTTGGCAGGTAAAATCATCCATTATAATTGCAAAAAACATTCCCAAGATCATACATTTCTTTGATCAGAACAAGCATAGGAAGCATAATATAATAAAAACAATGTTACTTAGATCAGTAACAGGAAATAAGAACAAGGTAGAAATAATAACAAAGTATACTGAAGAACACTCTGGCCCTTCCTGTGTACTTTTCATGATTTACCAAGGTGTTATTTCCTGCATATGCCACAAAATCACAATGCATCCATTTCTTAATAACTTCTCTTGCAAACTGAGAATGATGAAGTATTAATTTCTCTGTAGGCTTGAGTTAGCAACATGACTACTCCAAGTATTAGAGGTGGTGAGACAGAGAGTTATGCCAAGTACACTTGGCCCTCTGAGTGAGGCAGCTCCCAGATCTAGGTCCACTTAAGGACCCTGCATAAGCAGGCAGCTCCCCACACCCAGTATGGAGTGCTCTGAGTTGCTTTGGGTCGCTGATTACTTGTGGGTCTTTTACAGTCTGTTTCAGTTTGGGTTCAGGGTCCTTGCTAAGGAGCTGTCAAGGGTTTTTAACTCTTCTCTTTATCCTCATTCTGGTTCTTGCCTGTGAATTATCTCCAAATAACTTCAAAACTCTTCACTGAGCTCCTTTTCAGATTAAACACTGTCTTTCCAAACATTTCTCGGGGTCTGCTTTCCTGAATCTTACTGCCTAATGTTTACAGTAACTATGGTGAATTCTGAAATAAACTATCCAGTTTTCACCCCTCACATTAGTGATTTCTTGGTGCCAATTACAGTGGCAATACTATGGTTAGAATGTTATAGACCCTGCCATATCCAGATAGTTGCCCTCTAGCCCTTCAAGATTGTCTTACCTCTGTGCTTGGGTAGTGACAACTGAAACCTCCCTCTGCATAATTCAACCTTGAAGAACTAGGTACTTTTACACAGCCCCGCAAGCTACCGAGAGTATTCGATATGCCAAACACAGTAACAACAAAGTCTCCAATGGAGACGTTACTGGGCCCGCTCGAGCAAATCAACGATCAACAGGAGGGCCTTTACCTTTACCTTTTTATTTGTGAATAAAAGGCAAAGGGGGTTTTGTTAAGAATACAGGAGGGGTGGGGTGGAGAGATAGTATGCCATAATAGCTCTTGCTTTTCAAGAGGCTTCTCCAACACCCAAAGCACTGATGTGTTCCCCCAACAAACCAAAGGATCTTGGAGACATAATTCAGCACCTTCATTTCCAAATCCTGGGAAAGCTCTCCGGGTACCAGGGTCCTGACGGGGTGAGGCAGGTGAGAGAGCTGCATGTTTCCCTCAGGCCCATTCTCTCTGTGAGACCCTTAGGAGAGCTGGCTCTTTGCGCCGAACGTAATGTCTTAATCATCAGATTTTCGGATTTATAACAATACGCAAGGACCTTGGCAGGGTGCAGAGATTCAGGGATAAGCATCACGAGGCTGTAGGAAGACGGGAAAACGCAGCCTCCAAAGCCTCCCCACCAAGTGCACTTTACAGCCCACCCAGAGCTTGCAACTGGGTCGGCTTCCGGTTTTGAGCCAGCCCCGCCCCAGTCCGAGAGGCCCCGCCTCCAGAGCCCGCCCCGCCACGGCCCGTCCCAGAGGTCCGTGCTCCGGGTCGCCCAGAGGCCCCGCCCCGGAGCGCGGCGCACGGCCTGCGGCCCCACGCCCGCGCAAGCGCAGATCTGAGCCCGCCGGCGCTGGCGGCTCGCCCCGCCCCTTCCCGTCGGAGATGGCGGCGTTGGTTCGGGGCTGGGTGCTCGGGTCCCGGGTGAGCGTCACGCAGGGGTGTGGTGGCAGGCCGTGGTCATGTGCCTTCGTGTCCGTCTCACGCCCCGCTGTCCCCACAGGTGCTGTCCCGGAGCCTGCCCGGCGCCAGGCGCGCCCTGCACGTTTCTGCCGTCTGCGCCAAGGTGAGCCCGGGCTGTGCGGGAGGCGGAGGCCACCGGCCTTGGGGCGGGGCCGCGGGAACCGTGGTGGCGGCGGCGTGGGGGACCGGCAGGAGAGGCAGGGGCTGGGTGGGAGGGAGGGGTGAGGCAGGCGGACCGTGCCGAGCAGCAGAAGCGGCCTCTTCTGTTCCTAGAACCGGGCAGCCAGAGTCCGAGTGGGCAAGGGGGACAAGCCCGTGACGTACGAGGAGGCCCACGCCCCGCACCACATCGCCCACCGCAAGGGCTGGCTGTCGACGCACACAGGTGAGGGCACCACCGGGACTGCCGCACGCGTCGGAGGCTTGTACGCAGCACAGTCGCCAGGATGTCAGAAACTCAATTCAGAGTAGTACCGAAAACTGTCCAGTCCCTTACAGAGACGTTAAACTTGGAAGCTGTTGATTCAGCCGTGTTGGAGGCAGAGTGCATTACTAATCAGCCGAACGTTTATGATGCACCTTGTACATTGGTACACTCACGAAATACTGTAACCAAATTCCTACCTCTGTATTTCCGAGAGGAGTAACGGTTCGATATTTGCTAATCCATTATTTTTTGGTGACTTTGTTGCTGCTGGTGGATTTGACCCTCACCTGCAGAGTGGGATTTCCCAAGGGGCTTATGTGAATTGAGGAGGAGAGAGGTGGCAGACTGTTTTCTTCTCTACCACCCTGGCAAATGCTTGGGAGGTTCAAGTCTGATGAAAGTCTGCAGCGAGTCCCTGCATGGTTCAGAGGCTCAGGTCCTGCCAGCTTGGGGCAGTCTTTAACCTGCACCTGAAGTCCGCTTGTTCTGCACAGTTTCTCTGGGATCCATGGACTCAGGCTGTGGAGAGGAATTTCTTTTAGCAATTCCTAAGAGCTTATCCTAAGCCTTACCCAGGCTCTTCAGATCTGTCACCTTTCCCTCCCAGGAAAAAATTTCAGAAAAGAAATACTGAAGTAAAACAAGCTTACTGGGAAATAAAAGGAGAACGGAAAGAGGTAGATTTAGATTCAGGAGTAAACACTGGCTTATCAAGAACAGAGAGAATCATATACACATCCCAGGCAGATGGTCAAGTATGAAGGCATGCATCTCAAGGGAGGAGACAGGGGCAGCGTGTGTGTGCCAAAGTATGAAAGCACATCGCAGGAGAGGAGGTCATGCATATACCCCTGTCCAGTTTATAGACATTTTTCCCAAACTGCATTTCCCCCCCACACACACACACTCCCATGGCTGTGGGGCTCCCCCCTAAGTACGTTGCCAGGCTGGCTGCCAAAGTTTGGAGCAGTTGGTGGTGGTTTTTTTTATATTCTTTGCATGGCCTTTGTTCAGTGATGGAGTCTTTACTCCCAGGCGATCTGGCCACTGCTTCTCTCAGGAATCCATCCCTGCTTGGTCCTGGAATTTTGCATCTCGGTTGTTTTCAGATTTCTGAAATAAGTCTTTGGTGTCAAAGGTCTCCCTGCCTTCTGGCTGGTTTATGTTTCAGAGCCTGTTCTTCCCGCTGTACATTACCAGGGGTCTGCCTGCAACAACTTCAATGAAAATTGCACAGACCAATAGTATTTTCAGTGTGAGCCCTCTGGACTTGGTTGTTTGTCAAGAATTTAAAATAGTCTCAAAAAAAAAAAATGTCTCTTTCCTTGTCCTTCTCAGAATCTAACTCTGACAGGGGTTGTGGGGTGGGGGATAGAAAATCACATGGAGTTTGGGGACTCCAAGATTCACATTGAGATTTTACTGTTTGTGGCTGGCCCTGGCTGGTGAGAAAGCTCTCACACCTGTTATCAGAAATAATTGCAGCTTCATCTAGCTGGCTTAGAGGATGCCCAGAAATTAAGAGTGGGAAAGGGGTGGAAATGGAGAGTTCTGTGCCCTGGATCAGACTTCTTTCTTTCCTTTTTGTAAACATGAATGTACCTATGCCACAAGATTGGTTTGGGAAAGAAAGTGCTATTATTCTACTGGTAAAAGAAAAGATGAGATGGGGGGATGTGAAATTGACTGCTCAGTGCTCATGGATGTTATTGCTGGAGTTTTTGGCAACTCTCTGGTACCCTTTTGTCTTCAGGTAACCTAGATGGGGAGGAACATGCTGCAGAGCGGACTGTGGAAGATGTTTTCCTTCGAAAGTTCATGATGGGCACCTTCCCAGGCTGCCTGGCTGATCAGCTTATTCTAAAGCGTAGAGCCAACCAGCTGGAAATCTGTGCTCTGGTCCTTAGACAATTGCCTGCACACAAGTTCTACTTCCTTGTAGGCTACAGTGAAATGCTGCTGTCCCACTTTTACAAGTGTCCTGTTCGTCTGCACCTCCAGACTGTACCCTCCAAAGTTGTGTATAAATATATCTAGGGCACTTAAATGTGGGTAAGGAGTGAAATAAAAAATTAAGGAAGCTTGTCTGCTCATAGTACGGGCGCTTTTTTTTTCTTAAATTTTTATTAGTGAAACACCATAATGTACAGTTGTAGACTTAAAAATTTTTGTGCTTGGGTTTCAGTTATACAAAATCTGCTATTGAACTCAATAGATAGTATATGGGTCTTGCCTCACCATGTGTCTTGCCTACTCTTTGGCTAGAGTAGGGTTTCTTTGGGATTGGTTCTAAGGCTCCCAGAAAGACTCAGCTGTGTCATGTTTAGGTAATAGGTACAGGTCAATGACTGTCTTATGCCAGTGTATTTGGTACTTTACCTCCAGTCCTTTGGGTTTTTTTCTCAACATGGGAAAATCAGTTTTTGGTGATTATAATAGTCATTTTTGAAAAATACATGGGCATGTATTTAGCCATGAATCTCCTGTAGAGAGAACCGCGAACAATTCATTATATTTAATCTCCATATATACTCCCCACCCCCACCTCTGCAAAATACTTTAATGCACAACATTTATTAAACAAGATTTTAATGGAGCACCTATTCTGTACCAGATAGCTTTCTAAGTTTGACACCTATAATGAAGGAAAAGCATTTCAGAAGATGAAATCAGCAAAAGCCACATGGAGTGTGGAACAGGCATTGCTTGGAGCTTGACCGGGCCCCCCGCCTAGACCCTGACTCCAGTGTTTTTTATTCATAGTACCTTAGTCCTGACCGGATCTGTTTTATTTTGTGGTCATACCTGAGAATACTCAGCACTTACTCTTGGTCCTGTGTCTTGGCATCACTCTTAGTGGTGTTTAGGGGACAATGTGCTATAGCTGATATATGCGATTGAACTCAGATCAGTTTCCCAGCCACATGTAAAGCGAGTGCCTGACCCCTAATCTGTGTTACTGGCCCTTTTTAACTTTATTATTTTAATTTTATAAACTTGTTCACAATGATTTATTATATTCAATATCCCAACACCAATCCTACCACCATTACACCTTCTCACCACCATTATTATGAATTTTCCCACCATCCCCAAAGCTTGCCCCCAAAGCAGGATTTAAATAATTTATTTTGTATTCCTTGTTATAAATAATCCACTAAAAGTGATCCAAAAAAGTTTCTTTAGAGGAAAGTTGGGAAGATTGTTGTATCTCACATGGAACCATTGAGCTCTCGTACAAGATTGCTAACATGTTACAGGTTGAGCCTGTATCCTAATTTTTTTTTAATCAAATCGGTTGCCTACTACTTTACACCCCATCAGATGTGTGCTACTCTTTAAGTACATCAATGCTGTTGAGTATGAGATGTCACTCAAGGAATTCTGAAATTTTATATAGGGTGATTAGGTTCTGAAGGTTTTCGTCTGCTGGTTCTCTGTTGGGGCAGGTGGAAAGACTTACCTGTCCCTCTGAGGTGCCCTAGATAAGGCAGCCTGGTATGGAGTCCGGAGGCAACTCTGCAACTTGTTGCTCTCCCAATATTTGTGAGTCTCTGAATCATGGCTGTTAATGAGCTTATGTGGCACCAAAGGCAGTTTGTGAGCATGACTACCAGGCTCCTGGAAGAACAGGGAGATGGGAGGAGGTCACCAATTCCCAACTCCATGAGAGCCTGGAGATTTTGGTCAAAAATCTGCATACCCCATGTTAAGTGAAATGAGTCAAAGAGAGGGAGAGACATAGATTGCATTCATCTGGGGAACATAAAGTAACAAAATAGGAGACTAACACCCAAGAGTGGCCGAGATTAGTACCAGGAGTTTTCCTTCATGGCTTGGAGGCCAGCCACACATTCTAGTGGAAAAGGGAGCTCAGATAGAGAAAGGAGCACCAGATAAAGGGTGTTGGGAGGATCCTCCCAGGATGGGAGAAGCATGCTGAAAGTAGACTATAGACCAAACGTGATTGCCACTCAATGCCTTTTTTACAAACCACAGTACCCAAAAGGAGAGAGAGAACAAAAGGGAATACCCTGCCACAGAGGCAGGGTGGGATAGGGGGATGGGGTTGGGAGGAATACTGGGACCCGTGTTGGTGGAAAATGGGCACTGGTGGAGGGATGGGTGTATGATCATTGTATAATTGAAACCCAAGCACAAAAATTTGTAAATAAACAACTGTACCTCATGGTGTTTCACTAATAAAAATTAAAAAAACCTGCATACCCAAGTTTTTCAGCAGATGGATTCTCATACGTGAGGTTCGTCCTCAGCCTGTAGAGATCTGCCATGAGCATGGCGGCAGTTGAGTTCTAGATGATCTTAATGACAGGAAAGACATGATGATTACCACAATGAAAGTCAAGTACAAAATAGAATTTAATGAAATATATTTTCGATCCCAGAGTTGAAAGCTGATTTAAATAAGAATAGACATTATATTTAAATTATTTGTATTTCTTTATGTTAAAGGCGTAGGAGTCATCACAAATTGACTTACTGATTTATTTTCTAATAATTCCATTTGCTGGAAGATGGTTCCTCCACCCAGATCCCCCATCTTCCAGTATGTAGGCGTTACACCCACCAACTGCCCCCACCGCCGTGTAATTCCATCAACGACCAAGACCCAGAGACTATAAAACTCTGCTCCCGGAAGAGAACAGCGCAGTCTCCTGCCTCCGCGCCTGGCTGTCCTCACCCAGGCCCTTTGGAGGAGGGTGGGTTGAGTTTCCCTTCCCACTCCAAGGAAAGTCACAGCAGCTGAAGACCTCTGGTTACAGCCACAGCCATGCTTAAGACCACTCTCCACACGTTCGGACGAGCCACACACATGAAGGAACCAGCAGAGGAACCCAGGTGTGCAGGACCCAGGGCGTAGATCTCCAAGCCTGCTCGGACTCGGACTGGGTCCTCCTCCACCCAGATCCTCCATCTTCCAGTATATAGGCATTACACCCACCAACTGCCCCTGGCACCATGTAATCCCATCAATGGCCAAAACCCAGAGACTATAAAACCCTGCTCCCAGAAGTGTGCGGCCGCAAATGCAGCTGTGCGACGTCTTATTATCTAGTTCTTACTCTGGAGAACCTGGCAGGCTACCAGAAGTATCCTGCCCACACGGCAGAGTCTGGCAAATTCCCCGTGGTGTATTCATTATGCCAAAAACCAGTAACAATGATGAGTCTCATTCTCCTGACCCTGAAAGAGCCTCAAATGTCGCACTTTTTAAAATCTCAGGACTAGGACAAAGGAGGCGTTACTGGGGCCTGCTTGAGGCAATCGATGAACAACAGGATGACGGTAATACAGTGAATTTCATTTGCTATTTCGTTAAATTTTGTTGGAACAAGCAAAATGAAGTAAATATGTTATGTGCCTTCAGAGGGACAGGGTTGGGGGTAGGAGGGAACCTTTGGACATTGGTGAAGGGAAAGTTACACCAATGGTGGGATTGGTATTGGAACATTGTATGCCTGAAATAGCATTATTACTAGGAACTTTGCAAATAATTTTAAAAAATAGGAGGTTCTCGTATTACATTGTTTCAATAAAAATTTAACAGACACTAATTCTATTTGCCCCTAGTCCAATCTATTTTAGTGACCTGAATTTAATTTTTGAAACTTACTTTTATTGTAGTATAGGTAACAGGGCTGTAATCGTCTTCACATTCTTACAGCTTTGATACCGATTTAAAGAAATTCCTGGTTTAACAGCACCCAAAAGGAGAGAGAGAACAAAAAGGAATGCCCTGCCACAGAGGTGGGGAGATTGGGGTGGATGGAGGGGTGGGAGGGATATTGGGATCTTTGGTGGTGGAGAATGGGCAGTGGTGGAGGGATGGGTACTCGATCACTGTATAACTGAAACCCAAGTACAAAAAATTGTAAATCTACAACTGTACCTCATGGTGCTAATAAAAAAAAATCATGGTTTAAAACTTTTAAGCATGTTCTAAAAAGCACTGTCCTCCCATTGTTCATCAATTTGCTCAAGCGGGCACCAGTAACATCTTACAACAATTTGTGAGATTTGTTATTACTGTTTTTGGCATATCGAATACGTCACTGGGAGCTTGCCAGGGTTTGCCATGAGAATGAGATACTCTTGGTAGCATGCCAGGCTCTCTGAGAGGGGCGGAGGAATTGAACCCAGGATAGCCACGTGCAAGGCAAATGCCCTACCTGCTGTGCTATTGCTACACTCCAAAAAGACTATAAAGCAAAAAAAAAATATTTTGTAGCAAAGTAGTTTAAACAACCACTAGTATCTAAGGATTGAATTTTTACTTATTTGGTGCGACATCTATTCATGTTCAGGGCTTACTCCTGGCCCTACATTCCGGGATCAGTCCTGGCAGGTCTCAGGACCATCTGTGGTATTGGGAATTGAATACAGGTTGTTCATTTGTAGGGCCTTAACTTTTCCCATCTTTTTGGCTCAGTATAAAAATATTTTTTTGAAAACCCGCTTCCTCTGGGCTGGATAGTGTGTTCTTGTTTTTAGGGAGACAATTGAAGAGTTATTAGTTTGAAGAATTTGTCAGAGGCCTGAGTCCTAAAAGGCTCTGTCACAGAGCCTATTTTTCCAACTGTGCACAACTCTGATCGTTTTTTTTATTGTTACTTTTTGGGTCACACTCGGCGATGTTCAGGGATTACTCTTGGCTCTGCACTCAGGAATCACTCCTGGCAGTGCTCAGGGGACCATATGGGATGCCGAAGATCGAACCCGGGTCAGCCGTGTGCAAGGCAAACACCTTCTCCGCTGTACTATCACTCGGCCCAACTCTGATCTTTTTGATACACATTTCTTACCTGTATAATTAAGGTAATAAATACCCACTCTGTAATAGTGCCCTAATGATTAAAAGTTTCTTGTGCAGATTAACAGACGTCATTATTGCCAAAACTTTTTATTTTAATGTTTATTTTTTGTTAAATCACCATGAGATACAGTTCCGAAGCTTTCATGATCAGGTTTCAGTCATACAATGTTCCAACACCCATCCCTCCACCAGTATATATCCCTCCCACCACCAGTATCCCCCATATCCCTCCTGCCACGCACACCCCCAGCCTGTCTCTATCGCAGATACTCCCCTCCCTTTCTTCCCCCACCCCTTTTGGGCATTATGGTTTGCCAAAACTCTAATGGAATCATTTTAAAAGTTACAGATGGATTTTGAAATTAGGTTCCACTCTATTTTCTTGAAACTCATGAAAAGATGAGTGGTTTTGCCAATTAACAATGACAGACCACTTCAGGATTTTCTTTAAATACAGGCTTGAGGAAAGGTGACCCAGATACTCTAGGGTCAGAAAGTCCAACCAAGGATGAGCATCATAGCTGGGCATCAGGATATTCATTTCCTTCTGCAACTGGAGATTTTCAAAGATAGCTAAACATATCATAAAAATATCAAATATATGGTAGATAAATATTCTGGCTACAACCTTGTTGTAAACTGGGGGAGGAAAGACATTATTCCTATTTCATTTGCTCTACAAAGAAGTATAAAAAGGTTTTGGGGTTTTTTGTTTTGTTTTTCTAATCTGTACAGAACAGAAAATGTTATTTTTTTTAAAAAAACTTGTCAACTTTTTTAAAAGTCTTCATTTTCAGTCCCTTGAGGAAAAATAATTTCCAATTTGTGAAGATTATGTAAGGGGAAAATTCTAGACTTGGACAGAGGCATATATCTGAGATTTCCAACATACTTGTAACCCAAGGCCCTCCATACAATTAAATCTTATTTGAGGAAATAGAATATAAATAAAACATCTTTCCCCCCTTTTTTTTGTTTTTGTTGTTTTGGGGGCTACACCTGGTATTACCATAGGCCATGCTAGTGATTGAATCAGGGAGAACATGAAATGTCTTTTCAGAAAAAGGAAATATTTTAATCATGTAAATGTGGGAAAGTTAAATTTGGCTTTCAGAGATTCTGTAGCAGAAACTAATCCAAGCTCACATTCTAGACCTCTTGGAAAGAACCTGGGAGCTGGGAGCTCACCTAAATTTGGTGTGTGAAAATGAGCTGCGGATGTGGTTTAGAAATGATATGTGTGCCTTGCATGTTCAGTCCTTGGCAATGCAAATAAAGAAAACAACAACATAAAAACGAATTGGTGAAGTGAAGAAACCCTTGCAGTAGGTCTTTACCCACAACTTCTTTTTCCAGGGATACTCCTCCATCAGGAGTTCAGAATGGAGATTCTGCCCCTGGCGCCATGTAATCTCATTAACGGCCAAGATCCAGAGACTATAAAACAAAGCTCCCGGAAGAGTGTAATACGGAATCTCCTGCCCCCACGCTATGCTATCTTCACCAGGGCCCTCTCAGAGGCGGGTTGAGTTTCCCTCCCCGCCCCAAGCAGAGCCCCAGCAGCCGAAAACCTCCAGTACCCCAGCCACAACCATGGTCAAGGCCACTCTCCACATGTTTGGACAAGCCTCACGCATGAACTGACAGAGAAACACAGGTATGTGGGACCCGCTGAGATTTCCAAGTCTGCTTGGATCGGTACTGGGCCTCCTCCACCCAGATCCCCTGTTTTCCAGAAGCTAGGCAGTCACACCCACAAACTGCCCCCGGTGCCATGTAATCTCGTCAAAGGCCAAGATCCAGAGACTATAAAACAATGCTCCCAGAAGAGAGACAGTTTTTCCTGCGTCTCTCTTCGGTTCCTCCCCTTCTCCTCTTGGAGAGCCCGGAAAGATACCTAGAGTTGTAAGTCTACAACTGTACCTCATGGTGTTTCACTAATAAAAATTTTAAAAAAATAAAATGAAATGAAATGAAAAAAAAAGATACCTAGAGTATCCCGCCCACGTGGCAGAGTCTGCCAAGCTATCCGTGGCATATTTGATATACCAAAAATAGTAACAATAACAGGCCTCATTCCCCTGACCCTGAAAGAGCCCCCAATACAGCAGCGTAGGGAAGGACAAGTAAGAAGATACTGCTAAAATCTCAGGGCCAAACTAGGCTGCCAAAACAAAGAAGGACTAAATGACTGTTTATATTTTCAACGCATGTATGCTGGCATCAGAAGCATCCATCAAGGACCTGATGGTGCAAGTGCAGATCAATTTACAAGATGGTCAGACTTCTTTGTGAAGACCCTGAACAAATGGTTCGATGCTCTTCGTGTTCCCAGAGCGAGCAGACTCCATTGGGCTACACTAGCACTTGACAGGGACGAATAGAGACATTACTGGTGCCCACTCGAGCAAATGGATGAACAACAGGGTGGCAAGTGATACAAATGAAGTGATTTTTTTTTTTGCGTTTTTTTGGGTCACACCCAGTGATGCTCAGGGGTTTCTCCTGGCTCTGCCTCAGGAATTACTCCTGGCAGTGTTGGGGAACTATTATGGGATGCTAGGAATCGAACCAGGGTCAGCCGCCTGCAAGGCAAACGCCCTACCCACTGTACTGTCACTCCAGCCCCGATAGGTGCCAGTTCTAACAGCACACTATAAATGAAAATTTTAAAAAATTATAAGCTATCTGAGATCAGCACCAGGAGGATTACTCCATAGCTTAGAGGCCAGCTGGGTATTCTAGGGGAAAGGGCAGCTCAGATAGAGAAGGGAGCACCAAATAAAGGTTGTTCGGTGGATCCTCCCAGGAGGGGAGATGCATGTTGAAAGTAGACTATGGACTGAACATGTTTGACACTCAATGCGTCTTATGCAGAAAGGAGAGAGAGAACAAAAGGGAATGCCCTGCCACAGAGGCAGGGTGGGGTGGGGGGATGGGGGTGGGAGGGATATTATCCATGGTGGTGGAAAATGGGCACTGGTGGAGGGATGGGTATTTGATCATTGTATAATTGAAACCCAAGCACAAAAATTTGTAAATCTACAACTGTACCTCATGGTGTTTCACTAATAAAAATGAAAATTAAAAAATTTATAAGCTATCCAGGTATCCATTTGTCTTTAAGGCAAGATATGATCAGGGAAGTGTTTGAATGGACGCAGCAGCCTAGCCCCACTCCTCCCCTCCCATACTGCTGGAAGCTCCAGTAGCCACACAGACACACTCCACACAGACACCACCATGTAAGCAAAGGCCCAGGTCCAGAGCTTCATCACTAACCTCGGAAGCTGATCATCAACTTCTGTTAAAGGTCAAAATGGACAAAGCAAAAGAGAAAGAAGAGAAGGAATTGTCAGGACAAAAAAAATGAGACTGAAAAATTTTGAAGACTGAGATTTGAAAAAAAAAAAAGAAAAAAGACTCATTAAAAATGATCTGAGTAGGTATGGTGCTGCCAGCAGGTCAATCTGGACCTGTGAGGCAAGTGCATCAGCAGCCTGATGGTGCCTTCAAACTTCCAGATACCCCAAAATTGCTGTTGTCCCTTTGGCCAGATCCCAAAAATGTGGGGCAAAGTTTACCAAGAAAGGAAACGGCCAAAAGTTAGGTATGTAGGAGACACACCCACAAACCACCTTGGGCTCAGCTATATAATTGGAGGCATGGCCTCTCTGGTTCCTGATCTAACTGCTTAATGGCCATGATCCCAGAGACTCAGAAACAAATCTCAAAACCTAACTGCTTTTGGCAGAAATGCGTCCATCCCTGCAGTAGGTTACCGGCACTGGGCCACCCCAGGTGGGAATATATTTCGTGCCTTGGCCTGTTCCTCCTGGTGGCCTGGTGGCCACCATCCTCCAGAGGCCACTGGACAATCGGGTTTGGGCTCTCAGTGACAAGACATGCGGGGCCTCACGGGATGGGGGTGGAACTGGTCCTTTCCTCCCCACCCCAACAAGACCCCAAGTCATCGCCCACAAACAGCCTCTCTGGCTCCTTGATCAAGCTGATTAATGGCCATGATCCCAGAGACTTAGAAATCTAGAAACCCAGCAGCTGTTGGCAGAAATGCGTCTGGTCCCTGCAGTAGGTTACCGGCACTGGGCTAACCCAGGTGGGAATAGGTTTCGTGCCTTGGCCTGTTCCCCCTGGCAACCCGGTGGCCGCCATCCTCCAGAGGCCACTGGACAGTCTGGGCTCACAGTGACCAGACACAAGGGGCCTCACGGGATAGGGGTGGAGCCGGCCCTTTTCTCCCCACCCCAACAATACCCCAAGTCGCCGCCCACGAACAGCCTCTATGGCTCCTGATCAAGCTGATTAACGGCCATGATCCCAGAGACTCAGAAACAAATCTAGAAACCCAGAGGCTTTTGGCATAAATGCATCCAGACCCCACAGTAGGTTACTGTCGCCAGGCCACCCCACGGAGGAAAGGGTACTGTCCCTCTGCCGCTCCCCCTAGGCGGCTCGGTGGCTGCCATCCTCCAGAGGCCATTGGACAGTCAGGTTTAAGCCCTCAGTGACGAGACACATGGGGCCTCACAGGATGGGCGTGGAGCCGGCCCTTTCCTCCCCATCCCAACGAGACCCCAAGTCGTCGCCCATGAACGGCCTCTCTGGCTCCTGATCAAACTCCTTAACAGCCATTATCCCAAAGACTCAGTAACAAATCTCGGAACCCAACAGGTTTTGGCAGAAATCCCTACAGATTTAATTGTTAAAATTTCAGAATTTCAAAATTGCGCGGCCACTACTGCAGCCACGTGACATCATATGTTATTCTTAACCAGCAATAGAAAACAAATTGTCTACTGTTGCCTTTTCAGCAGATCTGAGTGTTGGGGTAAAATCCCAAATAATAATGGTGGGTCTGGTGTCAAAATATTGAATGTAATCAAAGTAGAGAGAGAGTAATGTGGAAATCACCTGCCCTATAGGTAGGGGGAGGGCAAGGGATGGGGGTATACTGGGGTTTTGGGGGGTGGAGAATGGGCACTGGTGAAGGTACGGGTGTTTCATTGTATGACCGAGAATTAAACCCGAAAGCTTCGTAACTGCTCTCACAGTGATTCAATAAATAAAATTACCAAAAAAAAGAATTAAAAAAAAGTAAGGTGGAGTTCATGCCCAATTCAATCAGCTAATCAGTGGCTAAATAAATAGCAGTACTCCTACATTTAAAAAAAATGATTTGAGTTGGAAAGAAATGGGGACCAGTGACCAAGATATAAAAGTCCACAGAATGGGAAAAATTATTTACCCAAACCCATCTGATAAGGAGTTAACATTAAAGATAACAAGGAACTGGTAGAACTTTACGAGAAAAAAAATCCAACCCCATCAAAAATGGGGAGAACAGAAACTTCCTCAAAGAAAATTCAGATGGCCAAAAAGCACATGAAAAAATGCTCTAATCATTAATCATCAGAGAAATGCAAGCCAAAACAATAACGAGATACTATCTCACACCACAGACACATAAAAAAAAAAAAAAACCCAAGAACAACCAGTACTGGTGCGTTCAGGGAGAAAGAGACAACTATTGTAGGAGGGACTGGTGACTGATCCAGCCTTTTTGGAAAACAATTTGGATATTGCTCAAAAAACTACAAATTGAGCTTCCATATGACCAGTGTGTATTGAATACACAATAAATAAGTGTGACTGCTCTTTTGCCATGTGTGTTCAGTGGCCATGAGCCGCTTTCCCACCACAGCCTGCAACCATTGCCAACAGACACATGAAGGAGGAAATAGGGTCGCCAAGCTGGTTGGTGATCAGTCACCATTTATTCCAAGCTGCATCCCGCTGTTTATCCCAATCTCCCTGCACAACTATTCCAGTCTCACTGCACACCCCATTCCAGCCTCACACTGCCCCTCATTTCTGTCTCCTGTCCCTCATCATGCCACTCTCACTGCGCTCAGTCTTGCAGCCTAGTCTAGAGCCCACCCTCCAACGATTGAGGGTAGCAGTAACACCTAGGTCAGATAGCACAATCAACATACACGTAAAGCCCTTCCCTTCCTTCCAGGGAAGCTCTACTAAAACAACTTGGCTTACAGAAAGGTCCAATCACATAAAGTTCAGCATTGTTGGCCTATCACTTTTGCTATTCGGCTTTGTCCT
The DNA here is from genome assembly GCF_029834395.1 of Sorex fumeus. Taxonomy (NCBI): domain Eukaryota; kingdom Metazoa; phylum Chordata; class Mammalia; order Eulipotyphla; family Soricidae; genus Sorex; species Sorex fumeus. The sequence goes on along the minus strand of NW_026606077.1, from coordinate 14,980,530 downwards.
GGTCCAATCTCAATCAAGGCTAGATGCTGCAGTTACAATGGCTTGCTAAGTGTATTTGACAGTTTCTGTGTCTTGGGCACATGTGATTAGGAGGTCAAGTGAGGCTCAAGGCTGGACACCTGATGCTGACACCCTGTTCTTGCCAACTTTGCCCAGATACTCCCTTCTGCAGGGCTTCACTTTAGGACCGCTTTGCAAGGTCGGGTCTTATCTGCCCCAGTGCCCATCGGCATACTCCACTGACTATGTCAATAGTTGGAAATGATTGCTCTGGACAAGAACTGAGTGTTGAAAGTAGATAAAGGGATGTACATAATAACCTTTCAGTATCAGTATTGCAAACTATAATGCCCAAAAGGTGAGAGAGAAAGAAGAGAGAGAGAGAAAGAGAGAGAGAGGAGAGAGAGAGAGAGAGAGAGAGAGAGAGAGAGAGAGAGAAAGAAAATGCCTGTTATAGGGGTAGGTGGGAGTCTGGGGGTGGTGAGATGGCTGGAGAGAAACCGGACATTTTTGGTGGGAAATGTATAATGGTGAAGAGATGGGTGTTGGAACATTGTATAACTAAAACCCAATCATGAACAACTTTGTAACTGTAACTTTGTAACTGTATCTCACTGTGATTTTTAAAAAAAAATCTTGAGTTAGAAGGTGGAGAAAAACTTAAAGTTCATAATCAAACTTTTGAATACTAAAAAACCAAACTTAAAAAATTCAAACTTCAAAAAAAAATTCAAACTGATAACTTTTGTATCTAGGCCAGAAGTGTCATGAAATACCAGAACTAATTTTATGATTAAGTGAAAAGTGTGATTATGACCTAAACAGTCATTGAAACACAAAGAAATCTTGGCCACTGAGAGATGTTTTTAGAACATAAACCTTTTCATAGCCATCTCTATTATAAGCACTATAGAATGTATTGAGCTTGTTACGTGCCTCACAAAAGGGCTGGCATGTCACTCTAGTTTTCAGAGTTTGGTGTATGGACTAGTGAAATCCCTTCCATTCACAGAGGATTCTCTCCTGTGCATGGTTTGGTTCACATTTGTGTGCCAATAGAAATCCCCTCTGATAAGATAGATCGTATTTAGAACATGCTGTGTTCTAACAGTATTTTAATTTCTGTTATTTTTATATCCAGGGACATTAAAGAAACTAAATGCATTTTTGTGCTTCTCCTATCTGTATTGTTCAATAGCATTTAATATTCTATCATATTGTGATAAAATAGCTTGAGAACCCAATATACATGTATACATGCACACATGTACACACACACATCCAAATTCATGTAGATGTATTTCTAGGTCTCTAAGTTAAAATGATTTAGAAGCAGATATCTTAAAAAACAATAAGCATATCTGTGTACAAATATCAACTCCAAAATACCATTTGCTGAACTGTTGGGGTATGTAAATTGTAATAATGATTAAGAAAAATCATATGAAACTTCCTCAAAAATTAAAAAACTTCTATATACTCCTGCAATTCCACTTCTAGGTATTTATTGCATAGGAAACAATCACATAAATCTGTTCACATTAATGTTCTTTTTTTGTTTGATTGAATATACAGAATTGGAATTGTGTGTGTGCTTAAAACTAATAACTTAGAGACACGAAATATAAAATATATACAAAAATTTCTGCAGGATCTCCTTGTTAAAAGGGGAGAAATGGTGACCTATGTACCTTTCCCTATAATTATAGTATGAAATTGTTATCAAGGTTTTGAAAACAAAGCAAATTAAAAATCAATTATTATAGTTATAAATCTGGCAATTTGGGTTATTAAATGACAGTTCCTAGAAAAGAAATAAATTTATATTCCATAAAGAAAAAAATAGTTCTTCTTTAAAATAGGGTGTTAAATATATGGTAAGAGTTTTCAAGAGAAGTCATAAGCGAAGAAAAGAATGAGCCAAGCCAGTGTATTGATGATGCTTTGCTGATGCAAAAACTCCATTTTCTAGGGTTACATATACTATATATATACTAAATATCATATTTCTTAATAATTAAAAATATTTTCTGCCCTGTTCTATCTTCTCTTTCTGGGAATCTCAGGAGAATATTGTTTAAATTTATCCTATTCATAACTAGCATCTGCTTTCTTAACTCTAACATTCTGATATTATTTTTCTCCGTGAAGAAATAATTTCAAGAGATCTGCCTTTAGGTTCTTTTCTCTGCCTGATTTGAAATGCTGTTAGAAGCTATTACATTTTCCCTTTCATTCACTGCATACTTGAGTCTAGAATTTGGCTCTCATTTTTCTTTTCCTCTTCTTTTCACACTAGGTAGTGGTTAGAGCCCCCTGGGGCTACACTGGTAGTCTCTTGGAAGGATGGGGTGTCCATGAGAATTAAACTCAGGGCCTTATACACCAAGGCATACACTCTATCAATTGAGCACAGGCCAGGTCCCCTTTTTTTGTTATTAGAAATATGTCATCATTGAAGTGGAGGTGGTGTAGTTGCCGACCATCTATCTTCACTCCCATTCCTTCCCATTACAGTCATTGTATGATGTTCTGGAGGGTGGCACTGAAGAGTTTTGGTGAAATGGTATTATCCTGCCAAATCCTCTCTTTACGTCCATGATCACTTCCTTGTAGAATGGTGAGATCCTGGTGGTGAATCCGTAATACAGCTCAAGGAGGATCCTGATGTACTGAGTTTGAATGCTCTGTTCGGCGAGGACTTTGATGACCGCTTCCATCTCAACAGAATCAAAGGCCTTCTTTAAATTGATGAATGTTAGACAGAGTGACATCTTGAACCCTTGAGAAACCTCAAAGAGCTCAGTCACCGTGTGGATATGGTCGATCGTGCTGAATCCTTTGCAGAACCTGGCTTGCTCGCATGGTTGTCCTTCATCTAATGTTTTGCCAATCCTATTCAGGATGACTCGAGTGAACAACTTGCAGACAATGGACAACAGGCAGATCAGGCAATAGTTGCCGATGTCATGGATGTCTCCCATGTCTCCCTTCTTGTACAACAGAATGGTCCTGCTGGTTTTCCATTGGGACGGAACCTTGCATTCAGACAGGTAGCATGTCTGAAGCCAAGCCAGTGTATTGATGAGTACTAACAATAAACAGAGATAAAGTCACTCCTTCAGGGAAGTTCTAGGAGATTAATTCAAGGACAAAATCTCATGTGAGGATTCAGTACTCCAGATTATTAGGACATCTGCTCAAGGGCGGTGTATCGTTTTCTCCTTTCCTAAGCTAGTAATCCATTTAAACAATCATAGTAAATTTACTTATAATATTCCTAGCCATTTTGTATGAACACAGTAAGATATATATTAAGCTTAAAGGTTAGATCTTCATGGGGACATCTTTCTATATACTGCAGACCACAGTCCTCAGGTCAGGTTAGTCTTTCCTAATTCCAGCAGGGTCCTTATTCAGTTATTTATATTTAGGTCGTGACAGAATTTGTTCTGTGACCATTCTCTTAACTTACTATATTTATGGTGCATAGTTTGTGACCTTTCAATACAGTTTGCCCTGGGCTCATCCAGTTTCTTCATTGGAACCCAGCTTTTGGAGTGCTTTTAGAGTCGAACAAAGGGCAACTGAGGCTTAAGTCAAGTAAATATGGATGCCCAGGAGTAAATATTATTTTGGAGTCAGTTAACTCCCGTGTTACAAAGCATATTGTGAACTGTCCTCCTTTGTCTATACAAAATGGACATCGCTAAACCACGCAAATGACAAAAAGGAAAAAGAAAGCAATATAGAATTATCAGTGCTTGATGGAATTGAGTGTGCCTCAGGGGCATTATTGTGGGAGTAACTCAATAAGGGCTGGAGCAATAGCACAGCGGTAGGGCGTTTGCCTTGGCCGAACCAGGGCAGCCTGGCCAAGCCAGGTTCGATTCCTCTGCCCCTCTCGGGGAGCCCGGCAAGCTACCGAGAGTATCTCGCCTGCATAGCAAAGCCTGACAAGCTACCCGTGACGTATTCAATTTGCCAAACACAGTAACAACAAGTCTCAAAAAATGGAGATGTTACTGGGCCCGCTCAAGCAAATCGATGAACAATGGGAGGACAACTCAATAAATCTTAAGCTCCCTGCAGGAAGAGCAAGGACAACCCAATGTTATCCAACATATTACATATGATCTTTATTCATTTGTTGTTGGGGGTTTTGATTCTTTCCATATCCAGGCCTTTTTACTACAAATTTCTATAAACAAAAGTGTGCATATATCTTTTCAAATTAATTTTTTTTATTTTGAGTTATATGCCAAGAAGTGGAATGGCTGGGTCATATGAGAATTTTTTTTAAGAAAAAAATGATCTTTTCCATAAGAGCTGGGCTAGATGACATTCCCACCAACACTCAATAAAATATTCTTTTATCACCTATTATCACCTACCCTGTGCTTTCTCAGGGTACACATTGTTCTCACTGTTACAGAATGGTACCAGACTATTTTCTTTTTTTTTCAAGTTACACATAGCAATGCTCAGGACTTACTCCTGGCTCTGTGCTCAGGGATTACTTGGGACTTGGGAACCATATATGCTGCTAGGGATTCAACTGAGTTGGGCACATGCAAGACAAATACCTTACCCACTGTGTTACGTCTTGCACACCAATGCCAGATTGTTTTGATGTCTATTTCTCTGATAGTATGTGACCATCTACACTTTTAAATATGTCAACTGACCATCTGTATATTTTCTATAGAGAAGTGTCCATTTCTTCTCCCTCTTTTTTTTATATGGGATCATTGTTTTCTGTTCTTGAGTTTTGTGAGTGCTTATATAACTTGGATATTAGCCCTTTATATGATGCATTATGTGCTAACATTTTCTCCCATTCATGGATGTCTTTTTATTTTTAGCTCAAATTTTACTTGCCATACATAAATTATAATTGGATATAGTCTCAATGGCTTATTTTGGTACTATTGATAATGAAGTAAAATCATTGAAAGTTAATATCTTGGAGTGTTGTGCTCATTTGCTCAATATATTTTATGGATTCTGATATAATCTTTAAACCACTTTGAATTGACTTGTGAATGGTTTATAGTTTTATTTATTTGTTTTTGCTTCCAGTTTTCTCACCACCACTTTTTTTCAACTTTTCAAATTTGTACATTTATTTTTTTCTTTACTAAAATTTTTTAATTGAATTATCACAAGATACATAGTTACAAAGTTGTTCGTGGTTGGGTTTCATTCACTCAATGATCCAGCACCTATCCCTTCACCAGTGTACATTTCATACCATCAAATGTCCCCAGTTTCTCTCTTGCCACCACACCCACCGCCCACTGCCACCCTGCCTGCCTCTGTGGCAGGCACTCTTTTTCTGTCTGTCTCTCTGTCTCCTCTCTCTCTCTCCCTCTCTCTCAGCATTATGGTTTCCAATACAGATACTGAAAGAGTATCATGTATATCCCTTTACCAACTTTCAGCTCTCAGTTCTTGTCCAGAATAATTATTTCCAGCTATTATTCTCCTAGTGGTCCCTTCTCTATCCCTCTGCCCTCCCCCCACCCTTCTACTTTTTGCAGACTTCCATCCATGAACCAGTTTTCCTGGCCCTTCTTTCTACTGTCCTTGGGTATTTATCTCATATTACCATTTTTTTTCTTTTGGGGCCACACTTGGTGATGCACAGGGGTTACTCCTGGCTCTGCACTCAGAAGTTACACCTGATGGTGCTCAGGGGACCATATGGGATGCTGGGGATCGAACCCGGGTTGCCTGCATGCAAGGCAAACGCCCTACCCGCTGTGCTGTCTCTCCAGTCCCTCATATTACCATTTTTTATATCCCACAGATAAGTGCAATAATTCTATGTCTGTCTCTCTTCTTTTGAGTTATTTCTCTCATCATGACACACAGCGGTAGGGCATTCGCCTTACAAGCGGCCAACATGGCTGACCCAAGTTCGATTCCTCCGCCCCTCTCGGAGAGCCCGGCAAGCTACCGAGAGTATTCGATATGCCAAACACAGTAACAACAAAGTCTCCAATGGAGACGTTACTGGGCCCGCTCGAGCAAATCGACGATCAACGGGAGGGCCTTTACCTTACCTTATCCATCTCCATTCACTTATAAGTAAATTTTATGACTTTGTTTTTCATGATTCACCACCATTTCTTGAAGAGGATTTATATATTCCACTTCATGCATCCATGTACTTTGTCATAGATTAACTTTCTATAAATCTGAGTGTTTAATCTAAATTCTATTACATTTATCTGAGAGTCTCTATTCTAGGACCACACAATTTTGGCTAATATAGCTTTAGAGTATAATTTTAAGTCAAGAAATGAAATACTTTTTTTCCCTCAAAATTACTTTGACTATTTGTATTTATCATACAAATTGTATTTTGTTCTAAGTCTTTGAAGAGCATCAATGATATTTAGATGGAATTTGTATTGGATCTGAATTATTCTTTGTGTATGTTGGTCGAAGGAGACGGTGGTCCAATCCCGTTCGAAATTCTACTTCACAGAGCGGGGAGAAAGGGCTGCAAAGTTCAAAAAGAGAACTCCCAGAATGACCACCAACTGGGAACTCTTTGGTACTATTGCAGCAACAGGTGAAGATGCCATTGTTGACAACATTGACGAGGAATACGATCGACTGGTTCAGCACCTCCATGAATGTGCAAGGAACGCCAAGAGAGAGATAGCCACAAAAAATCGCCTATCTTTGAAAACTCTTGAGCTAATTCACCAGCGTGGTTTGGCGCATGCCTCAGGCAACCTCAATCTAACATCCAAGCTCACAAAGCAGTGCAGAGATGCGATCAAGGAAGACCTCAAAGAGAGAAGAGCAGAAGTACTGGTAGATGCGGCAGAAGCCGGGAAAAGTATTCGTAAGGCCCGCCTGTCCTTCGCCAACTACAAGACCAAGATGACTGCCCTCTGAGGTCCTGATGGATCCATCACATCCTCCAGAACAGCAACGGAGAAGATTATCCATGACATCTACTCAAATCTCTTCGATAGCCATGTCCACTTGCCGACATACCAAATTCCACAGGATGGATATGTCATTCCCAATGTTCTCCCTTCCGAAATCCGACACGCCATTTCATCGGGAAAGAAACAAACAGCACCCGGCCCAGACAAGGTCAGACCTGAACACCTGAAGAACCTGCCGTCAGTACTCATCAATACACTGGCTCGGCTCTTCACTCGCTACCTGTCTGAATGCAAGGTTCCGTCCCAATGGAAAACCAGCAGGACCGTACTACTGTTCAAGAAGGGAGACATCCATGACATTGGCAACTATCGCCCGATCTGCCTATTGTCTGTCATCTACAAGTTGTTCACTCGAGTCATCCTAAATAGGATTCGCAGAACACTAGATGAAGGACAACCATGCGAGCAAGCCGGGTTCCGCAAAGGATTCAGCACCATCGACCATATCCACACGATAACCAAGCTCATTGAGGTTTCTCGGAAGTTCAAGATGCCGCTCTGTTTAACGTTCATTGATTTAAAGAAGGTCTTTGATTCTGTTGAGACGGAAGCGGTCATTGAAGCCCAAGCAATCAGGGCATTCAAGCCCAATACATCAGGATCCTCCGTGAGCTGTATTGCGGATTCACTACCAGGATCTCACCGTTCTACAAAGAAGTGATCGTTGATGTCAAGAGAGGGGTGCGGCAGGGTGATACCATTTCACCAAAACTCTTCAGTGCCACCATCGAGAACATCATGCGACCACTGGAATGGGAAGGAATGGGAGTGAAGATAGATGGTCGGCAACTACACCACCTCCACTTTGCTGATGACATTGTTTTAATAACACCAAACATCAGCCAAGCGGCACAAATGCTGGCCAACTTTGACCGTGAGTGTGGAAAGGTAGGACTACAGCTGAATCTTACGAAGACAATGTTTATGAGAAACAGCCTCGTTCCTGATGCCCCATTCGCTCTCAACGGAACGACCATCTCCGAATGCAACAGCTATGTGTACCTAGGTCGAGAGGTCAACATGACAAATGACCTGGCACCTGAGCTGCGCAGGAGGAAGAGAGCGGCTTGGAACGCCTTCAAGAACGTCGAAGAAATAGCTAAGAGGACGAAGAACCTCCGGCTCCGGGCACATCTCTTTGATTCCACTGTTCTTCCTGCATTAACATATGCCTCAGAGACCTGGGCCCTACGCAAACAGGATGAGAACGCTATTCAGGTCTCCCAAAGAAGAATAGAAAGAGCTATGCTTGGAATGTCACGTTTCACTCAAATGAGAGAAAGAATCCGGAGTTTCGACATCCGTCGACGATCAAGAATCAGGGACGCTGTCTCGTTTGCCAAGGTGTCGAAAATCAGATGGGCTGGTCATGTAATGAGATTTAAAGATGACCGCTGGACTAGAGCTGTTACCGACTGGATTCCACGGGATGTCAAAAGACCGCGTGGCCGCCCACCTACCAGATGGTCAGACTTCTTCGTCAGGATCATGAACGATCAGTTTGAGGCCCTTCATGTTCCCAGAGCGAACAGATGCCATTGGGCTACACTAGCACGCGACAGGGACAAATGGAGACGTTACTGGCGCCCGCTCAAGCAAATCGACGACTAACGGGAAATTAAGTGATTAAGTGATTAAGTGATGTTGGTCATTTGACAGTGTTAATTCTAACAATCTATAAACATGTTATATTTTTCCATTTCCTTCCATTTCTTTTTAAAAAGTGACATGGTATTTTATATCCTATGCTAAGTTGATTTGCTAAGTTGATTCCTAGTTTGGGATTTGCATATTGCTTGCCTTTTGTGTAGCTGGTACAAGTTCAATCCCCTGAGGCCCCCCCGCCATGAGTGATCTTCAAGCACTAAGAACCACAGGATATTGTCCCCAAAATCAAAAATTATTTTTCTTTGCAGGTTTAGTAGAACTCAGCAGTAAGCCCATCTATACTTTTATTTTTGTTCTTGGGAATATTTTAAATAAGTCAATTTCCTTTTTCATGATACATCTATTCAAATTTTCTATTTCATTCAATCTTTGGAGGATGTTTGATTCTAAGAATTTGTAACTTTTCATCTCTGATCAATTTGGAATTTGTTAAGAATTGCATTTTTATTGCTTTGTATAGATTTTTTTGTTTCTATATCATTAATTTTTATTTTTTTTTTATTTCCTTCTTTGTACTTCGATTACACTTGAATAGATGTGGCTCACTACCGGCAGTTTCTATCTTTGTTGTCTATGCACCAACATCCAATTATGGTGAAGGAGAAATTGAGATGTTCCATATGGAGCTGGAGAAGTTCTATAAAGAAGACCACACCTTCTACAAGATCATTGTCGGTGATTTTAATGCCAAGATAGGACCAAGAAGATCAGCCGATGAACTCCACATCGGGACCAATGGCCTAGAATGGAACGAACGGGGTGAAAGACTGTCTGAGTTCATCATGTCAACCAAGACCATCCATGGTAACTCACAGTTCCAAAAGGCTGAATCTAAACGTTGGACATGGGAGTCTCCCGGTGGACGGTTCCACAATGAAATAGACCACATCATATTCAATCAGCGGTTTTGCCTAAACAAAGTTGCTGTTGTCCCAAAATTCCAAATGGGATCGGACCACCATCTCCTTCGTGAAAAATTCTACCTCACAGAATGGGGAGTAAAAAATGCAAAGTTTAAGAAGAGAACTCCCAGAACGACCACCAACTGGGAGCTCTTTGGCTCTGTTGCGGCAACATGGGAAGATGTCATCATTGACAACATTGACGAAGAATACAATCAAACGATTCAGCACCTCCATCGTTGTGCGAGGGATGCCAAGAGAGAGATAACCACAAAAAAAAACGCCTTTATTCAAACACTCTTGAACTTATTCGCCAACATGGCTTGGCACATGCCTCAGGCAACTGCAAGCGAACATCCCAGCTGGCAAAACAGTGCAGAGAAGCGATCAAGGATGACCTCAAAGACAGGAGAGTAGCAGTGCTGGTAGATGTGATGCGGCAGAAACCGGGAAAAGCATTCGTAATGCCCGCCTGTCCTTCACCAACTACAAGACCAAGATGACTATCCTCCGACATTCTGATGGATCTATCACATCTTCCAGAAGGGCAATGGAGATTATTCATGACTTCTACTCAGATCTCTTTAATAGCCACATCCACTTGCCCACATACCAAATTCTGCAGGATGGATATATTGTTCCCAATGTTCTCCCTTCCGAAATACAACACGCCATCTCGTCGGTAAAGAAACAAACAGCACCTGGCCCAGACAAAGTCAGACCTGACCACCTGAAGAACTTACCATCAGTACTCATCAATACACTGGCTCGGCTCTTCACATGCTACCTGTCTGAATGCAAGTTTCCATCCCAATGGAAAATCAGCAGGACTGTACTACTATACAAGAAGGGAGATATCCACGACATTGGCAACTATCGCCCTATCTGCCTATTGTCTGTCATCTACATACTGTTCACTTGAGTTATCCTGAATAGGATTGACAGAACACTAGATGAAGGACAACCATGCGAACAAGTCGGGTTCCGAAAAGGATTCAGCACCATCGACCATATCCACACAATAACCAAGCTCATTGAGGTTTCTCAGGAGTTCAAGATGCTGCTCTAATGTTTATTGATTTAAAGAAGGCCTTTGATTCTGTTGACATGGAAGCGATCATCGAAGCCCTAGCCAATCAGGGTGTACAAACTCAATACATCAGGATACTCTGTGAGCTCTATTATGGATTCACTACCAGGATCTCACCATTCTACAAAGAAGTAATCATCCATGTCAAGAGAGGAGTTCGGCAGGGTGATACCATTTCACCAAAACTCTTCAGTGCCACCCTCGAGAACATCATGCAATGACTGGAATGGGAAGGAATGGGAGTGAAGATAGATGGTCGGCAACTACACCACCTCCGCTTTGCTGATGACATTGTTCTAATAACACCAAACATCAGCCAAATGGCACAAATGCTAACCGACTTCGACTGTGAGTGTGGAAAGGTCGGATTACAACTGAATCTCACAAAGACAATGTTCATGAGAAACAGTCTTGTTCCTAATGTTCCATTCACTCTCAATGGAACCACCATCTCCAAATGCAACAGTTATATATACCTAGGTCGAGAAATCAACATAATGAATGACCTGGCACCTGAGTTACACAGGAGGAAGAGAGCAGCTTGGAATGCCTTCAAGAGCATTAAAGAAATAACTAAGAGGACAAAGAACCTCCAGCTCCAAGCACATCTCTTTGATTCCACTGTTCTTCCTGCATTAACATATGCCTCAGATACCTGGGCCCTACGAAAACAGGATGAGAACGCTATTCGGGTCTCTCAAAGAGGAATCAAAAGAGCTATGCTTGGAGTATCACGCTTCACTCAAATGAGAGATAGAATCCGGAGTTCCGATCTCCGTCAATGCTCAAGAATCAGGGACGCTGTCTCATTTGCCAAGGCATCAAAAATCAGATGGACTGGACACGTAATGAGGTTTAGAGATAACCACTGAACTAGAGCTATTACTGACTGGATTCCACGGGACATCAAAAGATCGCGTGGACGCCCACCTACAAGATGGTCAGACTTCTTCGTCAAGACCCTGAATGATCGGTTTGAGGCTCTGCATGTTCCTAGAATGAACAGATGCCATTGGGCTATGCTAGCACGCAACAGGGATGTATGGAGACGTTACTGGCACCCGCTCGAGTAAATCGATGAGTAACGGGGTATCAAGTGATCAAGTGATGTACTTTGGAATTTATTTGCTGTTCTTTCCTAGTTTCTCAAAATGTGTCATAGAGTTGATGGAGATTTCTGTTTCCTGATATAAACTTGTATTTCCATGAATTACTTCATAAGTTGTTACTGTGTGCAAGCCGGGCTGGAGCAATAGCACAGCGGTAGGGCGTTTGCCTTGCATGCAGTCAACATGGCCGACCCGAGTTCGATTCCTCCGCCCCTCTTGGAGAGCCCGGCAAGCTACCAAGAGTATCTCGCCCGCAGGGCAGAGCCTGGCAAGCTGCCCGTGACGTATTCGATATGCCAAACACAGTAACAACAAAGTCTCCAATGGAGACGTTACTGGGCCCGCTCGAGCAAATTGATGATCAACAGGAGGGCCTTTATTTATTATTACTTCATAAGTATTGTTTTTGTTGTTTTGTTGTATCCCACAATCTATGAATTTTGTCTCTCCATTCACAATTGCTTCTAGAAATCTTTTTCTTCTTTCATTTCTTCTTATACTCAATAGTAATTGAACAATATATTGTTTCATTTCTAAATGTGTAGCCAGACTGTGGTTACTGAACCCCAGGAATATAAGATAGTTTCCTGGCACCGAGGGCAACAAATTTTCAAAGATTCACACAAGCAGCATGACCGAGACAAATCACACACATGGGCTCATAATCAGATGACAAAGTTTATTAGGGGAGGACAGTGGTTATATAGGGGCAGAAAAGGATGCATTGTATGTGGATCATGAGACAGGAAGCCAAAGATGAATTCTATGTTTACATGAACTAGATGGGACAGAATGTCACTAGGTGTCACAGAATTTTCATGAGCCAATGCTGAGGTGGAACAATAAGATTTACAGCCACTACAGATGTTGGCTCTCTGTAATTGCAAACCCCAGCCACAGGCAGTCTCAAGGCCATTTAGCCATGCTAGGGAACGTTGGTTCCCCTGGCAAGAGCTCACCCTCCTCAAGGCCAGGGTTCAGGGATTTCCCTGCACAAGCCCTATGGTCTAGATGTTCAGGGAGCTGCACCAGGATGAACTTTTAACATAAATGTTTAAGTTTTCTCAGCTTTGTTTCCATCGCTAATTTCTACTTTCATAGCATCATGGTGTGAAAAGTTACTTGATATGATTTTTATTTTTATTATTAAAATTTTTCCCAGCATAGTCTGTCCTGGGGAATGTTTCATGAGCACTGGCTTGACTTTTGACTTTCTTTGGGTGAAGAGTAGATTACTATAATCTATTTTCTTCTAATTCATCATTTAGGGTCTTGTTTCTTATTGATGCTCTGTCTCATTGATCTACTCAATGATAAAAAATGATATGTTAACATATCCCACTACAAATATGTTATTGACATATTTGGATCTGTTAGAAATTGCTTTTGATTTTATTTTTAGCTTTTTTCTTATTAAAAAACTGTGATTTACAATTGATAGTTGAGTTTTAATCATATAATATTTCAATACCAATCCCACCACCAGTATCAACTTCCCTCCACTAGTATTCCCATATTTCTTCCCACACCAAACCCTATCCTATCCCCTCCTGTCAATTTGACAAGCACATTACAGAGTTTCAATGGTTGCAACGCTCAGATCTCATGTTTTCAGTGTTGTTGAGTCTGTGTTTTGGATATATGGCTCTCCCACTCACCCATATCACCAGTGTAAATTCAGCCCTGATGTCTGTTTGTAGGATAACATTAATTTGTTCCTTCTCTGTCCTTTCTCCCTTGCTGCAAGGAGTTTAGGTTTATTGGGTTACACCCATCACACAGCTTCCAAGGCACTTCCATTCCTCTGTTTATCTTTAACTTCTCCTCTGTGCTCTTCTTCCCCTGTTAATCACCTTTACTCCCAAATCAGATCTTGTGCCTCGTAAGGTAAGATCCTTCTAAGGACTCTGGACTATGTATTTGTGAATGAAATATTGCTTTTCTCTTTTCCTTATGTCCTTTGCATGGTTTACTTATTTTTTTTTATGTAGGAGTACTGCTGGGCTGGAGTAATAGCACAATGGGTAGGAAGTTTACCTTGCACGCAGCTGACCTTGGTTTGATTACTCCGCCCCTCTCAGAGAGCCCAGCAAGCTACCGAGAGTATCCCGCCCTCACGGCAAAGCCTGGCAAGCTACCCATGATGTACTTGATATGCCAAAAACAGTAAAAAGTCTCACAATGGAGACGTTGCTGGGCCCGCTTGAGCAAATTGATGAATAACGGGAGGACAGTGCTACAGTGCTACAGGAGTATTGCTATTTATTCATCCAGTGATTAAGCTGATTAAAGCAGGCATGAAATATGCATTACTTAAAAAAATTTTAATTTAAAAAATTTTTTCATAAAGTTGTTCTTAATAGTTTACATTCAATATTTCAATACCAATCCCACCACCATTGCACCTTCCCATCACCATTACTTTGAATCTTCCCACCACCACCCCTGCCTGCCCCTTTGGCAGATGCTAAATAAATTTTTTTTGCTTTCCATGAACAGTATGAGGTGTCATGTGACCACAAAAGTGGCCATGTGCTCCTGGAATTCAAAAAATTTTAAATGTTTGGGTTTCAAAGCCATCTCTGGTGCTCACTTCGGCAGCACATATACTAAAATTGGAATGATACAGAGAAAATTAGCATGGCCCCTGCGCAAGGATGACATGTTTACAATAGCCAGAATATGGAAAAAACCTGAGTGCCCGAGAACAGATGACTGGTTAAAGAAACTTTGGTACATCTACACAATGGAGTACTATGTAGCTGTTAGAAAAGATGAAGTCATAAAATTTACATGCAAGTGGTACTACATGGAAAGTATCATGTTAAGCGAAATGAGTCAGAAAGAGAGGGATAGACATAGAAAGATTGCATTCATCTGGGGAACATAAAGTAACAAAATAGGAGACTAATACCCAAGAGTGGCCAAGATTAGTACCAGGAGGTTTGCTCCATGACTTGAAGGCCAGCCACACATGCTAAGAGAAAAGGGAGCTCAGATAGAGAAGGGAGCACCAAATAAAGGGTGTTGGGAGGATCCTCCCAGGATGGGAGAAGCATGCTGAAAGTAGACTATAGACCAAACATGATTGCCACTCAATGCCTCTTTTTGCAAACTACAGCACCCTAAAAGGAGAGAGAGAACAAAAGGGAATGCCCTGCCACAGAGGCAGGGTGGGATGGGGGGGGTGAAGGGGAGGGATACTGGGACCCCTGGTGGTGGGATATGTGCACTGGTGGAGGGATGGGTATTTGATCATTGTATAATTGAAACCCAAGCACAAAAATTTGTAAGTCTACAACTGTACCTCATGGTGTTTCACTAATAAAAATTAAAAAATTAAAAAAATGAAAAACAAAGTCATCTCTGTGGCATGCTGCTTTCTTCTCTGATTTATTTGTGAGTCTGAATCATGGCCATTAATGGATTTAAATGGTGTCCAGAGACCATCCTTGGGCATGACTGCCAGGAAACTGGAAGGGTGGAGAGATGAGGGGAGGTCACTAATCCCCGACTCCATGAAGCCTGGAGTTTTCGGTCACTGGTCCCACATACCTGCATTTTTCAGTGGATTCATTCTCATGCCTGGGGGGCTTGGAGCAAGCTTATGAAGGTCTGCAGTGAGCGTAGTGGCAATTGGGTTCTAGAGGTTTGTGACTGCCGGGGTTTATTTGGGGCAAGTAAAAGGACATACCTCCCCCCCACTAGGTGTCCCAGTGAAATCAGCCTGACGTGGGGTGGGGAGACATCTCTGCGGTTTGCTGTTCTTCTCCAAGATTCATTTGTGAGTCTCTGAATCATGACCATTAATGCACTTAAATGGCCTGATTTTAATCTCTTTTGAGATGTATTTATGGGACTCTGAAGTAAGGCCGATAAATGAGCTTGTATAGCTGAGCTAGAGGTGAATTGTGGATGTGAGTCCCACATGCCTAAATTTTGGTCATTTAATTTCTCAGGAAACTTGGTTCCAAGTAGTTGGGGTCTGGCCAGAGGCACAGTAGCAATTTGGGAGTATCAGGAAGCCTGAGTTCACCATCAGGCTGCTTATGCACTGTCCCCAGTTGACCTCCTGGGCAGTACCGTACCCCAACATAGTTTACTGTAGAGCAATGTCCTTTTTGTATAGATAAAGGAGGACAGTTAATGCTATGCTTTTGTAAGAATTAGTTGACTGTGAATAATATTTACTCCTGGGCATCTGTCATATTTACTTGACTTAAGCCTCCATTGTCCTTAGTTTCTAGCATCCAAAAGCAGGGTCCTGATGAAGGGATTGGAAGGACCCAGGGCAAGCTCTGTGGTACCCTGGCATCAAAACAGAACAGGCCAAGCGCCATAATACCTAACTATAAGTTAAGGGCACAGTCATGGACAAATCCTGTCATGATCCTAAGAGAAACAACTGGATGAGGACCCTGCTAGAGTTAGGAAGGGCTATCTGACCTGAAGGCTATAGTCTGAGATCTATAGTGAGATGTCCCCAAGAGAGCCACTGCATATCTTTTACTATGTCTATACAAAATGACTAGAAAGGTTATTAAGAAGTAAGTAAATCTAAGATAATTGTTGATGGACTAAGGAAAGGAGATACTTCTTTTCCTTAGATGAAATTGAGTGGATCTCCTAGCAGGATGGGATCTTTGTCTTAGAAGAGCTTCCTGGAAGGAAGGGCTTTACATATGTTGATTGTGCTTTCTGACCTAGGTGTAGTTGCCACCACCAACCTTATTGGCTGCACTCTTAATTAAGGCGAAGAGACAGAGACAGTGTGAGACTAGCATGGGGGAAAGTAGGTGAACCTTACAAGCAATACATCAGGTTTCCATGGTTATCTGGAGGATTCCCCAGCAGTGAAGGCAAAGGTATTTCCAATCCCTGACTCCATCACTCATTGAGAATCTAGAGGCTCACAGACAAGCGGTCGAACTCAGAGGACGAGGAGCTATTCCACATATGGGATATGCAGTGCTGAGTTCTGTTCCTAATGGGCATCAGGTTTTGAGCCAGGACAAAAGTGAGAAACTGGAATCAAAAAGTTGGGTCTATTGGTTAATTTACACTAGAAAACTAAGTAGAACTTTGTGTAAAAGGACTCAGCTACCTGAAGAGCCCTCAGTCATGTCAGAGGTGGGGAAAGTGTTTTCTAGTTTCTAGTCTTGATCCCCAAGATCACCTGCCAGGAACTCAATCTAAACAACCGACTCTCAGTCTTTTTCTAAGAATCTAGGGTGATGTGCTGTTTCCAAGGAAGGTTATTCAAAGGCTCAGATTGGTACAGTTTTATTTTGGAGAAGTGAAATTCCTCTACTAGTTCTTGAGATGACACCTCTGGGAAAACGTCTTCAGGGCCAGTGGGTACGTGGTTATTCTCCCACTCACAGTTGCCTATTAACCCAGGAGGCACAGAGACGCCTCATTCATAGGTGCTCACCCACTCAGCCATTGCAGATGCTGAGTCTGTTGAGGGACGGAAGGCATTGTCACCAGGATACTTCTGCTTGTATGTATGTACAGTTTATTTCTGATATCAGGAAGAGCTTCCATTGCAGGCTGTAACTTGCCACATTGGCTTATTTTCTCACCCAGGTGCCAAGGCCTGCTAATATAGTCTCAGGCTCAGCTTATGTAGTTGGTCTCTTCCCTGGTATTGTAACTACTTCTCTAAATGCCCCAAATCTTATAGTTCAACAATTGCTTCAGCAACTACAGGCTCTTTTACAAAATCACTCTGAACCTGTTTTTATTACTCATGTCAGATATCATTCTGATCTTCCTGGACCTATGACTTGGGCATAGTTATAAAAAATACAAAAAAGGAGGTATGTTCCCACTCGACTCTATGTCCTTGACATTATTCTCTTTAAACTTTTAAAAATTTACCCCAAGGATAGCCCTGTGCATCAGATGAAAGGCATTTTCAGGATGGTGCACAGGTTCAGGAAACAATTCTCTTATTTGAGCTAAAATTGACAACAAATGGGTAGCAGGAAACTCTTCATTCAAGGAAAAGACTATGCTTTTGTTTCAACAGATGATAACCCCACTAAGAAATTTTGGGTCCCCTTATGCCTCATCAGGAGTCGAATTAATGCGCCTGGTTTGGTCCTCAGACCTTCAGAGACTCCACAATTCTCCAAATTCCAGGCCCAAGCCATCACCAAATCTATTTCATCTGGAAGTCACAAGGAATTCAGAGGAGCCAGCATCAAAGGATCTGTAGGGAAAGGCCTCTAGCTCCTTTAATATATCATGAAATCACATTAAGAACATTCCTTACACCCCTCTTTTATAGGTTGTTCATTGGATGCCAGGACCATTTGAACTAACAGTTCCAGAACCCTCAGTTCCCAGATGAGGTAGAAACACCTTTTCATTCCTCTATAGGATACCCATTTGTACCTGAACTCCCTCCTGTCATTTTCTCTGCCCCCCAGGCATGGAGTTGTACCAAACGCAATGCTATAAGCCTCTGATAACTTACAAAAAATGTTTTTCCTCAAGCAAAAGCTAGGTCATATATCTATAGCTGCCAGTAAAGTTGACCACACGTTGTGGAGAGCACCCATACACATTTTGTGCATTCAGTGGCCATGAGCCGCTTCCTCACCCTGACCTGCCTCCGCAGCTGCAGGATGCGTGAAGGAGGGAACAGAGCTGCCAAACTGGTTGATGGTCAATCGCTGTTTATTTCTATCTTGGTCCTGCCATTTATCCATTCTCCCCGCGCGCCTATTCCAGTCTCACTTTGCACCCCATTCCAGAGTAACATTGCCCCTCATTTCTGTCTCCTACTTTCCCCATGTTAGTCTCTCTCTGTTCCTAGTCTCACAGCCAAGGGAACAATCACCAAGGGTTGGGGACAGCAATTCCACATACACATAGGTAAGATAACACAATCAACAACTTTCCTTAGTTCATATCCATATAAATGGTCATCTTAAATTTACTTCTTAATATTTCTAGTCATTTTGTATGGGTATGGTCAGAGATATATTAAGCTTAAAGGGTGGCTCTCCTGGGAATCTCTCTCTCTCTCTCTCTCTCTCTCTCTATATATATATATATATATATATATATATATATATATATATATATATCCCACACTGCATTCCTCAGCCAGATTAGTCCTTTCTAACCCCATCAGGGTTCTTGTCCCTGCTCTTTGGGTCATGACAGTATTTGTCCACGACTGTGCTCTTAACTTAATAAGGTTTATGACTCTTAGCCTGTCCCTTTTCTATGCCAGGGTAGCTTACAGTTTGCCCTGGGTCCATCCAAGTTCCTTTGTCGGGACCCTTCTTTTAGGGTGTTAGGAACTAAGGGCAACTGAAGCTTAAGTCCGGTAAATATGACAGATGCCCAGGAGTAAATATTATTCAGAATCAATTAACTTCTAAGTTACAAAAGTGTAGCATTAACTGTCTTCTTGTGTTTATACAAAAAAGGACATTGCTGTAAAGTAAACTATGCAAAGGACATAAGGAAAAGAGAAAAGAAGAATTTCACTTACAAATACAAAATCCAGAATTCTTAGAAGAATATGACTTTACAAGTCAGATTAAGGGGGCTCACCATGCCACCCTCCTTCATGTCCACCAAGAGGGGAACTAAGTAAGGGGTACCCTCTTGGCTGCCAAGAGCAGACTCAAAATAGCAGTCCCTCCCACTTGGCCAGCAAGAGTGGGACCCAAGGGAGACAGCTCTTGACTACCAAAACGGCACTCACCACACAACCCCCACCTTGGTCACCAAGTCCCCAGGACCCAAGGGGACCCCTCTTGGCTGCCAACAGGGGCTCACTACGCCACCCCAACTTCTCTTGCCGCTATGAGGAAGATCCAGGGCTACTCCTGGCTGCCAACAGGGGGATCACCAATGCCACCTTCCTCCCACGGCCAAGAGGGGAAGCCAATGGGAACCTCTCTTTGTGCAAACAGAGGGTTCACCACGCCACCCCACCCCTCTTGGCCTCCAGTAGGGAGACACAAGAGGTACTCCTCCTGGATGACACAAGGGGATTGCCACACCACCACCCCCCATGGCCACCAGGAGAGATGCCCAGGAGGACCCCTCTAGACAAAAAGAGGGGCCTCTATCCACACTCCCCCTTGCGGTCGCCAAGAGAGGCACCTAGGGGGACCCATCTTGGGCAACAATAGGGGGCTCTCCTTGCAACCCCCATGAACACCAGGAAGGACACCTATGGAGGACCCACCCTGACTGACAAGGGGGGTCTCTCCCCATACCTGTTGCCATCAGGAGGGAGAACTTGGGTAGACCTCTCCTGACCGACTGACTTGGCACTTACCCCTTGTGGCCTCCAGGAAGGGTCCCTAGGCATCCCTCTCCTGTCTGAAAAGATGGGGCTCTCACCACACATGCCCACATCATCACCAAGAGGGCCACCTGGGAGGACCCCTCCTGACTAACAAGATGGGGGTCTCCCCACACCCCTGTCCTAGCCAGGAGAGGCTTCAAGGGGGTCCCCCAATGACTGACAACAGGGAGTTCTCCCTGAACTTACACCCTCATGGCACTCAGGTGGGACCCGTCCTAGCCAACAAGAGGGGGCTCACCTGCACCCGTCCCCCTTGTGGCTGAAAGGAGGGGCAACAAGAAGGGACCGCTCCTGTCTGTCAAGAGGAGACACACACCACAGCATCTCCCACCTCGTAAACTCCAGGAGCAGCATCCAGGGGGGACCCCTCCTGGTTGGCAAGATGAGGCTCTCCCCACACCCCATTCATGGCTGGCTGGAAGGGCACCCAGTCAGGACCCCTCTTGGACAACAAAAGGGGTCTTGCTGCAGTCACCTCATCACGGCAAGGAGGGGTATTCAAGGGGGACCTCTCCTGGCCAAAAGAGGAAATTCTCTTCCTACACCACTTGTGGCTGCCATTAAGAGCGCCCAGGGCAGAACCTTCCTGGTTGGTCTCTTCCCGCACCACCCTCACTTGTGGCTACCAGGAGGGGCACCCAGGGGGACCAGTGAGGGCTATCACCACAACACCGCGTTGCTGCCAGGAGGGGAATGCAGGGGGGACCCCTTCTGACCAACAAGAGGGGGCTCTTCCCGCACTTCCATCTCCTGATCTCCAGGAGGGGCACCCAGGGTTGACCCAGTAGGCTGACAAGAGAAAGATCTCCCCACAACCAACCATGTCGTAGCCCCCTGGAGATGCACCCAGTGGGGACCCCTCCAGACACACAAGAGTGTGGTCTCCTGGCACCACCCCTTGTCTCATTCAGGAGGATCGCTCAGGGGGAACGCCCCTGGACAATGAGAGGGGAATCTTCCTGCACCCCTGTCCCTCATCGCTGCTAGAGGGTCACCCAGTGGGAACCCTCCTGGCACACAAGAGTGGGCTCCCCGGAAACACTCCACAGGTGACTGCCATGAGGTAATGCAGCACAGACCCCTTCTAGCTGACAAGATTGATCTCTCCCTGCAACGTCCCCCTCCCCCCCCCCACCCCCACCACTATGGGCTGCATGGAAAGGTGCCGGGAGAAACCCCTCCTGGCCAAACAGAGGGGCTCTCCTAGCAACACCCCTTCTCTTGGCCGCCAGGAAGGTCACCCAGAGGCACCCTGCTTAGCCAACAAGAAGTGGCTCTCCCCGCAACAGCCTAATCTCGTGGGCGCCAGGAGTGGTGTCCAGGAGGGAATCTGCTAGGTGGAGGAGAGGGGGCACTCCCCGCAACTCCCCCCAGGTGGCCATCAGGAGGAGCGCCCAGGGTGGACACCTTCTGACCCACAAAATGTGGCTCTCCCCTCAGGCCCCTCCCTCGTGGCCCCAAGTAGGGGCGCCCAGGGAAGACCCGTTTTGTCCCACAAGAAGGCGCTGCCCCCACAACTAACCCCCTCATAGCCGCCAAGAGGGGAACCCAAGGGGGGCCCTTCCTAGTCAACAAGAGGGGGCTCTCCAGCACTCCTCACCCTCATAGCTGCCAGAAGGGGCACCCAAGGGAACCCGTCTAGCCAAAAAGAGAGGGCTTTCCCTGCACTCCCCCTTGTGGCCGCCAAGAGGAAGGGGGGGCTGGCCAAAGTCTTGGCACCCCACCCTCGTGGCCCCAGGAGGAGATCCCAGGGAGAACCCATCCTGGCCAATAGGAGGGGGAGCTCCCTGCAGCTCCCCCTCCGTGGTTGCCAGGAGTTGCATCCAGGGGAGATTCCTCCTGGACCACAAGATGGGGCTATCCCCGCAACCAACTGACTTGTGGCCACCAGGTAGGCGCCCAGGGGGGACCCCTCTTAACTCACAAGAGGTGGCTCTCCCCTCAACACCCCCTCCCCGGTCATGGCCACCAGGTAGGCCCCCAGGATGGACCTCTCCTGGACCACAAGATGAGGCTATCCCTGCAAACCCCCGTTGTGGGTACCAGGAGGGGCGGCCAGAGGGGAACCCTCCTGGCCCACAAGAGGGAGCTCTCCCGACCATCCCTCATCATGACCGCCAGGTAATTTGCTCAGAGGGGACTCCTCCTGATTGACAAGAGAGCGCCCTCCCAGCAACCCCCTCTCTGGCCACCAGAGGGGAAACCCAGGGGGACCTCTCCTGGCTGACTAGAGGGGCTTCTCCCAGCAACAGAGAGTCGCCTAGAAAGGACCTACCCTGGCGAAAAGAGCGGGCTCCCCCTGCAACCTCCCCATCGTGGCCGCCAGGAAAGGCTCCCAAGTGGGAACCCTCCAGCCTGAGAAGATGGTGCTCTCCCTACACCGCTTCTCCCCTCTCCCGAGTGGCCGCCACCAGGAGCGCCCAGGAGGGAACCCTCCTGGCCCACAAGAGGAGGCACTCCCCAGAATACCGCCCCCTAGTGGCCAACAGGAGGGGCGATGGGGGGACCTCACCTAGCCAACAAGAAGGATCTCTCCCAGCAACCCTCCCCCTTTGAGGCTGCCAGGAAGGTTGCCCAGAGGGGATCCTGCCTTGCTGACAAAGAGGGTGCTTTCTCGGCAACACCTCTCCTCGTGGCTGCTAGAAGGGACCAGGGGGGACTCCGTCTGACCAACAAACAGGGGTTGTCCCCATAACACCCTTCATGGCCGCCAGGAGGAGGCCCATGGAGGACCCCGCCTGGCCAACAAGAGGAGGCTCTCTCTGCAACATTCACTTCTTCTGGCTGCCAGGACCAGGACTCATGGGGGTACCCCTCCTGGGCGACAAGCGGCTCTCCTTAAAACACCTTGCCCTCGTGGCCAACAGGAAGGGGGCCCATGGAGGAACTCGCCAGGACTACAAAAGGGGGCTCTCCCACAACACCTCCCATTGTGGCCACCAGGAGATGGCCCAGGAGGGACTCACTGGGCTGACAAGATGGTGATCTCCCCACAACATCACCCCCTTCTGGCAGCCAGGATGGGCTCCTGGTGGGGGGAGCCCCTCAGACAAGTGGGGGGTCTCCCTTCAATACCCCACCCTCATGATTGCTAGGAAGGGGCCCAGGTGGGACCCCCACCTTGCCAAAAAGAGGGTGATCTCCCTGCCATATCCCCCACTGTTGGCCACAAGGAGGGGTGCCCTGGGGGCAACCCTCCTGGCTGAAAAGACTGGGCTCTCCCAGTAACACCCCCCTTACTGGCCAGCAATAGAGGGGTCCAGGAGGAACCATGCCTGAATGAAAAGAGAGGCCTTACCCGAATCACTCCCCCTTTGTGGCTGCATGAGGGGCGCTGAACGGGGACCCCTCCTGGCCCACAAGAGGAGGCTTTACCTGCAATGCTCCCCCTCGTGACCACCAGGAGATTCCCCCAGGGGTGACCCTTCCTGGTCGACAAGAAGGGGGTCTCCCAGCAATCCCTGCCTCATTAGTGCTAGGAGGGACGGCCAGGGGGGACTCATCCTGACCAACAATAGGTGGCTCTTGTCACCCCTTCTCTTGTGGACACTGAGGGGCGCCTAGGAGGGACCCCTCCAGGCTGACTGCAGGGGATCTACCCACAACAACCCCCTCTCATGACCCCCTCCTTGTGGCAGCCATGAGGGTCAACAATGAGGGACTATGCCTAAGGGTGCTCTCCCCAAAAGACTCATTCATGGTCTCCAGGAAGGGTGCCCTGGGGGGGGACCTCTCCTAGCTGACAGATGGGGCCTCTCCCCACAACCCTTACTTCATGACCCCCAGGAAGGGTTCCCAGGGAATATCCCTCTAGTCAAAAAGACAGGTTCTCCCCACAACCCCCCCCACTCGTGGCTTCCAGGAGGGCACCCAGGGGAGACTCCACCTGCCTGACAAGAGGGGGCTGTCCCCACAAAAACCTGGCCAGGCTTTAGCCAGGAGTCTGGGCATCCAGACCAGGCAGTGGTCAGGGGGTGGCCAGGCCACCAGGCTGCAAGGTGAGGTGGTGGCCAGGAAGTGGCCAGATAGCCGGGCCACCAGAGCAGGCAGTGGCCAGGCAGTGGCCAGTTGGCCAGACCACCAGGCCTGGCAGTGGCCAGGCAGCCGGGCCATCAGGACAGGCGGTGGCCAGGTGGTGACCAGGCGGCTGGGACGCCAGGCCACGTGGTGGTGCGGCAGTGCCAAGCTGTGGACTGATGGTGGCTTGGCAACCGGGCAGCAAGGCCCGGCGGTAGCCAGGTGGCCATGCCGCCATCATGGCATTGGCCAGGTGGTGGCCAGGTGGCTGGATTGCCAGGCCATGTGGTGGTCTGGTGATGGCAAGGCAGGTGAGCCGCCAGGCCAGGTGATAGCCAAGCATCGCCAGGTGCCCAGACCTCCAGACGAGGCAGTAGCAAGGCAGTGCGAGGTTGTGTACAGGCGGCAGGACCGCCAGGCCAGGCCATGGCCAGTCAGTGTCTAGGCGGCGGGGCCACCATGCCTAGCAGTGGCCAGGCAGTGGCCAGGCGGTGGCAAGGCAGCTGTACCAGGCCAGGCTTTGGCCAGGAGTCCGGGCCACCAGAGCAGGCAGTGGCCAGATTTTGGGCATGTGGCCAGACCACCAGGCAAGGCTATGGCCAGGCAGCCCAGACACCAGGCCAGGCGGTGACAAGGTGGCCCGGCCGCCAGGCAAGGTGATGTCCAGGCGGTTGAAAGGCAGGCTGGTTGCCAAGCTAAGTGCTTGCCAGGGGGCAGGGCTGCCAGGCCAGGTGTTGGTCTGGCGGTGCCAGGCTGCCAAGCCACCAGGTCAGGCAATGGCCAAGCAGCTGGGCCACCAAGCCAGGCATTGGCCAGGTGGTGACCAGGCAGTTGGACCACCAGGCCAGGCGGTGCTTCAGTGGTGCCAGACGGTGGACAGGCAGTTGGGCCTCCAGGCCAGGCCATGGTCAGGTGGTGTCTTGGCAGCTGGGCAGTAAGTCTGGCCAGTGGCCAAGCGGCTGTGCCGCCATCATGGTGGTGACCAGGTGGTGTCCAGGCATGGCCAGGCACCCGGGCCACCAGCCTAGGCAGTAGCCAGGTGGTGCGAGGCGGTGGCCAGGCAGCCAGGCCTCCAGGCGAGGTGGTGGCCAGGCCAAGGCCAGGCGGCCTGACCTCTAAGCAAGGAAGTGGTCAGGCAGTGGCAAGGTGACTAGTCCAGGTGATGGCCAGGTATGGGAATGCCGCTGGTCTGCCAGGCCATATGGTGGCCAAGCATTGCCAGGTGTCTGGT
This sequence comes from Sorex fumeus, assembly GCF_029834395.1. Taxonomy (NCBI): domain Eukaryota; kingdom Metazoa; phylum Chordata; class Mammalia; order Eulipotyphla; family Soricidae; genus Sorex; species Sorex fumeus. The sequence goes on along the minus strand of NW_026606077.1, from coordinate 14,955,201 downwards.
CCGCCAGGCCAGACGGTGGCTAGGCGTGGCCAGGAAGCCGGCCCATCTGATTCAAAGGTGACCAGGCTGTGGCCAAGCGGCCGGGTGGCCAGGCCAGGTGGTGGCCTGGTGGTATCAAGCCGACCAGGCCACTAGGCCAGACAGTAGCCAGGCATGGCCAAGCGGCCAGGCCACTAGGTCTAGCAGTTGCCAGGTGGTGGCCATGCGGCCGGGCCGCCAGTCCAGGCAGTGACCAGGCTGTAGCCAGGCAGCCAGGGTTGGCGGCGTCGAGGCAGTGAACAAACGGCCACTCCGCCAGGCCAGGCATTGGCCAGGCGGTCAGGCCACCAGACCAGTTCATGGCCAGGTGGCCGGGCTGCCAGGAGAGGCGGTGTTCAGGCGGTATTCAGGCGATGGCCAGTCAGTGGCCAGACTCTCAAGCAGCAAGCAGGCGGTAGCCAGGAGGTGGCCAGTAGATATTCAGGCGGTGGCCAGGCTGCCAGGCCCCCAGGCCACTCCAGGTGGTGGCCCCCCCACTCAAGGTGGTAGCCAGTCGGTAGCCAGGCGGCCTGGCCACCAGGCGAGGCGGTCGCCAGGCAGTGGCCAAGCGATCAGGCAACCAGGCAGGTGGTGGCCAGGCGATGGCCAGGCGGGGGCGTAGTAGTGGCCGGGGAGCTGGGACGCCAGTCCATGCAGTGGCCAGGCAGTGCCAGGTGGTGGACAGGCAGCTGAGCCGCCGTCACAATGTGGCCAGGTGGTGGCTTGGTGACTGGTTTACCTTGCCAGGAGGTGGCCAGGCAGCCAGACCAGCAGGCAAGGCAGTGGCCAGGGGTAGGCCAGGTGACCGGTTTCCCAGGCCAGGTGGTGGCCAAGCAGTGGTCAGACAGCTGGGCCGCCAGGCCAGTTGGTGGCCAGGCAGTGGCCAGGTGGCAGGCCGCCAGACCAGGCGTTGACCAGTCGTGGCCAGGCTTCTGGGCTAACAGGAAAGGTGGTGGCCAGGCGGTGGCCAGGCGTGGCCAGGCAGTCAGGCCACCAGGCCCGGTGGTGGCCAGGTGATGGCTAGGAAGCTGGGCTACCAGGCCAGGTGGTGGCCAGGTGGCCGGGCTGCTAAGCCAAACATTGGCCAGGCAGTGGCTATGCAGCCGGGCCGCAGGGCCAGGCGGTGGCCAGGCTGCCACAGTAGGTGGTGGCCTGTCAGTGATCAGACGGCCACTCCACCAACCAGGCGTTGGCCAGGCAGCCGGGCCGCCAAGACAGGTGGTGGGCAGGCGGTGGCCAGGAGTCCAGGCTTCCAAAACAGGGAGTGAGCAGGTGACAGTCGGGCTGCCAGTCCAGGCAGTGGCCAGGGTCTGGGCTGCCAGACCATGTGCTGGCCAGGCAATGACGAGGCCACTGGGCTGCCAGGTCAGGTGGTGGCCAATGGTGGACAGGATGCTTATCCGCCAGGCCAGGCAGTGGTCAGGCGGTGGACAGGTGGCTGGGCTGCCAGGCCAGGCCGTGGCCAGGCTGTGGCTTGTGGCATGACTACCAGGGCAGCAACCAGGCCGCCAGGCCAGGCAGTGGCCAGGTAGTGGTAATGTCGCCAGCCACCCTCACACAGACAGTTCTACCCTGTAGCCCCTCACAGACAGTTCTGCCCCATGATCCCTCACACACACACAGTCCTGGCTAGTGTCCCCTGATAACAGACAGCCCTCCCAGGAACCACCACTTGGCTTCATCCATGGCTGCACACCAGCCATACCACCCTACTTCTGTTAATTTATTTATTGCTTTTTGAGTCACACCCGGCAATGTTCAGGGAGGACTCCTGGCTCTGCACCCCAGGAATTGCTCCTGGAGGTGTTCTGGGGACCACATGGGATGCCAAGGATTGAACCCGAGTTGGCTACATGCAAAGCAAACGTCCTACCCATTATATTGTCACTCTGGCCCCACCACCCTCTTTCTGGTGGACACCCTGAGCCCCTGTGAAGCAGCAGACCACCTCCTCCCACCCATGTCACACTCACGTGTGAAAGGACCCTGTGCTCAGCACCAGCTGTGGCTCATTCTCCTCCAGGTTCTGAAAGTGAACACTAAACCAGGCTGTGAGTCCATGCAGAGTGCCAGCTTTCTGGATATCAAAGCACAGCTCACCTTTCAACGTCTGTGTGCAGGCAGAGAAAGCAGAAGCAGTCATGGATTCCATGTGCAGGTGACCTGAGGCCAATGAGTCTGCAACAAGGAAAAGTCCCTCTTTTATGTGGCAGCAACGCCATCTGCCAGCAATAATGACACCAACCTATAGATGCTGGTTTCACCGACCACCTGAAGAAATGAAAAATTCTCCGAGGGAAAGTAAATACATTACAACTTGAACCATTAAATGCAAATGTTGCAGAAAATCAAAAAACGGTTTCAAACACCTTGTGTCTCATTTGCATGATTTTTCCTGTTCTGAAGTACTGCAGAAAACTTTCTCTACACAATTCTCACATATATATATATATATATATATATATATATATATATAAAGTTCCAGGACTGGCCATCCGTCAGGTGTGATCTCAACTCCTCCCTGGAGCACAGCTCTAATTGGGGGCCCCTGAACCCACTAGCCAACTGGTGGCAACTGACAGCAAACAGGTATTTTAAGAACGTTATGCCAACACGGATTCGATTCCTCCACCCCTCTCGGAGAGCCCGGCAAGCTACTGAGAGTATCTCGCCCATATGCAAAGCCTGGCAAGCTACCTGTGACGTATTCAATATGCCAAACACAGTAACAAGTCTCACAACAGAGACGTTACTGGGCCCGCTGGAGCAAATCGATGAACAATGGGAGGACAGTGCTACAGTGCTACAGTGTCATCAATGGAGCTAAAGTATCTTAGGGCATAATTTATTCAAAATGCACAATTAAAAACAACTGTTTGATAAAAAAAAAACTGTTTGAATCTGAAGATAGTGCAAACATACAAGATGAATCAAAAATAACCAAAGATGTTTTAGGGGCTAACTATAAATAATATAATGAGAAGCTTTAAGAAAAAGACAACCTCGGCAAGGGGTTCGAGCAACAGTACAGTGGACAGGACATTTGCCTTTTATGTGACCGACCCAGGTTCAAACCCTGTCATTCCATATGGTCCACAGAGCACTGCCAGGAGTAATCCCTGAATACAGACCAAAAAGTAAGCCCCTTGCTCTGCTGGGTGTGGCCCCAAAACAAAAATAAAATATAAAAAAACATTGTTTCTGGGAATGTGACTCACTACCTTGCATGTCTGTGAGGTGATGGGTTTGATGCCAGACATCACAAAAATAACCACTGAAAGAGAAAAGTAGGAAGGACAGGAAGTACAAGAGAGACTGGACTGTAAATCAGCAGTGAAAAGGCCACAGACCCATGAATGTGACTGAGCCACTGGTGTGCAAGGAAGCCATCCTCTTGGTTTATCTCCAGATCAGCGATCTGCACAGTCCTCACGTCCAACTGAAGCACGTGGATGGGTCAGAGAGATAGTCTTCAGGCCTCAAAATGTGCTTATATTTGAACTTCGAAAAGAACTCCTTGATTGCTAAACTTGTGGCACTTACTGCAAATATCCACATCTTGTGAGGCCCAAGGTCATTCCAGGGTAATACCATCTGGGCCTCCAGGGCAGAAGTATAAGTATATGACATTTAAAAGCAATAGTAACCACATCTGCCGTTATTAGTTTGGGTATGCTGCCTTTAGTTTTAGAATCTGCTTATGGACTTCTGGAGGCCCCAGAATCACCCTGTTCAGGGTCACTCAACAGCAGCACTAACAAACACAGCAGAACAGAAAGCATCCCTGCCACATGACCCCTTCACACAGGATCTAGAACCTCATCCCACAAGCTGAACTAACCCCGCATTATCCAGCAAGGTTTCTCATTGTCCACAAGAAATGCTCCAAATACTAAAAGCTAGAGTAACTCAGATATAACAAATTAAATATATTTTTAAATTTCTAACATATTTACTGATTTTCAATCTTCTTCTGATAATGATGATATCCAGAGAATTTCAAATAGCCAAAAAGGCAAGAATTTAGTTTCTCCATACACCTCAGTATTTTTATAACCATTATTCCCTCCCCCCAAAGACATACTGTGTGTGTGGCCCCACTGACTCAGAGGGAGGGTGAGTGGTTTTAGAATCTGCTTCTAAAACCCCAGGACCACATGCAGATAGGTTTCCCACTGGGAACTTCAGGTTGAGCACATCCAGAGAGGAATGGATAGAAAAACCACTTTATGCTCAGAGTCAGCCCCATGCAAAGCAAGAACCTTGCCCACTGTCCTAGGTCTCTTACTGAGAAAGATTGGGAGTGGAAATGGGGTATATCATGCGGAGCTCTAAGGCTACTCCGGCTCTGCACTCAGGAATCACTCCGGGTGGGCTCAGGGGACCATATTTAGTGACAGGAATGAAATCTGAGTTGCTCATGTGCAAGGCAGATGCCCTCCCCACTGTGCTAGTTCTCTGGCCCCAGAACACATTTTTGTGCAGGAAAAATATGATCCATTCTGTATAAAGGGCTTGTGTCTGTCCTTCCAATACATAACACTATAGCATCATCAGACATTCCTGAAAGCAACTGGGTGCAACAGTTCGCCGACGGCAATTGCATCCAGCACACGACAGGCATTTCTTCCAGGGCTGTGGGTATGGGGAGCAGGACATGCCGTGTGGCACATCCCAGCCACAGGCTCTGAAGGTGATACCTGGATGTCCATGGAAAGGCCCCACACTTCAGCTCTGTGGCATAGAATCCACTTTAAGTCCATGCTGGTCTCATGGGCAAAACAGCACTGATTTCATATTATGTTCCAATTATGACTGACACTGCAGTCTGATACATATTGGTAACCTTTAATCTTTTTTGTGATCTGAGTGTTCACATGACTGGCTACTTTTATCCAAGTGCACTTCTCTCTCTCTCTCTCTCACTCTCTCTCTCTCTCTCTCTCTTTCTCTCTCTCTCTCTGCTTTTGGGCCACTCCTGGCAGTGTTCAAAGGACCATATGGGGTGTCAGGGATCAAACCCAGATGTGGCACATGCATGGCAAATGCTCTACCCACTACACTATCGCTCCATGCCCATGTTCATCTTTTTCTAATAGAATTGAAGATCTAACAAGATACTGCATGTTTAAGTTGTGACTGTGGCAATTTCATGTCACAGATACCAACGCAACAAGGTTCTCATGAGCAGTGGAGGCCCCACAGTCTGTGGGCTTCCATCCTGCCAGGACTGGAAAGCAGGTCCCCCTGACTGATCCCAAAGGTATGCACATATTCATACAGAAAATTTACAAGCAGTGCAGACCCAATTTCAGTGCAGTGTGAAAGGAGCAAGCAACTCTCTCCCAGTAACCTGGCCCAGAGGCCCTGCACTCAACACTACACTCACTTGAGGGTACTGAGATCAAACTCACAGGCATTGTTCCAGAAGAGAACCTTGTTGTGGTAGTCCTGGTCTGCACTGCAGGACCAAGGTGCAGTTCAGCTGTGGTTGGCCAGATTATCCCGTACTTCAGCCACGCGTCCTGGGATAGAGGATGAACTCAATCATAAACTTGAACTGTACCAAGAGAAAGACAAAAGACAGATGAACAGTGCCTGAGGCTGTGTCTGTGCAGAAACACCACCAGCAACAGTGCCAGGATGTGCCTGCACAGACCAGCCACAAGCAGCAAATATTGCTCAGTGAGCTGCGTTGAGTGTCACACTCCATACCTGTGTGTCTGTGTCCCCACCTTTCCATATGAAAATTAAAAACTGGGTGCAGAAGGTCAGAAAAGCCCTCCAGTTCATTCCACAAACCTCTCAGGAAACAACCACATGATAGAGCCCAAGTTCTGCAGGTTTCATCACTGAAGAAACAGTCTGGCCTGGCACAAGACATCGTAGCAGGGAGTTATGGACATCCGTGTGTAACCTGAGCAGGGGTGTCCACAGAAAGGACCAAGGTGGCAGATGAAGGGTCTTCAAGAATGAGCTGAAGGAGGGTTCTGTATTTATAAATGATGCAGGAATATTCATTTACAGGTTTTGGGTCACACCCGGCAATGCTCAGGGTTTACTCCTGGCTCTATGCTCTGGGATCATTTCTGGGAGGCTTGGGGAACCATATGGGATGCCAGGAATCAAACCCAGGTGGATCGCATACAAGGTAGGTACCCTACCTGCTGAATTATTGCTCCAGCCCAACATAGGCAGGCTATACTCCAGAAAAGTGTATGTGGTGCCTGCTGGACATGCAGTTCCCCAACTGCCCAGCCACGGGGCCTGGTAGTTTTGATGCCTCAGTCACTGAATGACATCAGCAATACACATGAACGTGTGTGTGCAATTCTCACACAAAGTCATGCAGACCCATGTCCATAAATGTGTATGAGGACATGTGTGCAGACTTGGACTCAGGGAAAAAACTTGTGTGTGTAAGAATGTGTGCACAGGGGCTGGAATGATAGCACAGCAGGTATGGTGTTTGCCTTGCATGTGGTCAACCCGGGTTCGATTCCCAGCATCCCATATGGTCCCCTGAGCACCGCCAGGTTCTGAGTGCAGAACCAGGAGTAACCCCTGAGCATCGCCGGGTGTGACCAAAAAAAAAAAAAAGAATGTGTACACAGATGTAAGCAGACCACTCATACATCAGCGTGACCTGACTGGCCCCCTTTTGGGGGTGTCCAACACGCCTTTTGGTGAACATGGTGTTGCCCAGCCACCCCACCCGCACCCATCTCTGCTGCTGGGTGAGAGCGGTAAGGTCCGTGTGTCTGACTGCCCAGAAGGACCAGACTTGGCAAGGGGTGGGGGGCAATGCAGAAGGAGCAGAGCGTCCCTGTTTTACAACCGCTTGGCAAGTTCACGAGGGCCAAAATCTTGGTCCTCAAAAAAGCGTGACCAGAAATTTACATGCAAGTGGTTCTACATGGAAAGTATCATGTTAAGCGAAATGACTCAGAAAGAAAGGGATAGACATAGAAAGATTGCATTCATCTGGGGAACATAAAGTAACAAAATAAGAGACTAACACCCAAGAATGGCCAAGATTAGTACCAGGAATTTTACTCCATGGCTTGGAGGCCAACGACACATGCTAAGAGAAAAGGGAGCTCAGATAGAAAAGGGAACACCAAATAAAGGGTGTTGGGAGGATCCTCCCAGGATGGGAGAAGCATGCTGAAAGTATACTATAGACCAAACATGATTGTCACTCGTTGCCTCTTTTGCAAACCACAACACCCAGTAAGAGAGAGAGAACAAAAGGGAATGCCCGCCACAGAGGCAGGGTGGGATGGAGGGGATGGGGGGTGGGAGGGATGCTGAGATCCGTGGTGGTGGGAAATGGGCACTGGTGGAGGGATGGGTATTTGATCATTGTATAATTGAAACCCAAGCACAAAAATTTGTGTACATGATGATGTACAACTGTACCTCATGATGTCTCACTAATAAAAAAATTTTTAAAAAAAAGCATGACCAGAGCTGGACAGGCAGAACGGGGGTCGAGGCACTTACCCACAGGGGGTCCTGGCTCCATCCCCAGAACTGTCCAGGGTGCCTCGAGTGCCCGCAGGGTGGCCTGGCCTGTCATCAGGCCGCCTCACACGTGGTTAGAGACTGTGGCCAAGGCTGGGGCCTGCACTGCCCAGGATGACAACACAGAGGGCAATGTGTCGTTTTGGATGCCATATAGGGCAGCGGGGCTCAGAGTCTGCCTCTGAAACCCAAGTCCTCACCTGAAGTTCTGGACCCCACACCAGGATAAAATGATTTGGGGGTGTCCGCTGAGAGGACCAGAGACCTAACAAAGTGGGGTGGCACAGACTTTGTCATTCAAACATCAGTGCTTTACACGCTTGCTCTGCTTTACACACCACACTGATTCTGCAAGGCACCAATGGCTCCCGTGACAAGTGCCCTGATGAACGGGAAGACATAGGCAGAACCCTTGACTTGGCATCTGCCCTCGGTGACCACTGTTCTGTGCTACGTGTCTCTCTACACAAACTGGCAGAGATGTGCTAGCTTCAGGCCCAGGCCAGGCCCCACTCACATTTTAGATCACTCTGTCTGTACATTGTCTCCTCTGGGTGTAGAATTACTTGTGAATCATTAGGAATGTGGCATTTGAATTCTACCTTCTACTTTGATGCCTTCCCCCTTTTTAAAACTTTCTGGGGGCTGGAGCGATTGCACAGCAGGTAGGGCATTTGCCTTGCATGCGGCCGACCCGGGTTCGATTCCCAGCATCCCATATGGTTCCCCAAGCACCACCAGGGGTAATTCCTGAGTGCAGAGCCAGGAGTAACCCCTGTGCATTGCCGGGTGTGACCCAAAAAGAAAAAAAAAAAATCTGCAATGAGTATCATTGTTGATGAAACGAGCTGATGTTTCTCACCATTGCCATGAGCCCCCTGAGCCCTAAGTGGACACTGCTCTTACTCAGGGCTCGTTCTACACAGACTCCTATGGACACATAACTGTCCTGTCAGGGACAGATGCCCCACACTGCAGTATGCAGTAACAGGTCCCTGATGGACATAGACACAAGCTTTACAAGCTCCAAAATAACATGGAGCAAAACAGTAAAAGATCTTTCCTAGTAAAGTCTTTTTTATTTTTTTAACTTAATACTTCTGTTTTTCTATTCATACTCAAAATGAGTTTCAGGGGCCAGAGAGATAGTATGCTTACTATCTCTTACTATCTTACTATTTCTTACAAGATAGGGTGCTTATGTTGCCACATGGCTAACCCAGATTCTATCTCTGGCACCACAGACAGTCCCCCAAACCCCATCAGGCATGGTTCCTGAGCACAGAGTTAGGAGTAAGGCTGGAGCACTGCTGGGTGTCAATTAACCCCTTCCATAAAAATGAGCTTTGAAAGGTAAAGTTATTTAAAATTAAAAGACAGCAAAGGAAGAGGAAAATGGCAATAAAAATCCTGAAGAAAAATGGCAACCAATTTCTTCCTATGAATAAATTCTCTAAATGTCAATGCACAGAACTCTGCTATCTAAGGGCACATATAGTCATTCTGCATCCAGAGGTAACGTCTAATTTCTAAATAAATTCTGTTCAAAACCTATCTTGCTTGAGGGCCAGAGTAATCATACTGTGCAGAGGGCACTTGCATTGCATGCAGCTAACCCAGCTTTGATCCCCAGCACTCCGCAGGGTCCCCCAGCAGCACCAGGGGTGATTCTTGATTGGAGAGCCAGGAGTAAGCCCTGGGAATCACCTTGCAAGTCCCCCAAACAAAAAATAAAAACTATCTTATTTGCAAAAAAAAACCCAAGCTTCTGCTTCTCACAGGAGAAGCACCCGAATTCTCACGATGAACAGTGGCTCCGAGGGAAACGTTGAAAAACAGGAAAAATGAAAACCAAATGAGACAAACATTCTTGTTTCAGATCAATTGTTGAGACCCAATTTCTTTGTCCATCAGGTTCACTAAAGTAGAAATCATGACAGGAGCTTTCTCGGCCACAATGCCATGATGGAGCAGGGGAGTGAGAGGAAGAGAGAGAGAGAGAGAGAGAGAGAGAGAGAGAGAGAGAGAGAGAGAGAGACAGACAGACAGACAGACAGACAGGGAGAGAGAGAGGGACACAGCAGGGAAAAGCTTCTGCATTTGGGATTTTTTTCCACGAGGGCTCACTCCAGAATCTGCACTCAGGGATCACTCCTGGTGGGTTAGTGGTTCCCTGTGGGTTTCCCAGGATTTAACCCAGATTTGCCTGGTGTAAGCAAACATCCTATCTGCTGTATTAGCTCAGGCCTGAATGCTCCCACATTTGGAAACTGAGCACGGTATGGTTAAACAGCTGCTGAGTCAAGGTGAAAACCAGTGAAGAAGCAAGAAGATGCTTCGAAACAAATGAGCAGGAAGACAAACCGTGAGGACCAACGCAGCCACCACAGAAGCAGTACTATGGGGAATGTGTAGCTATCCGGGCTTATATGGAACCATGAACACACTGGACTTAGTAACTAAGCTTGTGACTTGAGAACTAGAAGAGAACAAGTGAATCCCAGTGTAGGATAACATTGGTTTGTCCTTTCTCCCTTGCCACAGGAAGCTTAGGTATATTGGGTTACACCATCACAGTGCTCCCGAGTCATTCCCATTCCTCTATTTATCTGTAGACTCTTCTCTGTGCTCTCCTCCCCAGCCAGTTAATCACCTTTTTTCCTAATCAGATTCTGTAAGATCAAATCCTTTTAGGACATTGAACTTGTATTATAAGTTAAATTTTGCTTTTCTCCGTCTTTTGCATAGTTTACGTTAAAGCAATGTCCTTTCTGTAGGAACACAGGAAGACAGTTAATATTATGCTTTGTAAAGTGGGAGTTGATTGACTCCAAATAATATTTACTCCTGGGCATCTGCTTTCTTGACTCAGTTGCCCTTAGTTCCTAGCATCTTAAAAGCAGGATCCCGATGAGGGACTGAATGGACCCAGGGCAAGCTGTGAGCTACCCTGGCATCAAAATGGGCCAGGCCACAGAGGGTAGGGCATTTGCCTTGCACGTGGCCAACTTGGGTTCAATTCCCAGCATCCCATATGGTCCCCTGAGCACCGCCAGGAGTAACCCCTTGTATTGCCAGGGGTTACATCGCCAGGGGTAACCCCCTGCCTTACTCCACCAGGAGTAACCCCTTGCATCGCCAGGTGTGACCCCCCCGCCAAAAAAAAGCAAAATGGGCCAGGCCAAAGTGCCACGATATTCAACTATAAGTTGAGGGCATGATCATGGACAAATACAGTCATGATCCAAAAGTAACGATGAGACTAGCACCCTGCTGGGGTCAGGAAGACTAACCTGCCCTGAGGACGTCGGTGCGATATATATATATGTATATATATATATATATATCTCCTCAGGAAGAACCAAACCTTAAGTTTATGTCTCTTACTGTGCTCATACAGAATGGCATTGATAGAAATATTAGAAGTAAATTTACTACAACTATTTAAATGGATTACTAGGTGAGGAAAGAAGAAAGCAACACACCCTGAATGGAATTCCACTCTTGAGCAGATCTCCTAGTAATCTGGTGTAATCTCTTTAGATGAGATTTTATCCTTGAGTTAATCTCCTGGAGGAGTGGTCTTACCCCTCTTTGTTGATTTGTTAATGTTCAACCCACCTTTTTGTCACCACCCTACGTGATTGCTATATAAACTAAGACTGTAAGAGCGGAGGGACAGAGTCAGATCCAGAGGCCGGAAGGAGAATTAGGGGAGAGCAAGGAGAATGAAAGGGGGCGAGAGAGAGAGAGAGAGAGAGAGAGAGAGAGAGAGAGAGAGAGGCAGAAGGGGAGTGGAGATTGAAATAAACTACAATTGATACCGACCAGCCTGGCCCTCATTCCTTCCTTTGCCTACCTACCCCAGCATCTTCTGGGCCCCACTTCGTCTGCTACGCCTGCAACCCTCAGCTGGTGGCAGCTGTGCCCCACTCTCTGCTGAGCCCTCTGCCAGCTGCCCCCTGCACCCACACTTCTGCCAGGCACCAACATTAGCGGTCCCCCACACCTCTCCATCCCGGCCCTTCGCCTGCTGCCCCCAACGGCAGCCCTCCAGCCCTCTGTCTCCCATCCCCTCTCCCATATTGCTCACACATGCACCCACCGTCTCCTGCACCCGTTTACCTACTGATGCTGCACATCCTTCCCTGTTCCCACACCCCTCTTCTGCTGAACCACTTCTACCCTTTTTGTTGTTGTTGTTGTTGTTGTTTGGGTCACATCCAGCGATGCACAGGGGCTACTCCTGGCTCATGCACTCAGAAATTACTCCTGGTGGTGTTCGGGAGACCACATGGGATGCTGGAAATTGAACCCGGGTCAACCGTGTGCAAAGCAAACGCCCTACTCGCTGTGCTATCGCTCCAGCCCACCTCTGCACCCTTTTACCTGCTGCTCCCCTCACCCCTGTTCTGCACCCCACTGTCCGCAGCACCCATGTTCCTGCATGGTGCTATAGGTACATACCTACACACATCCCTAGTTTAATGTACTGATATAGGCAGGCAATCATATAGGGAAGGCCCCCTCCCAAGGCAATGGCAGTAAATAGCCCTGACCTCATGGAGAACTCACTGGTGCCAGTCAGTACCTGAGGAGGCTGGACCCCTACAGAGATGACAGCAGCAGAAAATAGAGACCAATTAAGAACCTGAAAGAGATTCACCAGAAACTCCAAAGCTGCTCCTCTGACACCTGACCAACCCCCACCTCACCAGAAAAACTCCAGACTGAGGCATACTTAAGAATATGCATATTAAAAATGTATAGTCGAAGTGACATCTGCACTTGTTTGTTCATTGCAGCCCTCTTTACAATAGCCAGAAACTGGAAGAAACCTGAATGCCCAAGAACAGATGACTGGTTAAAGAAACTTTGGTACATCTACACAATGGAGTACTATGTAGCTCTTAGAAAAGATGAAGTCATGAAATTTACATACAAGTGGTACAATATGGAAAGTATCATGCTAAGCGAAATGAGTCAGAAAGAGAGGGATAGACATAGAAAGATTGCATTCATCTGGGGGATATAAAGTAACAAAGTATGAGATTAATACCCAAGAATAGCTGAGATCAGCACCAGGAGGATTACTCCATAACTTAGAGGCCAGCCGGGTATCCTAGAGGAAAGGGCTATTCAGATAGAGAAGGGAGCACCAAATAAAGGATGTTTGGAGGATCCTCCCAGGAGGGGAGATGCATGTCGAAAGTAGACTATGGACTGAACATGTTTGCCACTCAATGCCTCTTTTGCAGACCACAACACCCAAAAGGAGAGAGAGAACACAGGGGATTGCCCTGCCACAGAGACGGGGGGATGGGGGGATGGGGGTGGGAGGGATATTATCCATGGTGGTGGAAAATGGGCACTGGTGGAGGGATGGGTATCTGATCATTGTATAATTGAAACCAAAGCACAAAAAATTGTAAATCTACAACTTTAAAAAAAATAAAATAAAATGTGGTATAGAAAAAAAAAAAGAATATGCATATTAAAACCAGTCTGAAAGGCCATTTCAAGGCTTCTTGGCCTTTGGGGAAGCCCGTACTCTCCCTTGAGTACGTTACACTCTCTCTCTCTCTCTCTCTCTCTCTCTCTCTCTCTCTCTCTCTCTCTCTCTCCTCCCTTTCAAAACTCCAAATAAAATATGTTTCACTTCACTGCTTGTCTACTTCTGAAATTCTTTTCTGTGAAGCGAGACAGAACCCCAAAACCCTGGGTAAGGCCTGGGACTGGCCTCTCCTTTCCTGCAAAGAGCAAATCCTCGCTCCAGCCTGAGTCCATGGCTCCCTGAGAAATCGGGTGGTGGGAATTGACTCCCCTGCCTGGCAGACCAAGCGGACTTCAGGTGTGGCCTAATGGCCACCTGGTGGGGCTGGCAGGAGGGAGGGGGAGGCGTGGGGATGCTTCACGCCCGTGCCAAGCAGGGGCTCATCTCAGACTTTATCAGTCCTAGTCTTTCCAGCGGGACCCTGGGGACAGAGGTGGATGGGGAGAAAGTGACTGTCTTTCTCCCCCCTGCTTCACACAAGTCACCTAGAGGGGCCCACCGACATCACTGCCACTTCAGCTGGTTTCTGCACCCTGACCTGCTTGGCCCTGTACCCCAGAGTGGCTGCTTCCTGAATCCCTGACTGTCTCCATCTTGCAGGAACTAGCAAATGAAAGGGTGCAGTGGGACCAGTGGATAGATGGGGTCGGTGCAGGACGGAGGGGTGGGTGCTGCAGTTTGGGGGCAGGGATGAAGGGGTGAGAAGTGTGCGGGAGTTACAAATGGGGGTCATGAAGCCAGAAAGGGCCCTGCGGAGAACGGAGCACTGGGGTTCCAGGGAGCAGCAAAGAGGGGCACAGCAGGTAAAACAGGGGCAGGAGACAAAGAGTTGAAGAAGACGGGGTGCAGGGTGCAAAGGAGGGGTGCTCTGGGCGCAGCAGGAGAAGGAGTGCAGGGTGCAGTCAGTCTGTGGATGCAGGGGCGACAGGATACAGAAACCGGTGGGTGCAGGAACAACGTATGAGGGGTGCGGGCTCTGAAAGGGTGAGGGGGGAGCGCAGATGTGGACAGGACAGGCCACCAGAGGAGGGGTGAAGGCAGGGGCAGCAAGAATGGCTGATTAGCCCTTCTGGAAAACAGTATGGACGATTTTCAAAAAATTAGAAATCGAGCTCCTATTTGACCCAGCAATACCACTCCTGGGAATATATCCCAGAGAGGCAAAAAAGTATAGTCGAAGTGACATCTGCACTTGTTTTATTCATTGCAGCACTGTTTACAAAAGCCAGAATCTGGAAAAAACCTGAGTGTCCAGAACAGATGACTGGTTAAAGAAACTTTGGTACATCTACACAATGGAGTACTATGCAGCTGTTAGGAAAAATGAAGTCATGAAATTTACATACAAGTGGTACTACATGGAAAGTACCACTTTAAGCGAAATGAGTCAGAAAGAGAGGGATAGACATAGAAAGATTGCATTCATCTGGGGAACATAAAGTAACAAAATCGGAGACTAACACCCAAGAGTGGCTGAGATTAGTGCCAGGAATTTTGCTCCATGGCTTGGAGGCCAGCCACACATGCTAGGGGAAAAGGCAGCTCAGATAGAGAAGGGAGCACCAAATAAAGGATATTGTGAGGATCCTCCCAGAATGGGAGAAGCATGCTGAAACTAGACTATAGACCAAACATGATTGCCACTCAATGCCTCTTTTGCAAACCACAGCACCCAGAAGGAGAGAGAGAACAAAAGCGAATGCCCTGCCACAAAGGCAGGGTGGGATGAGGGGGATTGGGGGAAGGAGGGATACTGGAATCCGAGGTGGCGGAAAATAAGCACTGGTGGAGGGATGGGTACTTGATCATTGTAAAACTGAAACCCAAGCACAAAAATTTGTAAGTCTACAACTGTACCTCATGGTGTTTCACTAATAAAAATTTCAAAAAAAAAAGAATGGCTGATTAATGATGGGGCTCAGGGGACGATGTGGTGGGGACAGATGCAGGCCCATGAACTGCAGTTAGGGGAGCAGCAGATGAAGGGCTGAGAGGGTGAGGTGTGCGGGGGTCCCAAATGTTGGGACATGGCAGAAGAAGGGGTGCCTGGAGCAGCTAGTGGAGGCTCAGCAGAGTGGGGCGTGACTGCCCCCCAGCTGTGGGTGCCGCCAATGGACAGTCCAGGGCCCAGGAGACAATGAAGGGGGTGCAGGATGCAGATGATATGGGTGAGGGGAGCAGAGATACCTGGGTGCAGGCAAGAAGGGGTGTAAGCGTTCAAGTGAAGGGTGCAGGAAACAGCATCTACGAGGAGGAAAGGGTTAAGGGACAGCAACAGGGGCACGGGTGGAGCAGGTGGACGGGTCCATCAGAAGAGGGGTGCCGCAGAGAAGGGGGACGGGCAGCAGAAGACCACGGGCGGAGAAGTCAAGGGCTCTGGAAACATGTGGAGGGGGCAGGAAGGGGCACAGGCGACAACAGGTGAAAGAGACAGAGCAGGCAGGGCTCAGCAGATGGGGTGGGGAGGGACGTGGGGGTGCGTGTGGGTCTCCAGGAGCGCTGACCGGTGCGCAGGGAGCAGGGACAGTAGAGGCACAAAGGCCACGATGGGTCTTGTGGCAAGAACAGCCCAGGCAGAGCCCACAAGGACGGGACTGGCCAGCCCCAGCATCTGGGCAGCAGGTGACGGGGTCACACCCCTCGCCTGGGGTTTCATCCACTTACCTGCTGGCGCTCACAGCTTCCCCTGCTGTACCTGGGCTGCGGCACAGTCTGCTTTCTGCCCCCGCCACCCTGCCCCTGCCACCCCTGATCCTGCCCCCTGCACCCCACCACCACCCCTGTCCCCCGCCATCCCTGCTGCCTGCCACCCCTGTTGCCCATCATCCCTGCCCCCCGCCATTCTTGTCCGTTATTCCTACACCCCTTCCTCTCCTGCTTCCAGCACCTTCCTCTGCTGTGCTCCAGCAACAACTACGCCACCTCACCCCTTCACCTGCTGCCCCTGCAAACAGCAGCAGCCCCACACCTGCTCCCACATCACCTCCGACTTCATCATCTCCCGCTCCCACATCACTCTTGCTCCCCTCTCTCCTGCACCCTCAGCATCTCCTGCACCCGCAGCATCTCCTGCTCCCCTCTCTCCTTCACCCTCATCATCTCCTGCTCCCACATCACCTCCTGAACCCTCATCACCTCCTGCTCCATCATCTCCTGAACCCTCATCACCTCCTGCTCCATGATCTCCTGAACCCTCATCACCTCCTGGTCCCACATCACCTCCTGCTCCCACATCATCTCCTGCTCCCATACCACCTCCTGTTTTCTTGCCTCATCACCTCCTTCTCCATCATCTCCAGCACCCTCATCACCACCTGTTCCCACATCACCTCCTAATCCCCTCTCTCCTGCACCCCACTGTTCCCTTGCCGCACCCGTGACCTGATGCCCCCAACTTCCCTGTTGCACTTGTCCATCCACGGCTCCTCCATGCTATTCAGGACCTCCCCGCATCCTTCTATCTGCTGATCTCTTCACCCACTCCCCTTCTCAGCCCTGCAATGCCTGCACCCCTTCATGCTGCTTCCTACAGCCTTTATCTGATGCTTAAGTACCCCATCATCTCTGCACTGATCTATTCCAACACATACTTAACTACCTCTCCCCTCATCAGCTTGTCCCCACACCCCTTGTATGTTTATTACTGCACCTCTTCTGCTCTGCTCACACCTTCACACCTAATCTGCTTGCACTGGCACCTTATCTGTATCTAAAACCCTTATCTACTTTTAGTCACACCCTTATCTGCTTCTACCTGAGCCTCACAACTTGTACCTGCAGCTTTTATCTACTTGATCCTGTACCCCTCATCTGTTAATACTTTACTCCTTATCTGCTTGAGAGGGGTGCGGCAGGGTGATACCATTTCACCGAAACTCTTCAGTGCCACCCTCGAGAACATCATGCGACGACTGGAATGGGAAGGAATGGGAGTGAAGATAGATGGTCGGCAATTACACCACCTCCGCTTTGCTGATGACATTGTTTTAATAACACCAAACATCAGCCAAGCGGCACAAATGCTGGCCGACTTTGACCGTGAGTGTGGAAAGGTAGGACTACAGCTGAATCTTACGAAGACAATGTTTATGAGAAACAGCCTCATTCCTGACGCCCCATTCGCTCTCAATGGAACGACCATCTCCGAATGCAACAGCTATGTCTACCTAGGTCGAGAGGTCAACATGACAAATGACCTGGCACCCGAGCTGCGCAGGAGGAAGAGAGCGGCTTGGAACGCCTTCAAGAACGTCGAAGAAATAGCTAAGAGGACGAAGAACCTCCGGCTCCGGGCACATCTCTTTGATTCCACTGTTCTTCCTGCATTAACATATGCCTCAGAGACCTGGGCCCTACGCAAACAAGATGAGAACGCTATTCAGGTCTCCCAAAGAAGAATAGAAAGAGCTATGCTTGGAATGTCACATTTCACTCAAATGAGAGAAAGAATCCAGAGTTCCAACATCCATCGACGATCAAGAATCAGGGACGCTGTCTCGTTTGCCAAGGTGTCGAAAATCAGATGGGCTGGTCACGTAATGAGATTTAAAGACGACCGCTGGACTAGAACTGTTACCGACTGGATTCCACGGGATGTCAAAAGACTGCGTGGCCGCCCACCTACCAGATGGTCAGACTTCTTCGTCAAGATCATGAACGATCGGTTTGAGGCCCTTCATGTTCCCAGAGCGAACAGATGCCATTGGGCTACACTAGCACGCGACAGGGACAAATGGAGACGTTACTGGCGCCCGCTCGAGCAAATCGACGACTAACGGGAAATTAAGTGATTTAAGTGATCTGCTTGTACATACATCCGACCCTTTGATGCTTCTACCTGCACCCCTTATCTGCTGCAACCCACACCTACCTGCCACTCCCAGAACCCCCTCACTGTCTACTCCTGCACCCCATTGACCCTCACACCTCTTTATCTCCTGAGGCCAACGTCACTTCATCTGCTGTGTCCCTTCATGCCCCGCCCCAGTTCAGCTGAAGACACTCCTCACCTCACTCCTTCCATGTGCCCTCACCCCTCCCAGGGGAAAATACACCTATTTTAAAAGCTTCTAAACAAGCCCCATCAAAAATTGCCATTTGAAAGCCAACTGAGAAAATGCAGGGCAGGGGACGCCTGAGAAATCGGGGCTCAGGTCTGGACAGCTTGTGCAGGCTTCGACAGTGGAGGGAAGCCTGGGGCGTCAGGAAATGGCCATGAGCAGGCACTCAGCTGCACAGCACGTGTTCGGCATGTGTGGGGCCTCAATTCGGCTTGTGTAGGGCCTCATGTTGAACCCCTCGCACTGCAAGGCTGGTGGGGGCTGGAGCAAGCACAACAGGCTGAGTGCAAACACTCTGTGTAGAATTTTCTGGTCCAATCCCCAGCCCCGCAGGGTCTCAACACAGTCGAGAGTCACCCACGATGCACAGAGCTGGGCAGAGCCTGAGAACCTCCGGGGTGGCCCAGACACAGGGGAAGGTGTGGAGACAGTGAAGTTGACTCTCCATGGCTGGTCTCTGGGGGGCCTGAAGGGGCTGCCAGTGAGCAAGGTAGGCAGAAGGTGTGAAGCAATGATTGGATCAGAAGTGCTGGTCTGTGACCCTCGGAGAGAGCAGGGGAAGGCAGAGCCCGCAAAGTGTTGAGAGAGCAGCCCCAAGCAGCAGGAAAGAGCAGAGCAAATGGAGAACAAAACCAAACCAACACTCCGTACTGAAATCCAACATGACAGCAGCCGCACCTACCATTACCGCAGTAGTTCTTCCCCATAGAATCCTGAGGCCGCGACCCCTTCCCTGGGTCACTGGGGCCCAGCTGGCCCTGGTCGGTGGGTAGGAAGCTGGGCTCATAGATGGAGCGCACCTGCTCTGCCTTCAGGGCAATGGCCTGCTCCAGGAGACCCAGGTTCCCACTCGTCATCATGTCGTACACGTCTGACTCATCAGTCATAGCTGATTTCTGGGAACGCATGTCCTCACCCTTGCCATCCTCAGACTGCACCTCCATGATGACAGAGTACTCAGGCTTGGGGCTGGGCAGTGCAGCATGCCAAGGCTCAGTGCCCTCCTGGGTAGAGGCATGGAGGGCATCTTCCTAGCAGATCACATCAGAGTCAGCCTCCTCCTCATCATCCTCCTCATCATCATCTTCCTCCTCCTCTTCTTCCTCCTTCTCCTCCTCCGCCTCCTTCACCTCCTGGCCCAGGGTGACCTTCTGCTTGCTGGCCACCCCCTTCAGGGACTAGGGACACAGGTTCTGCAAGCACTCACTGGTGATCTCAATGACCTCCGGCATCCTTGGGCTGGATAAAGACCTTCTCATCCTTGTCACTGCTGGCCCCTTCCTCAGTCTCCTCCTGAACCAGTTGCACAATGCCAGAGCCTTGCTTGGACGCCTGGCCCGAGTCCTCCACAACCAGGTGCTCCTCAGGGATTTGGCTCAGGTTCAGGAGAAAAGTGGCAATGATTTCCTGGTAGCTGCTGTAGCTGCCCTTAGAGGTACCTGTACGGCTGCTGATGGGGGTGGATCCAAAGTGACACCTTACAGGGCTCCTTCCTGAATAGAACGAGAAATGCCACGTGGGAGAAGCTGGGCATGGAGAGGGCACCTGCCCTCCTCGATGCACATTAAGGGCATGAGCCCTGGAGATGGGGTTCCCTGAAACCTGATTCTAGGATTTTGTATGCAAGAGTTGGGCTTGCATGGATAGTCCGCCTTGAATGTTCATGTACCCAGGTCAGGTGACCCTGCATCGGGTGGGGGCAGTGTTCAGAGAGTGCAGCCAATATTTTCAAGAATGTTTCACAACAGAAAAGCAGAGAACAAATCTGTATTTTTTTCTTTTTGGGTCACACACAGCAATGCTCAGGGATTACTCCTGGCTCTGCACTCAGGAATCACTCCTGGCAGTACCTAAAGGAACATATGGGATGCCAGGGATCAAAACCAGGTTGGCTGCTTGCAAGGGACATGCCCTACCAGCTGTATTATCGCTCCAGCCCCACAAATCTGTATTTTTAAAGGACTCAAATTTGAGTCTTTGAGTTGCCATGACTAAGATGCATGGGCACTCACCACCCTGGGGTCTGGGGATCCTCCCCAGGGTACCCACTTCTTTGTAAAAGTAGGCAGACGAGTCCTTGCCCCCTGTAGTTTGTGGGGCTGTGCCTGGGCTTGGGTAGAGCATGGTCAGGAGACAGTTGTGAGCACCTTCCCTGGATGCCAGAATAGAACAAAAATCTGTCTCGTATTCTTTCAGTTCGTTAAGATACTGGGTGGGACTGGAGAGCAGGACCCTAAGGTTTCAGCACAGCCCAAAGGCCCATAGCTTCCAGGGCCTATGGGATCAGCCTGGTATTCACTAGGCAAGACTTTTGGGGTGGGGGAAGCTGCAGAGAGAGCTCCAAGTCATTCCCAGCTTTCACCTGCACCCTCAGCCTGTTTCCAAGCAGCTCACCCCAGGGTCAGGTGGGCTGGGCTCTGTCTTAGACCTGGTGCCCACACAGCCCTCCCTACCATGCGATCTTTTGACGTCCCATGGAATCCAGTCAGTAATGGCTCTAGTCCAGCAGTCATCTCCAAATCTCATCCATCTCTCTCATGCCCACAGACACAACCACAACTGCTCCCCCTGCATTCACACACACACACATGCCACGGGCCCCACTGCCTAGCAAGACCCTCTCCAGCAAAATCCAGCTCATGGAGACAAAACCGCACTTGTTCTCAGGAAGGGAATCCCGAGGCCCTGTCACTCACTTAGAGGGGTCCCTCCCACTCAGGGGCTGTGACTGTCAGGGCCACACTAAGTGCCTTTATTCAGGGAGCATGAGCAACAAAGCCCCTTCAGCTTGCTCAGAGCGATGATTGTCCTCCTGTACCGACATCTCAGCCTCGTGCTCCTCCAGAGTTCCTTCCGATTCATCCGAGACAGAGGCATCCTTCACTTTGGCATCCTGACTGTCCCTCCCTCTCCAGGCCACAGTCCTCATCCAGCGCCAGCTTCAGGGGCAGCAACTTCGCTTGCACACCAGGTGCTCAGCCTCCACACCTTCCATCTTCCTCTTCTTGGCCAGATGGCAGCTCGGCAGACTGGGCAATGGGAGATCAGGCCCACACTCCCTCAGCACCTCTCTGCCTCCTGCCCACCCTAACCCTCTGCAGTAGCTCTCTTTGCATCTCAACTAGAGCCCAAACTCACGACTGGGAGGACAGTGTGTTAAACTTTTACTGTAAGGCCGGGGAGATGACTCAAAGGGCTGAGAGTAGGATCTGCAAGCAGGAGGCCTGGGTTCAATCTGGGGCTCGGGGGGAACTGAGGCTGGTGGTACAAAGGTGCTAATGCTTAAGGTAGCAACAAAGCCAGAGTCCAGTTGCATCTTAGAGCTGGAGGTATAGTGAAGATCACAGTAATTTCAGGGCCAGGGTTAAGATTAGGGTTGGGGATCACTTGATCACTTGATCACTTGACATCCCGTTAATCGTCGATTTGCTCGAGCAGGCACCAGTAACGTCTCCATTTGTCCTTGTCTCATGCTAGTGTAGCCCAATGGAGTCTGCTCGTTCTAAGAACATGAAGAGCCTCAAACTGATCGTTCAGGGTCTTGACGAAGAAGTCTGAACATCTCATAGGTGGGCGGCCATGTGATCTTTTGATGTTCCCGTGGAATCCAGTCGGTAATGGCTCTAGTCCAGCGGTCGTCTTTAAATCTCATTACATATCCAGCCCATCTGATTTTCGATGCCTTGGCAAACAAGACAGAGTCCCTGATTCTTGACCGTCGAAAGAGGTCGGAACTCCGGATTCTTTCTCTCACTTGAGTGAAGTGTGATACTCCAAGCATAGCTCTTTCGATTCCTCTTTGGGAGACCCAAATAGCGTTCTCATCCTGTTTTTGTAGGGCCCAGGGTTGGGAAAGTTCAAGTAAAAGGGCTGGGGTAGGACTCGATTGAATTTAAGTTAAGGTCACTCTCTTCATTTGCTGGCATGGTGCTAAAAAAAATCCCACAGGGCCTATGGAGGAGGCTGCTCAGGGGTGGAAAGAGGCAGGAGCCTGGCCCAGGACTCAGGGGGCCCGTTGCAGTTACCTGGGCATCACCCCTGGGGAGACCTCTATTGAGCACAAGAAAAACGATATTCAAGGGTGGCCCCAACTGAGAAACAAATTCAACAAGACACATCACTGGTAAAGGAGACAGATTGCAGCCCAAACGGGGCTTCTCCCAATTGTTATTGAAGCACCATGGCTATGACACTACTCCTGATGGCTCTTGTGCATACATCGACCCTCCATTGTCCCTCCACAATGTCCCAGGGACATCCCAACACCCCCCTCCCAGCTGCTGCCATGTAAGCTTGGTTCTGTAGATCTGTTGCTTTTGGCCTTTGTCATTCCCTGACTTATATTCCTGCATTAAATTCAGCATAGGAGAGAGATCATTCTGCATCTGCCCCTTTCCTTCTGGCTGACTTCACTCAGCATGATAAGCTCTAGTTCCATTCCATTTAGCAGTAAACTGGATGCTTTTGTCTTTTCTTATAGCTGAGTAGTATTCCTTTTTTGAATATGACCATAATTTTTTTTACCCTGTCATCTGTTCCGGATGGGCAGTTTCCAGACTTGACTGTGGCTGCAGTGAACATAGAGCATATATATCTTCTCTGAATATAGTTTCCCTTGGGGGATTTTTGCTTCTACTAGAAATCCAAAAGGGAACTGAAGGTCTGAAAGAGCCATTATTCAACAGGAACCAGACTCAGCCCTTGCATGGAATTGCAAGCTTTCCAGCAGCCCATTAGACAGCACAGGGGTAAGTCAATTTCAAGCACCACATATGGTCCCCTGAGCTGCCTGGGGAGAGAGTGCTTTTTTTTAACTTTTTTAAATTGAATCACCCTGAAGTTGATCATTACAGAGTCGTTCATGGTTGGGTATCAGTTATGTAATGCTCCAACACCCATCCCTTCACCAGTGTATGTTTCTCATCACCAATGTCCCAAGTTTCTTTTTTTTTCTTTTTGGGTCATACCTGGCGATGCTCAGGGGTTACTCCTGGCTCTACACTCAGGAATTACTCGTGGCGATGCTCGGGGGACCATATGGGATGCTGGGGATCGAATCCAGGTTGGCCACATGCAAGAGAATAGCCCTCCACGCTGTGCTATCACTCCAGACCCCAATGTCCTCAGTTTCCCTCCCGCCACCCCCCCTGCCCTCCCACTGCCACTGCCTGCCTCTATGGCATCTCTCTCTCTTTCTCTCTCTCTCTCTCCGTCTCTCTCTCTCTCTTCCATCTCCTTTTGTGTATTATGGTCTTCAATACAGGTGCTAAGAATTGATTGTGGTTTTTTTTAGGGCGTTCAGTATTTTTATTGAAAGGGTGTATCTGGAATACCCTTTTTTAACTGGGTGGCAACTTTTTGGTGTGGACATGACTGCTGAGGCTTCCAGAAGTTCAGGGTGGTTAGGGATGGTATCCAATCCCAACCACAAAAAAACCCTGGAGATTTCTTTTTTTATTTTATTTTTATTAGTGAAACACCATGAGGTAGAGTTGTAGACTTATAAATTTTTGTGCTTGGGTTTCAATTATAGAATGATCAAATACCCATCCCTCCACCAGTGCCCATTTTCCACCATCTTTTTTTTTAATGTAGAAGTACTACTATTTATTCAGCCATTGATTAAACTGATTGACTTGGGCATGAACTCCACATTATTTTTTTTATTGAATCACCATAAGATACAGTTACAAAGCTTTCATGTTCGAGATTCAGCCTTACAATCATCGAACACCCATCCCTCCACTAGTGCACACTTTGCACTACCAGTGTCCCCAGTATATCCTCCATCCCATTCCTCACCCTGCCTCCATGGCAGACAATTTCCCCAATACTATCTCTCTACTTTGGGACATTATGTTTTGCTCAAATTTTTCCACCACCATTCAAACCTGCCTGCCAGAGGCATATGCTAGATAATTTATTGTACCTTGCTCATTTGAATATCATGAGTGCCGTGGCTGCATGCTGCTGGAATCCTAGATTTTAGATGGTTGCATTCCGGAGACATTCCTGTAGGGCACTAATCCATTTTGGGATTCAACTGGGCGTCTCTGGACGAGGGTTGTTGATGCGCTAAGATGGTGCCCAGAGGCACATTGTGGGTGTGACAGCCAGGCCAATGAGCAGGCAGGGAGCTGGGGAGGGACAGCTGCCATGCGGCATGGAGATTTATCCTGGAACCCGCATACCTGGGCCTTGTTTGTGGAAGCTCTTGGCCACTGGGATTCTATCGGGAGTAGGTGGGGAAACTGCACCTGTTCCATCTGGGGTGCCCCGGTGAAATTTAGCCTAGAGATTTCAGTAACAAAACCTGCATACCCAAATTTTCAGCAGATTATGTCTTGTTGAGATCTGTCCCAAGAGAATAAAATCTGGCCACGGGCATGGTAGCGATTTTGGATTGAGGAGCAAGCAGCTGCCAAGGGCTCTACTAGAGTGGGAACCAGGCTGACCCGCCTTCCCCCCTCCAATTTACACTAGTCTATTCAGCCTTGTGAGTCTGAGATTTACTGCAGCCTTTGATGTCTTTCGAGATCCGTTTCTGGGTCTCTAAAGCAAAGCCAGTACAAGAGCTTACATGATGGTGCTAGAGTTGCCTCATGGGGGTAACTGCCAGTGCTTCCAGGAGTATAGGAAAGTGGGGGGAGGTAGCCCATTGCTTCTGAGAAAGCCTGGAGATTTCAGTCACAAAACCTGTACACCTGAATTTTCAGGAGATTAATATCTCAGTGAGGTCTGTCCTGAGATAGTGGAGTCTGGCTGAGGGCATGAGGTGATTTGGATTGTGGGAGCAAGTGGCTACCAAGGGCTCTGCTTAGGGGGCACAGGCAAACTCACCTCCCTCCAATCTACCACGGTCTGTTCAGCTTTGCATGGGTCCAAGATTAACTGCAGCTTTTGATCTCTTTTGAGAGTTATTTACAGATCTCTGGTACAAGGCCAATGAATGAACTTGTATGGCTGAGACAGAGGTAGTTGTGGGCATGGCTCCCACATACCTAACTTTTGACAGTTAAATTTCTCAGAAAACTTGGCACTAAGCTGAGGGAGTTAGGCCAAAGCCAAAGCAGCAATTTTGAGGTGTCAGGAAGGCTGCTGATGCCCTCGCCAACCCCCGTGTCCAGGTTGACTTGCCAGTGGCACTGTACCCTCTGGGCCCCACAGTGGCAGTAACAGTCGTGGTCCAGCAGGGACCAGGACAGGAGCCAGGGCTGCTACCATTTGCAGCAGAACCTGCCCGGGGCACACGTCCCACCCTCCATCTCCAGACAGTTGGTGCTCAGGGAGGTTTTCCTCCATAATATGTTGTGCGGGTGTCACTGATGGCATGGGCAGGTCTGAGAAAAAATGGTGGCAGGGACGCCCTGCTGGCAGGGAGCTGCCTGAGCCGACCTCCCATGGTGGGAACCCGGACACCCCCTCAACTCGCAGTAGAGCCAAATTGGACCTGAAGAGGGACTGGAGGGTAGCACAGCAGGTAGGGCGTTTGCCTTGCACATGACTGACCCGGGTTCGATTCCCAGCATCCCATATATGGTCCCCCGAGCACCGCCAGGAATAATTTCTGAGTGCATGAGCCAGGAGTAACCCCTGTGCAACGCCGGGTGTGACCCAAAAAGCAAAAACAGAAAAAAATGGACCTGAAGAGCCCCACTTGTTCACACTAAACTTCTGTCACCACACGCCCAGGGCTGGAGTAGCTCCATCAGCTTCAGAGCTGGCGCCGGCACCATCTGCATGAGGCCCACTCTGGCCCAGCTCCACCACAGGTGCCAGTGTGGTTCCCCTTAAGCCACTCTTTTTGAGAGAAAATATTTAAGGGCACCTCGAGTCATTCACGCAGAAAATTTATGACCCCATCCGCCCCACTGTGCTCTGAGCTGCTGCTGCACCACCATCTCTTCTCTCTGCCCTGGGAGTAATTCTTGGGCAAGTGTGGGCCTGAATCTCCTCTCAAAACACTCTCCTCCTGTTGTTCATCAATTTGCTCAAGCGGGCACCAGTAACGTCTCCATTGTGAGACTTGTTGTTACTGTTCTTGGCATATCGAGTATGCCATGGAGAGCTGCCAGGCTCTGCCGTGCAGGAGGGAAACTCTCGGTAGCTTGCCGGGCTCTCCGAGAGAGACAGAGGAATTGAACCCAGGTCGACTATGAGCAAGGCAAATGCCCTACCTGCTGTGCTATCGCTCGAGCCAGGAAAGTGAGGGGAGGGGCTGGAGGGGCTGGTTCGATCCCCGGCATCCCATATGGTCCCTGAAGCACTGCCAGGAGTAATTCCTGAGTGCATGCACAGCCAGGAGGAATCCCTGAGCATCACTGGGTGTGACGCAAAAAGAAAAAAAAATAGTGAGGGGAGATGAGCTGACTTTATGGCTGCTCAGGGAAGCCAGCCCCCTCCTCTCACTCCTCCTTATAAGCCACCTCTACTCTCACCAGGTGGCTGTGGAAGCTTGAGGGCCGATGAGGTGCAGAACAGCCACCTCAGGGGCCGGGGAGAGAACTCAAGGGCACAGGCCCTCCACCTGATCAACAACACCATAGGCGCTGAGCATCACTGGCCCCTATTCAAACAGAATAAAACAGGGCCAGAGAGAAAGAAGTGTGTGTGTGTGGGGGGGGGGGGGGGAATGAAGGTTATGGCGCTGGCCTGGTATGTGGCTGACCTGGACGTGACCCAATATGGTCCCCTTGAGCACTACCAGGAGTGATCCCTGAGCACAGAGCCAGGAGAAAGCCCCCAAGTGGAGTCAGGCATGGTCAGCCTCCCACCCCAAATCAAACCGAACCAAGACAAAACCAAACAGGGACTGGAGACAGCCAAGGAGTCTGAGCACGTTCCAAAAATAAAATTAAAACAGGGGATTGGAGTTATATACATAACTCCAGTTATGTATATAATATATACATAATACAGCAGGTGGGGCACTTGCCTTGCATGTAGCCAAAACCTGGATTTGATTCCTGGCTTCCCGTATGATCCCCCAAGCCCACCAGGAGTGATCCCTGAGCACAGAATCAGGAGTCAGCCCTAAGCACAGCTCGGTATGGCCCAAAAAAGCACAAATTAATTAAATGAAAACAGAGGCTGTAGAGACCATCCAGGGGTTAAAGTACTTGCTTGCTTGCTTGCCCTCAACTCCTGAGTAGGGTCAGGAGTAACCTCTGAGGTGTAACCCAACCCCCTCCCAGAAAAAAAAACAGGTAAATTTTATGTACTATTGTTTTTGGGTCATACTCAGCAGTGTTCAGGGCTTACTCCTGGCTCTGTGCTCAGGGATCGCTCTTGACAGGGCTCAGGGGACCATATGGGGTGCCGGGGAACCAACCTGAGGAAGCTACATGCAGTGCCTTGACCACTGCAGTATCTCTCTGGTAGAAAATGAATTTCAACCATATTTAATCTAATGTTATTTATCCAAGTAATTTTAACATGTAATCATGAAAATCATGAATATTTTTTCTTCCTTTTGCATTATTTTACAATTTTTTTTCTCAGCGTCTTTGACACCCTTGGATTTTTATATTTAGTTTGGGGAGTTGGGGTCACACCTGGCAGGGCTCAGGGGGCTACTCCCGACTCTGTGCTCAAGGCCATGATCAGGCAAGGTTGGCTGCTTGCACAAGAGCCACCTCTGTGCTCTCTGACTTGGGATTCCTCACACTGCATGAATTGATTTGTATTTGCCAAGTCCAGTTTTCAGCACATACGTGGCTGGCGGTGAACTGTCAGACTCTGGAGAGCTCTTGAGGTCCTCAGGCCCCAGCAAATGTGAATAAATGAAGAAAAGGACCAAGCAATCAGCACTCAGCACTCAGCACTCCAGCACACAGTGAGTGCCATGTGTCCAACGGCCACCAGGGGGCAGGCGAGGCAGGAGCCTTTGATGTCCGTTTTCTGTTCCTTGTTTGCTATCTGGATTCAGACAGCAGAGCTCTGGCAGTAGGTGTGGACATTTAAATACGCCGCCTGGTGGCGTCTCTGTCCTAGGAACACCCGCTACGGCCACCTCTGGACCTGCCTAGGAAGACTGGTGGGTACATCCCAGCACCCGCAGCAGCTTCTCCGGGCCAGACCTAGCGCCTGGCTGCAAGAAAACAAAGACTGGCTGGATGAAGGAGAGTTTCCTGGAGTTTTTCTTCCACATCTGTGGGGCAGCACTTGCCTCAAAACCAACCTTAGAAAATATTTGTGGAATTTTCAAAGCAATTTCACATACAGCATGCTTGTGTTTGTTTTGGGGTAAAACTGCTCAGGGCCTACTTGTGGGCGGAGTTTTCCTGGTGGGCCTCGGGGGTCACTCCGTGCCAGGGGTCTGATCCAGGCCTCCAGGGGCAAAGCAAGTCCCTGGGCAGTGCACTGTCTCTCCAGCACTGAGACACAAGGTCCTGTCAGGGCTCAGGGGACCATGTGAGATAAGTTGGGATCCAACCCGGCAGGAGCCCTTCCCACTGTACACTGTCACTCTGGCCTGTAACGTTTGGTCTGAACAATTTCACTTTGCCTCCAGGAAAGCAGGAGGTGGAGCAGGGGGGTTGGAACTAGACTTTAGTCTGTGACTAGTGTTTACCAAATGTGCGTTCATAATGAAACTTCCCAAAGCTGAGCTGGAATGACAAAATTCAGCAGTTCCTGGATTTGGCGACCTGGATTTGATCCTCAGCACCCTTTATGGTCCCCTGAGTTCAACAGGAGTGATCCCTGAATGAAGAGCCAGGAGTAAGCCCTGAGCATCACTGGATGAAACTAAAAATAATAATAATCACTGTCACTGTTCTCCCATTGTTCATCGATTTGCGGGCCCAATAATAATAATAATAATCTGAAGGAAAATGATCAAATAAAATTTGAGGGAATGTGCAGATACAAAGGAAACAGTTTAAGCTCCCAGCACTCACAATGACCAGCCCTGCAGATTTCCTTGGAACTACATCCTTAGGCAGCACTGGAGGACTCAGGGAAGGAACGGTTTTGCTGCTGCCGGGAAGAGCTGGGCGGGAGGGCAGAACTTCTGTTTCAATATGCTGCGGGGCAGTAGAGACAGGCCAAGGTAAGGACCTCGTCTAGCAGGCAGCTGCTGCAGATGCAGGTTCGAGTCCCAGCACCACATCTGGTCTCCAAACCAACAATACACAAAACCCAGCAACAACACACTGTAAGGAGCTCAGCACAATAATCACAACTCAAAGTAGAATGAATGTTGTTAGAAACTGGGAAAGCAGAAATGGGAGTGGGAAGCCCAAGTGTAGAGGCTTAGGGAAATGTGTGGAATGATTTTTGTTTTAAATTTGCTTTAGTGGGGTCAAAGAGGTAGTACAGCAGGTAGGGGCTCGTACTGCATGCGGCCGAACCAGGTTTGATCCTCTGCATCCCATATGGTTCCCCAAGCACCACCAGAAGGAATTCCTGAGTGCAGAGCCATAAGTAACTCCTGAGCATCGCCAGGTGTGACTCCAAAACAAGTCAAAACAAGTCTAGCTTAGTAGGGGCCTAGTGATAGTACAGTGAGTAGGGTGCTTGCCTTACACTTGAGTCTTATCCCCAGCACCCCACTATGGTTACTCAAGCCCCTCAGGAGTGATCCATGAACACAGAGCTGGGAGTTAGCACTAAGTACCACAGGGTATAGCTCAAAACCCAAAAACTAAGAAAAAAATCTCCTTGTTAGGGGCTGGAGTGATAGTCCAGCAGGTAGGACGCTTGCCTTGCATGCAGCTGACGTGGGTTTGATCCCTGGTTCCCCATATGGCCTTCTGAGCTCTGCCAAGAGTGATTCCTGAGCACAGAGCCAGAAGAAAGCCCTGAGCATCACTTGGCATGGCTTCAAAACCAAATAAATGAATAAATAAATTTCCCTTAATATTGTAATTGGGAAGAGACGGGCAGTCGGCCAGAATTTTGCAGAGCCTGGCAAGCTCCCCGTGGAGTATTCAATATGCCAAAAACTGTAACAACAAGTCTCACAATGGAGACGTTACTGGTGCCCACTTGAACAAATCGATGAACAACAGGAGGACAGTACTACAGTGCTATTGTGGTTGGATTATAGTGTATCATACTTCAAAACTATTTCTGTCTTCTGAAATTAAACACGTGTCACAGCAGCAGCTTACCCAGAGGACAAGGCAGTGCCTCAGTCATAGCTGACTCTGGCGTGATGGGACCTTCCTGTGCCCACTGCAGAAGCATCACCAGGCATGTTTATGAGTCTGGTCCCTGACTTCCCCTGTGCAGACACCTGGTTGACTCAGTGTTAAAGACAGCTTGGCCAAACATCTTAACAAAGTGAATGGGGGGCTCCCCCTGCAGCAGAAACCTGGAGGTGGGCAGGGGGAGGTGACCAGACAGCAAGGCCCTGGTCCTCAGGAGCTGCTAGGGGTGGCAGGCGGGAGGAACAGAGGGCCTGGACAGTGACTCCACCAGTACCTGCTCAACTGGAATCTTTCCCAGCTTGAATCCACTTGCCGAAGGTTGAGCTAAAATGATCATTATAGAAATTGCCTGGGGGGGACTGGAGCGATAGCACAGCAGGTAGGGCATTTGCCTTGCACATGGCCGACCCCGGTTCCATTCCCAGCATTCCATATGGTCCCCTGAGCACCGCCAGCAGTGATTCCTGAGTGCAGAGCCAGGAGTGACCCCTGTGCATTGCCAAGTATGACCCAAATAGCAAAAAAAAAAAAAAAAATTGCCTGGGAAAGGGAAGAGAGTCACATGAGGTGACACTTGTCAGGATATGAGATGCTTGGGTGACTGGCAGACTAAACTAAGCCACGGGAAGAAGAGACAGGAAGAGGGGACAGGAACAAGAAAGCACAGGGACGGAGCAGAGCACATGGACAGAAGGGACTGGAGGGATAGGAGGAAGATTTCAGCAAGCTTCTCCACCATTGTTCTCCTTAGCACATGGTTCATTTAGATGCAGTTTCCTCACTGTTTCTTCGCCCACATCTGCTGCCGACTCCGCCACATGCTGACTTCATAAGCACATTTTCTTATTTCTGTTCAGTCAGCAGCCTCTGAACCCTGGGAGTGAGCCACAGTTCTCCGTGGCAGCCACACCAAAGCCTAGGGGGCGCCTTTGTGCCAGTCCAGTGCTGGCCACGCCCACAAGGCTGCTCTCTGAACACACTACAAGGGTGCCCATGCTCCTGGGTGCCCATGCTAGACACTGATACTCTTGAGTACTGATATTCCGGGATTATTGGTGCTCCTGGCTACTGATATTTCTGCATACTGATACTCCTGGGTGCTGGTGCTCTTGGATGTTCATTCTCCTAAGTGCTGATTCTCCTGGGAGCCCCTGCTTCTGGGTGTTGATACTCATGGATGCCCATGCTCCTGATTGCTGATACTCTTGGGTGCTAATGCTCCTGGGTGCCCATGTAGGTCAGGATTGTGAAGTCAGGGCTTCACCAAAATACTAAATTGTGAAAGCAACGCTCACAGAATATCATCAGAATATCTTTTTAAAAGTGAAATATAAGCTAAAAGTGAGAAGACATGAGCAACAAAGGCTACATATAGAACCTATATGGGGAATGGAGAGAGAGAACAACAAGAATTACCTTGCACAGGGTGGATAGGAATTTGATCCCTGGCACCATACATGGTCCCTTGAGCCCCACCAGGAGTGATCCCTGAGCACAGAGCCAGGAGTAAGCCCCGAGCATTACCACGTGTGGCCAACTCCTCTCCCCCTAACCTATACAGAGCTCAGCCCCACAGAAACAACCCAAGCTGCAGCTCAGCATGTCATCCATGAAGAAGAATTTCTGCAGTGGTGCAGCAGGGACAGATGCAAGGTGTCTCAATCATCGGCAAGTGGAGACCAAGGCACTAGGAGACAGTCGAGGGCAGAGTAGAGACCCTCTACACTGGAAGGCCAAAACTGGTGCCTCCAAGGGGACTCAGGGATTTGCCCACGGAGACCCAAGACAAGGCCTCAGGCATCTACCCCCAGAAATGAGCTCCAGAGAATCCCCTATCTGTCTGTGGCGACAGCCTGTGCGCTGTGCTGTCAAGAGTGTGGTTATGTATCAGCAGGCTCCCAGGCTGTGAGTTGATGGTACTTCTCTAATGGTGCCCCATTTTCATGCTTTGGTGGCTCAAAAAAAACCACTCAGAGCTCCAGGGTCAAGATGATGGTTTGGAGGAGTAGAGGGGCACACTCAGCAGTGTTCAGGGGCTTCTTCCAGCTCAGTGCTGGGGGCTACTGGCTGCAGTGTTCAGGGAACTTTGTGAAGATAGGGAGCGAATCCAGCCTCATGCATGCAAGCACATGCTCAGTACTTTGAGCCTTTCTTCAGCACTTCACGGCCCGATCAACCCGGGCTTGTGAGTTTTGTCATCCATAGTGAATTCTTTCACTCTGTCACGGCTGACTCCGTGGTGAGATAGTGGCCTAGTGATCCAGCTTTCTTGCTTCTGGAACATACTTCACAGGATAACTGGCCTGCACACTTGGGCCACTGTGTGCTGGGAGACACATGATGAAGACTGTGTACCGTTAAAATTTAATTCTGGTTCCTAGAGAGAGTCTACAGAGGGGAAGGTGCTTGCCTTACATAAGGCAGACCCAGGTTCAATTTCTGACCGCTCATATGGTTCCCCCGAGCCCTGCCAGAAGTCAGGAATCAGCCATGAATACAGTTGGGTCTGGCCCCAACACAAGACAAAACAAAAAATTCTGTTAGACAAGACACAGTATCTGGTCTCAGGATCCTGAAGTCACAGTAGAATAAGCCTGTGAAGATGACTGAGCTCAGCTCCAGGCACGGAGCAATGGGGAATACCGAGGCAGGGGGCTGGTCTGTATGCTTTGAAGGAAGCAACAGGAAACTGGCAGACACTTGGCAAGGGAGAATCCCAGGGGGTCGCCAGTGGAACAGGGCAGTGGAAATGAATGCGACACAGTGGGACAAAGAGAGAGGATGTTCATTTTAGAGGATCTTTTAAGTATCTCAACACATTGAAGATTGTCTTTCTTTCGACCTCATTTGAGCTTTGTAGCAAAGAAAACACAAAGCATTCCTACATATCCACCAAATGATCTCCAACTGTTCGCATGTTCCTATGTTTGCTCTATCACCCTGGGGTGTGTAAGCGCCTTTTTCCTAATCATCTGAGGATAAATTTCAACCACGATCCTTTTTTTATTTCTAATCATTTGTGTGTGTTTCCCAACATGAGAAATTTCTCTTGTATAAGCATATGTGCAATGATCAAAGTCAGGAAATTGCCCCAAATCCAGTATTATTCTCTGATCTACAAACTATATTTGAATTCCACAAATGATATTCCAGTGACAAAGAAATGCTGACATCAGGCATTGCCAATTTCACATCTTTTTTGTTTTTGTTCTTGTTTTAGGGTCACACCCGACTGTGATTGTCCTGGTTCTGCACTCACGGATTGCTCCTGGCAGACTCAGGGAACTATATGGGATGCCAGGAATCAAACCAGGATCAACAGCATGCAAGGCAAGTGTGCTTCCCATTATACTATCACTCCAGCCACCAGCTTTACCTCTTAACTCTCTGTTGATCTGTGGGTCTTGGTTTCAGGATTCTGTTGGTTCTGGGAGATTTTGTATCCTGGGATCTCTAGGTCCTCTCCCAGGATGGCCTCCCCTGAACTTGGGGGCAGGAAGAGGAAAAATTGTGCCAGCTGCTCCCAGTCCTGGTGACAATACCCATGATGCACTGGTGAAGGCAGTGGCCCGAGTCTCCACTGTAGAATTACTTTTTTCCTCTTGACAATTACTTACAAGGAGATTCTTTGAGGCTGGAGCGATAATACAGCAGGTAGGGCATTTGCTTTGTACGCGGCCAACCTGGGTTCGATCCCTGGCGTCCCATGTGGTCACCAAGAACTGACAGGAGTGATTCCTGAGTGCAGAGCCAGGAGTAACCCCTGAGCATCGCTGAATGTGATCCAAAAAGCAAAAAAAAACAAGAGAGAGAGAGAGAGAGAGAGAGAGAGAGATTCTTTGCAATTAGGTAAGTATTCTCTTTACTCAGCAAAATTTTACTTACTGATTTTAATATCCACTGATAATTCTTGTCTGTATAATTCATGACTCTGATAATTGCTAAATTAGCAGTTTTCAAATTTCATCATTTTTAAAAAAGAGATAAAAATAACTGAGTCTCTGGCCCACATCCAAAAGAACAAAAGCAACCGATGCTGGGATGTGGCAAGAAAGGGACGCTCCTTCACTGTTGGTGGGAATGTCGACTCATTCAGCCCTTTTGGAAAACAATATGGACGATTCTCAAAAAATTAGAAACTGAGCTCCCATTTGACCCAGTAATACCGCTCCTGGGAATATATCCCAGAGAGGCAAAAATGTATAGTCAAAGTGACATCTGCACTTGTTTGTTCATTGCAGCACTCTTAACAATAGCCAGAATCTGGAAAAAACCTGAGTGCCCAAGAACAGATGACTGGTTAAAGAAACTATGGTACATCTACACAATGGAGTACTATGTAGCTGTTAGAAAAGATGAAGTCATAAAATTTACATACAAGTGGTACTACATGGAAAGTATCATGCTAAGCGAAATGAGTCAGAAAGAGATGGATAGACATAAAAAGATTGCATTCATCAGGGGGACATTAAGTAACAAAATAGGAGATTAATACCCAAGAACAGCGGAGATCAGTACCAGGAGGATTACTCCATGGCTTCGAGGCCAGCTGGGCATTCTAGGGGAAAGGGCAGCTCAGATAGAGAAGAGAGCACCAAAAAAAGGGTGTTTGGAGGATCCTCCCAGGAGGGGAGATGCATGTTGAAAGTAGACTATGAACTGAACATGATTGCCACTCAATGCTTCTTTTGCAGACCACAACACTCAAAAGGAGAGAGAGAACAAAAGGGAATGCCCTGCCACAGAGGCAGGGTGGGATGGGGGGGATGGGTGTGGGAGGGATACTGGGATCCATGGTGGTGTAAAATGGGCACTGGTGGAGGGATGGGTATTTGATCATTGTATAATCAAAACCCAAGCACAAAAAATTGTAAATCTACAACTGTACCTCATGGTGTTTCACTAATAAAATTTTTTTTTAAATTCTGAAAAAAAAAATAACTGAGTCTCACAGTGCGAGTCATCCACTACTGAGCCATATCAGCAGTTTCTCAACATTACTCTCCCTTTGGGAGGGGGGGGCATTTGGACCACACGTGGCAGTGCTCAAGTCAGTGCTCATGTCTCTGGACTCAGAGGTCACTGATAGTTCTCTGGGATTCTTTGTGGTGTCAGGGATCAGCCTGGATTAGCTGTGGACAAAGCAAGCATCCTCCCCGTTCTAGTATTTTCTCTTTATTACTGGGTCATCTACTGAAACAGGGCTAGAGCGATAGCACAGTGGTAGGGCGTTTGCCTTACACGCAGCCAACATGGCCGACCCGAGTTCGATTCCTCTGTCCCTCTCGGAGAGCCCTGCAAGCTATTCGATATGCCAAACACAGTAACAACAAAGTCTCCAATGGAGATGTTACTGGGCCCGCTCAAGCAAATCGATGAACAACGGGAGGACAGTGACTACTGAAACAAAGTGTCTTTCTTTCATTTATTTCTTTCATTTATTTAGATCTGCAAGGTATACATGTGTTCTTACATTCTTCTGGGACTGATAATCCATGACGCCCCTAGCACTATTGTGATTTGTTGTGCTGGGTGTGATGGAGGGCAGAGTCTAGTTTATAGAAGGTTCACACAGGCACTTTTCCCACGCAGTCCTTCGCCAAACAAGCCTGGCTGAGGTCTGAGAATCTCAGCTCAGGTGTACTCTCTCTCCTTAGCCAACTCAGGCTATAGGTGCCAGATGTGCCCATCAGAACTGGCATCCCTGATTCTCAGAAACATGTGGGCATAACAACCCCATCCTTGTGTATGCTGGTGTGTTTATTTCATTTTTATGAAGTGAAATGGTTTTATTTAAATAAATTTGCTTAGAAGGGGCTGGAGCAATACACAGCAGGTAGGGTGCTAGCCTTGCATGCAGCATACCCGAGTTTGACCCCCGGCATCCCATACGATCCTCTGAGCACCACCATCAGGAATTATTCCTGAGTGCAGATTCAGGAATAACCCTGAGCACTGCCAGGTATGCCCAAAATTAGGGCGTTTGCCTTGCACGCAGCCAACATGGCCGACCCGAGTTCGATTCCTCCGCCCCTCTCGGAGAGCCCGGCAAGCTACCGAGAGTATTCGATATGCCAGACACAGTAACAACAAAGTCTCCAATGGAGACGTTGCTGGGCCCGCTCGAGCAAATCGATGATCAACGGGAGGGCCTTTACTTTACTTTTACATTCAGAAAAGTAGTCTATTACACTGTGCTCTTAACTAGTACTTCTGATCAAACTTGTAGGTTTCTTTGTTTCAAGTACCATTAATGATATCTATTGTTTCCTTGATAATTTCTTTGAAAATTATTCATAATTTGCCATAGGTATATATCATACATGCAAGCAAACAATGGTTCTTTAGTTTTCTGGGAATGTGAATTTTAAAAGAATCACCTGTGCTGCCTTCACTTGGACACAGCAGTAAATTCTCAAAATAAATAAAGAACTCTGTCACCCCTACCAGAGCAGCAGTATGATGTGTGTTTCATCTGAAACTGTTCACACATCCCTCTGCTCTATAGGTGTCAGATGTCATCTAAATGTTATTTCCAATGTTTGATTATTAGATTTCATCATGAGCCATAGTTTTCTTATATTAAAAATCTGATTTTAATGGGATTCTTGTCACAGCCAAAATTTTTTTTAAAAAATTTAAAGAAATTTACTTAAAAATGTGAGGAGAGAGAAAAATAGAGGTTTTTAAGAGAGAACATGATGGGCTGAAGAGATAATACAGCAGGGAGGACGGTTGCTTTGCATGCAGCTGACCCAGGTTTAACCCCTGGCACCCCGAATGGTTCCCTGAACCTGTCAGGAGTGATCCCTGAGTGCAAAGCCAAGGAGTAAGCCATGAGCACTACCAGGTGTGGCCCAAAACTAATGGGGGGGGGGGTACTTGGGCTTTTGCAACGGGGGGGAGCTATTTTTTATAGGGTCTGGGAATCTGGGCCCATATCCAGCAGTTCTTAGGGCTTACTCCTGGCTCTGTCCTCAAGGATCACTCCTAGTGGGTTCTGGGCACCATATGGGGTGCCAGAGGCTGAACCCAGGTAAACACCTTACCTTACCTGCTGTACTGTTGCTTCTCGCTATCAGTCTATTTCTTTTACTCATTTTTATTTTCTCACAGTTCCAGAACTCAGACCCAGGACCTCGCTTATACGAGATAGGTTCCCTCCTGACAAGTCACACCCTGACTGTGTATGTCTGTTTCTGTATGTATCTGTGGGTATCTATGTCAGTGTATTATTCCCGTGTATGTTTCTGTGTCTGTGTATTTCTCTATGTGTCATAGGTGTTTCTGTGTTTCCTGTCTGTGTGTTTTCTATATCCATTTGCCATATGCTGTTTTGTTGTTTGTAGTGCCAGGCATTGAAACAAGTCTCATGCATGCGCTCAGCACACCGAGCCATACCCCCACAATGAGCTGTATATCATTTCTTTCTATATTTGGTGGGGGGCATTGTATGCATGAGTATCTGTAATGAGCTCATGCTCTTACCTGTAGTGCAAAACCTACCCCACAGGGGCAGCTTGTAAGTCAGAAGAGTCTTCTGGAGGGGCTGAGGGAATGCCTGCTCCATGGAAAGGGCACTGTGGTCAAAGGAGCAGGCAAGCCTGGGAGCAGAGTCCTGGCTCGGGGCTTGGTGAGCACCACAAGGGCTGCTGGCTGGAGGCACCTCACACCCCGAAGCTGCCCTGTCCCTCACTGTCATGATCCAAATCTAACAATGAGTCCAGCACTTACATGAGTGGATCAAGCACAGGCATCCCTCAATTGGGCCCCTTGGATGAGCTGACTCATGATCAGCTGGCACGGGGCTGCCAGTCTTTTCATGCAGTTCTTGGGGCTTCAATTCTCCTATCCAACAAGATTTCCCCCCAAAGAACAGTAGGCCCAACAACATATAGCCACTTTCTTGTAGGATAACATTAGTTTGTCCTTTCTCCCTTGCCACAGGGAGCTTAGGTTTATGGGGTTATACCCACCACAGTGCTCCCGAGTCACTCCCATTCCTCTGTGTTTATCTGTAAACTCTTCTCTGTGCTCCAACCAATTAATCACTTTCCCCCTAATCAGATTCTGTTAACCTGAAAGATCAGATCCTTCTAAGGACACTGAACTTGTAAGTTTTGTCTTTTGCAAAGTTTACCTTCGGCAGAGCCTGGCAAGCTCCCCGTGACGTATTTGATATGCCAAACAGAGTAACAACAAAGTCTCCAATGGAGACGTTACTGGGCCCGCTCGAGCAAATCGATAGTTTACCTTAAAGCAATGTCCTTTCTGTATGGACACAGGAAGATAGTTAATATTATGCTTTGTAATGTGGGAGTTGATTGACTCAAATAATACTTACTCCTGAGTATCTGCTTTCTTGAATCAGTTGCCCTTAGTTCCTAGCACCCCAAAAGCTGGGTCCCGACGAGGGACTGAATGGACCCAGGGCAAGCTGTGAGCTACCCTGAAATTGAAATGAGCCAGGCCAAAGCGCCACAATACTTAACTATAAATTGAGGGTATGATCATGGACAAATGCTGTCATGATCCAAAAGTAACAATGAGATTAGGATCCTGCTGGGATTAGGAACACTAACCTGGCCTGAGGACTGTGATCTGGAATATATAGTGAGATGTCCTCAGGAAGAACCAAACCTTAAGTTTATATCTCTTACTGTGCTCATACAGAATGACATTGCTGTAAATATCAGAAGTAGATTTACTACAACTATTTAATTGCATTACTAGCTGAGAAAAGAAGAAAGCGACACACCCTGAATGGAATCCCACCCTTGAGCAGATCTCCTAGTAATCTGGAGAAATCTCCTTAGATGAGATTTTGTCCTTGAGTTAATCTCCTGAAGGAGTGGTCATACCTCTCTTTGTTGATTTGTTAACCCAGGTGTGCGAGACCTGGGACTGAGATCTCCAAGCTTGCTTGGATCGGGACTGGGCCTCCTCCATCCAGATCCCCCAACTTCCAGTAGCTAGGCATTACACCCACAAACTGCCTCTGGCACCATGTAATCTCATCAATGGCCAAGAACCAGAAACTATAAAACCAAGCTCTCAGAAGCTCTCGCAAATGCGGCCACGCGACCTCTTATTGTCTAGTTCTCGCTCTCAGAGAACCCAGCAGGCAACCAAGAATATACTGCCCGCACGGCAGAGTCTGGCAAGCTCCCTGTGACATATTCAATATGCCAAAACCCAGTAACAATGATGGGTCTCTT
The DNA here is from genome assembly GCF_029834395.1 of Sorex fumeus. Taxonomy (NCBI): domain Eukaryota; kingdom Metazoa; phylum Chordata; class Mammalia; order Eulipotyphla; family Soricidae; genus Sorex; species Sorex fumeus. The sequence continues at coordinate 14,915,669 of NW_026606077.1, read as the reverse complement.
TCCCCTGACCCTGAAAGAGCCACCAATGTGGCACTTGCTAAAATCTAAGGGTTATGGAGCTGGAACAATCGCACAGCAGGTAGGGCATTTGCCTTGCATGCGCCCAACCCGGGTTCAATTCCCAGCATCCCATATGGTCCCCTGAGCACCGTCAGGTGTAATTCCTGAGTGCAGAGCCAGGAATAACCCCTGTGCATTGCTGGGTGTGACCCAAAAAGCAAAAAAAATAAAATAAAATCTCAGGGCTAGGACAAATAGAGACATTACTGGTGCCTGCTTGAGGAAATCAATGAACAGAGGGATGACAGTGATACAGTGATACAGTGACACAACCTACCTTTGTATCACCACCCTATGTGATTGCTCTATAAACTAAGACTGTTTTAAGATCGGAGGGGGGCAGAGTCAGATCCAGAGCCAGAGCAGAATGAGGGAGAATGAAGGGGGCTCGAGAGAAAGAAACAGGAGGGGAATCAGAGGAGAATGGAGAGGAGACTGGAATAAACTGCAATTGATACCAACCAGCCTGACCCTCGTTCCTTCCTTTGCCTACCCATCGCTGTTGGCCTCCCTAGGGTAGGGGAGGCAGAGACCACCGAACGCAAGTGACAAGAACGATAGAACATCATTGCCCTTTGGAAAATACATACTTTCTTTTTTTCAATTTTTTTAATTTTATTTTCATAAAGTTGTTCACAATAATTAATTACATTCAATACTTCAACACCAATCCCACCACCATTATACATTCTCACCACCATTATTTTGAATTTTACCACCACCACCAAGCCTGCCCCACAGGCAGATACGAAATAATTTAATTTGTATTGCTTGTTATGAACAGCACTGTAGCACTTTCTTCCCATTGTTCATCGATTTGCTCGAGCGGGCCCAGTAACGTCTCCGTTGTGAGATTTGTTGTTACTGTGTTTGGCATATTGAATACGTCACGGGTAGCTTGCAGGCTTTGCTGTGCGGGCGAGATACTCTTGGTAGCTTGCTGGGCTCTCCAAGAGGGGCGGAGGAATTGAACCCGGCTCAGCTGGGCCAGCTGTGCGCAAGGCAAATGCTCTACTGTTGTGCTATTGCTCCAACACCTGCTTGTTATAGATAACAACTGCTTGTTAAGAATAATTGACTAAAAATGATCCAAAGAGTTTACATTAGAGGAAAGTGTGTGAAAATTGTTGTATATCATTGTGGAACCATTAAGCCCCTGTATAAGAGATTATTAACATGTTATTAGAGTTTGGGCCTTGTGTGCTAATATATAAATGTGTATAAATATTTTGTTATCAAATTGGTTGTCTTCTACTTTACACTCCATCAAATGTGGTATGCTACTCTTGGTATATCAGTGGCATAAAGTCTGCAGCCATGAGCTCCTGAAATTCTAAAATTTTAAATAGGAGCTAGAGTTAAATTTTTTAACTGGATGGTGATTTGGGGGTCCAGAGGCATCTCTGCGACATACTGCTCTCTTCTGAGATTCATCTGTGAGTCTCTGGATCGTGGCCATTAATGTGCTTAAAACCAGAGGGGTTCGTGGACTTGACCACCAGGAAACAGGAAGGGCGGGAGAGGGGAAGAAGCCCATTTCCAACTCCCTGAAGCCTGGAGATTTGGGTCACAGGTCCCATATACTTGGATTTTTCAACAGGTTCATTCTCATGCGTAAGGGGCTCAGGACGAGCCTGTGAAGGTTGGCCCCACACACAGCCACTTTCTGCTGCTACAGAGGACACTTAGTAGGCCATTTGCTATACTCTGAGTCAGCCTGAGCCATGAGAATGTCAGAGCTGTGACCTGGAGACCATGGCAACAGTGCTGGCTGGCAAGAGCCCGCTCTCAGGGAGAAGGCTGAGGCTGAGACACTTACTGGGCAGCAGGTTTGGGCTATGGGATCGTACCTAGGGGTACTCGCAGGCTTTTCTCGGCTTGATGTTCAGAGGTCACTCCCAGCGCATTCTAGGGAACCTAGTGCTGGGATCAGCTCAGGCCTCCTTCAGGCAAAGCACAAGCTCAGCCTTCGGAGGCTCTTTCCCCCACCTCCCTGCCCCTGCCCCTGCCCTGCCCTGCCCCTGCCCTCCCCCAACCCCTGCCCTGCCCCTGCCCTGCCCTGCCTCTGACACTGCCCCTGCCCCTGTCCCTGATGCTGAAATTCTTGAAGGGCCTGGGTCTGCATCCTATTCTCTCAGCTCTTCCAGGAAGAAGCAAAACACACGTCGAAAGAAAGATGATGAAGCAAATGGGGCAAAATACAAACATTTGGGAGATGCGGAAGAAGCACGGTGAGCACTCTACCTAGAACTGTTCCAGGAGTTTCCATCTGAAGTGTAGCAGCGGAGTGGGGTCAGTAGGGGCAGGCACGCCCTGTAATGCCACACTCTTCCTCCTCTTTCAGGCCTAGGAGAGAAGGGGCTGACCCCTGGGTCCACCATATCCAGAACCCTGGAATCTATTCAGCCCTGGCAAGGCCTGTGGCTATCTGCTGCCTCCTGCCCAGCTCAAAGCAATTGGACAGAGCACGGTGCTTCACTGCTAGAGGCTTCTAGAAGTTCCTGCTGGCCTGGGGCTTGAACCGATGGGGCAGGGGCAGAAGAGGCACTGGAACAATAACGACTGTGATAGAAGCTCAGGGTCTCTTCTCTCCTCTCTGCTGCTGCCTTCATCGAGGGGCAGGACCCCTTCCCCAAGCAACCCTCGCTGAGCCCACCCAGCCGAATTGCAGGAACAGCTGCAGCTCCAGAGCAGCTGTCAGCTGTGGACTGTTCCTCGCCTTTGGTCCCTAGCAAGGGATAGCTGGTGCCCCTGCACCCCTAAAGTGACTGTGTCAGAGGCAGGGCTCAGAACGGCAGGTCTGAGCTGCAGTCTCTGCCCACCCCCACCCTGGTGTGCATATGTGATGCCTGGAGCATTTACAGGATGATGGAACATGGTCCTCACAGGTCCGGCTGTCCTTCACCCTGTGTCCTCCCAGCCCTGCGTCTTCAGCTCTCTGGTCCTGTACTTCACCCCTCTGTCTGCGGGAGGCTCTCCAGCTCACAGCTGAGTCACAGCCCCTCCTCTGGACAGCTGTTGGCACAGAGCCAGCACCTCACACTTCACACCCATGCCTCAGCCAAGTCCCAGCTGCACCGGATCTGCCAACAGGCCATAACAGCAGGTGCTCCAGCACCGTGAACTTTGGCTATGGCAGAAATGCAGAAAACCGCTCCTCCTGCCGTGCGCCATCTGCACTGACTGCCTGGCCCAGAACCACGAACATTTGCTGTTTCTGTGGCTCTCAACTAAGCGCCACGGTGCCTTCCATGGAAAATTGGTTTCCCCCAAGAGCCCAGGCTCCATCACACACAGCACCTCATAAGGGGTCTGGCAAAAGTCCCCTGGAGTCTGCCCAGCTTCAGTCCCTGTCTCAAAGGCCTGCCAGGCTGAGCCTGAGCCTGCTGGCGCCATCAGCGGTGCCTGGGTGAGGCCTCGTGTCAGCACTGCCCAATTCCTACTCGGTCCTGTGTCTCCTCCTGATCACTTTCCTCCCAGAGTTAGCATCCGTGGAAGAAGAAACTTCCCACCCAGGTAGTCAGAAAAACGCAGAATAAAAGACTCCCCAGGCCTGCTAAGTGGGCCTATCCCTGGAGGCCTCTGTGGGCCAGTCTTTCTTTTTTTGGGGGGGGGAGGGAACCAGCAGTGCTCAGGGTTTACTCCAGACTCTGTGCTCAGGAGTGTGCACCTAGTGGGCTCAGGAGACCCTGTGTGCTGCAGTAATCACACCCAAGTCAGCCGCATCAAAGCAAATGACTCACCCGCTATACTGTCGCTTCAGCCCAAATCTGGTCAATTCTTTTTTTTCTAGCCCACAACTTGCCTGGGACCCTCAGGGTCTGAGTTCAGGTTCCTCCTCCTCCTTCTCCTCTCTAAAGCTACCCACAGCCCTGTTGTTGAGGTTTAAACTACTTCTTCTCCCCACCAAAAACTGCTCCCTCTCCCCTTCAGCCAGTCCTGATGACACTGAAGATTTGGATCTACAATATCATGACCCCAGAGCCCCATCCAGCCTCGCCAAACTCTACTGTGCCCTCATAGCCTCTATGTCCAGAGCAGAGGTGGACAAGACCTATGTACAGCCTCCCTGGACTCAAGAAGTCAAACTCCTAGACTCTGGTCCAGTCAGCCCCCACTGCTATTGTCTGACACCCTCTCCTCACAGACCCTGGCTCCAACCAAACTGACACTTTGGCATCTGCGAACACATGCTCTCTCTCCCTAAAATAACCGACATCTGTCTCCACCTGTTGAGATCTGTCCTTGAAAGGGTTATTCAGGAAACAGAGCTGGAACAATTGGTCATTAGAAGGAAATTTTTCAGATTCTCCACTTCATACTCTCCACCAAAATAACTTCCCAATACGTCAGAGTTCAACACAAAATAGGACACAATCAGATCGATTAATAAAACCAAAGGCTGTAGGACATACGTATCAGGGGTGGGAGAGACACCACAGAGGGTAAGATACTTGCCTTGCAAACAGCCGGCCCGAGCTCAGTTCCTGCTACCTGGATTCCCTGAGTCCTACCAGCCGTGATGCCAGAGGCACAGGGCCAGGAGTAAGCTTTGAGCACTACCTTGTGTGGTCCTAACTCCCTAAAAATGAAATATGTGATTGTCACATCCTTGCCTGGGTAGAAGAGTCTGCACTAAAAAGCAAGACTTACATTTCCCAAGAGGCAAAGCAACAAATAAACTTCATTCAGTGGAACCTGACTCATTCCAAGAAAGTTGCCAAAGAAATGAAGAGGATCCTCCTCATAAATTGAACATCAGGGTTCCCTACATTGGAAAGTGGTTTGGTCAGCAAGAAATCTGAGGAACTGCCTGGCCATCTTCCACAAAGGCCAAGAGAGCCTTGAGGTTCATTTGTCCTTTCCTAATCATTTAAAAATATCCAAATCCGGGGCTGGAGCGATAGCACAGCGGGTAGGACGTTTGCTTTGCAAATGAACCCGGGTTCGAATCCCAGAATCCCATATGGTCCCCTGAGCACCGCCAAGAGTAATTCCTGAGTGCAGAGCCAGGAGTAACCCCTGAGCATCGCCGGGTGTGACCCAAAAAGAAAAAAAATCCAAATACATGTGCTCACTTCGGAAGCACAAATACTGAAAATATCTAAATCCTTCTCAAGATTAATAAGCCAAATGACATTGCTCAAATGACACTCAAATTTGACGCCTTTCCTTGGACCCTTCTAGATTTGGCTAATAGCTGTTATTGTAACTCTGTGTGGCCATTTTTCTCATGCAGGTAGATGGTCATTAATATTTAGGGGGTACTTCCTCTGTGTTACATGCTTTATATTGTTTAATTATTTTTTTTAATCCTGATACCACATCTGGTGGTGCTCCTGGACTGCTCGAAGCTCAGTGCTTATGGAACACTCTTAGAAGTGCTGGAATCAAACCTGGACTCCCACATGCAAACATGAGCTCCAGCCCTGTGAGCCATCTCCCTGCATGTTTTTGCCTGTTTGTTTTTGACAGACCTGGAAGTGCTCAGGGCTTACTCTTGGCTCTGTGCCCAGGGATCACTCACAGTGGGCTCAGGGAACCACATGCGGTGCTGGGGACCCAATCTGAGCCAGCCGTTTGCAAGCCAAGCACTGTAGCTGCTATGTTATGACTCTGGCCCTCTCTCATTAGTTTTCTGGAGCCAGGATCTGAATCAGGGAAGCCCTCATGCAAGGCAAGACTCTGCCACTGAGCTATATCCCCTGCCTATAAAGTCACATTTGGGTGTCCATTTGTTTCTTGACTTCTTTTTAATAGGCAAATATTCTCAATATCCTCCCTTCTCAAATTCCTCTCTTGAAAGAAAACTTGGGGAGCTGGATAGATAGTACTGTTGAAGCAGCAGCGACCCTGTTTCAGACCTTTGGCATCACACAGGACTCTCCAAGAATTGCCTTGGTTTGCCCCCGAGCACCGAGCCAGGAACAGTCCCAAGTAATGCCAGGTATGGCCCCAAAAAACAAAGCAGAAGTATTGGGGCCTAATTTCACTTATTACTTATTTGAAGTGTGCATACAGTTCCTTCTCTTTTTTTTTTCTTTTTGGGTCACACCCGGCGATGCTCAGGGGTTACTCCTGGCTCATGCACTCAGGAATTGCTCCTGGCGGTGCTCGGGGGGACCATATGGGATGCTGGGAATCGAACCTGTGTCAGCCACGTTGGCTGCGTGCAAGGCAAACGCCCTACCCGCTGTGCTATTGCTCCAGCCCCAGTTTCTTCTCTTTTTAAAAAAATGTTGAAACTGGAGAGAGAGTACAGCAGGTAGGGGTGCTTGCCTTGCACACGACTGGCCCCATTTCAATTCCTGGCACCCCAGATGGTCCCCTAAGCCCTGCCAGGATGATCTCTGAGCATAGAGCCAGGTAAAAGCCCTGAGCATCACTGGGTGTGGCCCAAAAACCAAAAAAAAAAAAAACTAGAAAAAATTGTGGGGCCCACACCCAGCAGTGTTGGGAGGGTTGAGGGCAAACAGCACTAGGATGGAACCCAGGGCCTCACACATGCAAAATATGGGTTCTACCACCACAGCATATCCCTGGACTAAAGTGTCTCTTTAGTGAATTTGGCCACACCTGTGAAACCACCACCACCGTCAAGAATTTGACTGTCTCTGTCAGGGCTGAAAGTTTCCACATCCTCCTTTCCAACCTATTACATCCACTTTCCCAAGGCCTAAGCAACTACTGATCTACTTGCTGACACATACATAATTTTTAAATGTATTTATATGCGTGAGAACACACATACAGTATGGGATATACTGGGTAAATCCCAGGAAGTGGAGCAGATAGAGTTAGAGTAGGTTCCTTCCCAGCCACAGCATCCAAGGTCAACTGTGCTCCAAATAATCATATATAGTAAAATATTCTGAGAGAAATCACATAACTTTGATTTCAAGCTCTTCATGTGCTATTAGATCTTACACAGATCATGTATGTACTGGGAAAATGGCATATAAAGGATTGGGACTATCTATAGCATCGGACATTCACATGGGGGTCATGGAACACATCTCTAGCGGCTAAAGGGAAACTTTTTTTTTTAATTTTTATTAGTGAAACACCATGAGGTACGGTTGTAGACAAATTTTTGTGCTTGGGTTTCAGTTATACAATGATCAAGTACCAATCCCTCCACCAATGCCCATTCTCCACCACAACGATCCCAGTATTCCTCCCTATCCCCCCCCCCATCCCACCCTGCCTCTGTGGCAGGGCACTCCCTTTTGTTCTCTCTCTCCTTTGGGGGGCTGTGGTCTGCAAAAGAGGCATTGAGTGGCAATCATGTCTGGTCTATAGTCTAATTTTCGCATGCATCTACCATCCTGGAAGGATCCCCCAACACCCTTTACTTAGTTCTCCCTTCTCTTCTGAGCTGCCTTTTTAAAAGGAAACTATTTCTATAACTCACAGTTCCAAAAGGCTGAATCTAAACGTTGGACATGGGAGTCTCCCGGTGGACGGTTCCACAATGAAATAGACCACATCATATTCAATCGGCAGTTTTGCCTAACCGATGTTGCTGTTGTCCCAAAATTCCAAACGGGATCAGACCACCATCTCCTTCGTGCAAAATTCTACCTCACAGAACGAGGAGAAAAGAATGCAAAGTTTAAGAAGAGGACTCCCAGAACGACCACCAACTGGGAGCTCTTTGGCTCTGTTGCGGCAACATGGGAAGATGCCGTCATTGACAACATTGTTGAGGAATACGATCGAATGATTCAGCACCTCCATGATTGTGCGAGGAATGCCAAGAGAGAGATAACCACAAAAAATCGCCTTTCTTCGAACACTCTTGAACTTATTCGCCAACGTGGCTTGGCACATGCCTCAGGCAACCACAAGCAAATGTCCGAGCTAGCAAAACAATGCAGAGAAGCCATCAGGGATGACCTCAAAAACAGGAGAGCAGCAGTGCTGGTAGATGCGGCAGAAGCTGGGAAAAGCATTCGTAATGCCCGCCTGTCCTTCACCAACTACAAGACCAAGATGACTGCCCTCCGACATCATGATGGATCTATCACATCTTCCAGAAGGGCAATGGAGAAGATTATTCATGACTTCTACTCAGATCTCTTTAATAGCCACGTCCACTTGTCCACATACCACATTCCACATGATGGATATGTCGTTCCCAATGTTCTCCCTTCCGAAATCCAACATGCCATCTCGTTAGTAAAGAAACAAAGAGCACCTAGCCCAGACAAGATCAGACCTGAACACCTGAAGAATTTACCATCAGTACTCATCAATACACTGGCTTGGCTCTTCACACGCTACCTCTCTGAACGCAAGTTTCCATCCCAATGGAAAACCAGCAGGACTGTACTACTATACAAGAAGGGAGACATCCACGACATTGGCAACTATCGCCCAATCTGCCTATTGTCTGTCATCTACAAACTGTTCACTAGAGTCATCCTGAATAGGATTAGCAGAACACTAAATGAAGGACAACCATGTGAAAAAGCCGCATTCCGAAAAGGATTCCGTACCATCGACCATATCCACACGATTACTAAGCTCATTGAGGTTTCTCAGGAGTTCAAGATGCCGCTCTGTCTAACATTCATTGATTTAAAGAAGGCCTTTGATTCTGTTGAGACGGAAGCAGTCATAGAAGCCCTAGTCAATCAGGGCGTACAAACTCAATACATCAGGATCCTTCGTGAGTTCTATTACGGATTCACTACCAGGATCTCACCATTCTACAAAGAAGTAATCATCCATGTCAAGAGAGGAGTTCGGCAGGGTGATACCATTTCACCAAAACTCTTCAGTGCCACCCTCGAGAACATCATGCGACGATTGGAATGGGAAAGCATGGGAGTGAAAATAGATGGTCGGCAACTACACCACCTCCGCTTTGCTGATGACATTGTCTTAATAACACCAAACATCAGCCAAGCGGCACAAATGCTGACTGACTTCGACCATGAATGTGGAAAGGTCGGACTACAGCTGAATCTTACGAAGACAATGTTTATGAGAAACATATTTGTTCCTGACGCTCCATTCGCTCTCAACAGAACCACCATCTCCGAATGCAACAGTTATATATACCTAGGTCGAGAAATCAACATGATGAATGACCTGGCACCTGAGTTGCGCAGGAGGAAGAGAGCGGCTTGGAATGCCTTCAAGAGCGTTGAAGAAATAACTAAGAGGACAAAGAACCTCCAGCAACGAGCACATCTCTTCGATTCCACTGTTCTTCCTGCATTAACATATGCCTCAGAGACCTGGGCCCTACGAAAACAGGATGAGAACGCTATTCGGGTCTCTCAAAGAGGAATCGAAAGAGCTATCTATGCTTGGAATATCACGATTCACTCAAATGAGAGAAAGAATCCGGAGTTCTGATCTTCGTCAAAGCTCAAAAATCAGGGACACTGTCTCATTTGCCAAGGCATCAAAAATCAGATGGGCTGGACATGTAATGAGGTTTACAGACAACCGCTGGACTAGAGCCATTACTGACTGCATTCCACGGGACATCAAAAGATCGCATGGACGCCCACCTACAAGATGGCCAGACTTCTTCGTCAAGACCCTGAATGATCGGTTTGAGGCTCTGCATGTTCCTAGAATGAACAGATGCCATTGGGCTACGCTAGCACGCAACCAGGATGGAGACGTTACTGGCACCCGCTCGAGTAAATCGATGAATAACGGGGATTAAGTGATTAAGTTATTTCTATAAAAGAAATTGGACCAGAGCTATAGGACAGTGGTGAGAGTGCTTGCCATGCACGCTGCAGACTGGGGTTCAGTTCCTGGCATACTATATGGTCTCCTGAGCACTGCCAGGATTAATTCCTGAGTGCAGAGCCTGGTGTAAGCCCTGAGCACACAGGGTGTGTCCCACCCCCCAAAAGAAAATTTAAAAAAAGAAAAAGATAAACCTGCCAGAACAGAGATGAGGTTTAAGCAGCAGAGCAGGAGGCTTGCATGCCTGAGGGCCTGGATTTGATCCCCAAGTTGTGGTAATGAGCACCAGTGAACGTGCCCCTCCCCACATCACCACCACAAGATTCTTTTCCAGGGCCTTTATACTATTTCATACTTCCACTCGCAGTGCACGATAATGTTTCTCTTTACCAACAGTTGATGACAATCTAAATCTACCCATTGTAGTGGGTGTTTTATACCTTATTGAAATTTTAATTTACAATTTCTCTAATGACACTGAACATGTTGATCTTGGTGCATCATTTGTTAAAACTTTATCATTCCCCCTATTTTTATCATTTTCCTTATCATTTATTGACTTTTTTTGGTTTTGGTTTTGAGGCCACACCTGGCAGTACTGAGGGCTTAACCCTGGGTCTGAACTCAGGGTCCATATGGGGTGGCAGGGATGGAACCTAGATGTGCGCAAGGCAAACATCCTATCACTGAACTCAGGCCCTCTTTTCACTGAGTTTTAAGATTTAAATCTTTTTTAGTGAAGCAAGGTCGTTTTATTGAAACTTATTTAGAAAGATATGAGAGGAGAAAGTATGTGTTCAAGGGAGAACCCAGGCTTCTCCAACATGGAACTAGGCAAGCAAAGAAACAGAATGGAGTGAGATACATGTTCAAGGGAGAACTCGGGCTTGAAGAGCAAGTCTATTTTAATCATATTGATGCTAAGAGCAGAGATACATCTTGTCCTTAGGTATATCATGAATTAATAGTTGCTTTGTTTGGTTTGGTCCTTTCATACTCAGTGAAAGGACCACTGCGACTCCATTTTGGTAAGCCAGACTTCACTTTGTGCTTCAGGGTCATGAGTTAACAGCCTAGTGATAAAAACACGCCAGGCCCCCAAGAGCATGGACATAAAGACCCAGACACCCGACCACAGATAGCTGGGTTGCTTCGAGTCCGTGTAAGACGTGTTGACGGCTCTGTTTTGCTTTTGTACCTCCGCTTGCCTGCACAGGGCTTACAAACCTCTCCCTCTCCCTGAGCGAACGGGTTCCAAGTGTCTTGGGCTTGCAAATCCTTGTAGGAGTGCGGTTTGGTGTGTGACCGAAACATTGAAAAATCTGTCCTGTCTCACAGAGGAATGTCTGCTTAGGAACAAAGAGCTTTAGGAGGTGGAGGGGTAAAATGTTCTAAAATTGATTGCAATGATTATTACATAGCTATTAATATCAAAGATCTGAATTATGTAGTCATTTTTGTGTTTATTGCCTGTATGCCTGAGAATATGAGCTTCATGGAAATAGATTCATTGCTCCTCCCATAAAACCTAGAAAAATGTCTGACTATGGTAGATGGTTAACAAACGTATGTAGAATATACTTTAGTTTTTCTAGCAAGATAATATTACATGACTACAAAGCAATGATTATAAGTGTACAATAGGTGATTAGCATATATAAGTATGACAGAAACAGTATTCGATATTTTTCTTGAACAGCAGAAATATTTTGCATTGAATGACTAAATATATTCTTCATGGAAAATATTTTAAAGCAATACCTTTAATAGCAATGATTTTACTTCATTATTAATGTTTTATTGAAGCATCCTCATAAAAAATTGTTTTATCTAAAAAAAAAAAAAAATCTGTCCTGTCTCGGTGGGCTCAGGCTTGTGGCCACCTAACCGAGGTCCCACTGAGATCTCTTGCACCTAACACTCCGGGGTGCTCAGAGGCTGCAGCCGTGTACTGGCGGGGATGGGCGTTGCACATTGCCCGAGGGAGCAAAACTGTTCTCCCGTCTTCTGAACCAGCCCCCACTTCCTTAATTAACTGCTGTATGTGAAGGGTGGGAAAGGCCCGTATTGACTTTTGGCGTAACCGGTCAAGATTCCACATTCAAACCCAGACAGTGGCGCGCCTGCAGAGCCTCCGCTGCATTTTTCTGGACGTTTTCGGACACAACCGCAGCGCAGTGGGGGGGGGGAGGGGCAGCCTCAGCCTGGAGCTCCCCGGCAGGCCCCCAGGACCTGCAACCGAAAACACCCCGTGGCCACGCGCCCTCTCACCGCCTGCCGCAAGCCTCTTTCCCTCCGCGCGCCCCTCCTCCGCCCAACCCCACCCCCGAGCCCGCGAGCGCCGCCGCCGCCGCCGCGCCCCCACCCGCCGGCTCGCGCGCGGCGCTGACGTCATCGGCCCGCGCCGGCGCCGTGACGCGAGGCGCGGGGCGGCGACACAGGACGCGCGCGCCGGAAGGCGCGGCCGGGGCGGAAGCGGAGGGGCGGCGCGAGGGCGATGGGGGGCGGCGGCGGCCGGCGATGAGCGGCGGGAGCGCGTGAGCAGCCGGCGGGCGAGGCTGGGGGGCCCCGGAGAGCGAGCCGCGGGCCGGAGGGCGGGGGCGCGAGCGCGGCGGGCGGCGGGCGGCGGCGGCGGCGGGCGGCCGGAGAAGATGGCGGACGGCGACAGCGGCAGCGAGCGCGGCGGCGGCAGCGGCGGCGGTGGCGGCGGCGGCGGCGGCTTCGCGCCCGCGGGCCGGGCGGGCGGCGGCGAGCAGGAGACGCAGGAGCTGGCGTCCAAGCGGCTGGACATCCAGAACAAGCGCTTCTACCTGGACGTGAAGCAGAACGCCAAGGGCCGCTTCCTGAAGATCGCCGAGGTGGGCGCGGGCGGCTCCAAGAGCCGCCTCACGCTGTCCATGGCCGTGGCGGCCGAGTTCCGCGACGCGCTGGGCGACTTCATCGAGCACTACGCGCAGCTGGGCCCGAGCAGCCCCGAGCAGCTGGCGGCGGGCGCCGACGAGAGCGGCGGGCCGCGGCGCGCGCTCAAGAGCGAGTTCCTGGTGCGCGAGAACCGCAAGTACTACCTGGACCTGAAGGAGAACCAGCGCGGCCGCTTCCTGCGCATCCGCCAGACGGTGCACCGCGGCGGCGCCGGCGGCTTCGGCGGGCCCGGGCCCGGCCTGCAGAGCGGCCAGACCATCGCGCTGCCCGCGCAGGGCCTCATCGAGTTCCGCGACGCGCTGGCCAAGCTCATCGACGACTACGGCGGCGACGACGACGAGCTGGCGGCGGGCGCGGGCGGCGGCGCGGGCCTGTACGGGGAGCTCCCCGAGGGCACCTCCATCACGGTGGACTCCAAGCGCTTCTTCTTCGACGTGGGCTGCAACAAGTACGGCGTGTTCCTGCGCGTGAGCGAGGTGAAGCCGTCCTACCGCAACTCCATCACCGTCCCCTTCAAGGCCTGGGGCAAGTTCGGCGGCGCCTTCTGCCGCTACGCCGACGAGATGAAGGAGATCCAGGAGCGGCAGCGGGACAAGCTGTACGAGCGGCGCGGCGGGGACGAGTCCGAGGGCGAGGAGGTGGACGAGGACTGAGGAGCGCCGCGGCCGTCCCCGCGGGCCGCCCGCCGACCCCCCCTCGCCGCCCCTCCGCGGGGGACGGCGGGGGACGGGGAGAAGGCGGAAATTAAACCGTAGTCCCATCACTCTAAGAGAACAATCGCCAGCGATTAGAGAAACGCAGTGGAGCATCAAGGAACTGACGGCGACCTGCTCGGAGAGGCGACAGCGTCTGTGATTGAGTTCCCAGCCGCGGTTTGCGAACCCGCCGCCGAGAGAACTGGGGGCGGTGGGGGGCTGGGGATTGGGGGCAGAAACCCAGAGTTGCCCGAGGAACACCTGTGGGTGACCCAGACCCGCGGATGGCAGCTCTCCAGACCTCGCTGTTGCCGTGTCTAGTATTTCACCTCCATTGAAATCAGCATTTTGGATCCCGGTCTTGATGAAATTCTTGAACGAGGTGCCCTTGCGCTTGCCCAGTAACGAGAGTACTGTTTCGTGAAAGGAATGCGACTCGGAGTTTCCGTGGACAACGGAAAATCAGAACGCGAGAAGCCATTGGGGAATGCAGAAACACCCAAGCCGTTTGGCTTTAAAACGGTTTTGCATGGAACCTGGACCAAGGCCCCGTCTTTTCTTTGCAGAACTGTGCTTTTGTCTGGGATGCAGATGGATTCCTATATCAATCCTTGAACTAGAGCTAGTTCCTAAGATTTTATTTTAAAAGCTGGCAGTTTTTTTTTTTTTCCGAAGATAAAAGGAGCAGTTTGAAGTTGGGGGTTGCTGAGGTAGCACAAGAGAAAAATCAGGCCTAAAGCACAAGGAAAACTGTTGGAGTGGATTGGTAGCTGCTCACCAAGTTCTTCCCCTGATCTCCATATATGGAGGTCATTACCAAGAAATGGCTTAGAGATGAGTGAGAACTAGATCCCCTTGACTCCACCTTTCGAGCCAGTGAAGTATGGCTAATTCGGCTGTTTCAGCCACTGGTTGGCTGTATTTTAAACCTTAAAACTTGAAGATAACTACAAAAGGAACAGTGTGGCCACAAGCTTGAGCTTTAATGGATTATATGTCCTCATGGAAAAGTTGGGAATAACCAAAACTGAAGTCTTCATCTACCTTCAGTTTATTCTGTGGATTTTTTTTTTCAAATACTAAAGATCCTCAGGTCTAGAATTCCAGCATCATATATTCTTTTAAAACAAATTTTTAAGAACTTGATCCATTGTTTTAGTACCTCACAAAGTTGGCAAATGATGGGTGTTTCAAGCAGCTGTATCCTTTGAAAGCTGATATCCACCTGAATGGAGTTGAAGTGAACTATATTCTGGAAACATTTTTTATACCATCTTGAGATTTCAACAAACTGATTTTCCCAGTTTAGCCAGCTGTCTTTCAAGAATAAAAGTTGGGGTTTTCAAGGATCACCTCTTATATATTTTCAGTGGATTTTCAGTAGAAGTCATTTTTACTAATCAAGTTAATCCCACCGATCAAAAGGTATTCCTAGAAGTGATAGCCCTAGGTAACTTTGAATTGAACCAGAGCAAATGTTCTTTACAAAGTTTTCGGGTATTCTTGTGCGACACCTTCTCAACCAGGAGGCAAGTAACCCCACCTCCACAATTTTAGTATTTTTTTTAATTGCATGCCTGCCCTTTATTTGAGCTGCCTTTTAATTTATTGCATACCATTTTTATTATTTTGGTATTATTCAATCTATACAATCTTTTTGTATTTATTGGGAAATAAGTAATATACAAAAAGTTCATTTTGTGCATTGTGGCTGAGAGGGAGGGAAATAATTGTGTATATATAATTAGGCTTTTAAAAAATTAGGGTATGATTCAATTTTGTTGATCTTAGATATTAAAAATAAATGGAAGAGCCACGAATATTGGTGCCCTTTTCAGACTATTTCTCTACTTTCATCTTCCACAGTAGACTTTTGAACAGATTTTTTTTCAAATCTTTTTTTAAAATTTTTCTCCGTTGCAAAGAATGTTTCCTAAATTGTATGGGAGCAATAGTATTTTTTGATGTTTTAATGACATCCGTATTCTTGTACTGTATTTTGTACTACAAGGCAGCTGTTTTCAATAATGTCCTGCTGTATTTACTTATGTGTTTTGAGTGTTTATTTCTTTGCTGCGGAGAACAAATCCTTAGTTGTAGTAAAAGCTGAGAAGTTAGCATTAAGTTTTGGGGAACTGTTTAAGTTTCAGACTCTGAGGCAGCAATGAAAATTAGGTTACAGCTACTAGTTGATTGCTGTAACTTTTTCATTTTCAAACCATGTACAATTCCTGTATAGACCAACTTTTTTTTTTTTTTTTTTTTTTGCTTCAGTGGTGGTTCTGTTGCTCAGCTGCAGTGAGCCAGTTCAATTTTGCAAAGGTGCAGTACCTCTCCTTTTTAAGGGGTGGATTTAACTCTTTCCTTCCTTTCTGTTTGGCTGAATTGCAGTAACTAGCCTTGCCTTTCTAGTCTGTAGAAATGACAGGGTCGTCACAATCCTTTGCCAGTGGCTACTAAGCTATAATTAGCTGAATAGGAAAAATGTGGAAGTGTCTGAGGCATATAGAGTATATGCCAAGAACACTACCATATATGGCATCAGCTTTGGTTACCAGAGAAATTATCTTAGTCATTAGACCATGTAACAGTAATATATCATATGTAAATCTTTAGATGTCAATTTGAGAATTCTCCCAAAACAGGAGCAAAGAATGCATAAGCTATGTGTTGGAAAAAGTAATTTATATTAAAATTTTGACCTGCCTATGTAGGATTAAGTGGTAAATGTCATAGTGGTGGGTTTTTAAGTCTTAACCAATCTTAGAGGTTTGTCTCCTGCCAGGGGTGGTTCATGGCCTCTTCTCACTGCAGGAAGAGTACAGAGGATGTGGATTAATTGTAGCATTGTGCTGATCCTCATTTCGGTCATTTAGGGACAATAGAAATCTGCAGAGCTCAGGACTCTCTGCTTTCAGTGTATGTTTCATTAAGACAATATTAACAGCCTTCCCAAGACTGCCAGTAAGAACTGCTAATTAAACGATCTTTCTTAAATCCAGTCAGAAAATGGCATTGTACAGGCTCTGGAAAACAAACGGTTTGTTTTGTTTTTCAACCACTATCATGAACAGTGATTTAGAGCTTGTCTTTTTACTTTGGCAAACATCCCAGCTAATCACGTGTTCTAAATAGTTATATTCCTGAGAAGTAGAGACTGAAATGCCATTTTATATAATTGGTAGAATGTTCGGTTCTCAAACACACAGAAGTCTAATTTTAGGAATACATCAAGAGGAGAAAAAAATTCACGAGATGCTAACATTCCTTCTGGTTTCTATTGTCCCTACCTATCATGCAGTGAGGAGACCGACAGTTCTTAGGAAAGAACATTTTCGGTGCATATGCTGCACATAACAAAATGCAAAAATCTATATGGCACCAAAAATCAGAGTGAAAACCAAACCAAAAACCCAGACACCCTATGTTACTATAGAAGGCATGTAGGTGGTATACATGACTAGCTGTGATGCATACATGGCTAATTGTCAAGTCACTTTCCATAATTATTGCAAAATGATCCAGAGACTTTTGGTCCAGGCAGCCATTAGCATGCTTCCTTTACCACCTCTTGATCACTTTGCAGTAAATTGCAGGTCTTTTAGGAGAATCAAGCTTCATTTTTATCAAAACAAAACAAATTTTCCTGTCTTATCTGAAAATGCAGGGTTGTGGGCAAAAGAGGCTGGTTATAATAATGCCCTCATATTGAGTGGTCTGTAAAAGGCTGCACACTTCAGGCTCTATAGTTACTGAGGATGCTTTGTTAAATGTGACCTTGACTGACTTTACAGGGGGCTAGACTATGATCTACACAAGGTATTAAAAGGTGACTATTTTGCATCTACCTTGCTCTTCAGGTAGATGAAATTAAGGACAAGCTTGAGTGTGTAAGCCATGCACATAAGTATTCTTCACTGTAAATTTTGTTTTGTTTTTTAACCCAACTATGGTACTTTGTTCAATCAATGCACAACTGATCTCTCAGTAGATATTCATCTGAAAATAGTGTGGCCTTGATCAGTGAGAAGGGAAAGGAGAGAAGTGACTTTCGCTTATGTAGAAATGACTCGTTTGCTGAGTCTTCGTTCTGCAGCACTCTTCATATCTATGCGTTTGGCATCAGTCTCCTTTTTGATTGGGGGAAGTTAATGTTTGTGACCCTGGAGTTACTAGTTCACTTGAGTTGTCTTCTATTTTTAGGAAGTATCAGGATTGCTCTGATAAGTAACAAAGTTGACTGCTTTGATGTCCAATCTCAGGTTTTAGAGAATATATATAGTGGTGTGAAATCCCACTAACTCTTAAAACAATTTTAATTTAGTACATCCTAAAATTGACATGCATAAGGCCTGTTCAGAGAGCAGAGCCTCCAGCCTTTTGCTCCTTTTCCACTTTGTACTTGAGAAAGTGTCGACTGATTTTGCGTTGTATATTTCCATTTTAACCCTAAGATTCTCAAAGATAAAGCACTTTTTGATCATGAAATACATGGAATCATTGTGTGATGTGGATCATGGTTTCTCAGGCTCCCCTAGATAATCTTATGAGTATTGTTCTAACTCTGTAAGAGTAATAGAAATATTTGCTAATGTTAGAAAGTTTGTATTGTTGGTCCAGAATGCATTTTGCTAGCTTCCAATGGATGGGAGAGTAAACAATGCTGCATTCACAATTTAATAGGTTACTTTCCCTTGAGCCTTAAGGTAACTTTTTTTCCCTTTTTTGTCAGCAACAGCACTGAAGTTACACTAAATGAGATTACTAGTTTTTCAGGGTTGGCTTTAGAGTACTGTAAATCAATTAGCTGTCTTCCTTACGAGTTACTCTCATTGAAGGAACTGGATAATGGGTATGTGGGTGGGACTAGGGTTTGAGGGGAGATAGTTTGTAGAAAAGAAAAAAGAAAAAAAAAAGACACATTTTCTTAAGAGAAATAGAGGTAAGAAATTAAAACGTACATCTTAATGCCCTTTTTGGTATTCCAGATAAGAGGTGGAAGTGGCAAATTATAACTTCACTTAACCCTTTTTTTAACTTAGAAAAGCAAAGTCATCCATTTTCAACGTTAGCCTCCAGAAGTTACGGAGTTTTGAATGGTGAATTCTCTGCATAGCTTAACTTCGGTATTTAAAAGTCATTGTTCTTAGCCCTCAAGACTTAATCTAGTTTCATTGCAGATGTAACATCCTTATTTAACAACTGTCCAGTTGTCACTATGGGAAATAAAATTTGGAAAACGCAAAAATAAAAATTGTCAGGGACTGGAGAGATAGTACAGTGGGTAGAGTGCTTGCCTCACACGTGACCAACCCAGGTGCATTTCCTGGCATCCTATATGGTCCCTTAAGCACCACCAGGTATGATCTCTGAATGCAGAGCCAGGAGTAAGCTCTGAGCACTGCTGGGTGTGGCTCAAAAATCAAAAAATAATAGAATTGCCATAAAGGCTTACTAAACCCTACTAATTTGCTATTGGTAGGTGTACCCCAGTCCAAATAGGACCTTTTATTAGTATCTGTTTCCTGTTGAAATAGGGAATGTAACATCTGTGTAACCAATTTATTCACAATCTTTAGCTTCCATTTGAAAATCTTAACACATACCTCATAAATTAGTCATTTCAATCAGGATAGGTGAAGCCAAGTTAAAACAGCAGCAGATGCCTTATTGGACATTTTACTGCACACAAGGACTTAGAGACTTCACTTTTCCCCTACCAGTTTGATGCAAGAATATGACTATCCTTAATACGAGATTTTGAGTCTAGGAGCAGATTTCATTACCTTTATGTTATATCTAAAATATCCCTTGACATGGACAAGAGAGGGCTTGATTATCTTGGATGAATTGTGGACCCAGATCATCATTGGAGAGAAAGCAATGGACTTACCCACCAAAATTGCAGGAGATAAGAGTTTGTCTTCCCCCGCCCCCCTTCAGTAACTTCAGTGGCTAACTAAACATTGATTTAGGGCCTGGGAAATTGATCAAGGGCCCTAAATGACATACTCTACATGCAGAAACCCAGGATTTGGTTCCTGTCACTGCATGGTCCCCTTAGCATCATCAGATTGGCCCAAAAATAAAAAAAGGGGCCTGATATATAGTACAGGGATTTAGGTGCTTGCCTTCCATGCAGTCAGCCTTGGTTTGATTTCCCAGGACCACATGGTTCCCCCAGGTGCCACCTTGAGCATAGCCAGATAGAGCTTTACAAAACAATAGAAATTAATTTGGATCAGAGCTATAACCACAGGGAGGAGCCTAGGACTTTTGAAAGCTGGAATTCTATCACTAAGTACATTTGTGTTATATAGGAACTTGGGGGTTTTATTTTGAACAGTTTAGCCCTTTCTCCCAGCCCGCTGGTTACCTCTGTACAAAAGCTCTCGGAATTTCTAGAAGAGAGTAGATTGGACAAAAAGTATAGAAACTGATCAGCACAGGGCCTACTTACAAAGAGTATAGTTTTGCACATGATGGTAGCAAGCAAGTATATTAAGTCTTTTTAAATATTTGAATGACAAAATTATCAGTGTGTGTCACTGTCCTCCCATTGTTCATCGATTTGCTTGAGCGGGCCCAGTAACGTCTCCATTGGAGACTTTGTTGTTACTGTGTTTGGCATATCGAATACATCACGGGTGGCTTGCCAGACTTTGCCGTGCGGGCGAGATACTCTCGGTAGCTTGCTGGGCTCTCCGAGAGGAGCGGAGGAATCGAACTCGGGTCGGCCATGTTGGCTGCATGCAAGGCAAACTCCCTGCCGCTGTGCTATCGCTCTTTTTCCCATAGTTCTGAAACACTTAAGAGTGTTTGTTTGTTTGGTTGGTTGGGTTTTTTTTTTTACTTTTGTGCCTTCCTTCATGCAGATGATTTTCCAAGATAATTTTTAAAAGTCTCTTCATTTTCTGAGTTTTTTCCATATAGCGCTTCCATTATGTAAGGAACCTTCACTGCCAATCGAATCTACCAGGGACTTCTTAGATGAGATTCTTTACTCCAAAGTTAGGACTAATGTCTTGCCAGTAGGGAATCTAACGAAGTAATTTGAATGAGTTCAAACCAAAACTTGATAGCAGGAGACGGCTTCCTGATCTAGATGTCCAACTAGAATTTAGGTTGGAAGTTACTTTAAAAGGAATTTTTGGAGATGTCTTCAGTCTGTGTAAATACCCACATGCTTGTGCATTGTAAACTTAAGTGTGTATTCGATGTATGAATTTGTAGAACTGATTCTGCTTCAAGAGAAGCTGCACCTTTAATTTTATAAGGTTCCCTCCACCTGTAACCCTATAAATATTTGTAAATAGAACACTAAAATTTGTAGTAATAGGATCAATTTCAGAATATCTGCTGAGAGACCAAAAAGTTCATTTTTTTAAGTACCTTGGTTAAAGAGTAAAGATTATGCCTCTTATTTTTTAAAAGAAGAATGCACTTTAACAAACAGAGCTGCATGGGCAATTCAAACAAATCCGTGAAGTCCAGTACCCATTCACAAACCACACTTCCTGGAAACCGTTCAAAAGCAGATGGGCTCTTAATCTCACTGCCTGGAGGTTGAAGCTCAGATTCTGGTCGATTTCAAGATGAGCAGGGTTGCTTCAAAAGAGCAATGTGAATACAGCCAGAAGCTTCAGACAGGTCTGTAAAGTGGCGGGTCCCGTATGTACCACTAACTAGCAAAACTGACAGAAAAACACATATGAAAAAAAAATGTTTAAGAATCCTTAATGCTGGTGTGCACTCCGTACAATAGCAGACTTTTGCAAATGGAGTTTTACAGTCTATATTTAAAAAATTGTATGTTTGTAACAAATAAAGTATGCGGAAAAGTGAATGACAATCTTGTGCCATTGTGTCTCATTGAAGGAATCAAAGGGTAACATGGTAGAGAAATACTGCCTGCCATCTGCTTAAATTCACAAATGTATGAGAATGGATGTTTCCACTTGGAGTAACTTGAAAGCCATTTCATATTTCATATAAAGTATAGCCATCTACTGGAACTGCAGGCTTCCCTTATCGAGTTGTCTTGTAACTTACTGCCCTCCTAAGTAAAGTTACCATTTTTTGTTTGTTGGGACGTGGAGGGAGGCAGTGTTCAGGGGTACTCCTTGTTCTGTGCTCAGGAATCATTCCGGGGGGACTCAGGACCATATGGGATGCCGGGAATTGAACCCTAGTTGATCATATGCAAGGCAAGCACCAGCTGTACATCAAAACTATGTTTTGTTTTTTCTTTTTGGGTCACACCCGGCGATGATGCACAGGGCTTACTCCTGGCTGTGCACTTAGGAATTACCCCTGGCAGTCCTCAGGGGACCATATGGGATGCTGGGAATTGAACCCGGGTCAGCAGCATGCAAGGCAAATGCTCTACCTGCTGTGCTATTATTGCTCCAGCCCCCAAAACCATATTAACACTGTTGTAAACCTGTTATTTAAACTACAATTTTTTTTAAATGATCCATTTGGGACCAGAGTGATAGTATCGTGGGTAGTGTACTTGCCTTGTACACGACTGACCCAGATTTGACCCACACACACCTCATTTGTTTCCTGAACACTCCCATGAATGTTAACAGGCACAGAGCCAGAAGTAAGCCCAGAGCACCAGCAGGTGTGGCCCAAAAAACAAGCAATTATCCATAGATCCCTGCTGTGGTTCCCAAACTTTCAGGTCCCAGGAACCCCTTTTAACACTTGAAGTTCACTGAACTCTCCAAGGAGTTTTGTATGTTGGGTTTAAATAATAGAAATGGATGTGGTAGGGTGCTCAGGAGCCAGGGCCAGCAACTAAGGACATCACCCCTGCAGGCTTGTGCTCTGTGCTGTGCTTGATCTATGTTCCCAGAATTAAAACTTGGTTTTGTTTTTAGGCCACCCCAGTGATGCCTAGGAGTTAGTCCTGGCAAACCCAGGGGACCATTTGGGATGCCAGGGATTGAACCTAGGTTGGACTTACGCAAGGCAAATGCCTTACCTGCTGTACTTATTGCTCTGGCCCCTAGAAACCAGTTTTAAGGCACAGACATTCCATCTGCTCTCAGCAATGACATTACATCATTCAGTTTGGGAAGCTGACTGGAGGAAACTCAGAAGTGAACGATCTATGAGGATGTTTTAGAAGGATTACCTAAGAAGTGACCCCTTGAGGGGCTAACCATCTAATAGTTCAGTGGTATTATTTTTTTCAGATTACTGTGAGATACACGATTACAAAGTTGCTCATGATTTTCAGTCATACAATGTTCCAACACCCATCTCTTTGAGATGACCTTTTTTTGTCCCCCAAAATTTTTGAGTGACTTCATGTGTGTTGGCACATAAAATAGGTACACAAACCATTTATTGGTAATCATAATTTTGTTTGGGCCACACCTGGCAGCGCTCAGGGCTTATTCCCGTCTCTGCACTCAGAAATTACTCCTAATCTTGCATTAGGGATTGAACCTGGGTTGGCCATGTGCAAGGCAAGCGCCTTACCTGCTGTACTAGTTCCCTGGCCCCTAAATTAATTTTTTTAATTGAATCACACCCTAAATTAATTTTTAAACCTTTTCTAAAAGCTAGGTGAGAGGCTGGAGCAATAGCACAGCAGGTAGGGCGTTCACCTTGCATGTAGCCGACCCAGCTTCAATCCCCAGCGTCTCATAGGGTACCAAGAGTCCACCAGAAATGATCCCTGAGCACTGCTGGGTATGGCCCAAAAAAACAATAAATAAAAGCTACGTGACGCTATATGTGTTTGCAACTGGCACTTTAAGAAACCAGAGCTAAGAGAACCCACCTGCAAGTTAGGGCCTCAAGTACCATCCCCAGCACTAGTACATTTGCTGAGCACAATCCTGAGGGCTATGTGTGTTCCTGCAGCTTTTCGGTCAGTGATTTTCCACCATGCAGCAGTCTGGGTATGTGCCAGCACCACGGCTAAAAAGGGGCTGGAGGGGCTGGAGCAATAGCACAGCAGGTAGGGTGTTTGCCTTGCACGCGGCCGACCTGGGTTCAATTCCCAGCATCCCATATGGTCCCCTGAGCACCGCCAGGGGTGATTCCTGAGTGCAGAGCCAGGAGTAACCCTTGTGCATCACTGGGTGTTACCCAAAAAGCAAAAAAAAAAAAAAAAAGGGAGGGGACCTAGAAACACAGCCAGCACCATGAATGGCTGCGGGAGCACAAACCAGGCATGTGTGTCACCCAATGTCGATAGCGAAGGGAAAGAAAGTTGAGAGGGGACTCCCACTTTGATCCAACAATCCCACTTCTAGGAATCTCCCCAAAATATAACAACATGGTAGCCCTCTGGGACCTTTGGTCACTTTGCTCCCTGGAGTGAATTACCTGCAAGGAATTCTTAAAGTCAGAACATCATGCTCGGACTCATTTTTGACCACGTGTTTGTCGAAGTTGAACTATTCTAAATGTACTGTAATCCTGATTTTTCTGTAGGGAGGAGGATCCTCCCATGAGGCTCTTGGGGCCCAGGTTCCACCCATGCCTGAGGCTCAGTACTGGGGCCCAGGGACTCGGTGCTGCTCCAGTCCTGCCCTACCGGTGATTACCTAGGCCACTGTGTGAAGTGATATCCCAGGACTACATCCAGTGGCACCCAGGAGGCCATCTGTGCCAAACACTAACCGGGTCCAGCATGCACCTTAACCACTGCACTCTCCCCCCAACCCCAAGCTGAGAATTTTTTGCTTGAAAAAAATAAAAGCTTCTGGAAGCCAATCTCATGCACTGGAGGGGAAAGTAGCTGGGATGGGAAAAGGAGCACTAAGTAAATGGTGGTTGGAAGGATCACTCGGGATAGTAGATGCGTGCTGAAAGTAGATTATCAACCCAACATGATGGCCACTTGATATCTGTATTGCAAACCATAACACCCAAAAGGACAGAGAGTACAAGGGAATGTGTCTGCCACAGAGGCAGGGGGTGGGATGGGGTGGGGTTGGGGGAGGGATACTGGGAACATTGGTGGTGGAGAATGGGCACTGGTGGAGGGATGGGTACTTAAACATTGACTGGAACGCAATCATGAAAGTTTGTAAATCTGTAACTGCATCTCACAATAATTTGTTAAAAAAAAGTTAAAAAATTTTTAAAAACTATAATTGTTGTCAAATTTGGGGGAAAAATAAAGGCCTCTTTCTTTCCTTTTTTTGAGTGTGGGGAGGGTACAGCCAGTGGTACTCAGGGCTTACTACACCAGGCTCTGTGCTCAGAGATCACTCCTGGTGGGGCTTAAGGAAACCATATGTGGTGCCAGGGATCAAACCTGGGTCAGCCCTACTCACTGAACTATTGCTCCACCCCCCCAAAATCCACTTTTTTGTTTCGTTTTTTGGGTTTTGGAGAGGGGGTTGTTCTGTTTTTGGTTTGGGGCCACACCTGGCTGTGCTCATAGCTTACTCCTCGCTCTGTGCTCTGGGATTCCTCCTGATGGGGCTCAGGGCTCAGTATGGGGTGCCAAGGGTTGAACCTGGGTTAGCAATGTGCAAGGCAAGCACTCATCCCACTGTACTATGCTCCATCCCCACTTTTTTTTTTCTTTTTGGGTCACACCCAGCAATGCTCAGGGGTTACTCCTGGCTCTGCACTCAGGAACCACTCCCAGCGATGCTCGGAGGACCATATGGGATTATGGGAATCGAACCCAGGTCGGCCGCGTGCAAGGTAAACACCCTACCCGCTGTGCTGGAGTAAGTCCAGCACCCTCCCCCCGCCACTTTTTATTTTTGAAAAACAAGTTTCTAACCAACTTTCAAATTATTGGGTTGGTTTCTACACTTTCTCAAAACATGCATACGCTAAAGTTAATTCACATCAAAGAAATTTTAAAGTATTTATCTAAACTCTACATTTTACCTTGTATCAGTGCTAATTTTGTTTTGTTTTGTTTTGGGGCCAACCTAATAGTGCTCAGGGTTTACTCATGGCTCTGTGCTCAGGGATCACTGCTGGCAGAGTTTGAGGGGCCCTATGTGGTGCTGAGGATCACACCCAGCTCAACTGCATGCAAGGCAAGTACTTATCCACTTGTACTATCGCTCTGGCCCTCTTTTCAATAATTTTTTATTGGATCTCTATCTTTAATAGATGAGCAGTTATAGCTTTCAAGTCACTTTTGTTGGTGTTACTTATTCAAGCTTAGCCAATAATGCCTATTAAGCTTGTTAAGTAAAAGAACATTTGCAGAGGAAGGGAGCTCGCCTGATGATGCTCGCAGGTTGGATTATAGTTCCAAGTATTTCAGAGTTAACATAGGGTTGTTCTTTCTCCTCCCACAGGGGGCTTAGGTTGAACTGCACCCACTCTTGTGCTCCTGGGGCCAACCCTATCCCACCAGAGCACTCCCAATTTTCCATGTTTATCTTTAAGCTCTCCTTTGTGCTCTTCTTCCCCTATCAGTCACAAATATCTCCAAATCAGACATAATAACTTATAAAGTCAAGCCTTCTGATGGCTCTGGGTTTTTTACAGGTAAGTGAAATATTGCTTTTCTCTTTCCTTTATGTCCTTTGCATATTTTTATTTTAGAGCAATGTCCCTTTTTTATAGACACAGGAAGTCAATGCTATGCTTTTGTAAGTTGGGAATTAATTTTGAATAAACTTTTACTCCTGGACATATACTTGACTTAAGCCTCAGTTTCTCCTATATTGACCTGAATTTGTTATACCCCAAAAGGTGGGTCCCACCGAGGGATTTGGATGAAGCCGGGGCAAACCATAAGCTACTCTGGCTTCTACATGGACCTGCCTAAGGATCATAGCAGTATAGTAAGTTAAGATCATGGTCATGGAACAAGCTTGACATATCCCCAAAAAAGTAACTGAATAAGGACCCTGTTGAGGTTAAGAAAACCTAACCTGGGGGCCTGAGTGATAGTACAGCAGGTAGAGAGTTTGCCTTGCACATGACCAACCCAGAGTCATCCCTAGCATTCCATATAGTCCCCCAAGCACCTCCAGGAGTAATTCCTGAGTGCATAGACAGGAATAACCTCTGAGCATCATTGGGTGTAACCCAAAAAGCAAAAAAAAAAAAAAATCCTAACTTGGCCTGAGGGCTGTAGTTTGGGAAATATAGCCTAATGTCCCCAGGAAGAGTCACCCTTCACCATGAAACCAGAGAGACCATTTAAGCTTAGTCTAGGGTATAGATCTATGGCAGAATCTCCTGCTCCCGCACCAGACTGTCTTCACCGGGGCCCCTCGGAAGGGGGCGGGTTGAGTTTTCCTCCCTGCCCCAAGCAGAACCCTGGCAGCCGAAAACCTCCAGAACCCAGCTACAGCCATGCTCAAGGCCACTCTCCATATGCTCAGACAAGCCTCACGCATGAACGAACTGGCAGAGTATCCCAGGTATGCAGGATTGGGGCTGAGATCTGCAAGCCTGCTCGGATTGGGACTGGGTCTCCTCCACCCAGATCCCCCATTTTCCAGTAGCTTAGCAGTCACACCCACAAACTGCCCCCCGGGGTCATGTAATCCCATCAATGGCCAAGATCCAGAGACTATAAAACAAAGCTCCTGAAAGACCTCTTATAGTCTAGCCCAGCCCACTGATGTACCTAAAGCAGCACACATGTGTTTGGTTTTAACATACTTGTTTGTATTCTCTTATATACATTCTCCGTCCCTCTAGGAAAGCCCAGCAAGCTACCAAGAGTATCCCACCCGAACAGTAGAGCCTGGCAAGCTCCTTGTGGCATATTTGATATGCCAAAATCAATAACAATAACCGGTCTCATTCCCCTGACCCTGAAAGAGTCTCCAATACAGTCTTACGCATGAAGGAACTGGCAGAGTATGGGAAGGCAAGTAAGGAGAGGCTGCTAAAATCTCAGAGCTGGGACGAATAGATATGTTATTGGTGACAGCTCGAGCAAATCGATGAACAATGGGATGACAATGATAGTGATACAGTGATACTAGGGTATAGATAAAAGTCTGTATCTCTTACTGTGTTTATAGAAAATGACTAGAAGTGTTATTAAGAAGTAAATTTAATATTATTGCTTAAATGGATTATGAGTGAAGGAAAGGAGAAAGCAATATGCCCCTCGATGGAATGCCACCCAGGGCGGATCTCCTTGAAGAAAGCTGCAGTGCTGGAGCCCCTCAGTAGAATTCCATCCTTGGGTGGACCCCCTAGAAGAATGTCCCCTGAAGGAGGGGGGTTACATCTGTTCATTGTTAATGTTCAACCACACCTATGTTTAATTGCTGCCCCCCAACCCTTAACAATTTATAATAATCCTGATTGATTTGAATAAGCTACCACTGGCTACCAGCATGTAAACCTTTCTTTCATCCATTGACTTGGGGGATGGTCATCGGCCCCAAACACAACAGGGAACCTCTGTCACCACAGGATGGTAATTCAGACACACAGGTTACTCCTAGCTCTGTGTTCAAGGATCACTCCTGTCGGGAACCGTAGGGAGTGCTGGTGATTGAACCCAGTTCAGCTGCATGCAAGGCAAGTGCCCTACCCACTGTACTATTGTTCTGGCCATACAATTAAAAAATAATAATAATTTTGTTTTGTTTTTGGGCCACACCCTGCAATGCTCAGGGGTTACTGCACTCTTCACTCTGCACTGGTAACTGGCTCTGCACTCAGAGATCGTGCCTGACATGCTCAGGGGTGCATACGGGATGCCAACAATCAAACCCAGGTCAGCTGTATGCAAGGCAAGCACCCTGCCTAATGTTCTATCTCTCCAGCTTCAGTATAAGAAAAATATATATATATATTACATAATCACCTTTGCTTCCTTTTTGTTGGTGTCTTTGCAAAGACAGCACATGGTTAATGGACATGGCTGGGTGCCCACACACATGTTCACTGAAGGTCGCACACTGTTAGTCACGGTATGCACACATGCTTGGTAACAGTGCACTAAAGATGACACTTGGTTGTAGCCCCAGAACTGCAAATGGCAATACTGGTATTATACTCTGTGTGTGTGTGTGGGGGGGGGGGGGGATGCAGGGATCGGTGCATTGCCTCAAAACTGTAAGGCAGGAGACCTACCAACAACCTATTCCCCTGTCCTGCCAGGCAAATCTGAAGAACCTCATTATTATGAGAAACAACAATAGAGGAGTCAGAGCAATCACACAGCAGGGAGAGTGCTTGCCTTGCGCATGGCTGAGTTTAATGCCCAGTACACCATATGGTCCCCCAAGCCCACCAGAAATGATCCCTGAGCCAGGTGTAGCCCAAAATCCAAAAGGAAAAAGAAAAATATTACTGTCACCAAAGGAGTCCTTCACATATGTCAACAACTTAGAAAAGTCACCATAGGATGCAATTTGGAAGAAAACTGCAGACTTTTTGATTTTGGTTTTCTTTGTGGGGAAGGGGCTTGGGTCACACTCAGCAGTACTCAGGGGTTACTTTTGGCTCTGTACTCAGGAATTACCCATGGCTGTGCTCAGAGAGCCATATGAGATGCTGGGAATCAAACCTGGGTTGGCAAACACCATACCTTCTGTACTATCACTCTGGCCCCCTCTGCAAATAGCTTCATGAAAAACAAAAATAATATGCTATATGAGTGTTCTATTTCTTCGGGAAAAAATATGTCCTCATGCTATTAAGACAGAAACACGAGTGGTAGTGCGGCCGGGAGGTAGCTCAAAGGGCTGAAGTGTGCCTCTCGAGCTCTAGGTCCCAAAGCTCCCTCTAAGGACCATACTGTGGGTGGAATCCTGGGGACCACTGCACTGTGACCCAAAGGACTGAACTCTCAGCTCTACCACCGGCAAAGTATCCTGGGGAACTACCATCAGGTTCCCAAACATTTCTGGAAAGGCACCTCAAAAAAAAAACAGAAAAGTTTAAGAAATTAAAATGTTGCTGAATACAAAAATATTACTCAGATATTTTTTAATTCTTATTTATATAGCGGTAGGGCATTTGCCTTGCAAGCGGCCAACATGGCCGACCCGAGTTCGATTCCTTCACCCCTCTCAGAGAGCCCGGCAAGCTACCGAGAGTATCTTGCCTGCACGGCAAAGCCTGGTAAGCTCCCCGTGACGTATTCGATATGCCAAACACAGTAATAACAAGTCTCAAGATGGAGATATTACTGGGCCCGCTCGAGCAAATCAATGAACAACGGGAGGACCGTGATATTTTTTTAATTTGGAGGCCACACCCTGAGTGCATAGGGCTTATTCCTCGTTCTACACTCAGGAATTATTCCTGGCAAGGCTCAGAGAACCATATGGGGTGCTGGGGATCAAACCTGGATCAGTCATGTGTAAGGCAAATACCCCCACTTCAGTCTTCTTAAGTTCTTGTTTATATGCCTATGTCCTCAAGCAAATAATTTTTTAAAAAACAAGAATCTGGAGCACAAGACAATGGTTAGGGTGCTTGCTTTAACCCTGGAACCCCATATGGTCCCCAAGTCCCACAGAATGAGCCCTGAGCACAGAGCTAGGAGTAAGCCCTGACACAGCCAGGAGTGGGACCAAAAACAATTTTTTTTTAATTTAAGACATTTTTTTGACATGACTTTGACTTTTATATGACAACTTTGTAGTTTATTGTACAATCACACTATCCATAGTAAATAGTTTTTTTAAGTAATTTTTTAAATTTTTATTGAAGGGTTGGGGCCAGGCCAGTGGTGATCAGGGGCTATTCCTATCTCTGAGCTTCTGAATGACCCCTAGCAGTTCTCAGGGAACCATCTGCTGTGCTGGGGATTCAAACCAAGTTGGTGAGATGCATGCAAGGCAAGCATCTTTAACTCTGTACCCAGTTCTTAAAATTTCTTAATTATTTACTTGTTTTTCTCCCTACCCTCCTACATTTTTTCACTGGGGTGTACATCCCAATGCAGTATATATATAGTGTATGTATAAAGGATATACAGTGTATATAAAGGATATATATTTATATATATCCTTCATATAGGATTGCACTGGATCCTGTATAATCCCAACTCAATTCAATATATCAAAGTAAAAGAAACAAACCAAAATTAATCTTTCCGGCCTTCAGTGTCATTATGAGACAGACAGATGGGCAGACACAGACATACATTTAATGGCCCTAGCCAGACTGTAGATCTTGTCAAACAAGACTACTAGAGGAATAATGTCCCAGTAAAATAAAACCACAGACAGAAAAGGGCCAGGAGCGATAAACAACAGGGAGGGCACTTGTCTTGCAGGCTGTCAACCTGGGTTCAATCTCCACCATCCCATATGGTCCACTGAGCACCAATAGTGACTCTTGAGTACAGATCCAGGAGTGAGCCCTGAGCATCACCGGGTGTGGCCAAAAGAACAAAACCAACCAAACATAGAGAACCAAACTCTAAGCCCCAGAAATCTCAAAGCTGAGGATGAAGTTAGGCAGCAAAGGAGATGTTTTGCCTGCATCAAGTAGCATGGACAGGAACAATGAGTGTATTTGCTCTTTAAAGCCCCAGTCTTGGGGCTAGAATGATAGGACAGGGGTTAAGTCTCTTGATTTACAATGTGGACTAGCCCAGGTTTGATCCACGTCACCACACATGGTCCCTTGAGCACTACTGGAGTAACCCCCTTGGCACAAAGCCAAGAGTAAGCCCTGAGCATAGCCAGGTGTGGTTCAACACTATAATTAATTAATTAAACCCCCACAGAGCTGGAGAGATAGCACGATAATAGAGTGGGTAAGACATTTGCCTTACAAGCAACCAACAGGGGTTCAATCCCCAGAATCCCATATGGTCTCCTGAGCCCCACCAGAAGTGGTCCCTAAGTGCAGAGCCAGGAGTAAGTCCTTAGAACAACCAGGCGTGGCCCCCCCAAAGAAGAAAAAAGGTTTCAAGCCCATATCTTTCTTGACTGTAGGATAACATTGATTTGTCCTTTCTCCCTTGCCACAGGAGCTTAGGTTTATCAGGTTACACCCATCACAGTGCTCCCGAGTCACTCCCATTCCTTTGTTTATCTGTAACCTAGAAGAAGGGCGTGTCCTTACTCCCAAAAAAAAAAAAGTTGTTAGTGTCTAAAGGGCAAAGAAAGAACTCTAGGCTCCCAGGCTTCTCAGTTAACTGACATTAAAGAGTCAGGACGCCTAGAGAAGGCCGCCCTGGAGAAGCAGCTCAGGTCTCTGAGGAGACGGCTGGCTCGTGCTGGTAAAGACAGTGAAAGCAACGAAGCTGATCGCATGAGGTGGGCAATCTGCTAATGCTACCAACAGAACTGCTGTTCCCCAACAGAGACGCATTGCTGGGTGATGCTCAGAGAAGCAAAGAGGAGGCAAAGACTTCGGTTTCCCTTTAGCGCCCCCTTCTGGCAAAGGTTAGCAAGGAAGCAAAAACAAAAATGGAAGCAAGGTAGCAAGGAAGACAAAGCAGAAATGTTCACAGTCAAGTTTAGCGTAGGTAGTGCGACTTGCATCCATATTACCATCATTGGAACCAGGCAGGTTTTAGCTGCTGGGATCTGGCCTAAACACTCCAGGGATATGAAAAACATATAAAAGGTAGAAAGTTAGTGCAGGTTAAGGCACTGGCAGCAGAGTCCATATCAACTTTCCTGCACCTCGCAGGGGCTCCAGGCCACCACCAGGACTGACCGGGCAGTGAGCAGGAGTAGCCCTTGAGCAGCACCTTTAGGCCAGATGTGGCCCAAAACAAACTGCCCCCAGACATATATTTAAAAAGAAGAATTGGGGATTGAGAGGTAGTATACTTTCAGAGGTCTTGCCTTGCACACAGCCAGCCCAGGTTTGACCCGTGGCTGCCCATATGGTTTCCCCAGCACCACCAGGAGTGATCCCTGAGTACATAGCTAGGATTCAGCCCTGAGCACTGCTGGGTGTTGCCCAAACACCACCCCAAAATGAAAGAAAAATTAAAAAGGGAATTTGGGCCCGAGAGATAGCTCAACATTTGAACATATACTTTGCATTTGGGAGACCTGGGTTTGACCCCAGACACCACATGGGTTCCCCATGCACCAGCAGGAGAGACACCTAGGCACAGAATTGGGAGGAGCTCCAAGAAATATCTGAATGTGCACTCTGGAAAAAATAATTTGACTGCCCTTTACAAGAGTTGCCAACAAAAATTGGCCCTTGGTGACAGAGAGATAGCACAATGGGTACAGTGTTTGTTTGCTTAAAACTGACCCAGGTTCAATCTTTGGCACCTCATATGGTTCCCAAGCCCCTCCAGAAGTGATTTCTGAGTGTTGAACCAGGAGAAAGCCCTGAGCAACGGTATGTCCCCCAAAACTGCTTCTTGAAGGCTTTATCTTTTGGAGAGAACTTCAGCATTAAAAAGAAATTTAGGGGACTAGAGAGATAGTACAGTGGGTAGGGCTCTTGCCTTGCACACAGCTGACCTGGTTTTAATCCCCAGCACCCCATATGGTCCCTACAAAACCACTAGGAATTATTCCTGAGCACCACTGGGTATGGCCCCCAGACAAAAACAAAACAAAAAATAAAATAAAAGTGACTTCAGTGCTATTGTAAATGATGATCACTCAATAAAATTAATGAATAATAAAGTCAATAAAATTTAAATTCCTCCTCAACCCTTCCTCTCAGAATCCATTTAGTGGACAACTTGGCTATTAAACTTCCTTTAACAAAGCTACCTGCTTGGATCCTGGGGTTGCAGAATTTTTTTCAAATTTTAAAAAACTGAACATTTTAAAAATTTATTTCTTGATTGAATCACAGAAAGATACACAGTTACAAAGTTGTTCATGATTGGGTTTCAGTCATATAATGAAACTGAACCTTTTAGAATCTATGTACTAACTATGTCCTCTCTAAAATATAAAACTTTCAGTGCCAGAGAGATAGTACAGCGGGGAGGGCACTTGCCTTGCACGTGACTGAACCAGGCTCACTCCCCAGCACCCCATATGGTCCCCTGACCATTACCAGAAGTGATCCATGAGCGCAGCCAGTGTAACCCTAAAACAAAAACAACAAATACTCCACAGCTCTTATGCCCTCCCTAAACTAAAGCTAGTATTACTTTGGAAAATTATTAGCAATATTTATACTTTAAGACAAAAATATTTTTGCTATGTATAAGTAGCTAAATTAATTTTATTATAGTTTAGGTAACAGGTTTCACAGGTTATGGTGTTGAGGTACAGTTATTGCACCTCACTATCACCCAACACCCCCTTTGGCTCTCCTGTCCTTATGTTACTTCTCGTTCACTCTTACTGCTAAACTAAACTGACATCTTAATACCAAGCATGTAAAAGTAAAGTAAAGGCCCTCCCGTTGTTCATCGATTTGCTCAAGCAGCCCAGTAACGTCTCCATTATGAGACTTGTTACTGTGTTTGGCATATCGAGTACGTCACGGGTAGCTTGCCAGGCTCTGCCGTGCGGGCGAGATACTCTCGGTAGCTTGCCGGGCTCTCCGAGAGGGGCAGAGGAATCGAACTCAGGTCGGCCATGTTGGCTGCATGCAAGGCAAACGCCCTACCGCTGTGCTATCGCTCCAGCCCACCAAGCATGTAGTGTGCTGTAGTGTGCTGAAATAAAGAAAAGAAATATTTGAACAACTATGTAATCTTCAAATACAGAAAAACAATGCCTTGAGAAAGTTGTTGCTATTAACGAAAGGTATTCACTTGCATCTTACAATACTTATTTAATTATGAAAACCAAAAATCTCTGTGATAAATCTTGTATTATCTGCTGATATTTTAATACCAGAAATGAGAGGTCGGAGCTGGAGCGATAGTACTGCAGGTAGGGTGTTTGCCTTGCACGCGGCCGACCAGGGATCCCGTATGGTCCCCCAAGCACTTCCAGGAGTGATTCCTGAGTGTAGAGTCAGGAATAACCCCTGAGCATCACTGGGCGTGACCTAAAAAAAAAAGAAAAAAAAAGAGATGGGAGGGTTGATGATAGCACAGTGGATAGGGTGTTTGCCTTGCATATGGCCAAGCCACTTCATATGGTTCCCCAGACCTCCCAGGAGTGATTCCTGAGCACAGGGCCAGAAGTAAGCCCTGAACAGAGTTGGGTGTAGCCTTTCCAAGAATATTTCTTTAATATTAGAAATAGTTTATGGGGAAAACAGGAAATGAAATGTATATAACTCCTTTATCAAATGATTGTTTTTGTGATTTGGATCACACCCAGTGGTGCCCACGGCTTGCTTCTGACTCTCCACTCAGGGCTCACTCCTAACAGGGTTTGGGGGACGATACGGGGTGCCTGGATCGGCCGCATTTAAGGCCACCCCCATGTCCTCTATACTGAGGTCTCCAGTAGGGATTATTATTTTGTCTCCCTTTGAAAGGCACATGAGAAGGAAAGCTATGTATCTTAAGGTCGTATCTGACTTTCTCATAGATGAAAATTTACAGTGAAAAAAACTGGGGTGGAGTCTGTGCAGGCAATGATGAAACAATGATGGGCAAGAATGTTGGTTTTGCAGCAAGTTAAACCTGGTGGTCATGAACATCTATCACTTTGCGAACAGCATGATCCTTCAGGGAGTACTCATAGCCCCAAAGTATCACCAACGTTGTATGTCCTTATAATATCAAAATCATCATGCTAATAAAAGCCATGTCCTTATTCTTTTGTTGTTGAGCATCAGCGGTGCTTAAGAGTTGCTCCTGGCTCTGCACTCAGGAATCACTCCTGGCTGGTTCAGGGGACCATATGTGGTGCTGGGGACCAAATCTAGGTCAGCTTTATGCAAGACCAGCACCCTACCTGCTATACTATCACTCTGGTTTCTACAGTGGTGTTCTAAGCTTTGCAAATACATGGGCAAAAGTTTTTTGGGGTTTTTTTTAATTCTTTTTATTTTTTTGAAATTTTTACACATTTTATTTTCATAATGTAGTTCACAATAGTTCATTACGGATAATATTCAAACACCCACCCAGTCAGCAAGCATCTTCCCACCATAATAAGAGGGAAGTGTGTAAAGGTTGTTGACTTCATTCTGGTGCCCTTTAAACCTGTATATGAGAATACAAGCAAGTATTCTTAAAACCAAACACATGTGTGCTGCTTTAGGTACATCAGTGAGCTAGAGTATAAGAGGACACACAGCCACATCGAGGTCTCATGCTCCAGGAAAAACTGTGTTGCTCTCTCCCGGGAACTTTGTTTTAGTCTCTGGGCCTTGGCCATTGATAAGATTACGTGGCACAGGGGTGGGGGGGCAGTTTGTGGGTGTTACTGCCAAGTTACTGGAAAACTGGGGATCTGGGTGGAGGAGGTCCAGTCCCAATCCGAGCAGGCTTGGAGAGCTCAGCCACGAGTCCTGCATACCTGGGTTCCTCTGCTGGTTCCTTCATGCGTGAGGCTTGACATGGACAAAAGTTTATTACTACATGCAAAGGTAAGATGACTCATTAGAGAGCAGTTTAATCAGATGGTTGAAATGGAAATATTACATTGTTACATTTTGGAATAAACAGAAATCTAAGTATTTTATGAGGATATGATATTATGATGAAAGTTTATATGTATCTGATTTTATAATTGATTCATAGCATGTAATCTAAAGTGATGATTTTGCTTATGGGTGGGAGGCTGGAGTGATAATACAGTGGGTAGGGCGTTTGCCTTGCATGTGGCCAACCCGGGTTCGATTCGCAGCATCCCATATAGTCCCCTGAGCACTGCCAAGAGTAATTCCTGAGTGCAGAGCCAAGAGTAACCCCTGTGCATCGCCAGGTGTGACTCCCCCCAAAAAAAGCAAAAATAAAAAAGATGCCCACCCTGGAACCTGAATGATATTAGTGGAGAGGGTGTATGCCTTGTATATGACCAACCCAGGTTTGATCCTTAGCTTCCCATATGGTCCCTTGAGCACTGCCAGGAGTGATCCCTGAGTGCAGAACCAGTAGTAACCTGAGCACTGTCAGGTGTGGCACCCCCAAAAAGATACCCACCCTATCTGCACTTAGAACGAATTTCCCTATTCCAAGCAAAGAAAATGTTGATTTTAGAAAACTCCCTGTGGCCATATTGATAAGGTGCCATGATGTGTATGCGCGAACATTCCTTGAGCATGAAGCAAAGGAGTGATGAGTTTGCAGCAATGCCCTATAAAAGCAGGTTCTTGGACCACTAAGATTCCAGGTGCTCACCTAGCCGATACCACTTGCTCTCCCACCACTGACTCCTTGGCATGCTCAGTTCAGCAAACACCCATTACAACAACGGCTTTAAAAGGTTTCATTTGGGAACTAGAGCGATAGCACAGT
Organism: Sorex fumeus; assembly: GCF_029834395.1. NCBI lineage: Eukaryota > Metazoa > Chordata > Mammalia > Eulipotyphla > Soricidae > Sorex > Sorex fumeus. Next base: position 14,879,033 of record NW_026606077.1, on the reverse strand, counting down.
GGGCAGGGCATTTGCCTTGGCCAACCCAGGTTCAATTCCCAGCATTCCATTTGATCTCCCAAGCACCACCAGGAGTAATTCCTGAGTGCATGAGACAGGAGTAACCCCTGTGCATCATCAGGTGTGACCCAAAAAAAAGCAAAAAATAATAATAATAAATTAATTAATTGAAGGTTTCATTTGTTGGATTAAAAAAAAACACCTCATTGATTTCCGGGCGAGAGAGTAGTTAAGATGCTTGCACTGCATGCACCTAGCTGGACTCATTCGATCCCTGGCAACCCTGAGCATCACCAAGAGTGATCCCTGAGCACAGAGCCAGGAGTAGGCCCTAAGCACTGCTGGGTGTGGCCACAAAACAAAGTGAACAAAAAGCCTTCAATGGTTTTTTTTTTTGTAGGAGTACTGCTATTTATTCAGCCACTGATTAGCTGATTGAATTGTGCATGAACTCCACCTTACTTTTTTTTCTTTTTCCATTTTTTTATAATTTTATTTATTGAATCACCGTGAGAGCAGTTACAAAGCTTTTGGGTCTAAGTCTCAATCATACAATGAAACATCCGTACCTTCACCAGTGCCCATTCTCCACCACCAAAAATCCCAGTATACCCCCATCCCACACCCTCCCCCTGCCTGTGGGCAGATGATTTCCCCATTACTCTCTCTCTACTTTGATCACATTCACTATTTCGACACCAGACCCACCATTATTTAAGATTTTACCCCAACACTCAGATCTGCTGAAAAGGCAACAATAGACAATTTGTGTTCTATTGCTGGTTATGAATAACATATGATGTCGTGTGGCTGCAGTAAGGCCATGTGGTTTTGAAGTTCTGAAATTTTAACACTTAAATCTGGAGGGATTTCTGCCAAAAGCCACTGGGTTTAGAGATCTGCTCCTGAGTCTCTGGGATCATGGCCGTTGAGCAGCTTGATGAGGAGCCAAAGAGGCCATTCGTGGGCGATGACTTGGGGTCTCATTGGGGTGGGGAAGACAGGCCCGGCTCTACCTCCCCCCCATCCCGTGAGACCCAACAAGTTTCGTCACTGCGGGCCCAAGCCTGACTGTCCAATGGCCTCTGGAGGATGACAGCCACCACGTCGCCAAGAGGGAGCAGGCGGAGGGACAGAACCCTTTCCTCCCTGGGGTGGCCCGGTGACAGTAACCTACTGCGGGGTCCGGACACATTTCTGACAAAAGCCACTGTGTTTCAAGATCTGTTTCTGAGTCTCTGGGATCAAGGCCGTTGATCAACTTGATGAGGAGCCAGAGAGGCCGTTTGTGGGCGATGACTTGGGGGTCTCGTTAGGGTGGGGAGGACAGGCCCGGTTCCACCTCCCCCCCCATCCCATGAGACCCAACAAGTTTCATCACTGCGGGCCCAAGCCTGACTGTCCAATGACCTCTGGAGGATGACAGCCACCAAGTCGCCAAGAGGGAGCAGGCGGAGGGACAGCACCCATTCCCCCCTGGGGTGGCCCGGTGACAGTAACCTACTGCGGGGTCCGGACACATTTCTGACAAAAGCTGCTGGGCTTCAAGATTTGTTTCTGAGTCTCTGGGATCAAGGCCGTTGAGCAGCTTGATGAGGAGCCAGAGAGGCCGTTTGTGGGCGATGACTTGGGGTCTCGTTAGGGTGGGGAGGACAGGCCCGGCTCCACCTCCCCCCCCATCCCGTGAGACCCAACAAGTTTCGTCACTGCGGGCCCAAGCCTGACTGTCCAATGGCCTCTGGAGGATGACAGCCACCAAGTCGCCAAGAGGGAGCAGGCAGAGGGACAACACCCTTTCCTCCCTGGGGTGGCCAGGCGACAGTAATGTACTGTGGAGTCCAGATGCATTTCTGCCAAACGCCACTGGGTTTTGAGATTTGTTTCTGAGTCTCTGGGATCATGGCCGTTAAGCAGCTTGATCAGGAGCCAGAGAGGCTGTTCGTGGGCGATGACTTGGGGTCTCGTTGGGGTGGGGAGGACAAGCCCGGCTCCACCCTCATCCCGTGAGGCCCTGTGTGTCTCGTCACTGGGGGCCCAAATGTGACTATCCAGTGGCCTCAGACAGATGGCGGCCACTGGGCCGCCAGGGGGAGTAGGCCAAGGCACGAAACCTATTCCCACCTGGATTGGCCCAGCACCGGTAGCCTACTGCAGAGACCAGACGCATTTCTACCTAAAGCCACTGGGTTCTGAGATTCGTTTCTGAGTCTCTGGGATCATGTCCATTAAGCAGTTCAATCAGGAACCAAAGAAGCCTTGCCTCCTATTATATAGCTGAGCCGGAGGTGGTTTGTGGGTGTGTTTCCCACATACCTAACTTTTGGCCGTTTACTTTCTTGGTAAACTTTGCCCCAAGTTTTTGGGGTCTGGCCAAAGGCACAGCAGCAATTTTGGGGTATCTGGAAGTCTGAAGGCGCCATGAGGCTGCTGATGCACTCGCCTCACAGGTACAGATTGACCTGCTGGCGGCACCATACCCCCGCCTTCAATGGTTTTAACATATCACATCGAGGCAGAAATGGTAAAATTTTACCTCAAAAAAGTTAGCATATGGAAAAATGTGGTGGAAAGATGGTTCTTTAGAAATACTCAAAGCTACAGATTAGGGGTCAGAGTATTAGTATAGAGGGTTTGTCTCATACATGGCCTACCTGGGTTCCATCCCTGGCACAGAACCAATTCAATTGATTATCACTTATTTTCCAGAATCAAAACTTTAAGACAATCATTTCTGAAACAATCTTCAGGCACATCAGATTATCAATAATTTCAATAAATATTTTTTAGGGCTTTTTGTGGGGGGGGTTGGTCACACTCTGCGGTGCTCAGGGCTCACTCTTGGCAAAGCTTAGGAGAATAGATGCAGTGGAGTGCCTGAGGGACCATTTGTGGTGCCAGGGTCCCTACTTAAATGTCATTTTATTTGTTCTATTTTTGGTTCTTGGGCCACACTGGCAGCACTTGGGACTGCCTTCAGGCTCTGCTCTCAGGGAACACTCCTGGTGGTGCTTGAGGGACCCATATGCAATGCTGGGGGTCGAATCTAGACCACTTGCAAGCACCTTATTCACTGAAGTGTCATTGTGGCTCTAGGGGAAATAATTTTAGTTTCAAATTTCACTTGAGGCACCAATATTGTTAATGATTGCAATACTGCTAATGATAGGGTTCCATGAATACAATATTCCATGACCAAACTCTCTTTTGATGAAGAAGAATCGTTTGTTTTCCAACCCCTAACTCCATTTGATCAGTTATCTGCATCAATGACATGAAACGTCTTTCTCTTTAAAAGAGAGGGAGACTGCCGGAGCCATAGTACAGCCAGTAATACCCAGTATCCCATATATTCCCCTGCCTGCCAGGAGTGACTCCTGAGCCCAGAACCAGAAGTAAACCCAGAGTACTGCCAGGTGTGGCCCCCAAAGGGAGAGAAGGGGAGAGTAAGTAGAGAGAGGTGTGTTGCAGGGGACAGAGAGAGGGAAGAAAAGGCATTTCCTGTTAAGGAGGCTTCTTAACCTTTATTGGATAGTATTACTTGCTAGCGACCTTCCCACACATCACTGAAATAATGCACACTGCAAACAGCCATTATTTTCAGTTCTTTGGGGGCCACACCCAGCGGCACTCGGGGTTTACCCCTGGCTCTGCTCTGGTAAGCCCTGGGCATCTCACAATATGGCCCCCAAACCAACAAAAAAGACAGGACATGCATCCACAGACTTTGCAGTCATCTGGGAGAGAAACAACAAAGGCGAACTTGAAGCCCTGGCCGTGGAGTGGACAAATAAGACGCCCAGTACGCCCCTTGTCCAGTCCATCCTGACGACGGGTCACGCACTGCTGTTTTCTCAGAGCCTGTCACCTGCACTCCTGGCCTCTCTCCCAGCGTCCTGCCAAGGTCCTGCGCGAACCAGCACCCACACTGGCGTGGGATCCAGCAGGAGAGCTGCTTCTACCCCACGCTGGTCCGCAGCACCCAGGACAGTGCCCAGGGGAGGGGATGAGGGGCTGGTGCCGTGCGGGACCAGCTCGACCTCATTCTAACGCCTGAAGGCTGAGACGCTGCCACTGAAGGGGCAGGAATGGGCACTGGTCAGTGCTCGCTGCCCTCGCCTGGTAGGACCCCACGTCCCTCCTTCCTGAGCTGACCCTGCACTCTTGCCTTTCCACTCTCTGGACCTCACTCCCGGCCTCTCCTCCAATTCGTCCCCTTGAAGCACTAGTGTCCTGGACGTTTTCTCCCAGCGCTATCCCGTGTCACGCTGGGGAGCGGGACCAAGGACAGTGCAGCCCGGGGAGATTCCAGGGCAGCGGCTTCAAGGCAGAAAGACGCAAAGGTCTGGCGCGCACCGCGCAGACCACGAACCAGGGCGGCGCCCGCCGAGGAGCCGGACCGGCCCGTCGAGGAGCTGGACCGGCCGGCCAGTCGGTGGTCACCGGCACCCCACGGCACCCCGCAGCAGCCCCGCCTGCTCCCGCCCCTGCGCCTGCAGCCCCCCTGCCTCCACCCGCAGCCTCCCGCCCCTGCACCCCACAACCCTCACCCCTGCACCCCGCAGCCTCCCGCCCCTGCACCCCACAACCCCCACCCCTGCACCCCACAACCCCCACCCCTGCACTCCACAGCCCTCCCGTCCCTGCACCCCAGAGCCCCTACCTCGCCCCCGCATCTTCCCGCCTCCACCCCGCAGCCCCGCCTCTGCACCCCGCAGCGTCGGGTTGTTTTCTGTCCCCAAAGACTGCCCGAGCGCTGACCGACAGAGCCCAGGAGAAAGGCCACAGCGCCCACCGCAGTTCGGCTCGCACCGAGCGCCCAGAAGCTGTGACGCCGCCCGGAGAAGCAACCTTCCCCCAGGCTTTTCTTGCCAAGGTCTCAGTGCCCCTAGAGCCCACCCTGAGAACGCGCGGGAAAACCCCGCAGCCTCCCACCCCTCCCATTGACGAATTCCTCCGCCGCTCCCCGCCCCTGAGCTGGCGGGCGACGTTCTCATTGGCTGACTTCCGCTGGTGCCTCGCTTCATTGGCTGAGTCTTCCCTGCGCCCCCCGCTGGGCGGGGCCCGGCGAAGGAAAGCGGCGTGTGGCCACGCCCCCACGCCCCCCCCCGAGGGTCTGTGTGTTTGGGGTTGGAGGCCCCGCCCCCAAGTGCCGTGTGCACAAACGAACAGCCGTTAGGGGAAGGTGTCGGGGGCCGGACGCGGCCTAGAAGGAGGCGCGCGATTGGGTGGCCGCCAGGGTTCAAATCAGCAAGACGCCCGCGCATTGGCCAGGCTGGTGCAAGGCGGGCGTCGGGTATTGTCCGGCTCGGCCTCGGCGGTCGGTGCTGCAGGAGCGGCGGCGGCGCTGGGCGGGAGCGGCCACGACCATGGTACGGGCGGGCGGGAGGGGCGGGCGGCGGGCCGGGCCCGCCCGAGAGCCGGCGCCGTTCCCGGGGACCCGGGAGCGGCGGCGCGCCGTGTCCCGGGGCGTGTCCGGCTGGCGGGGCGGCAGCTGTCAGCGCGGAGACGGAGTCCCTGCCCCGGAGACGCCCGGCGGGCGCGGGGTTGGCGGGCCGCGCGTTCCCGCTCCCGAGCCGGCCGGCCGGTGGTCGCGGCGGACGGACGCGCACCCGTTCGAAGGGGCTTTTCCGTCCTTCGTTAAAGATCCGCGACCTGCAGGGTCGATTATGGCAGGGTTTAGACACACGGTACAGTTCGGATTTTTCTTTTCGTGTTTTATTCTAGGAGACAGAGTTTTTGGAAAGCCGCCTTTGATCTGATTAGAGTCCATTGCTAATTGAGTTGGTCTCAAGTAAGGCGGGGCACTTCCAGTAATTTTTTTTTCTGTATAGCAATAGTTAAACATTATTTAAGAATGATGCATCCGGCCGTAGAGATAGTGCAGCGGGCAGGACATTTGCCTCGCTCACAGCCGATTCGATCCCCCAACACTGCCAGGTAATTCCCGAGGGCAGAGCCAGGAGTGACCCCTGGGCATCGCCGGGTGTGTGCCTACCGCCCCCCCCCCAAATTATGCATTCCGGTAGAAATGATAAATTATCAGTTCTCTCAGTTAAGGTTGTCAGTCTTCCTAAATGAATTGCTTTTATTCCTGTTTCGGATAATTGCCAGAACCCCTTTTTTTCTTTTTATTGCTTTTGGAATCTAAACATTAGGTCACGTAAAATTGGAAGACTTTATAGTTGGTTTTCAACTTTGAAAAATGTTTAAGAACAACATCATCAAGAGAATACGACATTTTCAAAGTTGCCCTCACTTTAAAAATAGAGACCCTGGGACCAAAGTAATCGTACTTTGGTCAGGCACTTGGCTTGCATGTTCACCTAGGTTCAATCCCAGTCACTAAGAGTGACTCCTGAGTCAGAATCACAGTCCCAGGGTTTAACTGTGGGTTATGGGCCAAAAAACATACACATACACACCACAATATTGTAAACTGGTTATTTTTTATTTACTGGGGGGAAGGGGTGCTGGTAGAACCCAGGACATGCACTCTGCCACTGAGCTAAAGTCTGCTCCCTCCCTACTTTTCATACAGAATAAATGTTTAAATTTAAATATCAAACTCTATAAACAGTCCCAAAGAGAAGATTGGTTTCTCTCAAAAACCAGATCCTTGATATTATCTCCCAGAGCCAAATGACTTTAAACTACTCTGTAACCTTCTAAAACTTTTGGTATACAAATCTATATAATATACCCTGTTTTTGCAGTAAGAGCTACCTGCATGCCCCTGAAATGTTTTATTAAGGTTGTTTTTCTGCAGATGTTTAAACATTACTTTCTGAAGTATCTATATATTGAACTGTATTATTTGCATGCAGTATCCTATTAGTGAACATTTAAATTATCTAAGAGTTACTTATTGTCTGTTATTGGAAAGTAATATTTGTAAAATCTCCTTTAGTATGGACCAGGGCTATAGCTCAGTGGTAAAGCTCTTGTATTGCAGGAGTGCCAGGCCACAAGCATCCATGGTATGGTCCCTGAGCACAGACCCGTGAGTAGCCCCTAAACACCATGGGGTGTAGGCCCCCCCAATAAGCATAAGAGGCTGTAGACATAGGGGGAAGGGGAAGAGGTACTTAGTGTGGATTTCAAATTCTTTTTTTGACATGTAACAAAATGTTTATTACTTTTAGCCACTAATGCATTAAGAATGTGATTCTCTATGCCAGTCTCTATAGTCATTAAATATCTCTTATTTCATACCTCTTGGGCCTCTGATAACCACCACTGTATCATAAGTCTCTGCATTTAAGTGGAATCACCTATCTGTATTATGTGACTGGTTGATTTTGCTTAGTATAGTGTTTTCAGGTTTCATTCATGTGTGAAATGTATCCATTTTTTTGTTTTTGTTTTTTTCAGTTTTTGGTTCACACCCAGCAATGCTTAGGCATTGCTTCTGGCTCTGCATTCAGGAATCACTCCTAGTAGAGCCCAGACGACTTTATGTGGTGTTGGGGAGAGAACCTAGGTCAGCCACACGTGCAAGGCAAATGTCCTACCCACTGTACAATCTCCCCAGCCCGTTTCTATCTTTTATTTTAAATAATACTATGAACATGAGTTAGACAGATACCTAGATACCTTTTTTTTTTAAGTCCTTGCTTTCAGCTCTTTAGGAAATTTCTTGGAGTGGAATTGCTAATTCATATAGTAATTTTTGTGTTCCAACACTCTGAGGTGTTTTGTTGTCACTGTTGTTGTTGGTAAGCCCTCCCCCGCCCATGGCAAAGCTAAAATCTGAATATTTCTGTTTGTTTTTGAGCCATACCTGGCAATGCTGTAAGCTCAGGGGTCCTGTCCCAGAGGCGCTCAGGGGTCCAGCCATGACCTCCCACAGGCACAGCATGTACCTTTGAACTTCTACTCTGGCCCCTGAAATCTGATGTATCTTGGAAATGATATACAGTATAGACTATTTATTGGTTTGGGGGCCACATCCAGCAGTACTTACTCAGGGCTTTCTCCCGGCTCTTGTGTTTAGGGATCCCCTTGACATGTGGGATGCTGGAGGTTGAACCTGGCTTGGCTGGGTGCAAGGCATGCACCCTACCTGCTATGCTCTCATTACAACCTAGTGTTAACATTTTTAAAATTAGTTTAGGGGGCCAGAGCAATAGTACAGTAAGTAGGGTATTTGCCTTGCTCGTGGCCAACCTTGGTTCAATCCCTGACATCCCATATGGTCCCCCAAGCACTGCCAGGAGTTATTCCTGAGTGCAGAGCCAGGAGGAACCCCTGAGCATTGCTGGGTATGACCCCCCCCCATTCAATAAATGAATAAATAAATAAAAGGTAGTTTCACTTCACGGAGGCCAGAGCGATAGCACAGCAGGTGGGTGTTTGCGTTGCACACGGCCAACCCAGGTTTGATCTCCTGCATCCCTTATAGTCCCCTGAGCACCACCAGGAGTGACTCCCGATTGCTGAGGAGTAAGCCCTGAGCACCATGTGCGTAGCCCTCACCTCCCCCCCCCAAAAAAAAAAATCCCAAAAACTTAGTTTCAGGGACCAGGAGATAATATAGCAGTTAAGGCCTCTGACTGGCATTTGCCTGGCCCAAGTCGATTCCCAGCACCATGTGATCCCCCCAGTTCCACTGAGTGCAGCCCTGGCAGCCCTGCTTACCAGCGGGGCCCCCAGATTACCCGAGCAGCACTTGAGAAGATCTACGTTTTTTTTTGGGGGGGGAGGTCACACCTGGCGATGCACAGGGGTTACTCCTGGCTCTGCACTCAGGAGTTACTGCTGGCAGTGCTCAGGGGACCATATGGGATGCTGGGAATCGAACCCGGGTCAGCTGCGTGCAAGGCAAACGCCCTACCTGCTGTGCTATCTCTCCAGCCCCCAAGAAGACCCACATTTTTTCCTCTGTGAAATATCTCAAGCATAAAGTTATGTTGACCTGATGAAAGAGAATTTAGTTAAGATTTGAAAAATCTGCTTGTATTCTTAGAAATCTCATTTATAAGTATATATAGTATGACCTCATGGGCTGGGGGGGAGGTTGGTTTAGGGCCACCCCAGCATTACACAGAGATCACTCCTGGCAATGCTTGGGGGGCCACATACAAGGCCAGCACTTTAGCCCCTGTATTGTTTGGGGGCCACACCTGGAGATGCTCAAGGGTTACTCCTGGCTTTGCGTTGAGGAATCACCCCTGGCAGTGCTGGGGGACCATATGGGATGCTGGGGATCGAACCAAGGTTGACCACATGCTAGGCAAACAAACTTGCTATCCTGACACCCCAGCCCTGACACCTTGATCCCTCACCTACCTGTTTGGTCTTAAGACAGCATTTTCAGCTGTTCATCAGCGTTCTCTCTCGCCTAGGCTGGAGGCAAAGCTGGAAAGGACAGTGGGAAGGCCAAGGCGAAGGCAGTGTCTCGCTCCCAGAGGGCCGGGCTGCAGGTAACTTCTCCATGCCACTGGGCTTACGCGGGGTCGTGTGTTTGTGGGACTTGTGATCCTCAGCTCCGTGGTTAGCTGCAGGACAGACTTCGACTTCTGACCTTTCATGATGGGATTGATTAGCCAAAGTATGTGTCATTAGACAACCACCATTTTTGTTTTCTAAGTGAGAATAAACTATGGTCTTAAATGAACTTAGTGATTTAGCTCTCTCAAAATTGTGATTATCTTGAGTTGGAGAGATAGTGCACTGAGCTGAGTGCCTGCATCATATGCAGGGGACAGGACTTGACCCGGCCTTTCCGGCCCCAGTGTGGCTCAGGGCAGTCCCAAGCACAGAGCCAGTGGTGTTCCCTGAGTGCTGCCAGGTCTGGACTAAAGACAAAATAAAACAAAAGAATCTTCATTATCTCCATATTTTATTGTCGTATTCTTGGTTCTCTTACAAATTATATCATATTCAACTGAATATCCTCTTTTTTTAAGGGGTTTGTAAAGGTAAAGGCCCTCCCGTTGATCGTCGATTTGCTCGAGCGGGCCCAGTAACGTCTCCATTGGAGACTTTGTTGTTACTGTGTCTGGCATATCCAATACTCTCGGTAGCTTGCCGGGCTCTCCGAGAGGGGCGGAGGGATCGAACTCAGGTCGGCCATGTTGGCCGCTTGTAAGGCGAACGCCCTACCGCTGTGCTAATTACAGGAATTTTGGGGTCTGTTTTGTTTTGTTTTGTTTTGTTGCCACGCCCAGTGGTGTGTGGGGTCCTAGCTCTGCTCCGAGGTCTTTCCCTGTGAGGCTGAGGGGCCATTTGTAGTGTGGGGGATCCAGGTAGGGTCAGCCACACGCAAGGCAAACACTGTGTACTGTCTCCAGCCTGAGTCAGAGTTGTGAACTATCTCCTAGTCTTTGAGGTAGGTCCCCAATAGCGTCTCATACGCTGAGTGGAAATTCAACATGCCCCATATTTTTAACTTCATGTATTTGAGTTGTTGCAACTTTTAATGCACAGGCTCAAAATTTTGTGAATGCATCAGACCCTGCATCTGAGAACCTTTTAAAATAGGAAGGTTTTGGATTTTCTTTCAGTGGCATTAATGAACACCCTTTATTGAAAGTAACAGTCATCAATACTGGGCTGGAGCGATAGTACAGCGGGTAGGGTGGTTGCCTTGCATGCAGCCAACATGGCCGACCCAGGTTCGATTCCCAGCATCCCTTATGGTCCTCCGAGCACTGCCAGGAGTAATTCCTGAGTGCATGAGCCAGGAGTAACCCCTGAGCATCGCCGGGTGTGACCCAAAAAGAAAAAAAAAAAAGAATCATCAATACTTTGATAAAAATTAATGGCATTGGTTACAGTATATAAAGGTGCCACAGAACTAAACATGAAAATGAAACAGGCGGCAAAGATCTTACCTTTCATATCGCTATCAGCACACACTTTAAAAAAACTTAATTTGGGAGGCTTGACAGCTGATGCATACCTTGCATGTGGTTGAGCCTGGTTCAATCCCCAGCACCCCAAATAGTCTCCTGCGTACTGGGTGTGGCCCAGAAATTTTTTTTTTTTTTTTTGCTTTTTGGGTCATACCCGGCAATGCACAGGGGTTACTCCTGACTCTGCACTCAGGAATTACTCCTGGTGGCGCTCAGGGGACCATATGGGATGCTGGGAATCGAACCTGGATCAGCCGCATGCAAGGCAAACACCCTACCCGCTATGCTATTGCTCCAGCCCCCAGAAAAGAAATTTTGGATTTTATCCTTTGGCATTAAGCAAGCCTTTCTTGAGTGGAAGGATGCCCTGATCCAGGGAAGTAGACAGGTGCTGAATTGCGCTTGATGGGCATATTCTCTGTTTAAGCACCACACAACTAACCCCTTAATGTAGGGAAGGGAAGACAACGTGGGGCCTCGCAGTGGGTGTGGAATAAGGTGATGATGCTTTGGGGTGGGATAAAGGGATAGGGACTCTGGAGGTGTAGAGACAAGGAGGGAAGGTTCAGGGAAAGGGGGGTGCTCAGAGGTTGCTTGCTTGCTTTTTTGTTGTCGTCGTTGTTCTTGGGTCATCCACACAGCAATACTCAGGGTTTACTTCCTGGGCACTCCAGAACTACTCCTTGTGTTGCTTGGGGACCATCTGAGATGTCAGGGATCAAACCTGGGTTGGCTGCATGCAAGGATAGAGCCCACCCTGTTGTACTATTGCTCTGGTCCTGAGTCAGAGGTTCCTATTAAGACTTAGAGGAATGGAGGGCTAAAATATGAGTTTTGTTAAAGTGGAATGATTTTGAAATTCCACCAAAATATCTAGGTTAAAATGTCCCAGAGGTTGTCAATTTGAGTCTAGTTTTTAAGTAATTTTAAATAAGATCACTTACCAAAAAGTTGATAGTTTGTTCTCTAGATAAGTTTCCCAAGTAATGTTTGAGAAAGGAACACGAGATCTATTGGTGGATCCCTCAGAGACACAATTATTTTGAGAGTCATGGTGCGGGGGAGGTTTGGGCTTCATCCGGTGATGCTCAGGGATCACTCCTGGCTCCTCACTCAGGAATTACTCCTGGCAGTGCTAGAGGGACCATATGGGATCCCAGGGATCAAACCTGGATCAGCTATGTGCAAGGCAAAAGCCCTACCCACTGTACTATGTTTCCAGCCCCAGAGACAACTTTTAGCCGAAGACTGAAGTATCGTGAGGTTAGTGTTAGAAATCTGTGAGAATCTCTGCAACCTAGAGTGATTTTGTTTTTTTTTTTGTTTTTGGACCATGCATGGCGGCTCTCAGGGACTACTCCTGGCTCTGCATTCAAGGATCACTCCTGGTGGATTCAGTGTACCATATGGGGTTCCAGAATCAAACCCAGGTCAGCCCCGTGCAAGACAAGAGCTACCAGCTATACTATTATTCTGGCTCGCATTTTCAAGGCCCTTTTATGTATCAGACAATAGGCTCAGTCTCTGAGAATAAATAAGGTACAGATTCTGCTTTAGCAAGCTCAGGAGTTTTTAGGGAAAAAGGAAAAGGAAGAGGCTGGAGCAGTAGTACAACAGGTAGGGGCTTGCCGGAATTCATCCCTGGCACTCCATCTGGTTACCCAAGCATTGCCAGGCATGAACCTTGAGCACAGAATCAGGAGTAAGCTTTGAGCACTACCAGGTGTGGCCAAAAGACCAAAATGAATAATAATTTAAAAATATAAAAGGAAGAAAATACACCTTTTTTCCTTATGGTTGTAATCTAGAAGTGCATATTTTGTGATTTAAAATGTTGTCATCAGGGGCTGGAGTGATAGCACAGCTGGTAGGGCGTTTGCCTTACATGTGGCCCAACCCGGGTTCGATTCCCAGCGTCCCATATGGTCCCCTGAGCATGGCCAGGAGTAATTCCTGAGTGCATGAACCAGGAGTAACCCCTGTGTGTCACTGGGTGTGACCCAAAAAGCAAAAAAGAAAATGTTGTCATATTGCAGACCATAGTGCCCAGAAGGAGAGAGAGAGGGAGTGAGGTGAGAGAGAGAGTGGGGTGGTGGAGGGAACGAAGGAGGGAGGAGGGAAGGAAAGTGCCTGCCTACTACCATAGAGGCAGGCTGGGGGTGGGGGCAGAGGGGGAGGGAAACTGGGGTCATTGGTGGTAGGAAATGAACACTACTGGCGGGATGGGTGTTGGGCCATTGTGTGACTGAAGCCTGGACATGAACAGTCTTGTAATTGTATATCTCATGGTGATTCAACTTAAAAAATATAAAGTTTTTAAAGAGGGAGAGAAAGTGTTGCCCTCAGCCTTCAAAAATGGCTTTTTGTTGTTTTGTTTTGTTTTTAATTTTTGTTTGGGGTTTTTTTTTTGGGGGGGGGGGTCACATCCTGCCTGTGATGCTCAGGGCTTACTCCTGTCTGCATTCAGGAATCACTCCTGGCAGTACTTGAGGACCATATGGGATGCCGGGGATTGGCGATTGGCACTCTCACCCCAGGCCCCAAAATACCAAGAATGGTATTTAATCAAGCCAAACTTGTATCAGGAAAAAAATAGTAAGAAGAAAGTAAGGGTCTTAGAATTTGCTTTTAATTTGTCTTTAGAAAGGAGGGCGCGGAGCGTGGCTGGAGAGACAGTACAGCAGGTAGGGTACCTTGTATGTGGCTGATCGGGTTTGATCTGTGGTTTCTCGTGCTGCACGAGGAGTGATTCCTGAGCACAGAACCTGGAGTTACCCCTGAGCACCATTGGGTGTGACCCAGAAAACAGAAAGGAGGTGCCTGTTGGAATGTTTTGTAAATGTGGAGGGTTTTGTTTGTTGGTTTTGTTATTTTTTCTTTGGTATTGGGGACCGTGCTCAGGGGCTACTCCTGGCTCTGTGCACAGGGTTCACTCCTGCTGATGCTTGGCAGACCATATTCCATGCTGGGATCAATCTGGGGTTGGCCACACGTAAGACAAATGCCTTAAATGTACTATCTCTCCGGTCCTCACTGTAGAATTTAAGGGCGATGTGCGAAAGGAATGGAGATGGTTAAAGGAAGTTGTTGAGAGGCTGCACAGTCAGGTGGGGTGTGGAGGGCTAGAGGAAAACAGGTGTTGGGGCCAGGCAGAGGGGTACGGAGGCTGCGGGAGTGGGGAGGCCAGACTGCTCTTTCAGAGAGTGTTTCTCACAACTAATAGTCGGGCCCCGCTGTACTATTTCTCCAGGAACAGGGTGCTCAGGAACAGTGGAGAGAAGACTGTGGGGCCCGAGGCTTTGTGTCTGGGTGTGAGTGGATTCCCAAACACCAGTGGGATTGTCGGGCCCCGCGCCTGCACTTCACAACTCCTCTTTCGTTTCAGACCAGTGCTTCATGATGTTTTGCAGAGGTTAAATTATAAACCCTGTGGCATTTAATTTTTTATGTTCTCGGTGAAGGTGATAATTAGGATATAGTTCACAAACTAAAGACTGTTGGGGGCTGGAGAGATAGCACAGTGGGTAGGGCTTTTGCCTTGCACGTGGCCGACCAGAGTTTGATTCCCAGCATCCCATATGGTACCCTGAGCACTGCCAGGAGTAATTCCTGAGTGCATGAGCCAGGAGTAACCCCTGTGCATCGCCAGGTGTGACCCAAAAAGGAAAAAAAAGACTATTAGATGGCAGGGGGCTCTGCTTCACTTGGGCTCTGCCGCCTTTGCTCATGCTCGCGCGCATCCTGTCAACGCACCCCATTGGCGTGCTCTCTCTTTCAGTTTCCTGTGGGCCGCATCCACAGACACCTGAAGACACGCACCACAAGTCACGGAAGAGTCGGTGCCACAGCCGCGGTGTACAGCGCAGCCATCCTGGAGTACCTCACTGCCGAGGTTGGTCAAGGGCTCGGACCCCCCTAAACCAGGAGTGGAGGCCTGTGAAAGTGGGTGTGGGACCAGAAAGGCTCGTCAGCTTCTCGCATGGCCATGCCACACGTTTCTGACCCACCTGCTCCTGCAGTGTCAAAAAGAGAAGCTATTTATTGGAGGGAAGGGGAGAGGGCGAGAGGCTCTCCCAAACAGTGCTCAGGGCTCCGGGCCCCTCCAGGTGATCTGAACTGATGTTTCCGTGCCGGGACCTGGCAATGGAGTCTGCATGTGCTCCAGCTCTTTGGGCATCCCTGGCCCTCGGCTTACTTGCTTTTCTGTTTGGAGTTACTTTGCTGAAGAGAAGTTGGAGGCATACTACAGTGCTCAGGGATCACTCTAAGTGGTGTTCAGAACCCACACACAGTGTCTGGGTTGACAGCGCCTCGCAGTGAATCGACCCTTGTCCTGCCCCTCCGGCTGCCTTGGTGTGCTCGTTCTTAGACTTCAGCAAGGGTTTGCGTTCCTGGCCAGTGGGCTTGCTTTGGGGACCGTGCACGTTCGCACTTGGGAGCTGCCCCTGACTTGGTACTTGGTCCTGTGGTGCTGGAGATGTGCTCTGTCTGCTAAGGTGTCACCCCAACTTTGGCGCCTCCAACCCATGTGGGTTTGTTTTTTTTTTTTTTTTTTTTTTTTTTACTTTTTGGGTCATACCTGTCGATGTGTGGTGGTTCCTCCTGGCTCTGCACTCAGGAATTAATTATTCCTGGTGGTGCTCAGGGACCATGTACCAGGCCGGAGAATTGAACCTAGGTCGGCCAGGACAAGTGCCCTACCCGCTGTACTATTTCTCCTGCCACCCTCTATCCATTTTTTACTTTTTTTTTTAATTTGGGGGTGCCACACCCAGTGGGGCTCCAGGCTTACTCCTGGCTCAGTGAGCAGGGTCACTGCTGGTGGGCTGAGGACCATGGAAGGTGCCGGGGATGAACCTAGGCCAGCACCCTCCCCACTGTGCCATCGTCTGGCTCCTCTATCCTTTGGTCTTGTTTTATTTTGGTTGTTTTTGTTTTTCGAGCCACAGCCAAAGTGCTCAGAGCTTACTCCGGTCTCTGCTTAGGGATCACTCGTGTGGGCTCGGGGCATCCTGCTGTCCCCAACCTAGCCCTTTGTTCACATCACCACACCCAGCAGCGCTTGGGAACTATGGGCTGCTCCGTGCCTTGCAGTTCTGGGCCCTGCAGCAGTGCTGTGAACTCATTCTCACCAACCTCCTGGGTTGCCTTCAAGCTCTCTGCATGCCTTGTTGTTGTTTGGTTTTGGATGGCACTCGGAGCTGCTCCTGGCACGATACCACAGCAGTGCTATGGACCCTGTGGTGCCTAGGGCAGCTCCAGGCTTCCCATGCGCTGGGAATATGCTCTAGCCTCCATTCCTGTTTCCGTCCTGGTAGTGGCAGAAGGTGGGAGCCGCGGCTTCTGATGCCCCAGCCAGCCAGTGATCCTGCGCTTAAGAGGCCTGGCAGTGGACTGTCAGATGATGCACACACAGTGCTGCTTGTTAGGCAGACTCTGAAGTACGTGTGTAGTTGGTGAAATTACAACATGACCTCTTAGGTATTGAAATGGGGGGGGGGGGGGTTGGACCAGCGTGATAGCACAGCGGTTAGGGCGTTTGCCTTGCACGCAGCCAACCTGGGTTCGATCCCCAGCATCCTATATGGTCCCCTGAGCACCATCAGCAGTAATTCCTGACTGCACAGCCAGGAGTAACGCCTGAGCATCTCTGGGTGTGACCCAAGACATAAAGCAAAAAAAAAAAGAAAGAAAGAAAATGGGGGTGATGGTATATTTAAAAGACACATGGGGCTGGAATGATAGCACAGCAGATAGGGTGTTTGCCTTGCATGCAGCTGACCTGAGTTCGATTCCCAGCATCTTATATGGTCCCCTGAGCACTGCCAGGAGTCATTCCTGAGTGCAGAGCCAGGAGTAACCCCTGTGCATCGCCGAGTATGGCCCAAGAGGCAAAAAGGGGAAAAAATCACATGTAATTTGTTGATAAGAAATTTGAGGGGCTGGAGCGATAGCACAGCGGGTAGGGCGTTTGCCTTGCACACAGCTGACCCGGGTTTAATTCCCAGCATCCCATATGGTCCCCCCGAGTACTGCCAGGAGTAATTCCTGAGTGCATGAGCCAGGAATACCTGTGCAACGCCAGGTGTGACCCAAAAAGCAAAAAATAATTTTTTTTTTTTAAAAAGAAATTTGATAAAAGACCTAATTGGTTCTTCTGATTCTTTGTGACTATGTAAAAAATTCTGTATTTTGCTCAGTTTGACATCTCAGAAAAATTAATTGGCAATGAATTTTTGGTGGCCGTGTTTTTGTATTTGGAACCACATCTAGTAGCACTGGGGCTGGGGGCACATGCCGTGCTGGGAATCGAACTTAGGGCCTTCCTTCCACGTGCCAGGCCTGTACTCTACTGCTGAGCTGTTTTCCTCCCCACCTGGGCAAGAGTTCTGAATTCTTGAGAGCGATGGAGCAGTACTTCCTCTATCCCTGCTCTTCCTTCTTAAGGAAAACAAATAGGAAGCCGTCAACTCCCGGGTCCCACAAGGTGGGGCAGCAGGCAGGCCCTGGCCTCGCGTGCCCTGACCTGATTTCAAGCCTAGGCACCACATACCCGTCAGGACTAAGACCTGAGGTGTGGCCCCAAGTTGGTAGCTTAGGTGACAAGGTAAGTAGTCTAGCAGAAACAAAAGGAAAGTGCTAGGACAGATATAGTTGGGAACTGGACTGAAAGATCCTGGTTTGATCTTAAGTGTCAGCATTGCTGTCATTTCTCTGGTCTGCCCAGTCACTTGTGTCCATCAGAGAGCCAGTAACTGAGTGCGAAGGTTTTCGCTGCATTTCCCAAGATGGGGGTCTGTATGGCAGTATGGAACTGAGAAGGTACTGAGATTTTGCCCACACCTGGCAGTGCTCAGGTATCTCCTGGCTCTGCACTTAGAAATCACTGATTACAGCTGGCAGAGCTCTGGGGACCATATGGGATTCTGGGGATTGACCCGCAGTCAACCACACGCAAGGTGAGCGCCCTCCAAGTTATGCTGCCCTCCGACCTTGAGAGCCCTGTCTCACCCCCCTTCCGCCCTTATCAGCCTGACACCTGCACTTCCTTGTGGCACTCAGACTCGTCAGCAGGGCTCACATTCTCTTCACATGAAGGCATGGACTTGGGGTTCAGAATGTTTCGCCTATCTAAACCCATTTTGTTTACAAAATAAAATTATAAATTTATATTGTTTTATGTAAATTTTTAATTACATAATAAATAGCAAAAGTAAATTAACTCAATTGCAGTTTCCAAGATCAAACAGTATTAAAAATAGATCCAACATCAGAAGCAGATACTATTTCCAGGGGTCGAATTCGGTTATTTCAGTCATCAGTACTAGATACAGAACACTGAAATCAGGGCCCGGGAGAGCTCAGAGGGCAGGAGTGCATGCTTGACTAGCGGGACAGTCCACCCTGGCACCACACGGTCCCCTCAGCATTGCCTGTAGCAGCCCCCCCAAGCCCCCTCCCCACTGCCCCACTGGTGAGCTCCAAGAAAGAAGGGAGGAGACTAAACTCTAAGGCTAGGGGACTCGCTTTCAGCCTTGGCTTCTCCTGGGGAACATTCGGGAAGACTATAGCTGTTTGTGCTGAACCTCACTCAGCCTGCCCCAGGAGAACAGAGT
This sequence comes from Sorex fumeus, assembly GCF_029834395.1. Lineage (NCBI taxonomy): Eukaryota > Metazoa > Chordata > Mammalia > Eulipotyphla > Soricidae > Sorex > Sorex fumeus. Next base: position 14,860,561 of record NW_026606077.1, on the reverse strand, counting down.
AGGGCTCTGGTGGTTTAGGAAGTCACCAAACTTCGGGGTAATTTTTCTGGGGTGGGGCTTGGGGTAACACCTAGCAGGGTTCACAGCTACTCCCTCGCAGTGCTGAGGGCTGAACTGGGGGTGGCTGCATTGCAGACAGGAAAGCACCTTGATTCCTGGCTGGCTGGGCTCCTGTGGGGTTATTGTTTTTAATGCTGGTTTGCTATTTCTCTAGCTGAAAATTGATGTCTTAGCTTACTGCCTGCAGGATGACAGGGTCCAGTTAAAAACTGGATATTCAAAATAGAATCAGGACTGGAGAAGATAGGACTGAAGGGAGGGCACTCGCCATACGTGTGGCTGACCCGGTTCCATCCCCAACACCTGAGTCCCCCGAGCAAATGAGTGATCTTGGAGCAGAGAGCCAGGAGTAACCCCGGAGAACAACCATGTGTGGCCAAACCCATCTCCCAAATGGAAAACAGACTAAAATTATCTGAAGTTGTTTTTTTTTTTCTTTTTGGGTCACACCCAGCGATGCACCGGGGTTACTCCTGGTTCATGCACTCAGGAATTACTCCTGGCCGTGCTTGGGGGACCATATGGGATGCTGGGAATCGAACCCAGGTCGGCCATGTGCAAGGCAAACGCCCTACCTGCTGTGCTATCACTCCAGCCCCCTGAAGTATATTTTTAACTTTTCTGTACGTATGAAATCAATTCCAGGAACTAGAACAATAGTACAGTGGGTAGGGACCTTGCCTTGCATGTCTGTACGGTCCCAAGCCCCACCAGAACTGGGCCCTGAGTAAGCCCTGAGCATTGCTGGGTGTGGCACAGAAACAAACAAAAAAATGTTTTAATTTGAAGCACTGGTTTACAGTAGTCCAGAAAACAAAAATAAAATAAGTTACATAATTTTTAGATGTTTTATTTTGGAGATCTTGATTACGGATAGTATTCTTTATTTTTTCTTTTTGGCTTTTGGGGTCACACCCAGCAGTGCACAGGGGTTACTCCCGGCTCTGCACTCAGGAATCACCCCTGGCGGTGCTCAGGGTACCATATGGGATGCTGGGAATTGAACCCGGGTCGGCCACATGCAAGGCAAATGCCCTACTTGCTGTACTATCACTCCAGCCCCAGTATTGTTCTTTCTACAGAAGTTTTTTGCTCAAGATTTAATTCTCCCACAGAGAGTGATTATAAAAGGGTCAAATGAAGTAACAACAGGCCTCTGAAAAACAAAACAAAAAGGTATTAGTGGCATTTATGTGTATACATGCTGATGTATACAGTGTCTTTATGCTCAGGTGCTACAGTGATCACTGTAGCTATAACTGCAAGTCCTCGCTGAGCCCTTTAGTGCTCTGTTCCACATGTGACACGCCGTCTGCCAATGCCTTGTAGGTGCTCGAGCTGGCAGGAAACGCTTCCAAGGACCTCAAAGTAAAGCGGATCACTCCGCGCCACTTGCAGCTCGCCATCCGTGGTGATGAGGAGCTGGATTCTCTCATCAAGGCTACCATAGCTGGTGGTGGTATGTATCATTTCTTCGTCCTACAGATCTGTGGCTCATACAGTATAAATCTCCAGCTAGAAAACAAAGTCTGTGAGTGATACGTCTGTTCAAGCTCTGGGGTTTTAGCCACGAGCAGTCTTTTTTTCCTCTCTCTTTAATTTTTATTGAATCATCGTGAGATAGATCATAACATGCTAATCATGATTGGGTTTCAGTCACACAGCCATCCATCCTTCCACCAGTGTACATTTCCCACCACCAATATCACCAGTTTCCCTTCCACCCTCCCCCAATGCCCCCCACCCCCAAGTCTTCCTCTATGGCAGGCACTTTTCTTTTCTCTCTGTCCTTTTGTGCATTATGGTTTGCAGTACAGGTACTAAGAAGTTACCGTGTTTGTTCATGGCATTTATTATTTTTATCAAGAAGGTAAGGCTGGAATAGCTTTTTTAACTGGGTGGTAGCTTTGGGGTGTGAATGTGACTTCCAGGGCTTCTAGAAGTACAGGGAGGTGAGTGGAGGTAGCCCTTCCTGACCCCAAGAACACCTGGAGATTTCAAATACAAACCCATATACCTGAATTTTCAGCAGATTATATCTCAGTGAGGTCTGTCCCGAGACAGTGGAGTCGGCTAGGAGTATGGTGACAATTTTGGATTGTGGAAGCAAATGGCTGTGGGGCTCTGCTTGGGTGGGCACCAGGCTAACCCGCCCCCCCCCCCACTCTGATTTATCCTGGTCTGTTCAGCCTTGCACGGGTCTGAGATGAACTGTGTCTTTTGCTTTCTTTCAAGATTTATTTATGGGTCTCTGAAGCAAGGCCATAGTCTTCGTTATTTTTTTTTTATATATATATACCTTTCAGTACCCCATCCTTCTCCAGAGTGTGACCTATACAGTAATATTTTTTTTGCTTTTTGGGTCACATCTGGCGATGCATAGGGGTTACTCCTGGCTCTGCACTCAGGAGTTACTCCTGGCGGTGCTCAGGGGACCATATGGGATGCTGGGAATCGAACCTAGGTCGGCCACGTGCAAGGCAAATACCCTACCCGCTGTGCTATCTCTCCAGCCCCTACAGTAATATTTTTATTTTAGCAAGTTCTTTGTCTAAATTATATAGGTGCTATGAAAATTTCTCAAAGGGCTAGAACACTTGCTTTGTATGTGGGAGGCTTGATTTGATTCCAAGGCACTCTGTTGGTCCCCTGAGCACCACCAGGAATAAGTCCTGAGCACTGAGAGTGCTACCAGGAGTAGCTGAACAATAAAAAAATAACTAAATTTTATATGTGCTTTTTGAAAATTGACCTTGAAGTGCCAGAGAGATAGTAGAGCAGGGAGAGCGCTTGCCTTGCACATGGCCAACCCGAGTTTAATCCCCATCATACCATTGGTCCCCTGAACACCATCCGGTGTGGCCCAAAAGCAAAACGGAAAAAAAATTGACCCTGAGGAATTGACCCTGTGTAATAGGAAGTATGGGCTGAGATAAATAGCCAGGTCGGCAGCTGTGAAGGTTACCTAAATCAGTGGTGCTGTCTTGATTTGCCCTTAATTTCCCAGAGACAGAACACCCCCAGAGTACACCACACCCCCCCAGAGTAGCAGCCTCCCTCTATAAACTTGTACTTCTCAGTCTGTCGAGAACCACCCTGGGAGTGCCCCCTGGGAGCACTGGTCACTCTGCTTAGATGCACAAGAGCTCACTGTTTCCTCGAGTTTTCAAGGATTTCTGGTCCCTGTTTAGGGCACCTGGTGTAGGAACTGTAACAGGCCAGACTGGAGAAACGAGAGCGAATTCATACTGTAAAATGTCCCCTTTTCAGGTTCCACTGACTTAGCGACTCAGTCACACTGTGTCACTGTGCTTTTTCCACCCTAGGTGTGATCCCTCACATCCACAAGTCTCTGATCGGGAAGAAGGGGCAGCAGAAGACCGCCTAGGCAGTTTCCGTGACTCTCCGTCCTGGCATCGTGCTGTTGCTGGAACGGAAGATGACGGGGCCGTGGGGGGGTTGAGAGCATTTCAGTGGGAAGCATAGATGGTTACTGTAGACAGGACAGAGAAATCTTAGACTCTAAGCAGGATGAAAGTATCTTCATGTGGCAGTAGTGACGTGCTGATTGGCAAGGTTTCTCTCGTGTATTTTATACAAAAATGGAATTGATAAACCATTTTTTACAAAAATTAATGGTCTCAAAACTGTTCTGTTTGTGATGTGTTGGAAATACTCTGCTCAGACTTTTATAAAAAATTTAAAAATTAAAGATTATTTAGAGTAGTCTTAAATTAGGAATATAGCTTCACCGTGATTGATACTGTACCACAGAGCCGTAGATTTTATCTGTAGTGACCATTGTGGTAAGTACCACAACAGGGGAAACTTTCCCGTCCAACCTGGGTACCCTAGCCATTAAGAGATGCGGCCCAGTTTTAAAGATGTGAAGAGTTGAAAGTGATAAGATTGTGGAGTGATCTGAATTATTTACTGAGTAATTACTATATGTCATGACCTGTGCTAAGTGCTTTACTGATTAGACATTTTATTGGGGGGCCTAATGAGATGGTACAGTGGGGAGGGCGGTTGCCTTGCACGCAGCTGACCCAGGTTAAATCCTCGGCACCCCGTATGGTCCCCTGAGCCCTGCTGGGAGTGATCCCTGAGTGCAGAGCCAGAAGTAAACCCTGAGCACCACTGGGTGTGTGACCCATAAAAACAACATTTTGGCTCTGCGGTTTGAGTCCAGGGCCTGACACATGGCAGACAGACAATGTCTGTGCTCTGCTCCCAGCCAGCGCAGCCTGCCCACTTAGTTCTAAGGTGTTGCTACTCTGTTTCCTGCAGGGTGTGTGTACACAGAAGTTAAAGGATTTGCCAGCATGCTTTTGTCTAGTAGAGAAAGTATCAGTGCTAGGTAAAGACTGAGATGTGACTGACTCCAAAGCTCACAGTTTCCTGGAATTGAAGTTTAATGTATCGGTTTTCTACTTTTGGCTCAGAATTACAATTTTCAGTGCTTTTATTGATAACAATGGCATTTAGTGATTTGTATAGTATTTTTAGAGTGATTTGTCAGTTTCTAAATAATTTAATAGATCTGATTAATGTACTAGTTCGTGATCCATCAGAAAATTCTATTTTCTGCCTGGAAGTTTTCATTAAAAAAATGAAAAAATTTAATGTTTTATAATGCAATACTCAATAAGACTCATTTTTCAAAGCTTATTTTGTTATGGAAAATTTCAAAAATATAGAAAAATAAAGAGAATAGTGTGATGAACCCTGTGTGCTTGCCCTGCAGTCTCCCACCACCCTGGGGGCAGCTTTGCTGTGTTTGTTGATCTGAATCCTCTTTCAGTATGATGTATTCAGGGTTATTTTGGTTTGTTTTGGGGGCCCTGTGCTTTCCTGGCAGGCTCTGGGAACAAATGTGGTGCCAGGGATCTAATCAAGTTCTGGTGTGCGCAAGGCAAGGTCCCTCCCATCTGGCCCCACAGAGCGTATTCTGGTGTCCGCACTCTGCCAGGTGGACATCAGAGTAAGTGTGTTTCTACCAAGGATACTGTTGTCCATAACTACAAAATTCCCAAGATCACTAGCATTTTATATATAGTTTTCAAATTACTTGTCTTGTAATTTTTACAAGGGTTGTTTTTGTGGGGTTTTTTTGTTTGTTTCCTTTTTAAGTTTCTGGGCTACACCAGGTGATTCTCAGGGGTAACTCCTAGCTCTGTGCTCCAGGAATCACTACTGGTGGGGTTTGGGGTAGCAAATGGGGGGAGCAGAGATGGGATCCAGGTTGGTCATGTGTGAGGCAAACGCCCTACGTGTTGTACTGTCGCTCTGGCCCCAGTTTGTTCTGTATAGACTTGAGTTTGGACCCAGACATGAAATAAGGCACTTGCACCGCATCTGGCCAAGTCGGGTTGGATCCCCAGCAATGTTTTGTTTTGTCTTTGGACCACTCCCAGCTGTACTCGGGGCTTATTTCTGTCTCTTCAGTTCTTTTGGCAGGGAAGTACTGGTGTAGCCTTCCACACAGTGCTCAGCCTGCTGGGAGGGCTGTGACGGGCCAGGGACTGAGCCGAGGCATGTAGAGCGGGCACTCGAAGCCACGTGCTTTCCCTGGCCCTTTTTGTTTTGTTTTGGAGCTGCACCCAGTAATGCTCAGTGCTCGTTCCTTGCACTTTGAGCAGGGATCACTCCTAGGGCTCAAAGGACCCATGGGGTGGCAGGAATCATCTCGGGCCAGCTGCATATGAGGCCAGCGCCCTCCCCACTGCATTTGCTCCAGACCCCAATCTCCTCACTAGTTAGTTCTAGTTGTTTTGTTTTGTTTTTCATCTACTGTAGCACTGTTCTCTTGTTCATTGATTTGCTCTAGCGGGCACCAGTAACATCTCCATTGTGAGACTTGTTACTGTTTTTAGCATATCAGATACTCCACGGGGAGCTTGCCAGGCTCTGCCGTGCAGGCTGAATACTCTCTGTAGCTTGCCCAGCTCTCCGAGATTTTTTTTTTCTTTGTAATTTTTGGAAGAAACTATATTTGGCCTTTGCGGATTTTGCTGAATTGACACTCCCATTAGTGTCTGGTGTCACTGGCGTCTGGGGCTGGAGATATCACAGCACAGCGGGTAGGGCATTTGCCTTGCACACGGCCAACCTGGGTTTGACTCCCAGCATCCCATATGGTCCCCCAAGCACTGCCAGGAGTAATTCCTGAGTGCATGAGCCAGGAGCAACCCCTGTGCATCACCAGATGTGACCCAAAAAGAAAAAAATAAGTCACTGGCGTCTGTGGAGACAGTGCTTTGCAGCCTCTGGCAGTGGGGAACTGCTGACATACCTGCTTCCTTAGTAGGGTGTATTCAGCTACTGTATTTCTGCAATTGTGTTCTTTGTTTTGTTGAAGGAGCATCTTCCTGTAGTGCTGGGTGGAGGGAGGGCTTGAGGTACCAGGAATCGACCCCAGGGCCTTGTAAAGGCAGGTGCTCTACCGCTTGTTTTCTAATGAAGGAAAGCTGAGCAGCTGGGCAGGTGTTTGCAGATGGGCATCTTCATTTGTATGCAGCCACTTTCTCCCAGTGACTTAACTGTTTGGGGTTTTGAACCACACTCCATATTGCTCAGGACTTAATCCTGCTTCTGTGCTCCTGGCATGGCTCAGGGACCATATGTGGTACCAGGAACCAAACCCAGGTTGATTGCATGCAAGGAAAGCACCTTATGCACTGGGCTATAATCTCTGGCCACAATTTTATTTATTTATTTATTTATTTATTTTGCTTTTGGGGTCACACCCGGCGATGCTCAGGGGTTACTCCTGGCTCATGCACTCAGGAATTACTCCTGGCGGTGCTCAGGGGGACCATATGGGATGCAGGGACTCGAACCTGTATCGGCCATGTTGGCTGCGTGCAAGGCAAATGCCCTACCTGCTGTGCTATCGCTCCAGCCCCTGGCCACAATTTTAAATTTTGTTTTGTTTTGTCTTTGGACCACTCCCAACTGTACTCGGGGCTTATTTCTAGTTCTTTGTCCATGGATCATGCTTCGTGGTGCTCAGGTAACCATATGCATTGCTGGGGATCCAACCCGACTTGGCCATGTGCGGTGCAAGTGCCTTAGCCTCTGAGCCATCTCTCTGGCCCTACCCAAACTCAGTGCTGGTGGAGGGTAGTGTTGGGCCACCCCAGGTGATGCACAGGGATTACTTCTGGCCCTGTGCTCAGAGATCACTCCTAGGGCCACTCAGGAGACCACTGAGTGGATGAATGCCTCACCTCCTGTGCTTTGCACTGCAGTCACTGACATACTTTCAACTTTTCTAGTTATCATTGACCCAGAGGACTAGGTTCACTTAGAATACATCCTTGTAAGTATATGGTCCCAAGTTCAAATCCCCAGTGTTAGCATAGACACTCAGCAGGATCCACTGGCCACTTTGCTATCTGAGCAAGCGAAGTGGTTTCCCTGCTGCATGTGAGCAGGTTGAGTATAATCGCTCTGAAGGGCTTCAGCCCCTGATGAATGTCACAGTTAAAAAGATTTGCAGGAACTGGAACAAAATAGTACAGTAGGTAGGACGCTTGCCTTGCACAAGCCAACCTGGGTTTGATTCTCGGCATCCCATAGGGTCCCAAGAGCACTGCCAGGAGTGATTCCTGAATGCAGAGCCAGGAATAACCCCTGAGCATCATCTGGTATGACCCAAAAACAAAAACAGCAAAAAATATTTGCAATAGGTGCTGGAGATAGGCTTAAGACGTTTGCTTTGCGTTTGTCGACTCCCACTCGATCCGCAGCACTGCATGGTCCCTTGAGTACCCCCAGAGTTACTCCTGAGCACAGAACAAGAAACTTTGGGTCACCCAGGGGAGTGTCTGACTCCTGAGGTGATCTGGGTATTGCCAGGCAGTAAAAGCCACCCAGAGGAGACCAGGAAGGAAAAGGCCAAAATTCATCACAGGGACAGGAGTGGGAGTCTATAGAGACAGTCCAAACAGGAACAGAAAGAATGTGGAGAAGAAAACCGTCTGAATCCCGGGCTGGAACAACAGCACAGCAGGACTGGATCCGGCACCCTATACGGTCCCCCAGGCTCCTTCAGGAGGGACCCCCTGAGCACAGAGCCAGGAGTAAGTCCTGAGCACTGCCAGGTATGTCCCCCTCCCCAGAAAACAAGAAAGAAAAGAAACAGAGGTGTTCCTTCCTGGCAGGTGAGCTCCAAGGCTCTGGGACCATGTGAGCGTCCAGGGGGCAGCCTGTGCTAAGAGTCAGACTCCATGCCAGTACTACACAGACCCCTCGCCCTGCCAAGCATGGTCCCCAAAGCCAGAAAATGCCCAGGCAATACTGATACAAATATATCACGAACATTGTTTTTCCTTATATAAGTCTAAAAGACTTGTAATAAAGTCTAAAAACAGACCTTCCTGAGCACAGATCCCTGAATGCTGCCAGGCGTGACCCAACACACTCCAAAACAAAACAGAAAAAACAAGGTAGTCCCTCTTCAAAATGGCCTCAGACATTTTAAGAAGTAAATGAACCAAGGGGTCAGAGTGATGGTATAGTAGGTGGGGTACTTGCTTTGCATAGGACTCTCCAGATTCAATACCTGACACTACGTATACCTGAGCACAAAGCCAGGGGTAAGCCCTCAGCACTGCTGAATGTGGCCCCAAAACAGCAAAACAAAATCAAAATGAAGGGCTGGAGTGATTGTGCAGTGAGGAAGGTGTTTGCCTTGCACACATCCAACCCAGGTTTGATCCTCGGCATCCCATATGGTCCCCAGAGCACCACCAGGAGTAATTCTTGGTGCAGAGCCAGGAGGAACCACTGAGCATTGCCGGTGTGACCCAAAAAAGGAAAAAAAAAATTTTAAAAGGACTCCCTCCCTTCCTTCCTCCCTTCCTTCCTCCCTTCCTTCCTTCCTTCCTTCCTTCCTGTCACACCCAGCCAATTTCAAGGTCTACTTCTGGCTCTGCACTAAGGGGTCACTGGGAACCTATGTTTGCTAGGGATTGAATCCATGTCTGACAGACAAGCCGCTGCCACTGTGCTGTCTTCAGCCCAGGAAGTTCGAGTTTCATCCCAGCTCCACAGGGTCCTGGGAATAGTTGGGGCTCCAAACCCACCCTCCCACCCCCAAAATACAAAAAAGGAAAAAATTCACAAAGATCAGTTGAACAAAATGTAACATAAAGGCAGAATAAAAATGTTCTTATCCCTTGCTGATAACATTTTTTTTTGAGTCATACAGCGGGTAGGGCCTTTGCCTTGCACGTGGACCACCCAGGTTTGATTCCTGCGCCCCTCTCAGAGAGCCAGGCAAGCTACTGAGAATATCTTGCCCACATAGCAAAGCCTGGCAAGCTACCCGTGACATATTCGATATGCCAAAAAGAGTAACAATAGGTCTCACAGTTTGTTGCAAGAAATTACTGATGCCCCCTTGAGCAAATCGATGAACAACAGGACAGTGCTACAGGGCTACCAGTAGTGCTCAGGGGTCATTCCTGGCAGTACTTGAGGAACCATGTAGTGCTGGGGCTCAAACCTGGGCTTCTCGTGTCCAAAGCGTGTGTTCCAGCCCACTGAGCTGTCCATCCAACCTGCTAACCTGATTTTATTGATCGGCCAGTATTTAACTGCTGTAGGACTTCTGGAGAACATCTTCACACGTCTGTGTGCTACTGCCTCCACATCAACACCAAAGACAGCACATGGCCAGTGGTCAGTGCCAGAGGCAGGGAGGGGCCAAAGCAGTTGTGGGCCACTTGACAGAACAGAGAGGCCATGCCAGGAAACTGAGATGATGGGCAAGCATGGTCCCAAATCTAAGGTCTGTCCCACTGTCTGGGATTGTCCCATGTCTAAGGTCTTTCTCACTGCCTGGGTCTGTCCCGCTGCCTGGTTCTGTCCCACTGTATAAGGTCAGTCTCACTGTCTGGGTCTGTCCCACTGTCTGGGTCTGTCCCACTATCTAAGGTCTCTCCCACTGTCTGGGTCTGTCCCACTGTCTAAGGTCAGTCCCACTGTCTTAAGTTCTGTCTTACTGTCTGGGTCTGTCCCACTGTCTTGGTCTATCCCACTGTCTACATCTTCTTGGAAAATTGATGCTACAGAGCAATGTTAATAGCAGGGAGGCCACTTACCTTGCATGTAGTCCCCCCTCACCCCCCCGCCCCGGGTTTGATCCTCAGCATTCCATATGATCATCTAAGTACCACCCGGGGTGATCCCTGAATGCACAGCCAGGAGTAAGCCCTTAGCTTTTGGTTCACATATTAGGTGTGACCCAAAAAACAAAAAGTAAGAAAAGAAAAGAAAATCATCATTGATAGGTTTATATATTAATCCCAGGGGTTGTTTTGGATTCACTGTCATAGTGCCTTTTCCTTGGCATGAGGAGCCTTTGTCCTTGCTCAATAAACTCTCTTCGGGGCTGGAGCAATAGCATAGCGGGTAGGGCGTTTGCCTTGCACGCAGCCAACCCAGGTTCGATTCCCAGCATCCCATATGGTCCCCTGAACCAGGGGTGATTCCTGAGTGCAGAGCCAGGAGTAAGCCCTGTGCATCGCCGGGTGTGACCCAAAAAGCAAAATAAATAAATAAAGTAAATAAACTCTCTTCTCTCCAAGGAGCAGGGGCCCACTCCCCCCACTCCCGCTGAGGAGCTGTGCCTGATTGTGACAGGCCAGCAGGACCCTCTGCAGCTCTCCCGGCCACTTCCCCTGGTCCTCTGGAAACCACCTAATGTCCTGTAGATTAAGAGTGATTTTCTTGTGTTTTGGTTTGTTTTTTACATTGTTTGTATTCATAAGACGTGAGGCCATTGCCCTGTACTTCCTGTCTTCTGACACAGGTCCTACCCAGGTTGGGGTGAAAGGCATGATTCTGCCTTTTGAGCAGCTGTGTAGTATGCACACTTTTGTCACCTGTGGGTGTGTATGTGTCTTTATCCATGGACATTCCCATAGCAGACAGAGAAGATGTAGGCAACTTCCCAGGGCAAGTCAGGGCCCAGAGAGGTAGAGGGTACGGGAAGAGAGGACTTAGTCACACAACTCTGTTCTTGTAGGATGGTGCTGGTGGACAGGACCATGCTAACCAACTGGTAAGGCAGGAAACCGCCCCTCTGCTCTCCAGACATTCTCACAGATGTTCACATATGTGAAAACGCATAGTTTGGTTTTTTTTTGATTTTTGGGTCACACCTGGCCTTGCATAGGGGTTACTCCTGGCTCATGCACTCAGGAATTACTCCTGTCAGTGCTCGGGGGAACCATATGGGATGCTGGGAATCAAACCCGTGTCGGCCACGTACAAGGCAAACGCCCTACCTGCTGTGCTGTCACTCCAGCCCCAAACACATACATTTTTTCCCCTTCATTTTGGGCTACACTCGGCGGTGCTCAGGGCTTATGACTGGCTCTGCGCTCAGGAATCACTCCTGTTGGAGCTTCAGGAACTATATGGGGTTCCGGGAATCAAAGCTGGGTCAAGTGCATGCATGGGAAACACCCTCCACACTGTACCATTGGTCCAGTGCCCAGAGCTGGTTCTTCTAAAGGCCTTCTCCTTGGATAGATGGCTCTATCCTTCACAGGATTGTCTGTTTCTGTCCATAAGGAAACGTTTAGCTCTTCTTAATTTATTTTTTAGTTAGTTATTTTGGTTTTGGGGTTATACTTGGCAATGCTCCAGGTGGTCCTACACTTGGGATCACACACCTATGGTACTCAGGAAACCATACGGGATATCGGGGATCAAACCCAGGTTGGCTGCGTGCAGAGCAAACACCCTACCCACTGTACTATCTCCAGCTGGTTTAGTTCTTTTTCAACTATAAGGCAGGGGAGTAAGTAGGAGCAAGCCAGGAGCAAGCCCAGGGCTGGTAAGAGAGGACTGTAACACGGTGGAGGACAGCACACACTGGCAGGGGGTGGGAACGAAACCCCATCATTGACAGTATTGGAAATCAGTGCTTCAAATTTTAAAATAATTTTGAAGGGCTTTTTTGGGGGGACCACACCTGGCAGTGCTCAGGGCTTACTCCCAGCTCTATATTCAGGAATCACTCCTGGTAATGCTCAGGGAACCATAAGGGGTAATGTAATGTGAGGCGTGCGCATTATCAAAGACATTCGTACTTTGGCTGGAGAGAGTTCAGTGGGGAGGGCGTTTGCTCTGCACTCCTGGTTCAACCCCTGGCACTCCATATGATCCCCCAAGCCAGTCAGGAATGATCCCTGAGCGCTGCCAGGTGTGGCCCCCCAAAACAACAAACCCAAAGATATTCTGATTTATATAAATATCCCTTAGTGGGACAGGGAAGAGGGGGGCTTGTCTTGCACAGGGTCGACGCAGGGTCAGTCCTTGACATCCCATGTGCCGTTCCAGTGCTCCAGAAGTGACTCCTAAGTGCAGGGCCAGGAGTCAGTCTGTGTACATCACTGGGTGCCCCCAAACAAACAAACAAACTAAAGAAATGAATAGGCCTTAGTGAAGCTGAATTTTCTTCATTTTACTTCGCTGCTTGCTGTGCTTTGGCCTGTGGGGCTCCCGCTGGGTGGAGATGTTTGGGAGATAGCATACTGCCTACCTGCTGCCTGGCGGGATTGGCATCGGGCATAGTGCCCTGCCAGGGTTGCTCTCAGCACATGTGGGAGCCTCAGGGCCAGGACTCAGCCTCACCCTTGCAAAGCTTGTTTCTGCCAACACACTGACCCTCAGGAAACCACTATTTTTTCTGCTTTTTGGGTCACACCCGGCGATGCACAGGGGTTACTCTTGGCTCTGCGCTCAGGAATCACTCCTGGTGGTGCTCTGGGGATCATAGGGGATTCTGGGGATCAAACCTGGGTGGGCCACTTGCAAGGCAAACACCCTCCCCGCTGCACTATCGCTCTGATCCCCATTTTGGTTGTTTTTCTATTTAGGGACCACACCTAGACTTAGCCCTGGCTTTGACTTACTCCTGCTCTGTGCTCAGGAATCACTCCTGGTGGGGTTCAGGGACCACATGGGATGCCAGGGATCAAACCCAGATCGGATGCATGTAAGGCAAGTGCCCTCCCCGCTATACCATCACTCAGCCCCTCTGGGCCTCTCTAGCTAGACTATGCTACTAAATGTGCCAGTACTATATTTGCAAGGAGACAGCATGTAACAGGTGTTCCTTTGATTTGCTTTTGGAGTCCCCCCTGGCAGTACTCAGGGGCTATTCCCAGCTCTGTGCTGGGGGAACTGTGTAGTGCCAAGGCCCTCAAATCTGTCTTGCACATTCCAAGTACCCTCTGGGCCTGTAGAGCTTGGCCCCGCTCAGTATCTGCTCTGCACTTCTGTGGAAGTCTTGCAGGTCATGAACCTTATGTTTAATTTCTTTCCATACTGTGTGGCACATTACTAATTTCTTGGAGAAAATAGACTAGCTGTGAGGGGTTGGAGCAATTGCACAGCGGGTAGGGCATTTGCCTTGCATGCGGCCGACCCGGGTTCGATTCCCAGCATCCTATATGGTCCCCTGAGCACTGCCAGGGGTAATTCCTTAGTGCAGAGCCAGGAATGACCCCTGTGCATCACTGGATGTGACCCAAAAAGAAAAAAAAAGACTAACTGTATATGGTCTATGAGGCTTAGTCTGTCCAGGAAAATTTTGCTCATCAAAAGATGCCTGTCTCGGGGCTGGAGCAATAGCACAGCGGGTAGGGCGTTTGCCTTGCACACGGCCAACCCGGGTTCAATTCCCAGCATCCCATATGGTCCTCTGAGCACCGCCAGGGGTAATTCCTGAGTGCAGAGCCAGGAGTAACCCCTGTGCATTGCTAGGTGTGACCCAAAAAGAAGAAAAAAAAAAAGATGCCTGTCTCAGGGCTGGAGCAATAGCACAGCAGGTAGGGCGTTTGCCTTGCACGCGGCCGACACAGGTTCTATTCCCAGCATCCCATATGGTTCCCTGAGCACTGCCAGGAGTAATTCCTGAGTGCATGAGCCAGGAATAGCCCTTGTGTATCACGGGGTGTGACCCAAAAACAAAACAAAACAAAAAAAATGCCTGTCTCAGGGCCAGAGCGATTATACAGTGGAGAGGGGCCTTGCCTTGCATGTGGCCGACCTGGGTTCCATCCCCAACATCCCATCTGGTTCCCCAAGCACCGCCAAGAGCAATTCCTCAGTGCAGAGCCAGGAATAAGCCCTGAGCATAGCCAGGTGTGACCCAAAAAAACAAAACAAAAAAGATATCTCTGTCTGTTCTCTGTCCTTTTTGTAGAATTGAAAATCACTGGACTTGGACTTCTCAAACTGCCACTAGGAGAGTTAGGCTTGAGGAGATGCTGAATATTTTGGGGGGTAGGGGACGCTGAGTATTTAATTAGATTTTTTTTTTTTTGCTTTTTGGGTCACACCCAGTGATGCTCAGGGGTTATTCCTGGCTCTGCACTCAGAAATTATCCCTGGCGGTGCTTGGGGGTGCCATATGGGATGCCGGGGATCGAACCCAGGTCGACTGCATGCAAGGCAAACACCCTACCACTGTGCTATCGCTCCGGCCCCTTTAATTAGATTTTAACAGCATATTTATTAATATCACCACCAGTCTCATTAGAAAAATCTATGAGTACTGGAAGCTATAAAGCTTACAGTGGCAGGGGGCTGGAGCGATAGTACAGCGGGCAGGACGTTTGCCTTGCACGCAGTCGACCTGGGTTCGATTCCCAGCATCCCATATGATCCCCTGAGCACCGCCAGGAGTAATTTCTGAGTGCAGAGCCTAAAGTAACCCCTGTACATCGCCAGGTGTGACCCAAAAAGCAAAAAAGCAAAAAAAAAAAAAAGCCTTATAGTGACAGATACCTGCTTTCCTAAAGTTTCAATTTTTGATGGAAAGTTCAAATTTTATCACTGGCAATGGATGCTTTGTTTTGTTTTGTTTCCCCCTTTTTTCTTTTTTCCCCTATTTTATTTAAACAAAGCAGTTGAAACCTCGGGGCTATTTCGGGAGGTAGGCAGGCCAAGGTCCAGCCTACCGCAGCCTCAGTGGCCAGTCACTTCCCCAACACCACTGCCACCTCAGACTGAGCATCTCAGAGATGCTCACTGAAAACTCTGGGCCTTCTTGGGGTTGGGGTTCCTAGGCGCCTCCCCCCACCTCCCCACACCCTTCCCCCACCATCCCACCACTGCTCAGTTAAATTTCTGTAGTTTCTGGAGCAACTTCTCCAAACCTCACAATACAGATTGAATGGGAATGTAGTGTAGAAGTCAGCTGAGTTCAACTAAAACATTAGCACAGAGGGCCTAATTGGCACCAACAGCTTAGTAAACCCTTAGACAAGGACTTCATGTCCCCATCCCCATGGTGAAGTACAGTTTTCACAAATTTTCTCTTACTGAAGTATTTTTTGACCATTCCACATTAGCCATTTAGTGGCAATCCGTCACGGTCACGGTCCTCCCGTTGTTCATCGATTTGCTCGAGCGGGCCCAGTAACATCTCCATCATGAGACTTGTTACTGTGTTTTTGGCATATCGAGTACGCCACAGGTAGCTTGCCAGGCTCTGCCGTGCGGGCGAGATACTCTCGGTAGCTTGCCGGGCTCTCCGAGAGGGGCAGAGGAATCGAACTCGGGTCGGCCATGTTGGCTGCATGCAAGGCAAACGCTCTATCGCTGTGCTATCGCTCCAGCCCTTTAGTGGCAATAAACAATATAAAATATTGTGGGCTTGCTATGAGGACAGGCCTTGAGGGGTGGTTAGGAAAAAGGAAATAGTGGTGGAGGGAAGGTGACAGTGGTGGTGGGATTGGGGGTGGCTTAATGAATGCCCGTAACAAAGCATCGTGATGCTCAACGTTTTTAAGTGCTTCATGGGGCTGGGTGAGACATTGACTTACTTGCAACTGACTTGCTGACTCGATCCCTGGTTTCAGTCCCTTGGCACCACATAATGGACCCACAGCCCTGCCAGGCCTGATCCCTGAGCGCAGTCAGGAGTCAGCCCTGAGCACCACCAGGCGTGGCCCCAAAACCAAAACCGAAAGTGCTTCAGTTTTCTAGCTCAGTACCTTGGGGCGAGCACTGCAGACAATGGTTTTTCCTGAGCAACCTTGAGCACAAGCAGCTAGCTCACTCACCCAGCAGTGTCTAAGGAAGGCATCACAGGACCTCCCAGAGCTGTCTGGCTGGTTAAGAATCTCATAAAAGTACAGGGCGGGCTCCTGCATCTGAGCATCTGGTGATGCTCTGGGACCTGAGCAAAGCATGACCCTTCAGTCAGAGCCTAAAATCCTGATCTTTAATTCTTGTGCAAATATAGCTGGTTTTGTTTTTCCCTAGTCTTGGGTCATGCTAAGGGGTACGGAGGGTGCCAGGACTAAACCCGTTGAGGTCTAGGCTAGAGTGATGGTACATTGGAAAGGACTGTTTACCTTGCACACAGCCCGGATGTAGTATTCCTGAGCACTGCTGTGACCACAAACAAAACCCACTCTAAGTAGGTAGTGCAGCACATGGCACTGCATGACCACCACTGGACAAGAAAAAGGGCTGGTCACGGTAATGTGGTAATTTCTCCATGTCTGTCCACCTGACAGAGCTCCTCTTCCCCTCATACCCAATAGCGTCTCAGGTGGGTGGAACAAAACCAAAGTATTTAAAACTGAGCAAACCAATCTTGGTGGTCGCCTCTTGGCACCAAATTTAAAGGGAACAGGGTCGGGGTTGGAGCGATCGCACAGCTCTGGTAGGGTGTTTGCCTTGCACGCAGCTGACCCCGGGTTCGATTCCCAGCATCCCATATGGTCCCCCCGAGCACCGCCAGGAGTAATTCCTGAGTGCGGAGTCAGGGATAACCCCTGAGCATCGCAGGCTGTGACCCAGAAGGCAAAAAAAAGGGAACAGGGTCAAATCGCCTCTCTAGCTCCACCATCCATGTAGCACCCAGCCAGCCAGTAGGACACTTGCCTTGCACACCCCGCAACCCATAGCCCCCAAACACATACAATTATTTCCTGAGTGCAGAGACAGGTGTGACCCAAAAGGCAGGAAAAAAAGTGGGGGCGAACCACCCAACACCCCATAGCAAACCCCAGTGCCCCAAAAGCAAAGACAAGTCTTACTTATTTTTTATTTCATAATCATAAAACAACTCTGCAATCCAGCTAGACTTGGAGGGAATGGGTGTAGGAAACAGTGGAACCGAGAGAACCGCAGGGATAGCAGGGGACCAGAGGGCATTCTGAGCATGTGAGGGACAGGGTGCTCTCCTGAGCTGCAGAAGAAAGGAATGGTCTGGTGGTTGAGAATGAGCCTTTAGACTTGTCCACAGTCGGAAATTGTGATCTTCTTGCTGGTCTTGCCGTTCCTGGATCCAAAGCGCTCCATAGCCTCCACAATATTCATGCCCTCCTTCACCTTGCCGAACACCACATGCTTGCCGTCCAACCTGAGAAAGAACCACTTGAGCGATCAGAGGGGCACGAACCAGGCAGTGGGCAGGGCTGGGGATGTGCCTCAATGCTGAAGCCATGGTCCCCCGCGAAGGCCAAGATTTGACTTTAAAACCCGGAGGGGGAGTTAAGCCCCACAGGCAGTAACAGCACACTCATTCCCCGGCCTGGCCCGGCAGATACCAGCTGCACCCCCAAAATGCCTTCTGAATGGCCCACCAGCCAGGAGTGACCCCAGGGCACCACTCCCGCTGGAAAGGGCCAATAAAACCAGGGCTCCTAGGTTCCAGCACCTCCACCTAGGGCTCATCCCAGACAGACCCCTATGCCTTACCACTCAGTCTTGGCAGTGCAGATGAAGAACTGGGAACCATTGGTGTTGGGTCCAGCATTGGCCATGGACAGGATGCCAGGCCCCGTGTGCTTCAGGATGAAATTCTCATCGTCAAACTTCTCTCCGTAGATGGACTTGCCACCGGTGCCGTTGTGGCGAGTGAAGTCCCCTCCCTGGAAAGGCAAGGTGCCGTCCTGTCATTCTCAGCAAGGGGACTGGCCGGAAAACAGCCCCAGTCTGAATGACCGGTCACCCCAGGTCCAGAAACAAGGCTAGGGAGAGCAGAAGGTTCCCGCTGGGCCAACGGCGGGGTCTGGCCCACACCTTCCAGCCCGAGCACCAACTGCTGAATCCTTGCTCGAAAGGTCACCGGGAGGGGGTCGAACGCCACGGCCAGCCTCCTGCGGGCGCCTGCGAGGCCGGCTCGGGAAGCCACACCCTGAGCTGACCACGGCCCGGCCGGACCCGCGGCCCCCGGCGGGGGGGGGGGGGGGGCGCCGTGCCCGCCTTCCACGTGGCCCGGCGCGTACCTGGCACATGAAGCCGGGGATGATGCGGTGGAAGCAGGAGCCCTTGTAGCCAAAGCCCTTCTCGCCGGTGCTCAGCGCGCGGAAGTTCTCTGCGGAGAGGAGGGCCGCGTCACGCGCGCGCGGGGGGCGGGGGGCGGGGGTGGGCGCTTACCGGGCGCGGCGACACTGACCTGCCGTCTTCGGGACCTTGTCGGCGAACAGCTGCGGGGGAGACAAGCGGCGCTGCCGTTAGCCGCGGCCGGCCTTTGTCTGGGCGCGAGCACGTGCGCCCGCCGGCCCCGCCTTTGTCCGCCCCCGCCAAGATGGCCCCGCGCCGGGAAATGGCGCCGCCGCCACGGCCCGCGGCCCCCGCCCGCCCCGCGCCCCCGCGCCGGGAAATGGCGCCGCCGCCCCCGGCCGGCCCCGCGGCCCGCCCGGCCCCCACCGCGGCCGGCCCCGCGCCCCACGATTGCGCCAGTCGCCCCCGCCCGACCCCACGGCCCCGTGCCCCCGGCCGCCCGACCGGCCCGCCGCCCACCTCGAAGGACACGCGGCCCAGCGGCTCGCCATCGGCCGCGATGTCGAAGAACACGGTGGGGTTGACCATGGCGGAGCGCGGGAGCAGCGGCGGCGGCGTCTGCAAGGCGGCACGAGCCCCGCGCCCGCCCCTTATAAAGCCGGGCCGAGCCCCGCCCCGGACGGTCGCGCGCCTCGCCAGCGACCAATCGGAGCCGCGGGCGCGTCGGAGTGACGGTGCGACCGGCCTATGGGCGAAGACGGCGCCAAAAGGGCGGGACGAGCGCCGCGCGTGCGCACTGACGACGCGGCAGGTTCCCGCCCGCGGGTTCCGTCGCGCTGCAGCGTGGGCGCGGGGGGCGCGGGGGCCGCGGGAGGCCGCGCGGGGCGCGGGGACTTGCGGCCCGCCGGGGGTCGGGGTGCAGCCCGTGGGAGGGTCCGGGCGGTGGGGGCGGACTGCGCGTGCCCTCGCGCCCCTGCAGGGCGTCTCCCCATTGCGCAGAGGAGGCAACTGAGGCGGACGCAGGCCTCAAGGTCGTGCGGCCGCCAAGGTCGCGCGTGTCCCCACCACGCGACTGCAGTCCCCACGCGGCCGAGGGAGCCCAGGGCGCTGGACACCAGTTCTCTCGAACTGCGGCTGAGACGCAGCGTCCCCCGCCTCCCCCCCCAGCGGTTACGAAACGCTGCCCAAATGGCCTACTTTCCGAAAATACCCCGCACCCATCTGGCCTCCCGCAGCAGCCGCGGGCCCGCACCGCCGCGCCTGCCCCTGCCCGGGCCTCTCTGCCCGCCCCGCGCCCCCGCTGCCCTTCGCACGCACACGCACTTCGGCGCTGTGGGCCACGCCCGGGGCTGCTGCACCCAGGGATCCCTCCTGGCGGGGACGGGGTACCATGGGATACTGCCATGCTAGCGCCCTACCGGCTCTACTATCCCATTGGCCCCGTTTTGCCCTTTCTCAGTGAAAGACAAAAGCCACAATTTAAAAGTGAAGACCTTGAGGCCACATGACTTAATTGCTAGGGAGAAAGCAGGACTGTGGCTGTGGGTTTGAATCTGGTGTGTGTTTAGTTACAGTATTCACAACATTACATAATTTCTGTTTAAATTCTAAGGTTGGGGTTTTTTACTGGAGGGGTGGGGGAGTGTAGGGACCACACCTGATGATGCTTAAGGTTTACTCCTGGCTCTGCACTCAGTAATCATTCCTGGCAGTGCTGGGGATGGGGGCATATGATGTCAAGGGTTCGAACCCAGGTGTGTGTGCGCTCACTGTCCCCACTCTACCCACTGTACTATTGCTCAGGCCTCGTAAGTTTTAGTTTCCTAACTGCAAAGCCATTGTAGGGTTATAAGAAAAAAAAACAGGACTCACTGGATAAAGCCCAGAGTCTGACTTATCACTGGCTACAGGGTCCTACGAATGCTGAAAATCGAGACCCTAGTTTCTTGTTTTCTCCACAACTCGACTGTTCCTGTTTTACAGATATTGAGAGGTAGATTTTGAGTTGATAAATAGTTTGAGCTGAGTAATCGCTGATTTGTGTAAGCAAAGCCGGGAAATTGAGCTTTTGAAACTTTCTGCATCGCCCACCCCTTGCAGGTCACAATTTGCCTTCAAGTGATAATGAAAAAGTGACCACTTGAAGCCCACAGGCATAAGTGTCCTCATCCTCTCTCCATCCCCTCAAGCTTAGAGCAGTTCAACTGTGCTCAGAAACAATGGTGATAAAACCATCCTTATGAGTTCTCTCGAATAGTCTTTGGAGCGCCTGGAGGTGGAGGCAGCTGAGGTTGGGGTGGGGAGCCCCTAGGGTGCTGGAAATAGACACCCTGCCCCCTCCACATCCTGCGCTGCCTTGCTCCAGAGATCTCTAACTCAGCTTCCTCCCAGTGAAATTTGTAGGTGCCAGAGATGCTCAGCAGGTTTAAATGAGTGCTCAGGAAGGGATTGCTGTTGTGAAATGTCGCTAGAGCGGCCCAGAATGTGCCTGAAATCCTGAATGACCTAGACAACAGGATTACCTAGATGACTGGACGCCAGCAGGCCGCAACACCCTGACTCCTGTTTTACGAACTCTCTTGATTTAGACTCAGTGCAAATGCTTACCCATCCCCTTTATTAAAAAGGCACAAAAGGAGGGGCTGGAGCAATAGCACAGCAGGTAGGGCGTTTGCCTTGCACGTGGCCGTCCTGGGTTCGATTCCCAGCATCCCATATGGTCCCCTGAGCGCCACCAGGGGTGGTTCCTGAGTGCAGAGCCAGGAGTAACCCCTGTGCATCGCTGGGTGTGACCCAAAAAGAAAAAAGGCACGAAAGGAGGAAAGTTTTCTGCTTTTCTCTGGAATCCTGCTCATGGAGCCCCCTCCCATCATTCCACAGCCTCTCTGCTTTCTCTTCCCTTCCTTTCTCTTCTCTTCATGGAAATCTTTTTTTGAATTCGGCCTTTGAACTCCATTCCTTTCAGTTTTGATGCCTGAGCGCCTGTGTCCCTAAAACAGGAGAACCCATTCACAGCTCAACTGGGTGTGGTCCCATCAATCAAATAAACGGTACAGGCCTTCAGGTTACCATCAACAAGACCCGGAGACACAGGCATGCAGTGTATTTGCTCAGGAAAGAAACGGTACCAGAGCCACTCCTCTGCGCTTCCGTGTGTTATCTGAACTTCCTGAGGCAAACCTCAGCAGGCTGAGTCAAGTAGATCCAGCTGCATGCAACAGCTGGGAGTGCTGTTAGCAGCCCGGGGAAGACTCATTTTGTGCAGATAGCGTACGAAAATCGAAGCTTACGCCAGAAATGAGTAAGAGGGTATAGAGTGGGAGACACGGGGCCCTGCAGGCCCTCTCGGGAGAAGGTCTCCCGCATGCTCTGGCCTCCCTCTCATGGCGTCTCCCCATCTTGCTTCTGCTCCTGGAACTGCTGGGTAGAAACTGTCCCTGTCAGTGACTTCCTGCTGCTCGGCTCCAAGGGTGTTTCCAGGCTGCATCTTCCTGTCCATCTGTGCATTAGCCACCTCCTGCCTCTGCCTCTGTCCTCACTGCCCTCAGCCTCTCACTCTGTCCTACCACAGAACACATCCACACAGCTCTCCTGGATTGGGTCACATGGTTGATCTGGTTTCATTCAGACACACGCACCTGGGAGCCTTCATTCATTCCCCCCTCTCAGATTCTCAGCTGACTTCCGATGGGGGAGGCTTTTACTTGATTGTTTTGGGGAAAGGGTGAAGCCACCCCAGTGGTGCGCAGCGCTCAGGCAGTGCTGGGGAATAAACCGAGGCTTCCACATGTGGCCAGCCTTGGGCCACCTCCCCTAGAGCAAACTGGGCCAACCTCCATCTGCAGTCGCGGCGGCCTCCATGCTGGGTCCTTAGGAAGACGCTTCGGACGGGCTCTGAAGAGCAAGCACAGCAGGTAAGGCATTTGCCTTGCATACAGCTGATCCAGATTCAGTTCCTGGTATCCCATATGATCCCTGAGTCCCACCAAGAGTGATCTTCGCACACTGAGTCCAGGAGTAAACCCTGAGCATTGCCGGGTGTGGACTGAAAGCCAAAACATCAGACACACAAAAACCCTCCAGGGAGCTGCACGACACCCTCCAAGCTTCCCCAGCTCTCCCCGGGCCCCAGGGCAGCGCATCTTTCACAGTCGCCCTTCTCGCTGACTGTTCGGCCCAGCTTCTCCCAGTTAACCCAGGAGAAGACCTTGGCCTCAGCACGCCCAAGAAGCCCCCTGCTCCAAAGTTTTCTTTTTTCTTTTTTTAATTAATTAATTCTTTAATTACACATGTAGATAGAGCTAATCTCTTAGAATTCCAGAAAATTATAAATCAATGATAATTAATAAAGTAAATTTTTTCCAAAACCTATAAGTAGACATATTTATATATAGGCATATCACTTAATCACTTAATCACTTAATCCCCATTATTCATCGATTTATTCGAGCGGGTGCCAGTAACGTCTCCATTCATCCCGGTTGCGTGCTAGCGTAGCCCAATGGTATCTGTTCGTTTTAGGAACATGTAGAGCCTCAAACCGATCATTTAGGGTCTTGACGAAGAAGTCTGACCATCTTATAGGTGGGCGTCCACGTGATCTTTTGATGTCTCGTGGAATCCAATCAGTAATGGCTCTAGTCCAGCGGTTGTCTGTAAACCTCATTACGTGTCCAGCCCATCTGATTTTTGATGTCTTGGCAAATGAGACAGCGTCCCTGATTCTTGAGCGTTGACGAACATCAGAACTCCGGATTCTATCTCTCATTTGAGTGAATCGTGATATTCCAAGCATAGTTCTTTCGATTCCTCTTTGAGAGACCCGAATAGTGTTCTCATCCTGTTTTCGTAGGGTCCAGGTCTCTGAGGCATATGTTAATGCAGGAAGAATAGTGGAATCAAAGAGATGTGCTCGTAGCTGGAGGTTCTTTGTCCTTTTAGTTATTTCTTCAATGCTCTTGAAGGCATTCCAAGCCGCTCTCTTCCTCCTGCGCAACTCAGGTGCCAGGTCATTCATCATGTTGATTTCTCGACCTAAGTATATATAACTGTTGCATTCGGAGATGGTGGTTCCGTTGAGAGCGAATGGAGCGTCAGGAACAAGGCTGTTTCTCATAAACATTGTCTTCGTAAGATTCAGCTGTAGTCCGACCTTTCCACACTCACAGTCAAAGTCCGCAAGCATTTGTGCCGCTTGGCTGATGTTTGGTGTTATTAGAACGATGTCATCAGCAAAGCGGAGGTGGTGTAGTTGTCGACCATCTATCTTCACTCCCATGTTTTCCCATTCTAGTCGTCGCATGATGTTCTCGAGGGTGGCACTGAAGAGCTTTGGTGAAATGGTATCACCCTGCCGAACCCCTCTCTTGATATGGATGATTACTTCTTTGTAGAATGGTGAGATCTTGGTAGTGAATCCGCAATAGAGCTCACGAAGGATCCTGATGTATTGAGTTTGTACGCCCTGATTGGCTAGGGCTTCCATGACCGCTTCCGTCTCAACAGAATCAAAGGCCTTCTTTAAATCAATGAACGTTAGACAGAGCGGCATCTTGAACTCCCGAGCTTGGTTATTGTGTGGATATGGTCAATGGTATTGAATCCTTTTCAAAATTCAGCTTGTTCACATGGTTGTCCTTCATCTAGTGTTCTGCTAATCCTATTCAGGATGACTCGAGTGAATAGTTTGTAGATGACAGACAATAGGCAGATTGGGCGATAGTTGCCAATTTTTATACATTATAAAAATTAATCTTATGAGTAATTATTTGCTAATATATTTTAAGATTTACTACTTCCACTACCCAGCCGTCGCCACACTCCAGGACGCTTTCCGGACCCGCGCGGCAGCTCCGGCCGAGACCCACGCACAACTGAAGACCCACAGAACAAGATAAGTGGAACTCTCTGAGACCTTGGACTCCAGGCTCGGCGGACCCAGGGACAGAGCTTCTCTGCTTGCTCCCACCACCACAGGTGACAAAGGGATTCTAATCAGGAGCCCCACCCTACCCTGCCCTGTCTGCTTCCATCAACCACCCAGGGATCGAATTGTGCACAGGAGACCCACCCTACCCAGATAAATACCCCACTGGCAGATTTCCACTCTCAACACTACTTCCACTACCCAGCCGTCGCCACACTCCAGGACGCTTTCCGGACCCGCGCGGCCGCAAGCGGCCGCGTGACACATCATAAGACACTAAATACCCATCTTCTGGAATTGTCGTACCATATTTGATAGGGTTCAAATATGGTAACACCTACAAGGGTGATTAGAGGTCACCCCAAAAGCCTCTATACCTCTCGGAAAGACTGGCAAGCTACCGAGAGTATTCCGCCCGCACGGAAGAGCCTGGCAAGCTATCCGCTGTGTATTCGATATGCCAAAACCAGTAACTACAACTGGTCTCATTCACCTGACCCTGAAGGCTTCACCGACATGGCAGCACTGAGAAGGATGAGAAAGGAGAGGCCAACAAAATCTCAAGGCCGACCTAGGCTGCCACAACGAAGGAAGACAAAAATGATCGTCTGTACTTTCAATGCACGTACGCTAGCATCAGATGCATCCATCGAGGACCTGATGGTACAAGCGCGAATGATCAAGTACGACATCATTGGTCTGACCGAGACAAGAAGGCACAAATCTCACCATGCCGTTTTCGACACCGGAGAAGAATTGTTCCTCGGAATATGCGATAAAAGAGGTGTTGGAGGCGTCGGTGTCCTTGTCAACACAAACTTGGCCAAGAGCATTGATTCATTCGAATGCCTAACAACCCGAATCGGACGTTTACATTTGAATAGATGTGGCTCACTGCCTGCAGTTTCTATCTTCGTTGTCTACGCACCAACATCTCATTATGATGAAAGAGAAATCGAGAAGTTCTACATGGAGCTAGAGAAGTTCTATAAAGAAGACCACACCTTCTACAAGATCATTGTGGGTGATTTTAATGCCAAGATAGGACCGAGAAGATCAGCTGAAGAACTTCACATCGGGACCCATGGCCTAGAATGGAACGAACAGGGTGAGAGACTGTCTGAGTTCATCATGTCGACCAAGACCATTCATGGTAACTCACAGTTCCAGAAGGCAGAATCTAAACGATGGACATGGGAGTCTCCCGGTGGACGATTCCACAACGAAATAGACCACATCATATTCAATCGACGGTTTTGCCTGACTGATGTCGCTGTTGTCCCAAAATTTCGAACGGGATCGGACCACCGTCTCCTTCGTGCAAAATTCTACTTCACAGAGCGGGGAGAAAGGGCTGCAAAGTTCAAAAAGAGAACTCCCAGAATGACCACCAACTGGGAACTCTTTGGTACTATTGCGGCAACATGGGAAGATGCCATTGTTGACAACATTGACGAGGAATACGATCGACTGGTTCAGCACCTCCATGAATGTGCGAGGAACGCCAAGAGAGAGATAGCCACAAAAAGTCGCCTATCTTCGAAAACTCTTGAGCTAATTCGCCAGCGTGGTTTGGCGCATGCCTCAGGCAACCGCAAGCTAACGTCCGAGCTTGCAAAGCAGTGCAGAGATGCGATCAAGGAAGACCTCAAAGAGAGAAGAGCAGAAGTACTGGTAGATGCAGCAGAAGCCGGGAAAAGTATTCGTAAGGCCCGCCTGTCCTTCGCCAACTATAAGAGCAAGATGACTGCCCTCCGACGTCCTGATGGATCCATCACATCCTCCAGAACGGCAATGGAGAAGATTATCCATGACTTCTACTCAAATCTCTTCGATAGCCATGTCCACTTGCCAACATACCAAATTCCACAGGATGGGTATGTTGTTCCCAACGTTCTCCCCTCCGAAATCTGACACGCCATTTCGTCGGTAAAGAAACAAACAGCACCCGGCCCAGACAAGGTCAGACCTGAACACCTGAAGAACCTGCCGTCAGTACTCATCAATACACTGGCTCGGCTCTTCACTCGCTACCTGTCTGAATGCAAGGTTCCGTCCCAATGGAAAACCAGCAGGACCGTACTACTGTTCAAGAAGGGAGACATCTATGACATTGGCAACTATCGCCCGATCTGCCTATTGTCTGTCATCTACAAGCTGTTCACTCAAGTCATCCTGAATAGGATTGGCAGAACACTAGATGAAGGACAACCATGCGAGCAAGCAGGGTTCCGCAAAGGATTCAGCACCATCGACCATATCCACACGGTAACCAAGCTCATTGAGGTTTCTCGGGAGTTCAAGATGCCGCTCTGCTTAACGTTCATTGATTTAAAGAAGGCCTTTGATTCTGTTGAGACGGAAGCGGTCATTGAAGCCCTAGCCAATCAGGGCATTCAAGCCCAATACATCAGGATCCTCCGTGAACTGTATTGCGGATTCACTACCAGGATCTCACCATTCTACAAAGAAGTGATCGTTGATGTCAAGAGAGGGGTGCGGCAGGGTGATACCATTTCACCGAAACTCTTCAGTGCCACCCTCGAGAACATCATGCGACGACTGGAATGGGAAGGAATGGGAGTGAAGATAAATGGTCGGCAACTACACCACCTCCGCTTTGCTGATGACATTGTTTTAATAACACCAAACATCAGCCAAGCGGCACAAATGCTGGCCGACTTTGACCGTGAGTGTGGAAAGGTAGGACTACAGCTGAATCTTACGAAGACAATGTTTATGAGAAACAGCCTTGTTCCTGACGCCCCATTCGCTCTCAATGGAACGACCATCTCCGAATGCAATAGCTATGTGTACCTAGGTCGAGAGGTCAACATGACAAATGACCTTGCACCCGAGCTGCGCAGGAGGAAGAGAGCGGCTTGGAACGCCTTCAAGAACGTCGAAGAAATAGCTAAGAGGACGAAGAACCTCCGGCTCTGGGCACATCTCTTTGATTCCACTGTTCTTCCTGCATTAACATATGCCTCAGAGACCTGGTCCCTACGCAAACAAGATGAGAACGCCATTCAGGTCTCCCAAAGAAGAATAGAAAGAGCTATGCTTGGAATATCACGTTTCACTCAAATGAGAGAACGAATCCGGAGTTCTGACATCCGTCGACAATCAAGGATCAGGGACGCTGTCTCATATGCCAAGGTGTCGAAAATCAGATGGGCTGGTCACGTAATGAGATTTAAAGATGACCGTTGGACTAGAGCTGTTACTGATTGAATTCCACGGGATGTCAAGAGACCGCGTGGCCGCCCACCTACCAGATGGTCAGACTTCTTTGTCAAGATCATGAACGATCGGTTTGAGGCCCTCCATGTTCCCGGAGCGAAGAGATGCCATTGGGCTACACTAGCACGCGACAGGGACAAATGGAGACGTTACTGGCGCCCGCTCGAGCAAATCGACGACTAACGGGAAGTTAAGTGATTAAGTGATATTTTAAGATTTACATGAAATATATAAGTCCTATAAGTGTAAAATTTATTAAGAGGAGAGTTAGGAAAATATAAGGGGAGAAAATGAATAAGTCTCTAGAAATAAAAAAGTATGTTTTATCCTAAGAAAACAAGTAGTAGGCAGGGTCACACCCACCAACTGGCCCCCTGGAGCTGTGTAATCCCATCAACAGCCAAGACTCCGAGACTATAAAACCCAGCTCCAGGAAGCATCTTATTATGACATCTTATTATCTCTTTCTTACTTTGGACAAACTGGCAGGCTACCGAATGTAACCTGCCCACACGGCAGAGTCTGGCAAACTCCCCATGGCGTACCCAATATGCCAAATACCAGTAACAACGATGGGTCTCATTCTCCTAATCCTGAAAGAGCCTTGAATCTCAGGGCTAGGACAAAGGAGACGTTACTGGGGCCTGCTCGAGGCAATCGACGAACAACAACAGGATGGTCGTGGTCGTGGTCGTGGTCGTGATTAATTAATTCATTTTTTAAAATAATCTAGAAGTACTGCTATTTGTTCAGCCATTGATTAAGCTGTTTGAATTGGGCATGAACTCCACATTATTTTTTTATTTTATTGTATCACCGTGAGATAGTTACAAAGCTTTCATGTTTGAGATTCAGCCATACAATTATGAAACAACCATCCCTTCACCAACGTACATTTTCTACCACCAAAGTCCTGAGTATCACACCCCTCACATATATACACATCGCAGTCCTCACCCTGCCTCTATGGCAGACAATTTCCCCAATACTCTCTAATTTGGGGCACTAATTTTGCTCAAATTTTCCCACCACCATTCAAGCCTACCTCAGGGGCAGACACTAAATAATATATTTTCCATAGCTCATTTTGAATATCATGAGAGCTCAGATGGAGGCGATTATAAATGTAAATTTCTATATTGTAAATGGTTGGGTTCCAGGGACATCTCTGTATGGCACTAATCCATTTTCAGATTCATTTGGAAGCCTCTCGGCCAGGGCTGTTGGTGTGCTTAGATGGCATCTGGAGGCAAATTGTGGGCATGACAGCCAGTCTTCTGGGCAGGTGGTGACCCGGGGAGGGACAGTCCAGGTCCTCTGCCACCATGCGTCCTGGAGATTTAGTCCTGAACCCGCATACCTGGGCCTTGCTTTGAAAGCTCTTGCTCACCAGGATTCCATCTGGAGTAGATGGGGAGACTGCACCTGCTCCATATGGGGTGCCCTGATGATATTGACTTGGTATGGGACCCGGAGAGATCTCCGGCGCTGTGATGTCATCTGGAACTTGCTGCTGTGTCTCTGGGCCAGGGCTGTTGGTGTGCTAAGATGGTACCCAGAGGCTAATTGTGGAGATGACAGCCAGTCTTCTGGGCGGACGGGGACCCGGGGAGGGACAGCCCGGGTCCTCTGCCACCATGCAGCCTGGAGATGTAGTCCTGGAGCCCACATACCTGGGCCTTGCTTTGAAAGCTCTTAGTGACCGGGATTCCATCTGGAGTGGGCAAGGAGACTGCACCTGCTCCATCTGGGGTGTCCCAGTGATAGTGGCTCAGTATGGGGCCCGGAGAGATCTCCAGCACTGTGGTGTCTTCGAGGACCTGCTACTGTGTCTCTGGGCCTGGGCTGTTGGTGTGCTAAGATCCACATTACAAAATTTTCAGCAGACTATATCTTGGTGAAGTCCATCCTGAGATGGTGGAGTCACGCTTGGGGTATGGTGGCAATTTTGGACTGTGGAAGCAAGTGGCTGCTGGAGACTCTGCTTGGGTGGGCACAGGCCAACCCGCGCCCTCCAGTTTATTCTGAACTGTTCAGCCATGTATGGGTCTGAGCTTAACTGTGGCTTTTGATCTCTTTCGAGATTTATTTAGGGCTCTCTGAGGTAAGGCTCCGGCAGCCGAAGACCTCCAAGACCAGCCGCCACCATGCTGAGACCGCTCTCCGCACACATGAAGGTACTGGCAGAGGGACAAAGCCACGCGGGTTCCGGAGCCGAGACCTCCAAGCCTACTCGAATTGGAGTCGAGCATCTTCCACCCAGATCCTCCAAATTCCAGTAGGCGGGGGTCACACCCACCACCTGGCCCCCTGGCGCCGTGTAATCCCATCAGCGGCCAAGACTCAGAGACTATACTATCGAGATCCCAGAACCGCGCGGCCGCATTTGCGGCCGCGCGACATCTTATCAGAACTTTTTTTATGACATCTTATTGTCTCATTCCTACTTTGGACAAACTTGCAGGCTATCGAATGTAGCCTTCCCACAGGGCAGAGTCTGGCAAACTCCCCGTGGCCTACCAAATATGCCAAATACCAGTAACAATGATGGGTCTCATTCTCCTAAAGAGCCTTGAATATAATCTCAGGGCTAGGATGAAAGAGACGTTACTGGGGCCTGCTCAAGGCAATCGACGAATAACAGGATGATGAAATGAAAATGAAATGAAATGAAATGAGGTAAGGCAATAATAGAGCTTAAAGGGTGGCGCTGGAGTTGGTTATGGGGGTGACTGCCAGTTCTTCCATGTGTATTGGGAAGTGGGGGAGGTAGCCCATCCCAACTCTGAGTGGGCTTGTATAGCTGAGCCGGAGGAGGTTTGTGGGTATGACTCCCCCATACCTAACTCTTGGCCATTTAATTTCTGGGTAAACTTGTTCCCAAGTTGTTGGGAAAAGGCCAAAGGCACAGTGGCAATTTGGGGGTATCAGGAAGCCTAAAGGTAACATCAGGCTGCTGATGCACTCGCCCCGCAGGTACAGGTTGACCTGTTGGCGGCACCATACCCCCATCCAAAGTTTTCCAGTGACCAGCTTTTCAGACTCAAGGGCTGACCTTGCTCCTTCCACACTCAGTGTCTTGTTCTCCTCTCCCCTTTGCAGCAGCTCCGAGCCCTCTCCTGGCCAGCCCAGTGCCCTCGGGACTCTGCTCTGGGAAGCTGTCACAGTCACCAAGTCTGATCCGTGTCAAATATTCTGCTGCATCGAAAAGTGCACGGGGGGAGTCTGGAGCAATACTACAACAGGTAGGGCACTTGCCTTGCATGTGGACAACTCAAATTTCAAAACTGGCACCCCTTATGGTCCCCTGAGACACTCCAGGAGGGATCCCTGAGTAGAGAGCCAGGAGTAAGCCCTGAGCACTGCTGGGTGTGGCCCCAAAATAAAACAAAGAGAGAGCGGGGGAGGGGGGGAGAAAGAAAGCAAAGGAAAGAAAGAAGGACGGTAGGAAGGAAAAAAGAAAGACGAGGGGGAGAGAGGGAAAGAGGGAAGAAGGGGCTGGAGCAAGAGCACAGTGGGTAAGTTGTTTGCCTTGTATGCAGCCGAGTCAGGTTTGATCTCTGTCACCCCATATGGTCCCCCAAGAACCACCAGGAATGACCCCTGAGCTAGAGCCAGGAATAAGTTCTGTGCACTGCTGGATGTGGCCCCAAAGCAAACGTGGAAAAGAAGAAAGGAAGAAAGAAAATGCAGAGTGATTGCCTACATTGGGTAACAGATGGCCATCAGGAGGTCAGCTCTGGATGATGCCCCAGTGGGCCACTAATTGCGGAACACCTGGCTGCCAGGCTTCAGCAGGGCCCACAGCCTCTGGATGGTCATCAGTACAGGAATTCAGGCCAGGGGAGACCTGGGCAGCTGGGTTGCAGCCTTTGCCTGTGGGAGCCCCAGGTTCCATCTCTGCCACCACATGGTCCTTTGAGCATTGCTAGGAACAAATCCAAAGCAAAAAAAAAAAAAAAGCAACGGGGCGGGGGTATGTAGCTGACGAGAAGAGACTGTGGATAATGTCATTGTTTTACACACAGCTAACCTCAGTCCACTCACTGACCCCCATAGGGCCCCCCCCCCACTGCAGTCCCACTGGGAGTGATCCCTGAGCACCACCAGCTATGCTGCTCGTGTCCCCAAGAGAAAGAAGGTGGCTTCTCCAGCCGCAGTCAGCGGCAGGACAGGAGCCGATCTCTCCCTCCTCACCCTCCCCTCTGCGCCTACCCAGGTCCTGCTGGCAGTGCCCTCCCCATTGCTTCTGCATTCCCTAGTTTAGCATCTCCCTGCAGTGGGTCTTCCTGCCCACAGTTCAGAGCTCTGCTTCTCTCGCTCCCCCACCGCACACAGCCGTGCTCCCCACGCTGCCCCCTGGGACTAAAAAACCCAGTGGACACCTTTGATGGTTGCTGGTGCTGCGACAGCCTATCTCACTCCTGCAGGAGTCCCTGCAGCCCCAAACTAGACCCTTCCATTGGCTGTGGCTCAGAATGGCAGTCCAGAGGTACTTCCAGCAGGACGGGCAAGGTGGGCAGGGGCCAGGGACATATATAGGGGCAAGACCTTGCACACAACTGACCTGAATTCAATGCCTATCGCCACATCCATATGGTCTCCTGAATCTTGCCAGGAGTGATCCCTGAGCACAGAGCCACAAGTTGGGGGGGGGGGGGGGCGGGGAGGAAGGGAGGACCAGAGCCATAGGACAAAGAACAAGGCACTTGCCTAGAATACAGCTATCCTGGGTTCGGTCCCAGCATTATATGTGGTCCCCCAAGGTCACCAGAAGCCTGAGCTCAGAAGGAATAAATCCTCAGCACCCCCAGGAAACAAAAATAAAATAAAAAGAAAACTTGTGCATAATAACCAAAATCTCAGCAGGCACCCACAGCATCCTGAGTAACTGCACGAACCTGGAAGCATGTGTGTGCGGCTTAGGGCACATCTGCACGTGTGAGGAATGGCTGCACACATTCAGGATGCCCTGGGACCTGGGGGGAGGAGGAGAACCAGCTTGAGGGGGACAGGATGAGGATGTGGCTCTGTGACCCACTGACAGTGGCCAAAGGCTGACATGAGCAGCTACTCTGATTACTCACTGCACCTGAGTCTGAAAATAGTGATTTCTGTGTGTTTGTTTTGAGGCCACACCCTGGCTCTGCAATCAGGAATTACTTCTGGTGGTGATCCAGAGATCGTATGGTGTGCCGGGGATTGAACCTGAATCTGCCATGTGCAAGATAAACGCCCTCCCCGCTATGCTATCACTCGGTTCCTAGACAGTGATATATTTTTCTTTCATTAATTTTAGGTATGCATTTTTTTCTTTTTGGGTCACATCCGGCATTGCACAGGGGTTACTCCTGACTCATGCACTCAGGAATTACTCCTTGCAGTGCTCGGGGGACCATATAGGATGCTGGGAATTGAACCCAGGTTGGCCGCGTGCAAGGCAAGTGCCCTACCCGCTGTGCTATTGCTCCAGCCCCTAGGTATGCATAGTTTTATTGAGGTCAAGTTTACATACCATTAAATCCACTTGCTTTTGGTTTGGGGGGTGTTTGTTTGCTTAGGAGTGACCCCAGCCAACCCTAACAGTGGTCAGGGCATGCTCCTGGCTCTGAGCTCAGGGATCACGCCTAGTGGGGCTTGGAGGACTATATGAGGTGCCTGGCGATGCACAGGGGTTATTTCTGGCTCTTGCACTCAGAAATTACTCCTGGCAGTGCTTGGGGAACCATATGAGATGTTGGGAATTGGCTTACTTGGGTAAGCCACATGCAAGGCAAACACCCTACCCACTGTGCTGTCACTCCAGTCCCTGGGCACTTTTTAAAAAAAAATTTAAATTTTATTTTCATAAAGTTGTTCACAATAATTGTGTACAGTCAACATTTCAACACCAGTCCCACCACTATTGCACCTTCCCACCACCATTATTTTGAATTTTCCCACCATCACCCAAGCTTGCCCCACAGGCAGATGCTAGATAATTTATTTTTTATTGCTTGCTATGAATATTATGAGATGTTGTGCAGCAGCAAAAGTGCACT
Organism: Sorex fumeus; assembly: GCF_029834395.1. NCBI lineage: Eukaryota > Metazoa > Chordata > Mammalia > Eulipotyphla > Soricidae > Sorex > Sorex fumeus. The sequence goes on along the minus strand of NW_026606077.1, from coordinate 14,827,021 downwards.
CCTGGAATTCTAAAATTTTTTTAAATATTTGGAGTCTTTAGGCGTCTCTGCAGTGTGCTGCTCTCCTCTGAGATTCATTTTTGAGTCTCTGAATCATGACCATTAATGCGCTAAAATGGCTTGATTTTGATCTCTTTCGAGATTTATTTATGGGTCTCTGAAACAAGGCCAATAAATGAGCTTGTGTGGCTGAGGTGGTTTGTGGGTGTGGCTACCACATACCTAATTTTTGGCCATTTAATTTCTCGGGAAACTTGGTCCCAAGTTGTTGGGGTCTGGCCAGAGGTACAGCTGCACTTTTGGGGGTATCAGGAAGTCTGAAGGCTGGTGCTGTACAGGTTGGTCTGCTGGGTGGCACTGTACCCCCGTTGGGTGCTTTTCATAATCAGAGCACTACAGTTTTGATTTGCATTGTCTTTGTTTTTGTTTTTTTGGGGTCACACCTAGTGGTGCTCAGGACTTTCTCCTGACTCTGGGTTCAAGAATAACTCCTGGGGGCTGGGGATTGAACCTGACCCTTGGTTTGCATGTCTTATTGATTAGCGATGTGAACATCTTGTACTTTAAACTATTTGTCAATTTCCTTGAAAGACATTTCTGTTCACCTCCTTTTGCTCATTTTTAGTTTTTATGGGTCATACTTGGCAATGCTCAGGGGTTATTCCTGGCTCTGCACTCAGGAGTCACTCCTGGCAGTGCTCAGCATAGGAAATGCTGGGGCTCAAACCCGGGCTGGCTGCATGCAGAGCAGGTGCCTTACCCACTGTGCTAACTCTTCGGCTCCTCTTTTCTCATTTTCAAATTGCTTTTTTGTTGAATTCAAGAACTATTTGTACATATTCTAAATATTCATAATTTATCAGGCATGTGATCTGCAAATACTCCCATTCTCTGGGGTAGTTTTAAATTTTGTGTATGCACTTTTTGGTTGTTGTTTGATTTGTGGGTCACACCTGGCAGTGCTCAGGACTTACGCTTGGCTCTGTGCTTAAAGATAACTCCTGGTGGGATCAGGGGGGTTTATACAGTGCCAGGGAAGAGCCCTACCCATGTCCTGTCTCTGTGGCCCCCTGAGGACAGTCCTCTTCAGAGCCACTGCCTGTGTCCACTTCAGTTATCACATTCACTCCATAAACCACCTTGGTACCAACCCCGCATGGCCTTTAGTGACAAACCATCATCCTCTAGACTGGAGACAGACTGGGAGTATTACCCTTTACCTCAGGCTGACTTGGGGAGCACCAAGAAGGCCTTGATTCACCAGATGGTCAGGGGACAGAGAGACATTAAACAGCCCAAAATGTCACCTGGGCCTGCTGGAGTCCAAGGGAGGTACAAGAGGCTTGAGAAACTCACTAAACCCACCCTTTCACCTCCCCTGACTCTAACCCTACTTTTAATCTATCCTAACCCTGATCCTAATGCTACCCTCGACCCAACTAACCCTAACACTTAGTGCAGCCAAACCCTCGCCCCCTCCCTAACCCCTAACCCTAACATTAACCCCAATGCTACCCAACTAACCCTAACATTAACCCTACCTTAACCCTACCCTAATCCTAACTAGAATCCTGGTCCCACCCTAGACCTACCCCTGCCCATATCCTGACCCTTGAGTGGAGCTCAGGGAGTCTGTGAGGGAGGCCTGCCCAGCTGAGTTGCAGCACGTGAAGGAGCAGCAGATGGGGAGACCCGCTAGCTGTTGGGTGCACCCAGAGAGCCTGGGCCACACAGGCACGGCCAGGCAGTTCTGAGAAGCTCTAGAGTTCCTAGGGGCTGCGTTTCTGCCCTGCAGGGGCCCTGCTACTCCTGACGGGGATCCCAGGGTCCCCATTCCAGCCCCACAGAGGAGCTGGTGCCTCCCCCCCATAGCTGGTACTACTGGGCACTGCCTCCCTGGGCCTGAAGCATGCCCAGCAGTGCTCAGAGGCCATTCCTGGGGGTGGTGCGGGCAGCCTGTGTGCCCTGCTGGTGCCCACGCTCACTGAGCTTCCCCCACTGCTCCAGCCATCAACCCTGCAGGGAGGAGGGCATGAGGGGCCCACAGCTGAGCCGCTTACCAGGAGAGGTGTTTTCCCCCAGCGCAGCCCCCGGGACCACTGGGAGCACTGACTGCAGAGCTGTCCAGCCTCAGCTCGTGCAGGGCCACCGGGGTCTGCTGGGCAAGCACACGGAGCCCCACAGCCTCTGGGTTCTGGCACCGAACTTCAGACAGGGGCTAGCTCAGGGCCTGGGATGGCAAAGGAAGAATAAAATAATTTTTTAAAGTTTTGGGGCTGTACTAAACAGTGCTCAGGAGTTGCTCTCAGCAGGGTTTGAGGGATCGTGAGGTGCCAGGAATAGAACCTGAGTCTTCTGCCTGCAGGCTCGGCCCTTTTCCTGGCCCAGAAGATTTCTTCTCTTTGTTGTTTGGGCCACACTTGGCAACACTCAGGGATCACTCCTGGCAGTGCTTGGGGGACCGTATGGGATGCTAGGATCGAACTGGGGTTAACAGCGCGCATGGCAAGTGCCTTATCAGCTGCACTATTGCTCTGGTCCCTGTAATTTTACATTTTTGTTTTTGGGGGGGCCATGCCTAATGAGGCTCAGGGTTACTCCTGGCTCTGTGCTCAGGGATCACTCCTGGTGGGGCTCGGGGGACCCAGGCCAGGCCATCTGTGCAAGGCAAGCACACTACCTGCTGGACTCCAGACCTCCCCTTTCAAAAAAATTTTTGGGGTCATCCTGTAAATAGGGGGGACCTATGGTACTGGGGATCCAACTGGGATGTTATGTTATAAAACCATGGGTCATCTCCTCAGCCTCCAGATCTCTTACAGCTCTTTTTTTGGGAGGATGCTTTGGGCCACACCTGGTGATGATGCTCAGGGATCAGTCCTGGCAGGGCTTGGGGAACCATCTGTGGTGCCAGGAGTTGAACCTGCGAGCGCCTTACCCCCATATTCTCGCCACTCTGGTACGTTTCCCAAAGTTGCTTTCGCACGCAGCCTGTGTCAATACATGGTCTCAAATCACAGCTACATTTGCTTCCTTGACTCTGGTCATTAGAGTGTTCCTGAATTTCCACAGATCTGCCAACCAACCTTCTGGTTTCATTAGGGCCCTCTGTTGTGGTGGGGAAGGTGTTCTGTGGAAACTGCCACATGACCCTGGCCACTATTCCATGCGTACTGTGTGTCTTCCAGGCTGGGGGTTGCTGAAAGGGCTCAAACCACCCAAATTCAATTTGCATGCTGCAAGTGGGCCAAAAACAAAACTGAACAAACATTCTGGGGCCAGCGGATGGCTCAGAGGGCTGGGGGCCAGAGTATATGGGGCCCAGGCTTGACCTCCACAATTGGAGGCTGCCCCAATCACTGCTGAGTTACCCCGCACCTCCCTCGCTGTTTGCTCTGAGGGTCAGGAGGTCACAGACACACTGACAGTTTGACAGTTTCTAAGCCGGCCCTGGGTCTCCGCAGAACAGCTGCGAACTGATTCTTCTGCTTCATGTCTTTTGTGGGGTGGGGGCCACACTCGGTTCCTTAAGGAACTGTATGTGATGCTGGGAATCGAACCCGGTCACCTGTGTGCCCCCTGTCCTGTCTCCAACCCCTCTGCTTTATCACTTGAACAAGCACGCCTGACCGCAGGGTGGACCCCTGGCACTACCTACTGCCAAGTGTTCTCTAGGCCTCAATCTGTCTCTGCAGGTCATGATGCCCAGGACAGGTGGCCAATCCTCTGTATGCACATGGCCCCAGGCTCCAGCCCACATTGCGTCAGGTGTCTGGGCTCTGCCCTTTGTCACTGTCTTTTGATGCCAGGGGTCTGAGAGTAGCTGGCAGCCGTTGGCTCGTCCGCACTGCAGCCAAACTTGGAAGGTGCTGGAGACACAAGGATCCTCACTCAGCCAGCTCCTGGCCAGCGCGCAGGCCCCAGCCTGCCTCCCCACCCCAAGAAAGGCCGCACCCTCGCACTCCACCCAGGATGGCTGTAGATGCGGGAGGCAACCCGCCAGGCCTGTCCATACTCCTGGCCCCCATCCTGCTGCAAGTGCGCAGCTCAGCTCAGAAAAGCTGCAGCCGGTTTCCTGGAGGGCGAGGGTGTGCACCATGGCAGCCCCAGGGCCAAAGCTACCAGCTGCCGGCACCACCCAAGGTACGGCCCAATACACACCCCCAACCCACTGACCACGGGGCTCAGACAACCCGACCCCCAGGCAGGGACACTGCCAGCCTGCAAGGCACCCCCGTGACGGTGACACAGAGGTAAATGTGTCACCAGACCCGTGACACGTCACCAAATAGCTCTCTGGTGGAAGCCAAGTTGGAAAATTCCAGGGACAAAGAAAATGCAGCCCTGGGTGGGACTAGCCGAGCCGAGGCTGGATGAACTCGGAGCCCCGCCCAGCTGGCTCAGGGCGGAGGACGAAGGAGAAGGCAGGGCCACCGGGAGGGAGACCTTTAATAGACGGCACAGACGGACGCTGGGCGCTGAGCCAGTGGTGCAAGGCTCCTCCCCAGGGCACGGGCTGGTGGAAGGAGGGGCGGGTGTGTGTGGTCTGGGGCTTTAAAAACACAACAGGGCTAAGTGCTCACTTTCCCGGGAGCAGGGGGCAGGGAGCTGGACACGTGGGCCAGCCTTGGGGGGCAGCAGTGTCTCCTTACACGTCCATTGTGCTTCAGTGTCCACCCCCGGCCTCCACCTGGGGCGGGGGCGGGAGGAGGAACCCCCACTGCGGGCCCGCGCCAGACACAGCACCCGCCCTGCTGCAGACCTGTGGGTCCCGAAAGAGCCGGAACACAAGGGTGGACACGACATGACATGGCCAGTGGGAGCAAGCAAGAGTGGCCAGACGGGGTCGCTGTGGGCGCGGGGCGGGGCGGGCGCTGCGGCTCAGCTGCTCTCGAACAGGGCGAGCAGCTCGTCGCTGCTGCTGCTGGGCAGGTCGGCCGGGCCCAGGTAGGGCAGAAGCTCGTCAGGGTTGCTCAGCTCTGGCAGCAGCTGCAGGCGGGCACAGGGTCGGGGCCAGGCTGGGCGTCGCAGGGCTGCAGCTCCCAGCCCCCTCCGCCCCTTGGCTGGCCCAGCGGTCCCGGGAGGGGGGTCAGGGCCTCAGCAGAGCCGGGGGAACCCGGGAAATGCCCGCTGCCTCGTGGGAGTGTCCTGTGGGACACTCAAGGGGCAGTGGCCTCCGTCTCAGAGGCCAGGGAGGCTCACAGGCCACCTGCATCAGGTCGGCCCAGACCCTTGGTCGCGGTCTCCAGAACCACATGCCACGGGCCACCTGAGAGTCTGGTGCTGGGCACGGGGACATGCCCCCCACCCCCACTCGTTGCCCAAGGGCAGCCATCGCCTAACCCCTGCTGCTCACTACATCTCAGGGCCAGCGTGGCTCCTCAGAAGCCCGTGGACACTGACTGACCAGCCCCCAAACGTCTTGGCACCCGGGGTCTGCACTCACGTCCAGGGCTGGTTCCGGGGCCTCCCCGCCACCAGGCATGGGGGGCCCCATTACACCCGTGGCAGGGTTAAAGGTCAGCTCGCCAGCTGGACCGGAGCTCACTTGGCGCAGGGGTTGCCGGGAGGTCGGGGAAGGGTCTGGGTGGTGCAGCTGGGGTCCCGGGGGGGCGCCGAGGCTGGGGGTGTGGAGTCCTGGCGGCCCAGGGTTGTGGGCTGTGTCCAGATGCCCTGCTGGTACCATCTGAGGGGGGAAGGAGAGCCTGGTACAGCCGCCCCACCACACCCTGGGGCCGGCCCCTGGGCTGGGCACTCACCTGGCCGGGGACGCAGGGGGTGGGCTTGTCTGGTGCCAGGAGGCTGCTGGGAATGTCAGACTGGTAGGAGATGGGGGGTGGTCCGGGGACGAAGTCAGGAAGCGTCGGGGTGCCAGGTGTGGTGGGCAGGAAGGAGTCGGGGAAGGGGCCGGGGCCCAGGAAGCCGGAACCTGAAGCAGGACAGGTAGGTCCAGGCAAGGGTCCTGCAGCTGCACACGCATGGGGTCCCAGGGCACCCTCAGCCCGCTCTCCGCCACACTGCACAGGGTCGTGGCTCAGTGCTCGCTTGCTCACCCTGGCTTGAGTAGTCGCCGGGGGCCGGGGCAGGGGGTGGCTGCAGGGGGGCAAAAGGGGCGGCCCCGGGGCCCAGGGCAGCGATCATGTCCATCACGCTGGGCAGCAGCACGTGGGCCGGGCTCACGGTGCGGCAGCGCTTCAGCACTGGCCCGTCCGCCTCCTCCTTGACGTGCAGCTCGGGCTTCACGGGCACCGGCCTCCAGCTGCATGTGGGGTCGATGGTGACCTCCTCATAGTCAGAGCTGCGTGGACAGAGCAGGCTCAGCACCCGGCAGCACCACGTAGACGCTCAGAGCCCACCAGAGAGATGGGAAAGCGGGCAAGGGGCTTCTTGTGCACCCGCCGACCCGCTTTGATTCCCCACAGGGTCTGCCAAGCACCCTCCAGGAAGGATTCCTGGGCACAGAAATAGGACTCATCCCTGAGTACCATCAGGTGTGGCCCAAACACCAAAATCAAACAAACGCTCACAGCCAGCCAGCACATTCCCACGTCCTCGTGTACACGGTGTCCTAAGACACACTGGCAGGATGGACAGGGCGCTCAGGCTCTTCTGTGGTGCCCCAGCAAGGACACGGCTGGTTGGGCCGGGGTCTGTGGCGGGAAGGGGACACTCACTTCTGAATGTAGATCAGGATGCCCAGCATGTACTGGTCCACCTCTAGGCCCTCCAGCAGCGCTGTCTTGCTGCAGAGGACAAAGGGACGGGCTTGGGGCCTTGCTCTTCCTGGACTGAGTGTGTGCCAGCCCGCGTGAGCCCACATGGTGCCCTGGGCCAGGTTCTGCCCGGAACCCCAGTACCTGGCAGAGCATTTCTTGGAACTGTGTGTGACAGGTGCTGAGGACGCCTTTCAACAGGCGAGAACCCATTCCTCACACACACACAGGGTCCCCACCCCTGACACACACACATGGGCTCCTCCTGTGCCTGACACACTCACGGGTACCCTGTACAGGACATGACACACACACGCCCCTCCCCCCGTCCCTGACACACACATATATGCCCCCCTATCCCTGATACATATACCCCCACTGCCCCTGTTCCTGATACACACACACGCAGGCCCCCTCCCTGATACACTCATACACACACTCTCCCCCTGTTCCTCACACACACACACACACACACACACACACACACACACAGACTCCCCCCATCCTTGATGCAGACACACAGACACACACACGCCCCCCTGTTCCTGACACACACATACTCACACACAGCCCCCCATCTCTGACACATACACAGGTCCCCCCATCCCTCACACAAACACATACACACCCCTCCCCATCCCTACACACCCCCACAGACTTCCCGTCCCTGATACACACACACACGCACACACGCGCGCACACACACACACACACACGCACACACACGGGCCCCTGTCCCTCTCTCTCTCTCTCTCTCTCACACACACACACACACACACACACACACACACGGGACCCCCGTCCCTGACACTCACTTGCACACGGGGCATCTCCAGGTCCCCCGCTCACAGTTGAGCTGCAGGTAGGACTCCAGGTCAAAGCACTGTGTAGAGAATGGAAATGAGGGCTGCGGACTCTGGCAGCTCCTGGTGCAGGGGCACAGGGTGGGGTACAGGGCGCGGAGGGGAGACAGTGTGAGGGCCCGGGGGTGGAGCACAGGAAAGCCCCAGCACTGGGCTCTCAGGCAACTGGCGGGGGGGCCACGCCACCCCAGACAGGCTCCGCGGGGCTAAAGCCGGGCCAGAGAGCTGGGCTGAGCGTGTCCACACAGGGAGGCGCAGGAAGCAGCTGGGACCCCCAGTCTCGCCTCTTAGAACCGAGACCCCTGAAACCGGAAGAACCCTCGTGCTTGGAGGAACGAGCTCTCAGAGCAACAGGGACCGGCAGAGCCGCCAGCAGGCGCTCAGAGTAGAGTGCTTGGGTTGGCACTCCGGGCCCGCAGGGCTGCGCTGCGCACCCACCTGTATGTGGCGGCAGTCGTGGCCTCGTGCAGGAAGCTGGATCCTGCGGAAGGTGATGGGACACTTGAGGGACACTTTGATGGCTGTCTGCTCCACACCGTCCTCTCCGTTGGGGCCAGGGGTGCCGGGGATGGTGCCGCTGCTGAAGTTCCGCTTAACTGGTGACGTCAGGGGACAGCTGTGAGCCCAGGGCTGCTGAGCAGGGCCACCACTGAAGGCCGCCCAGTCCCGCGGCCCTGGGAGCTGGCACCACTGTGTGCAGGTACTCACTCTTGGTGATGCAGTGTTCGGCGGGCAACAGGCGCTTCTTGAGGAGGCCCTGGAGCACGGAGCGCACGGCCGGCCGGTGCACCAGCTGCAGCACGAAGAGGTGGGACTGCGGAGGGAGCATGAGTCAGGGCTCAGGCCAGGCCAGGCAGCCCCAGCATCCCGCGCCTGACAGAGGAATGCCTGCAGGCCCATGGACAGGGCTGGGGCTGCTGCTACCCAGGAATGACCTCGGCGCCCGCCGGCCCCCTCCAGATGAGTCTCTTCCCAGCGACCCGGTCCCGCTGAGAGGGCGAGGCCAGACGGCGCTGCACCACCTCCATCAGCACTGAACCCCCTTGCCCTGCCTGGCCCACGGCACTCACGCAGCAGCACGCCGTGACGGTGATCTGGATGGTGTTGCGGCCCGGCTGGCACACGTGCTTCAAGTGCAGGGGCTTGTGGGAGGTCTTGTTGTCGCCGCGCTCGATGGTCAGGGGGGTGGCGTTGACGCTGACCTGCACCGACGCCGGCCAGTTGGTGTTCATCTGCCGGTCCTCGTGGTGGTAGCACTTGAACTGCAGCTCCAGGTCGGGCCTGCGAGTGGAGAGGGCGGTGGGCGGGGCGGGGCAGGGCGGGGCGGGGTGGGGGGCAGCTCGGCTCACCTTAGCATCAGCGTCTTATAGACCGAGTCCCGCAGCTGGAAGGCGTGGTTGCTGACCGCCAGGTTGTGCTGCAGGCGGAAGGGCTCGAGCACCACGCCGTCACGCACCGGGAAGGTGAGCCGCAGCTCGTCGCACGGGCCACTGCCTGGAGCAGGTCCGCAGGTGAGGCGGGGGCTCTGCACCGTCCCAGGACCCGCACCGCATCCAGGCCTTGGCCAGGGGTCCAGGGCGCCAGCTCCAGCGGGTGCATGTGTCCTGACTCGGGGTCGGGGCGGGCGCATGTGTCCTGACTCTGGGGTACCCGAACCCTCCAAGGGCAGCAGGACCCTGGCTCTGCCCCTCTGGTCTCCTGTTCAGTGGCCGGTGCCCCAGTCACCAGCAGGAACCCACCTCCAGCCCAATCAGCCACAAGGTGCTTCCGCAGCTCTCGGGGTCTGGAAAGCCAAGGAGGTGACAGGCCACCTGCTGTAGCCAAGCAGGTGCTAGGGGGTCAAGGCCAGCTTGGTGGCCCCCGGAGGCCTCTGTCTCTGGGCCACACCCTGTGTCCTGCGGGGTCCCTCCCGCGGAGCCAGGGGACCTGGTGCTGCTGGTTTGTCTCTTTCAGCACAGGAGCTGCTGCCATCTCACAGATCAGGACTTCCCAGCCGGGAATGGACTTGGGGGTCATCAGTCTCCTGAACTTGGGGGGCGGTGCTCCAAGGTCCCGGCGTGGGGCGGGAATGTGCGTTTCCCATGGAGGGTCATGCTAGACCTTGGTCCACAGACTGGGCAGTCTGCAAGTGGTGGCACTCACCAGGTGACGGGTGTAGGGTGCTCACGCTGGGCTTGAGGTCAGGCAGGAATGCAGACTTGACTTCCTGATGGGTGGACATGAAGGGGATGCTGCCGCGGGGGCCTATGGCAGGGGGTTGCTGGGGTAGCCAGGGATGGAACGGGGGTGGGGGGCTGTGGGGTTGAGCACAGGCAAGGCACAAGAGTCGGGGTGGGAGTCTGCTCAGGCCCACCCCCAAGGGAAGGTGGGCAGAAAGATGCGGGGTGGTCCCAGAGCACCGGGCAGGGGTCCCCGGCCTCCTGCCTGGCCATTCTCCCTGCACCTCCCGCCAGCCACCGTACCCCGCTCAGGCTGGGCTGGCCGTAGGCGACGCTGGCCCCGCTGAAGCTGCCACCCTGCCCGCTGAGCTCCTCTGTGGGCTGCAGAGACAGAAGCAGGGGTGCGGGCCGGGCTGGACACGGGCACTGGGCAGTCCCAGCCCCTCCCCCAGCACTGGCCTCCGTCTTCTGCCCTTTGCTCTCTACGTTTGCCAGCGCAGAGAGGAGCACACTGGCTTCCCAGTCAGGGATCCTCATCCTGGGAGCCAGGGTCAGCGCCGGTCCGGGTGTGCCCGGCAGCCTGCCAGGGCTGGGCTTCCGCGGGGCAAGCGGCAGGAATGGGACAGTGTCCACAAAGGACAGACAAGTGACGCGGGTGCTGGGGGGGGGGGGGAGGGGTACAGAACCGAGAGCTCCCTGAGGCCTCCCTCACCTTGTAGTGCAGCCCAGGGGCCCCTGACGTGGGCAGGGACTGCCTGTGAGCCGGGTAGGAGGACGGGGCTGGGTGCTGTCCAGGCCCAGGCACGTACTGGCCCCCCGGCAGGTACTGCTGCGCTGGGTACACCTGCAGACAGGAGCAACAAGATGCGGGCGGCCCAGCACAAGAGTCGGGGTCTTGTGGTTCCTCCAGGGCAGGGCGCTCACTCACCTCGCTCGAGTAGGTCCTTTTGAGTCCCTGCCGGGGCAGCTGCTGGGTCTGGGGGGGGGCCCGGGTAGCTGTGCTGGGGCAGGCGCTGTCCTGTATACAGGGGCGCCATGCCAGCCGCGCGGGCGGGGCTCATGCCTGCAGGGCCCATCAGCCCCCCGACGCCGCTTGGGTTGAGGCCGCCGGGCCCGCGGGCTCCTCCATGCTGCAGGAACTGACTGAACGGCTGCCCGGCCCCCATCTAGGGAGGGGAGAGGGGCCCAGTGCCCGGATGTAGGCCCCGCCCCAGCCCACCCTTCACCAGCCCTTCCCCCGCACGTTGCAGACCCCTTCGGTCCAGACTCGCGCCCCGCCTCACCGCTCCATACTGGCCCAGCTCCTGGCTCTGCTTCTCTTGTAGGGCGGCCACGGTGGCTGTGGCCGTGGCCGTGGCCGTAGCAGCGGCGGCGGCAGCCACAGCGGCGGCAGCGGCCGCTTGCGTGAAGTCCGTGGAAGGCCGTGCGGCATGCGAGGGGACGCCCAGGCCCGCAGGTCCCCCCGGGCCCCCGGAATACCTGTGGGAGAGCCATGGCTCAGCCCAGTCAGGGAAGTCCCGTCCCCTCCGCACACCCAGGCCCACTCACACAGCTGCAGGTGCAAGGTGGGGGGGGGGGGCGGGTGCGGTCCAGCTTACCCGGTGCTGAAGCCAGTGGTCCCCGGGTAGCCCCCGCGGCTGTACACCCCTTGCTGCACATAGCCCTTGGCGGCGCCCCCCTCACCAAATGTCGGCTGTCCGAGGCCCTGTGGGGAGCTGAGGGCAGAGCCACTGCCCGCCATGCCAGGCATCACGGAGCTGCCGGGGGGGCTCCCTGCAGGGCCCATGGTGCTCCCCAAGACCTAGGAGGGAGACAGAGGCACTGACAGGGACCGGCCATCACATGGTTTCCAGCAGATCCTCTTCATGCCACAGAGTCCCCATGGCAGAAAGGCTGGGGAGCAGAGGCAGGGAGGCAGGAAGGCCAGGGAGCAGAGGCCAGGAGGCAGGAGGCTGGGGAACAGAGGCCAGGAGGTAGGAAGGCCGAGGAGTAGAGGCTGGGAGGCAGGGAGGCCGGGGAGCAGAGGCCGGGAGGCAGGGAGGCCAGGAAACGGAGGCCGAGAAGCGGAGGCCGGGAGGCAGGGAGTCCGGGGAGCAGAGGCCAGGAAGCAGGGAGTCCGGGAGACAGAGGCCAGAAGGCCAGGGAGCAGAGAGGCCGGGGAGCAGAGGCACGAGGCAGGGAGGCCAGGGAGCAGAGGCCAGGAGGCAGGAAGGCCAGGGAGCAGAGAGGCCAGGGAGCAGAGGCCAGGAGGCAGGGAGGCCGGGAAACAGAGGCCAGGAGGCAGGGAGTCCAGGAAACGGAGGCCGAGAAGCAGAGGCCGGGAGGCAGGGAGTCCGGGGAGTAGAGGCTGGGAGGCAGGGAGGCCAGGGAGCAGAGGCCAGGAGGCAGGGAGGCCGGGAGACAGAGGCCAGGAGGCAGGAAGGCCAAGGAGCAGAGAGGCCGGGGAGCAGAGGCACGAGGCAGGGAGGCCAGGAGGCAGGAAGGCCAGGGAGCAGAGAGGCCGGGGAGCAGAGGCCAGGAAACAGAGGCCAGGAGGCAGGGAGGCCAGGAAGCAAAGAGGCCGGGAGGCAGGGAGGCTGGGGAGCAGAGGCCAGGAGGCAGGGAGGCCGGGGAGCAGAGGCTGGGAGGCAGGGAGGCTGGGGAGCAGAAGCCGGGAGGCAGGGAGGCTGGGGAGCAGAGACCAGGAGGCAGGGAGGCATGGCTTGACATGGGGTTCCAGTCTGCATCAACTTCTCACCTGGTTCGGTGCTGCGTTGCCCACTCCCCACACGGTCGTGACCACAGACAGGGACCCTGCAGGCTGAGTGACGCTCTGCTGCCACGGCACCGCCTCGTAGGCGAATGGACCATCACTGCAAAGGGAGCAGGCGGGCCCATTCAGCCGGATTGGGGTCCATGCATTCCCGTCCCATGGGGGTGCTCCTGGCTCACCTGTGTGGTGTGGGGGGCAGGGCAGGTTTCATGGGGTTCATGGGGTTCATTGGCTTGAGAGCAGCCTAAAGGCCAGGTCCACGGGGTGCAGGTCGCGGCTGCCCTGGCACTTCGGCGGGGCTCGGCTGTTCTGCAGGAACAGGAGGGTAGACTTCAGCAGCGAGGGGCGGGGGGGGGCCTTGTGCGGGGGTCCCCAGAAACCACGTGGCACCCCCTCCCCGGCACACAGCTGTGCTCCACCCCTGCAGCTCACAGGCCATGGAGGCCACATGGGCGAGGCACCCTGTGAGGGGGAAGGCCTCAGAACTCCCCTCTGGGCTCCTCTCACATCCACAGGGGACACTGAGGCAGAGGCGAGGCCCTCCCAGACCCACCTCTCAGTGCTGAGCTTCCAGAACAAGCCTTTCTGTGGTGCATGAGCCCTGATCCCCAGTGCCCTCGGAGCCCCCACTCTGACCTCCCTGCGTGCTGACCACGACCCTTTCACAGTGCCGCCGTGGGCCGGGACCCGATCTCAGATCCGCTCTGCACTGGGGTGAGCTGATGGCCCATCCACACTGGGCCCAGTGCCCACCCCAGGCGACTCCACCTCTGGAGTGTGCCTCACTGGCCCGTTCCCCGCTAGGGAGGACTCAGAGAGGAAAGGGCAGCTGAACGCCTACTCACCCCTGCACCCCCACATCAGATCCCACAAGAAAGCAGGGAGCAGCCAGCAAAGTAGTTCCAGGAGGTCCTAAGGCTTGAGCGGGAAGCGAAATAGGACCGCTGTGCGGGGAGCAGAGGGAGGAGTGGGCACCAGCAGAAACCCCCACTCTCTCTCAGGCAGGGTCCAGAGCAACCCTAGGGCACACGCCTGCAGCCGGGCTCCACGGACTATGTCCAGAGGTCCCATGCGGGACTCAAGAGGCCAGGGCAGCTTACAGACCCTGACCTGACTTCTTTCGTTGTTTGTTTTGTTTTTTTGTTTCTGAGCTACACCTGGCGATGCTCAGGGGCTACTCCTGGCTCAGGGGCTACTCAGGAATCACTCCTGGTGGTGCTCGGAGGACTCTATGGGACGCCGGGACGGAGAGCGGGTTGGCTGCGTGCTAGTCCTCTGGCCCTGACCTGATTCTGACAAAGATGCAAATGTCACATACCACTGACAGGACAGCCCTGCCCACAGAGGCAGTGAGCACCCCAGGCACGAAACCAAAAGGACTGAAATGCCACACAAACGCACCGCACACGGAGAGAAGCGGCACGGGCACAGGTCTACATGCCAACATGAAACAAGGGAATCTCTTGTTTGTTTTCATGTCTTCCGGGGCACATCTAGCAATGTCAGGGTCACTCCTGGCTCTGCACCCAGGGATCACTCCTGGCAGGCTCAGGAGACCATGTGGGAGGCTGGGATGGAACCTGGGTCGGTCGCATGTAAGGCAAATGCCCTCCCCACTGTGCAAACGCTCCGGCCCCTGCTTGTAGAGGGGGCTGGCAGGGGGACAATGGCAGGAACTGACCGAGGGCCATGAAGGTTGAGCACTCTACCACGAGTCACATCCCAGCCCTGGAAACGGTGAGCCTTTAAGGAAACCCACAGGCAGACTGGGTGGGAACAGATGCAGCACAAGGGTCCTCGGATCAGTTCACTCCCCAGCACTACACAGTGTGACCCTGAGCACTGTACCGGGAAAAGCCCAGTCCAGCTCCGAGCAATGTCAGGCAGAGCCCCACAACTGAAAAAAAAAAAAAAGAAAGAAGAAAATCCTTGGCATCTAGAAAAACGCGGACTTAGCATCAAGCAGGTGCTCCGTGAAAAGAAGGGTGGAAGGCCTGTGGTCTGAGCAAGCAGGGCAGGAGGAAGTCAGTCAGGCCATGCCTGCTGCCCCGCACCTGTCAGTACAGGGCTCATGAAATCCAGGTGCTGCAGCAATGAACATGAGGCCCACGGGGGCAGCGGACAGCAGAGAACTGATGCTCAGGTTAAAGATGAAGCCCTGCTCAGGCACGGGAGCAGCGTGACAGCGAGCCTGCCCAAGGCTCCTCCGACACGAAGCAAACTGCCCCAATGTTGCCACAGCACACCTGGACAGCAGGTCGGGCAGGGCAAGCCTCCAGCCCAGCCCCGATCACAGCCCCAGGTCTGGGAGCCACAGAACAGACAAACCAGCTGTGCTCCCTGCAGAGGGCCTGCTCCGAGGCAGGAGGACCACTGCAACAGGCACTGGACACCAGGGAGCGGACAGTCAGCCCCCCAAAGCCAACACGCTGCATGACCACCTCAATGAGATGCCCAGGAAATGACAAAATCACAGACTTGGGGCAAAGCCGCGGGGCTCTCGTGGGGAGGAAGCAGGTGCGGGCATGGGGCTGACATGCTCCGAGGGACCCTGTGGGCGTGGGCATGAGGGGCAGGGTGCTGAGGCTGTCTCTGGGGGATGACATCTGGCCCTTCTCCGTGTCCTTCCGCAGTTTTACAGGTGCTGCCCCAGGCAGGCCGGGGAAGGCCCCTCGGCCGCTTCTGACAGTTGCATGTCGATGATCAGAGACGGGAAACGGGGGAGGGGGGGAGCTCAGAGACGGAAGCGCAGGAAGGGCACCTGCCTTGCCCAGAATGAACCCGGGCTCCATCCCGGCTCCCCATAGGGCTCCCCCCCGCCCCCAGCACCACCAGGAGTGGTTCCTGAGCACCGCCCACAATAAAAAAGAAGAATAAAACTGTCTCCCGGAATGCCTGCGACCGGCCGATCCGACCCCAGATGTGGGGCTGGAGACACAAAGGGCGGGAGAGCGGAAGACCTCGGCCTCGGTGCAGGGCAGCCGGGGCGGGGGGCAGGTGGAGGCTGCCGGTGGGCACCCACCGTGCTGGGGGAATTCCAGTGCTCTGCTGTCAGACCACAAGCATTTCCAGCTCCCCAGTGGGCGGCGGCTTCCTGCCGGGTCCTGCGCACAGGGCGGGCGGGCGGCCGTGCTGTGCTGTGCCAGCCGAGCCCCGGGCGGGCGGGCAGGCGGGCAGGCGGCGTTGCCACCGGGCAGTGTCGGGTTACACCTCCTCCAGGGGCAGCTCCCCGGCACCTTCCAGCGGCCAATGCGAGTGACCCCCGCCCGGGATGCTCCGCGTCGCGCTGTCGGACGGACGGACGGGGCAGGAGAGCCCAGAGTCCCGGGAGGGCGCGGGGCAGGCGGGGCCGAGTCCAGCTCACTCACCTGTGAGGGCACGACGGGGACAGGCACTGTGAGTGCTGGGGCTCACCCGGAAGGCACGGACCCACACACTGACAAGGCCAGGCGCCACGCGGGGCCTCAGTTTTCCGGCGTGGGAAATGGGTACGCGGCGGCCACCGGGGGATGGGAGACAGGTGGACACCTGGCCTTGTCAGTCATTCACCGGCGCTGGCCTAGCCCGGGCGCCAGGGGCCCTCCCCTCCTGGCCCTGGCCGCAGGCCCCCCGCGCGGGGTGTCGGCCCCTCGCCCGTCCGGCCCCGGGAGGGCGGTCAGGGCGCCCCAAGCGCGGCCCCGGCCCCGCGGCCCTCCCGGGAGCAGCGGCCAGCGCGGGCAGAGGCGGGGACGCGGGAGACCCACGAAGGCCGGCGACGGGCGCCCGGCCCGCAGGCGGGCGGCCAGGTCGGGGCCCGCCGGTCCGACCGCCGCCCCGCGCCCCGCGGACTCACCTGGGCCCGGCCGGCCCGCGCTCAGCCCGCCGCCCGCGCCATCGCGCCGCCCGCGCCCCGGCACAATGGAGCCGCCGCGCTCCATGCATATGCATGACGTTCATGCATATGCATGACGCCGGCCACGCCCGCTCAGGCCGGAGCAGCCGAGCCCAGAGTCATCGGCGGGCGGCCGCGCGCACAGCCCCGCCGCCCGCGCCCTCGCGCACGTTCCCGACGGCGCGGACCCCTCCAGCTCGCGCTGCGGGCGGGCGGGGCAGGGGCGGGGTGAGGACGGGCAGGGCAGGGGTGGGCGGGGTAGGGGCGGAGCGGGACGGGGCGGGGTAGGAGCGGGGAGGAGCTGGGTTGCCGGGAGGGCAGGGCAGGGCTTTCGGGGGCGGGGCCTTCGGGGCGGGGCTCTCGGGGAGGGGCGGGACTTCCGAGAAGGGGTGGTGCTGCCGGCGGGGCGGGGCTACCGGTGGGGGGGCGGGGCTATCGGCGGTACGTGACTTGTGGACTAGGGCCACGGGAGGGGGCGTGCCCAGGGCGGGCCCGAGAGGCCGAGCGTCCCGGTTGGGGGCGTGGTAAATGATCGGGGCGGGGCCGGGGCGGGGCCGGTTCCGCGGAGGTGCGCTGTCCCAGCACCGCGGCTGGGAGCCTCGTCGTGCGGGTGGCGCGGACTCCTTAACTACAGGACTCACTCCCCCAGGTGAAACTAGCAGCTCTGGACTGTGTCGTTGCCACAATTATCTACGGCTTTTCCTATGCTCCCTCTTGGAAAACCACATCCTCCCAATCATCTGCAATTGATCAATTTTGGTGATGAAATGCACATATGCTTTCGCCACTTTCATGGTCCCTGCGCCCAGTTAAGCGCCATCAAGCACATGCGCGCACAATCCAGCTCCAGAACTTGTTTCTCTCTCCCATTAAACACTAACCCTAGGGCGGGGAGGGTGCTCAGCCTGCATGAATCCTTAATTCCACCCTGGCTCCACTTCCCTCCCACCAGTACTGGGGACAGTGGGGTGCTGAATCCCTGATGGAGCCTCCTATTTTTAAAAACTACAGGTGCCAGAGTGACAGTACAGCAGGGAGGACGTTTGTCTTCAACACAGTGGAACCAGCTTCCAGTGATCCCTGAGCGCACAAACCAGAAGTAAGCCTTGAGCACTGCCAGATGTGGCCCCAAAACCAAAATAAATAAATAAATAAAAATTGAAAAGGACAGGCCTGAGAGGTCAAAGTGATAGTATAGCTGGTAGAGTGCTTCCCTTGCACACCGCAGACCCAGGTTCCATCCCGGGCATTCCATATGGCTCCTGAAGCCACACAGTGAATGATTCCAGAGAGCAGAGCCAGGAAGAAGCCCTGAGCAGCACCGGGTGTGGCTCCAAAACCAAAATATAATAGCACTGTCCTCCCGTTGTTCATTGATGTGCTCGAGCAGGCCCAGTAACATCTCCGTTGTGAGACTTGTTACTGGTTTGGGCATATCAGATACGCCACAGGGAGCTTGCCAGGCTTTGCTGCGTGGGCGAGATACTCTCGGTAGCTTGTCGGGCTAATAATAATAATAGACTGAGGATACAGCTTCAGGCTCCAAGTTAGATCCCCACAATCACAGCTTCAGCCCAGCATTGCCCTAGCAAAGGCACCTCAGAGACAGTTGTGTTTGGCCCCTCTTTTGCTTTTGGGCCATACCAGGTGGTGATCAGGGAAGATTCCTGGCTTTGTACTCAGGAATCAGTCCCGGTGGGCTCAGAAACCATATAGGGTACAGGGGATCAAACTGGGGGTGACTGTGTGCAAGGTAAGCACCCTCCCTGCTGTGCTATCTCTCTGGCCCCATATGTTTGGCCCCTCTTTAAAAAAACAAACTTTTTAAAAAAGCAACATTAAATTCCCATGCCTCTGCCAAACCAGCTTTTACTTCTCTCTCTATGAGTTTGACTTCTCCATATAAATGGAATCAGGTCCTTCATTATGTTGCAATTAACTATGTTGTAGCCAGTCTCAGAAGTTCCTTCCTTTTGAAGGCTGAATAATATTCATTGTGTGGCTAGACCATATGCTATTTCTTTGTTCTTGGATCCATAGTAAACCCCAGTTACTTTTTTTGCTATTGAAATGTCTTCCTTCAAATGACCTGAATCTTGTCTTCTGCTTCCTTTGCAAAATGTTAGTTCACTGAACAAGTATGTCGGACCTGCTCTATGCCAGGCACTGGCTAGGCTCTGAACCCTGACCTGTCCCAGGCGATCATTCTGAGGAGGACTGTCTATTCCTGGGAGAGAGGATGAAAATAAGACTGGAGTAATAGGACAGCGGGGAAGGCATTTACTTTGCATGCCATCGACAAGGGGTTCAATCCCTGGCACCACATCTGGTCCACTAAGCCCCACCAGAAGTGATTCCTGAGCCTGATCAGAGCCAGGAGAAAACCCTGAGCACTGCCTGATATGGCCCCAAAGCCAAAATTAAGAAGGATAATAATAAAAGAAAGCAAGAGCAGGGTTGCAGAGCACTATCTAGTAGGAGGTGTGTAAGGGACAGCTGCTTCTGCCTCTGTTTCAGCCTCAGTTTCCCTCTGTAGCCTGGAGGCCGAAAGTCCAGCGCTAAGGTGCAGGGAAGGTTTTGGGGGCCCTTGATGTCCCACACCCGTGTCTGATATCTGCATTCTCTCTTGTCCACTCTAGGTCCTCTGAGCAGCCAGAAGGATTTGTCCTGAATTGCAGGCCCAATGACCAACACATGTCCCTATTTAAAAGCCTCTGGTTTCTCTCCACTGCCTTTTGTTTTTAGAGGGCCATACCAGGTGGTGCTCAGATATGACTCCTGGCTCTGCCCTCAGGGGTCACCCCGGGCGGGGCTCAGGTCCTAGGGATCATGCTTGACTTGGCTGCATGCAAGGCAAACACTCTCTGGCTTTTGAAAATATCTATTATGTTCTCCTATAGCCACATTTTTTCTTTTTTCTCCTTGTGTGCCACGTCCATACAAGTGTCCATACCACAAACATAGATCATGCAAAGTTTATCCCTCCCTCTCTCCTCCCCCTCCCTCCTTCCCTCCCTCCCTCCCTCCCTCCCTCCTTCCTTCCTTCCTTCCTTCCTTCCTTCCTTCCTTCCTTCTTTCCTGCCTTCCTTCCTGCCTTCCTGCCTTCCTGCCTTTCTCCTTTTTATCTTTATTGGTGCAGGGGCCATACCTGGCGATGCTGGGGGCTAGGATCACTCCCTTGTTTGTGGGTTACCAGCAGGGCTACTTCTAGCGGTGCTTGGGGGCAGGCAGTGCCAGGGATCCAACCCAGAGCCTCATAGATAGTGCGATGTACCCCTTGAGCCATACCCCCAGCTCTGTACTTGTTTCAATATGCAACACACACACACACACACACACACACACACACACACACACACACACACAAGGCCAGAGACATACTTCAATAGTAGAGTGTGTGTCTTGCATGTATGAAGTCCTGGGTTTGGTCCTTGGCACCAAAAACTAAATATAAACACATATACATATATCACACAAGTCATAGTCACACACACACACACACACACATACACACACTGTTGAACTGGTCTAACCACACTCGCTTTTGCCCCTGAGTGGCTTCTGACAATCTCCCAAGGACACAATTCTCCCAGTTTATCAATGTGGTCATCACACAGGGGCACTGAGCCCAGACCACAGCTGCCGCCCACCTCTGCTCCCTGTTCAGACTCTAGGCAGCCCCACTGGCATCCTTTACTGCCTGGTGTCCAGGCAGACAAGGGCTTTGCCTTGGCCAATGGCTCTTGCGCCTCTACTGACGGAGACTGTGTCAGAAGGCCTGGAATTTTTCCAAACACCCAGGTTTTCTCTGGAGATGAAGTGCGTCTGCGTCCCTTGGGTGGTTCCCTCATGAATAATTCGGATGACTAACTGAGCTGGAACTTCCACATGCAATTCTCTGTGTAATTTCTCTGAGGATTGAAACAAAGCCCAGATGAACAAGCCTGGGTGTTGGCTGGTCCCCTGCTGGGCCTTGCTGGTTGGGCCCACAGTTAAGTGGGTGTCTGGTATCTTCATTGGAAAGACTCCTCTCCACTCCCAATCCTCCCCACAGAGACCGTTTACTCCATAAATGTTTCTGAAGAAGGATGTGTTCAGTGTGTGACTTTTATCCTGTTTCAGTCAAGCAGGCGTTGAATCATGTCAAAACATGATTTTGGGGACTGGAGAGATAGTACAGTTTCTCTGCATGAGGCTGACCCAGTTTCAACGCCCAGGTCCCCATCGGATCCCTTGAGTCCTGCCAGGAGTGATCCCTGAGTGCAGAATCAGGAGTAAGCCCTGGGCACTGCCAGGTATGGCCCATAAACCAAAACCAACAAACAAGGTGATCTTGGGTGCTGTATCAAATCTCAAGTGGCATCATTCCTAAGGGAATTGAATTCGAATTTAAGAAAGACCCTCAATTTAAGAAATAAACCAGAAGTGAGGGCTTCTGGTTTATTTCTTTCAGGGGTTGGGCCAAACCTTCCTGTGTGCGGGGGTCCCTACTGGGGGTGCGGTGTGCACGTAGCCCTGGGGTTCAAGCCTGTGCCTTCCACGTCCAAAGCATGTGCTACTCCCCACCCCTGCGAGGGGTGTTGGCGGCGTCTGGCTTACTCACTGTTATATTTCTAGCACTGAAAAACAGTACCTGGAAAACGGAATCTCAGTGAAAATTTATTCGGGGCTAGAGAGATAGTGGCCTTGCACGTGGCCAACCCAGGATCAATCTCAGCACCTCGCATGGTCCCTCAAGCCCCACCAGAAGTGATCCCTGAATGCAGAGCCAAGAGCATTACTGATGTGGTCCAAAAAACAAAGACACCCTTCCTCACCCTGGTCCTTCCTCTGTACTTGCTGTCCTTCCACCCTGCCACTGCTGGTGTGGGGCAGTGTGACCTCACTGTCCAGGCAGAGCTTGGCTAGGCCCCTGGCCCCTTGCTTGGTGGCAGCCATGCTCTGTTATTGGGACTGCCCCTTCCATGCCTGTTTCTCTTCTGATACAAATCTCAACCAGGGGCCAGAGCCATAGGGCAGTGGGGAGGGCATTTGCCTTGCACGTGATCTGGCACTCTGCGGTCCTCTGAGCACCCCCAAGAGTGATCCCTGAGCACAGAGCCAGGAGTAATCCTGGAGCATTGCTGGGTGTGACCCCAAAATAAGCAAATCCCCCCCAATCTCAATATGTCCAGATAGACTCTCCCCTTATGACTGCTGAGTCCCTCAGTGACTGCTGCTCTCCGGGACCCCCTGCTCCCCAAATTTGAGTCCCACACACAAAGGGTCCCAGCCCTGCCAATCTTCTCTGCTTTTTCTCTTCTGGTGTTGGTGGGGGGCTGTGTAGTGCCAGGGCTCAGATCTGGGGCTCTGCATGCAGATCATATGCTCTTATTTTTTTTTCATTTAAAAAGATGTCTTATTGATTAAGGTTTTTTTTCTTTTTTCTTTCTTTTTCTTTGGGGGGGGGGAGTCACACGGTGAAGCACAGGGGTTACTCCTGGTTCTGCACTCAGGAATTACCCCTGGCGGTGCTCAGGGGACCAGATGGGATGCTGGGAATCGAACCCGGGTCGGCCACGTGCAAGGCAAATGCCCTACCTGCTGTGCTATTGCTCCAGCCTCTTAAGGTGTTATTTATTTATTTATTATTATTATTAGTGAAACTCCATGAGGTACAGTTGTAGACTTACAAACTTTCATGCTTGGGGTTTCACTTACACAATGATCGAGTACCCATTCCTCCACCAGTGTCCATTCTCCGCCACCAGTGATCCTAGTAGCCCTCTCACCCCCACACCCCATCCCTCCACCCCTGCCTCTGTGGCAGGGCATTCCCTTTTGCTCACTCTTTCCTTCAGGTTCTTGTAGTTTGCAATAGAGGTATTGGCTGGCCATCGTGTTCAGTCTATAGTCTACTTTCAGCACGCATCTCACATCCCGAGCGAATCCTCCAAACATCCTTTACTTGGTGTTCCCTTCTCTATTTGAGCTGCCTTTCCCCCCAGCATGTGCTGCCGACTTCCAAGCCCTGGAGCAGATCTCCTGGTACTTATCTCAACTATTCTTGGGTGTTCAATTCCCATTCTGTTACTTTATATTCCCCAGATGAGTGCAGTCTTTCTATGTCTGTCTCTCTCTTTCTGGCTCATTTCACTTAGCATGATACTTTCCATGTAGAACCACTTGTATGTAAATTTCATGACTTCAGATTTTCTAACAGCTGCACAGTATTCCATTGTGTAGATGTACCAAAGTTTCTTTAACCAGTCATCTCTTCTCAGGCATTTGGGTATTTTCCAAATTTTGGCTATTGTGAACAGTGCAGCAATGAACATAGAAGTGCAGATGTCATTTCGACTGTACTTTTTTGCCTCTCTGGGATATATTCCCAGGAATGGTATTGCTGGGTCAAATGGGAAGGACTCTCCTTCACTGCTCTTTTTTTTTTTTATATTGAATTATCATTAAATAGACCATTACAAAGCTGTTCATGATTGGGTTTCAGTCACACAAAAATCCAACACTCACCCTTTCACCAGTGTACATTTCCCACCACCAATGTCCCCCGTTTCCCTCCCACCATCCCCCAATACCGTCCACCCCACCCTCTGCCTCTACATCTCTGGCAGGCTCTTTTCTTCTTTTCTCTCTCT
Source organism: Sorex fumeus (assembly GCF_029834395.1). NCBI lineage: Eukaryota > Metazoa > Chordata > Mammalia > Eulipotyphla > Soricidae > Sorex > Sorex fumeus. The sequence continues at coordinate 14,804,028 of NW_026606077.1, read as the reverse complement.
TCTTTTGTGCATTATGGTTTTCAATGCAGGTGCCAAGAGGTCATGGTGTTTGTTCAGGGCATTCAATATGTTTTTTTTGGGGGGGTCACACCTGGCAATGTGTGACCAATGTGTAACCAGGGATTACTCCTGAGTCTGCACTCAGGAATTATTCCTGGCGGTGCTCAGGGGACTGACTATATGGGATGCCGGGGATCAAACCCAGGTCAGCCGCACACAAGGCAGATACCTACCCGCTATACTATTGCTCTGGCCCCCTTCAGTATTTTTATCGCAAAGGTAAGGCTGTAGTAGCTTTTTTTTTTTTTTTTTTTTTTTTTTTTGCTTTTTGGGTCACACCCGGCGATGCTCAGGGGTTGCTCCTGGCTCATGCACTCAGGAATTACTCCTGGCGGTGCTCGGGGGACCATGTGGGATGCTGGGAATCGAACCTGGGTCGGCCATGTTGGCTGCGTGCAAGGCAAACGCCCTACCCGCTGTGCTATCGCTCCAGCCCCTGTAGTAGCTTTTTAAACTAGATGGCAGCTTTGGGGTGTGAATGTTACTGCTGAAGCTTCCAGTACAGGAAGGTAGGGGGAGGTAGTCCATTTCAACTTCGAGAAAACCTGGATATTTCAGTCACAAAACCCACATACCCAAGTTTTCAGCAGATTATATCTTGGTGAGGTCTGTCCTGAGATGGTGAAGTCTGGTCTAGGGCATGGCAGTGATTTTGTTTGTGGGAGCAAGCTGCCGCCAGGAGCTCTGCTTGAGTGGGCACCAGGTTGACCTCCCTTTCACTTCGATTTACCTGATTTGTTCCTTGTGTGCGTCTGAGATTAACTATGGATTTTGATCTCTTTAGAGATTTTTGGGTCTCTGAAGAAGGCTGATACATGAGCTTGTATGGCTGAGCCAGAGGTAGTTTGTGGTTGAGGTGGTTTGTGGGTGTGGCTCCCACATACCTAACTTTTGACCATTTAACTTCTTGGGAAACTTGGTCCTGAGCTGTTGGGGTCTATCCAGATGCACAGCAGCAAGTTTGGATTATCAGGAAGCCTGAAGGCGCCCTCAGGCTGCTGATACGCTCGCCTGTGTGTCAAGGTTGACCTGCCGGCAGCACTGCCCCCTCCATGTGCTCTTCTGAGTTCTCTCCCCCAGCCCCTTTCCCTGGCGTAGGGGGTAGGGTTGCTCACCCTGGATCTGTGCTCAGGGATCACTCTTGGTGAGGCTCAGTGGTGCTGGTCATGTGCAGAATAGGCACAATCACAGACATGACATGCTGGTCATGTGCAAGGCCAGTGCCTCTGAACCCTCATACAATCTCTCTAGCCCTCTCTTTTGCCCTGAATAACATCTTCACTGAGAGATGATTTATATACCATAAAATTCACTCATGAAAACGAGATGGTCATCAGAGATGTCCAACTGCTATCACAAGAGACTCGCGAGTGTTTTCACTGTCTCCATGGAAACCTGCCTGCAATGAACCCTCCCATCTCTCCCCTTAGCCTCTGACAACAATCATTTTTTTTTTTATAGTTTTCCTACAGCAGGGATGTTCAGGCTCTGCACTCAGGTGCTTGGGGGACCATATGGGGCACCGGGATCTAGCTGGGTTGGCCCTGCTGTCCTTTCACTCTGGCCCAACAACCCACTTTCTGTCTGTGATTATGCCTATTCTGGACACATTCAAGTAAAACCATTCTGGAGCATGCTTTGCACGTAAGGGCTCTTGGCTGATTCCTTTAGTCCGCCAAGCACTGCTGAACAAGACCCACAAGCAAACAGAAATCTAGTGAGGGTCTTACAGTCTGTGCCTGTCTCCCCTCGACCTCGCCAAGCAAGCGTGAGCCTGCCATTCCTTTAGATGGCCACGTAATAGTGATGATCTATCCCTTGCACATACTGTATTCTGTAGGACATCCTAACAGCCCAGAGCCCCAGGGATGGGAAATGCTCTTGTGAACGTATGAGTGCATGTTCTATGTGGATGCATGTCTTCATTTCTCAGGCTCCTCTAAAGGGAGTCTCTGAAGTCCCTGAAGGAACTGCTGATCTTCCCAAGCAGAGACACTATTTTTTGGAGGGTGGTGTTTTTGGGTCACACCATCAATGCTCAGGTGTTACTCTGGACTCTGCACTCAGGAATCACTCCTGATGGACTCGGGGGACCATATGGGATGCTGGCGATCAAACCGGATCTGCTGCGTGCAAAGCAAGCGCCCTCATTGCTGTGCTGTCTCTTGACCCAGCAGCTACGCTGTTTTCACGTCCCACCAACAATGGGCTTCTTGATTCATTTCATCCACATCCTATGTCTTTTTTAATGAGTCGCCCTAGTACTGATTGAAGTGGTTTCCCACTGTGGTTTCCACTGCGTTTCCCAGATGGCTAATGATGTGGAATACCTTTTTATCTGCCTATTAGTCATTTGTGAATTAGAACTGGGTTGCTTTATGACTGAGTTGCAGGAATTTTTTAAAATATAGATTCTAGATGTAAGTTTGTATTTTCCACTGTTTTGTGGTTCTCTCTCTCCTGCCCCCAGCAGTGCTCAGGGATCACTCCTGGCATGACTCAAGGGACCAGATGTGGTGTCCCCAATTTGGTACTTTTTTGTTAACACTATTCCCTAAGCTTTTAATTATTTTTATTTAGTTTTTGGGCCACTCCCAGTGATTCTCAGGGGTTATTCCTGGTTCTGCACTCAGAAATTACTCCCGGGTGCTGCTCAAGGGACCATATGGGATGCTGGGGGTCGAACTCAGGTCAGCCACATGCACGGCAAGCGCCCTACCCACTGGTTCTACTCTTTGGCCCCTAATTATCCTTTTTTCTAATGGTGAAAATAATGTATTTAGGAGTTGCCAGGTAGACTTTATTTTTGTTGTTTGGGGCCACACTCAGCTGTGTTCAGGGTTTACTCCCTGCTCTGTGCTCAGGGATCACTCTTGGTGGTGCTCAGGGGACTACATGAGATGCCAAGGTTCATACTCAGGTCAGTGTGTCCAGGGCAAGTGCCCTACTCACCGTAGTATCTCTCTGGCCCTGGATGAACTGTTTAGGTGATCCCAGCTTTATTGGCAGCATCCGCAGCCCCATGCTGAAGAGTCAGCTGAGCCCAGGGTGTCTGGAGCCCCATCAGGTCTGAGTAGAGGGCTGGCCTTGGCCACCTCAGTGTCAGAGCTTCTTCCCAGCCAGTCTGACCTGGAGCCTGTTGGCCTCCTCAGCATCCCCAGTGAACACTAGTATGCTGCTCTCCCAGTCAGTGCTCAAGCCTGTACCTCCTGGGTCTCTGAGCCTGTCTGGGCTCACTCAGCCACGTTCCTGGGTTGAGCAGGTGGGGGAGGTGTGAATTTTGCACGCAGATGACCTGAATTCAACCCCTGGCACCCCATAGGGTTCCCTGAGCCCCACTAGGAGGGATCCCTGGGTGTAGAGCCAGGAGTAAGCCCTGAGCACTGCCAGGTGTGGCCCCCAAACAAACAAAAAATAGACTTCTTCCTGGAAAGGAAGATGAATCATTCCCTCACCCAAAGAAAACCAGGGAGAACCCACTATGGAAGCCAGAGAGGAAAGGCCTGTGGGCTGGAGTAGGAACTTTGCATCCAAGCCCAACATGGACACCCAGCACCAGGGAGCGACCCAGAGCCAGAAGCTGCAGGTGTGTCCCCCAAGCGAAAGGCAGGGTTGGAGAGCCGGCTTAGAAGCCCCACCACCACCCGCTGCTCTGAGAACCTGGGGGGGACCCCCAAAGACAGCAGGAGGGGAGCAGAGTCTTACACGGGCTCACTGTAGTGTTGGTGCTGTCATGTGGGGTTACACTAGCAGTGTATGGGGACACTTGGACCGCACCAGCCTGGGACCTCACACAGGCAAGGCACCCCCCAAACCTGGCAGCAGCTCTCTTCCTGCGAGTGTTCAGGAGACAGCACATAGGGCAAAGCTGGCACAGCTGGCTACAGAGGATGGCAGATGGTGCCACAGATGGCAAAGATGATAGATAACACATATGGTACAGAAGGTAGAGATGGCAGAGGTGAGAGCGATGGCACGATGGTAGAGATGGCACAGGTGGTGGCAGAAATGGCATAGGCGGCACGATGGTACAGACGGCACATATGGTACACAAACAGACCTTAGTCACATCCTTCTCTCCTTGCCTTCTTGCAGAAAGGGTGGCGAGAAAAGTCCCAATAATCATGCAAGGGTTATATTTTTTCTCTTTGAATTTTTTCCAACACACCCGGCGGTGCTCAGGAGTGACTCCTGGCTCTGTACTCAGTGATCACTCCTGGTGGTGCTCATGGGACACTGTACGGTGCTGGGGATTGAACCTGGGTCGACCGTGTGCAAGGGAACGTATTACTTGCTATAGGCCCAGCCTTTCTAACCTACTTTATTTATTTAGCGGCACACCCAGAGATGCACAGGGGTTACTCCTGGCTCATGCACTCAGGAATTACCCTGGCGGTGCTCGGGGGACCATATGGGATGCTGGGAATCGAACTCGGGTTGGCCACGTGCAAGGCAAATGCCCTACCTGCTGTGCTATCTCTCCACCCCCTAACCTATATTTTTTCTACTTTGATTACATTTATTATTTCGACAAAAGATGCACCATTATTGTTTAGAATTTCCCCCCAACAATAAGAATTGCTGAAAAGGCATTGTGAAATAATTTGTTTTCTATGGCTGGTTATGAGACCCATATGATTTTGGATTTCTGATATTTTACTAGGTAAGTCTACAGGGGTTTCTGCAAAGAGCCAGATGATTATGAGATTGGTTTCTGTGCGTCTGGTGTTATGGTCGTGCCGGAGAGCCGCTTGTGGGGGGCAACTCATGACCTTGGTAGGGCGTGAAGGACGAGCTGGTACTGTCCCTCTTCCCATGAGACTGCAGTTGTCCTGTCACGGCCGGCTCATACCTCATACCTGGCTTTCCAATAAGCTCTGAGGTGGCAACCACCTTGCTGCCGGGGGTAGGGGGGAAGGCGGAAGAGCAACACTAACCTACTTTATTTTTAATGTTCAAGTTTTTATTATGACACTGTCATTTACCAAGTCATTCCTAATAGCTGTGTTGAACATTCAATGTTCGACAACCTGACCCCCGGTGTGCCTTCCCTTCACCAACGTTCTCAATATCTCTCCGCCCCGCACCACCCAGCCTAGCCCCTTAAAGCAAGCACAAATTTACTTCATGTGACAACATAAAGGCAGACGAAATTATCCAACAGATAAATGAAGGACTATCATATTTGTTGTATCTCTCAATGGCCCCACTGATGCCGTCTGTGGATCTGCGGTACTGTTTGGTGCTGGTTGAACCTGTGTTAGTTTCTGCTCCCTAAGCTGCTGGGCTTCTGTGCAACTTTCCCATCAGATCTGCTGGGGTCCTGCTGGGCTGACATGAGGAAGTTTGCTCCAGGTTCTGTGGAGCTCGAGTGATTTGGTAGCTTGGTGGCTTGGGCTTGATGGGGTTCAGTTGTGGTTGGGCCATTTCTAGGTTGGTGGATGTCGGGTGTGGCCGCAGGCTGCCCTGGCAGAAGGGGAATTGCGTAGGAGAGATGGTACAGCGAGGAGGGCCTTGCACCCAGCTGACTCGGGTCCAATCCCCGGCACTCCATGTGGTCCCCCGAACCCACTAGCAGTGATGCCTGAGCACGGAGCCAGGAGTAAGCCCTGAGCATGACGGCCATGCCCCTCACTCCCCCACTCCCACCCCCACTCCCACCCCCACTAAATTGGAACCTTTGCTCATTGCTTGTGTGTACAATTGCTGGGTTTGATCCCAGCATTGTGAATTAAAAAAAAAAACAAAACAAAGCGAGGGGTGGGTAGGCAGGAACCTGCCTGACCCCGTTCTGAGAAGCCCCTTTATCATTTTTTTTAATTTGCTTTTTGGGTCACACCCGGCGATGCTCAGGCGTTATTCCTGGCTCGGCACTCAGAAATCACTCCTGGCGGTGCCTGGGGGACCATATGGGGTGCCAGGATCGAACCCAGGTCGGCCGCGTGCAAGGCAAATGTCCTACCTGTTGTGCTGTTGTTCCGGCCCCTGAGAAGCCCCTTAAAGGCGAGCACTGGCCACTGAAATGTGCACAGATGAAGGCCTGGATACAGGCCTGGTTGACTCTGGCCCCAAGCACACTGGTCCTTGCGTCCACTGTGCTCTTTCCTGTGCCATGGGCTGAACACCAGGCTCTGTGTGTGGGCAGGAGCCCTCAGCTCCTTGCTCCCCACCGTGCTCCCTGTCTGTGCTTGGGGCTGACAGGCCTTCACCTGTGCCCTGGGGCCGCTCCCTGGCAGCCCACTGCTCCCCTCCACCTGCTTCACTCACGTCTACACGGGTAGCTCAGAACCTTTGCTGGAACTCTGGTGCTGACCCCTGGACTGATGACCCACCCGGTCATTAGGACTCGGAGTCATAACAGATGACTGTGGAGAGAAGGGCTGGCCCCATTTGACCTGGGGCCCCTCCAGGCCTGGGTGCAGGTGACAGCTGAGAGGAGAGGCCAGGCCCAGGCCCAAGAGCAGAAGGCAGGGCTGGGGAGGCCCAGAGCGGGCAGCAGGAGCCATCCAGGGCCTCCAAACCCACGCTAATGCAGGTTGGGTGAGGAGGGACCAAGGGGCCGCAGAGGCCACACAGTCCTTGGGGGACTCGGGTCCTGCCCCTCGTGCTGGGGTCCAGAACCCAGCAAGGCAGCAGCGACTGAGAAGGCCAGTGAGATGCAGCCCCCCGCCCTTTCTCCCAGCTCCTGAGAGGGGACAGCTGAGCCCAGGGCCTGTGGCTGCTACACCCACCCTGGGAAGCCCATCGGCTCCTCTGGGAGTGAGTCCCCGCCCCTGCTCAGAGACAGCCAGGAACGTGGCCTTCTGCCTCTGCCCACCTGCCCTTCTCCGCTCTGACCTGGGGAGCTTTTCTGGGGAGGGGAGGAGGGCCCAGCCCCCTTCCCTAAGGGGAGAAGGCGCAGCAGAAAGCACGCAGAGAACAGGTGCGGATAACTTAAGTTTATGGGTCAAGCCAAGTGCGATGCAAAGTTTTGTTCTTTTTTTTTTAACCAAAATAAATAATTCAGATCTGTCCTGTGACCAGTGTGGGAGCAGTCTCTGGCCTTGAGCTGCGCCGGGCACCTGCCCAGATGGGGCACAGCAGGAAACGTGCCCGGTCATGCGGGAGGAGCAGACGCTGAGGACCAGCGGGGGCCCGTAGCAGGTGGAGCGTGCGGGGGGCAGGGGAGGGGCCCATGTGGCTGAGAGCTCTGGGGGTGGGGGGGGGAGTGGCCACCGCAGAGTGGACCTACCCTCTCCATGCCAGGCCCAGGCTCTCTCCAGGAGCCCAGCCCGTGTTCTCGGGCAGTGTGGTCCTGAGCTGTCCAGCCCACAGACCCATGGATGGCCCCTGAGGAGTCCAGGGGCCGGGGGGGTGGCAGGGCTTCCTGGTCACATGCAGGCCCTGAGGACGCCCAGCCTGTGTTCCAGGCAGTGAGCCAGAGCGGACATCCCCTGGACACGGCCTGCCTCCAGCCCCCCCACCGCTGGGCGACAGACGCCACAGAGCCGGGGAGTGTCTGGGCTGGGGGCAGCTGAGCACAGGGGCGGGAGCAGCCTGACCTGAGCGTGCGGGAGGAAGCGGCGGGGGGTGCGCGGAGGCACAACTCTTTAGTGGGGAAGCGGGGGGCGGGAGGGGCACGGCGTGGCGGGGGCGAGGCAGCTACGAGAAGCTCTTGAAGGCGTCCAGGTCGTAGGCCGTGTCCAGGAGGCGCTGCAGCTCCGTGAGGTGGGTCTTCTTGTTGCCGGTGGCGGGGGCCGCTGCGGGGTCCCGGCCTGCGTACCTGCGGGCGGGAGGCGGCGTTTGAGTCCTGGTGGCGAGCCCCGGGGCCCGGTGCTGGGTAGGGGCCGCGGCCGGGGCCTCACCACACAGGCTTGGCGCGGTTGATGGTGGTCCGCAGTCTCGGCTTCACGTAGTCGTAGTAGCCCTGGTTCTTGTGTTCCTCCTGGCACCACACCAGATCGGCGTTGGGGTACTTCTGCACTTCCCGCAGGAGCAGGTCGAATGGGAACGGGGAGAGCTGCGGAGAGCCCAGGGCCGCGTCGGCAGGGGTTCAGGACCCCCAGCCCCGGAGCCCAAACCCAAACCCAACAAGCCTAGACCCAGCTGGAGATGCAGGGCTACGGGTCTGCCTTGCACAATGCCAACCCCAGTTTGAGACCCATGGGGACAGTCTCCTGGGCACTGTAGTGACCCCCAAGCCAGGAACAGTCCATCCCCTACAGTCTCCCCAACACACTGCTAGTGCACCGGCCAGCGGGCAGCTGGGGGGCTGGGGATGGGGGGGCCGAGCCTCACCTGCTCGAGGCGTGTGATGGCCACCTGCTCTTCCATGCCACGCGCTTTGCGCTCACGCGTGAGGTCATAGTACACTTTGCCGGTGCAGAAGAGAAGCCTATTGACGTTTTCTGGGTTCTGGGCTGCAGGACCATCTTCTGGGATCACCCGCTGGAAGTGGGTTCCTAGAGGGGCCAGGGATTAACTTAGAACTGACCCAGCGGCCAGGAGCCCTAGGAGGTCCCTCCTGTGGGCAACAGAACTGACTTCACTCTGAGCAGGGCTGGGAAAGCACGTGAGTGCCACGCGGGCAGGGCAGAAGGTGCTACAGACAGCGCAGTGCCCCTGGGCACTCCCAGGAGGCTGGCCAGGCCTCCCTGCTGGAACACTATGCACATACAGGCCTGAGGCACAGCCCACAGGGACCCGCCCAGCAGACCCATGCTCAGAATAGATGCACCAGTGCACTCGGAGCAGAAGGAAACAGAAGCCTGTCTATCGATCCCTGCTGTGCACTCTCCAGCCCAAGGCCTCAGCTTGGTACCCAGCACCACCAGGAGTGGCCTCTGAGCACTGCACAGGGAGCAGCCCCAGAACACCCCTCCCTCCAAAAACAAAAAACCCAACAATGATCTGGGGTCATCATTCAATGCCTTTGAGGCATTCAGCTGAAGGACCTGAAGAACACATGCCACCCAGAGGGCTGCAGCCCTAGCCGGGCAGTGGACACACACACTCGGAACAGGGAAATCAGTCAGCATCCCATTGGAGGGTACTGCCTGGGGAATATGATGCTGCTGTTCCAAAGACGCAGCAGGGGCCGGCCTTGCACGAGTGGCCCAGGCTTGTCTGCATCACTGCACGGTCTCCTGAGCACTGCTGGGGTGGCCTCCCCAAAACACAAGTCACTTAATCACTTAACTTCCCGTTAGTTGTCGATTTGCTCGAGTGGGCGCCAGTAACGTCTCCATTTGTCCCTGTCGCGTGCTAGTGTAGCCCAATGGCATCTGTTCGCTCCGGGAACATGAAGGGCCTCAAACCGATCATTCATGATCTTGACGAAGAAGTCTGACCATCTGGTAGGTGGGCGGCCACGCGGTCTCTTGACATTCGTGGAATCCAGTCGGTAACAGCTCTAGTCCAGCGGTCGTCTTTAAATCTCATTACGTGACCAGCCCATCTGATTTTCGACACCTTGGCAAATGAGACAGCGTCCCTGATCCTTGATCGTCGACGGATGTCAGAACTCCGGATTCTTTCTCTCATTTGAGTGAAACGTGATATTCCAAGCATAGCTTTCTATTCTTCTTTGGGAGACCTGAATAGCGTTCTCATCTTGTTTGCGTAGGGCCCTGGTCTCTGAGGCATATGTTAATGCAGGAAGAACAGTGGAATCAAAGAGATGTGCCTGGAGCCGGAGGTTCTTCGTCCTCTTAGCTATTTCTTCGACGTTCTTGAAGGCGTTCCAAGCCGCTTTCTTCCTCCTGCACAGCTCGGGTGCCAGGTCATTTGTCATGTTGACCTCTCGACCTAGGTACACATAGCTGTTGCATTCGGAGATGGTCGTTCCATTGAGAGCTAATGGGGCGTCAGGAACAAGGCTGTTTCTCATAAACATTGTCTTCGTAAGATTCAGCTGTAGTCCTACCTTTCCACACTCACGGTCAAAGTCGGCCAGCATTTGTGCCGCTTGGCTGATGTTTGGTGTTATTAAAACAATGTCATCAGCAAAGCGGAGGTGGTGTAGTTGCCGACCATTTATCTTCACTCCCATTCCTTCCCATTCCAGTCGTCGCATGATGTTCTCGAGGGTGGCACTGAAGAGTTTTGGTGAAATGGTATCACCCTGCCGCACCCCTCTCTTGACATCAACGATCACTTCTTTGTAGAATGGTGAGATCCTGGTAGTGAATCCGCAATACAGCTCACAGAGGATCCTGATGTATTGGGCTTGAATGCCCTGATTGGCTAGGGCTTCAATGACCGCTTCCGTCTCAACAGAATCAAAGGCCTTCTTTAAATCAATGAACGTTAAACAGAGCGGCATCTTGAACTCCCGAGAAACCTCAATGAGCTTGGTTATCGTGTGGATATGGTCGATGGTGCTGAATCCTTTGCGGAACCCGGCTTGCTCGCATGGTTGTCCTTCATCTAGTGTTCTGCCAATCCTATTTAGGATGACTCGAGTGAACAACTTGTAGATGACAGACAATAGGCAGATCAGGCGATAGTTGCCAACGTCATGGATGTCTCCCTTCTTGAACAGTAGTACGGTCCTGCTGGTTTTCCATTGGGACGGAACCTTGCATTCAGACAGGTAGCGAGTGAAGAGCCGAGCCAGTGTATTGATGAGTACTGACGGCAGGTTCTTCAGGTGTTCAGGTCTGACCTTGTCTGGGCCGGGTGCGGTTTGTTTCTTTACCGACGAAATGGCGTGTCGGATTTCGGAAGGGAGAACGTTGGGAACGACATTATCCATCCTGTGGAATTTGGTATGTCGGCAAGTGGACATGGCTATCGAAGAGATTTGAGTAGAAGTCATGGATAATCTTCTCCATTGCCGTTCTGGAGGATGTGATGGATCCATCAGGATGTCGGAGGGCAGTCATCTTGGTCTTGTAGTTGGCGAAGGACAGGCGGGCGTTACGAATACTTTTCCCGGCTTCTGCCGCATCTACCAGTACTTCTGCTCTTCTCTCTTTGAGGTCTTCCTTGATCGCATCTCTGCACTGCTTTGCGAGCTCGGACGTTAGCTTGCGGTTGCCTGAGGCATGCGCCAAACCACGCTGGTGAATTAGCTCAAGAGTTTTTGAAGATAGGCGATTTTTTGTGGCTATCTCTCTCTTGGTGTTCCTCGCACATTCATGGAGGTGCTGAACCAGTCGATCGTATTCCTCGTCAATGTTGTCAACAATGGCATCTTCCCATGTTGCCGCAAAACACAAGAGACAGGGGCATTTGGGATGAAAAGGACGGAGCCTCAGGTGATGACACTGACTGTCCCGGGCACATGGGATGCCAGTCACCAAAACAGACCAGCAAACAAGACTAGCTTCTGGACACGGGACCCACCAGTGACTGCTGAAGGAGTTGGTGGGGGGAGGTGCGGCAGGAGGTTCTTGGACGGGGGACAGCATAGGGAGCACCCTGGTGGGGCCAGGGAGCCTGTTCAAACCCAAAGACGTGAACCCAGCCCCACGGAACTCTATCCTAAAGTCAATGACAAATCAGATGCTTGCATATTGCTGGTGGGAAGGTGACATGGGCTAAATGTTGTGGAAATAGTCTAGTGCCTCTGGAAAAAAAAAATCCATTAATATCTCTAAGACCTGCACTTCTTACAAAGTGATATGCCCGGAAGAGCAGTTATCTATGATCTGTTCCTAGCCGGATCATGGCTAGAGCTGAGATGTGGGTGTATACCACATAACGACTGACAGACTAGATCAGCAGAACGGAGTCTACCCAGAGAACCAAGGCCTGGTCAGCTCTTAAAAAGAGGGAAGTCAGCCAGTCACAGAAAGCACCACACCCTGAATGAGCTTCCCGGCAGGCCCCTATTGCCGGGCTCAGCGGAACAGTGGGGCTTGTGGGCCCACAGGGCAGGGCAGAACTGGAGTTTCGGAAGATGCAAGGCAAATGCCCGCCTTGCTGTGCTACTGCTCCAGTCTTGGGAAGATGGGAAAGTGCCCTGGGCTGGGACGGGGTGCTGGCCACACAGCGTGAATGCCACACGCACCCACCACTACAGTCGGAGATGCAGACCCAGGCTTCACCTGACTGGTGAAGACCCGCACTTCTTCTTCAAGGTGATATGCCCAGAGGAGCAGTTATCTATGCCTTGTTCCTAGCTGGATCATGGCTAGAGCGGAGATGTGGGGTCATGGCTAGAGAAGACTGGCAGGAGGACACTGGCCACCCTCGGGGTGATGGTCTCACACCCTCACTCACCTCAGACACCACCGGCCAGGCCCGGGCAGTGCAACACGCGTTTCTCCCTAACACCCACCTGGCAGCATCTCATCGAAGCTGGTCCTGGCCTCGGGGTGACGCAGCAGAGACTTGGGGGTGAAGATGATCAACTGCAACGTAACCATAGGCTCAGTGGGCAGTGCTGGGCTCTGAGGGTGCAGGCACAGGCCCACCTTCCCGCGCTTCTCTGCAGAAGGCCTCCCCCTGGGCACTCACCGTGCCACTGCCTGGCCCCTCAGCCCTGCCCACACCCAGGGCTGTCCCTTCTGCGTACCCCAAGGCTCTCCCACCCCTACTCCTTAGCCCAGGGATCTGCCAGGGCTCGCCCGCCATCCACACCCCTGACCCCGCTGACCGGCTTCCGGAAGGGCAGGAGGATCTGGCGCCGCAGCACGTGGAAGAAGTTGCCGGGGCTGGAGCAGTTGACAACCACCCAGTTGCAGTCATACAGCTGGTTGATGTCGAAGTTGGCTTCCGTGAGGTCCTGCGGGAGGGGACGGCCAGTGGCCAGGGTCTGAGTGGGTGGAGGGGGACCGTGACTGCACAGAGTGGGAGTGGGAGGCACAATCCCTTCACCTGCCCGGGCCTGCTCTGGGGCACACGGCAGCATCGGATCCCGGGGGCTGCCCGCCAGCCCTGAGTCGGGGGAGGGGCACGGAGCAGGCAGCCCGAGGCAACCCCTCACTGCGGGGGCATCTCAGGGGTCCCAGCACCCCAGAAGGGCGGGGCGCAGGGACACAGGGCCGAGGCTCCACTCACTGGCAGCACATCTGGGTCATCATTGCACATCTGGAGGAAGCGCTCGGGCCTGGCGGAGGAATGTTCTGGGCCCTGGAAGAGACATGCGGGTGAGACACCGGCGCCCATCCCCCGTCACCTCACCCTGTCTATGCGTGCGCAGGCCGGGGGGCTCACCATGCCCTCCATGCCGTGGGGCAACAGCAGCACGATGCCGTTCTGCCGCACCCACTTGGCCTGGCCCGGGCAGATGAACTGGTCGATGATACACTGGGCCGTGTTGTGGAAGTCCCCGAACTGGGCCTCCCAGAGCACCAGGGCGTTGGGGCTGGCCATGGCGAAGCCCAGCTCGAAGCCTATAAAGAGGGAGGGGGTGTCAGGGGTGGGGCAGGGCTGGGGCGGGCGGGCTCGACCCTGCTCGGGGCCCCTCACTCACCTAGGACCCCGTACTCCGACAGGGAGCTGTTGCACACGGTGTAGGGTGCCTGGCCGGGCCACAGGTGGTTCATGGGGATGCAGGTCCTCTTGTCCACGTTCTGGTCATGCAGCACGTGGTGCCGGTGGCTGAGGAGGAGGCGCAGTGTGGGCAGGAGCTGCCAGCCCAGCGCCAGGCACAGGCCCGCCCCGCCCGCAGGAGCAGGGAGGGTCAGCCTCTGGAAAGACTGCGACCAGCATAGTTGGCCCCACCCCCGGCTGCCCAGGGGTGTCACCTGAAAGTGCCACGCTCCACGTCCTGACCGCTGAGGCGGATGTGGATGCCCTCCTTCAGGAGGGAGCCGAAGGCCATGTACTCCGCCAGGGCCCAGTCCACAGTCCTGTTCTTCACCATCTCTCCGCGCGTCTTCAGGATGCGGCTCAAGCCTGAGGGCACACGGTGATCACCGGGGGGCAGGGCCAGGCCCAGCGTCCCTCTCCCCGGGGTGGACACTGGCAGAGCCGTTCCGGCCTCAACCCTGGGGATCCCGACTGCTGGAGCTGGGCCAGGGCCCAGGTGACTGGCTCGGCCCTGCAATGCCCAGGCAGTGTCATGTGGTACCTCCGTGGATGGTGAAGTCCTCCACGGGCACAGAGCTGGCCACTTTCCCGATGTGGGTCAGGATCTCCTCGTCCAGGCCCGTGGACGGGCAGGACATGCTCCGGGGCTGCCCATCCAGGGTGAAAAAGCCTGGGGAGGGGACGGGATGAGTGCGGGCCTGCTGCCCAAGGAGAGGGGGTGAGGGGAGTTGGCGTGGCCGGCACTGCCCCCACCTGCCCCGCTGGCTCACCGGGCCAGGGCGAGTCCAGCCAGTGCTTGATGTGCAGGATCTTCTCGTCCTTGGACCTGCTGAAGGCCTCCTCGCAGATCTTGTCGTACTTGGAGATCTCCTCCTGCGGGCACACTAGGCTGTCGGGGTCCACGCAGGCCACACACACAGCCCCACGGCACACACATGACCATGCACACGCCAGCCCCAGGGCGGCGCCCATCTTGCCCTCACACGCCTGAGTCAGAGAGGCTTGTGGTGCCTTCTTGTGCGGAGGTGCTGGCCAGGCTCCGCCCCATCTTTCTCTTTTATTCTTTTTTGGGGGGGGGTGAGGGACCAACACCCAGTGGTGCTCAGACTTACTCCTGGTGGGCTTGAGGGATTATATGTGGTGCCGGGGATGAAACCCAGGTCAGCTGGGTGCCAAGCAAGAGACCTCCCTGCTGTGCCATGGCTCCAGCCCACCCATCCCACTCCCCTCCGAGACGCACCTCGTACTCGGGCTGGTTGACGACGCCCTGGGACACCAGCAGCTCCGCGTACTTCTGCAGCACCGGCTTCTGCTTGCGGATCTGCTTGTACATGAGTGGCTGCGTGAACATGGGCTCATCCATCTCGTTGTGGCCGTTCCGCCGGTAACAGACCTGGGCAGAGGGACACAGCTCACACACAGAAGAGGCCTCGGTGCTCTGCAGGACGCGACCCCTCGGCGTCCACTCACTCTGTGACGCTGTGACCTGGGACCATCCTGGGCTCCCACCCACTTACCAGGTCCACCACCACGTCCTTGTGGAAGGTGTTTCTCCACTCGGCAGCCACCTTGCACACATACATGACGGCTTCGGGGTCATCTGAGTTCACGTGGAAGATGGGGGCGTTCACGACTCGGGCCACATCGGTGGGGTAGGGTGAGGAGCGGGCCATGCGCGGGTCCGTGGTGAAGCCGATCTGCCAAGGACACAGCCTGAGTGAGGTCCTGAGGGCCGAGGGCTGTGGGTGACCCCGGCCTATTGTTTCTCTGTTTGTTCTGGGGCCACACCTGGCAGTGTTCAGGGGCCACTCCTGGCAGGACTCGAAGGGACCATATGGGGATATGTGATCCCTGGCACCACGGGATACAGAATGAAAACTATTTTCCTTTCCACAGAGCTGGGGAGGAGTGATTCCGATGCATAGAGTCAGGAGTGATCACTGCTGGGAATCAGAGGTAAAGCCCTGCACGCGGTCAGCACATCAAGAGCACAGAGCACTGGGAGTGGGCCCAACCTACCCACAAAAAACCATACCACTATGGGGGCTGGAGAGATAGCACAGCGGGTAGGGCATTTGCCTTGCACGTGGCCGACCGGGTTCGATTCCCAGCATCCCATATGGTCCCCTGAGCACTGCCAGGAGTAACTCCTGAGTGCAGAGCCAGGAGTAACCCCTGTGTATTGCCAGGTGTGACCCAAAAAGAAAAAAAAACCCATACCACTCTGAACTACGATACCTCAAACAGTTTAGAAAGACAAAAGTTCCCTTGCTCCCTCCTGCCTCCATCTAAGTCACACTTTCCTTTCCAAAGACAGGGAGCAGCCCTGTTAGCTGCTGAGGTTCAACAGACAGTCGCCAATCCACAGAACAGAGAGATCTGTGCTCGCCAGAGTCCTGGGGGTGGGGGTGGGGGTGGGGACACAGTGCTGCCTCAGGAGGACACTGGGCCTCCACTCACTGCAATGGGACCGTCTCACCAAGACTTAGGGAATGAGAGAAGCTAATATTCCCATCCGAGACAAACACACGGTCGAGAGTCCGAATCCCTAGTCTCCTGCCATGCGAAGGGCATCGGGCAGTCTGCTCTTGGCAATGCTTGGTGCCAACAAGAGTTGGGAGAGAAGAGCCCCAGAACATCGCTGGGGATGTGTGGCATGACACGTGTGCAGGCTGGCAGTGGCTGGAGACAGGGCGGCGGAGGGGATGGGGCGAGGGGCCAGCCTGGGCAGCTTCTGGGCTGCTGGAGAAGGAGACCAGGGACCAAAGACCAGGACCCAACTGTGGCCCTAAGGCCTCTCAGCGATGGCCTGTGTGCAGAATGACCATATCCATGCCTGCTGGGCATCTGCCCACTGCTCCCCAGTCAATCTCTTGTTTGGGCAGTGAAAAAAGGGGAAAAAAACCAATAATAATAACAACAACAACAGGGTGGGAGCGATAACACAGCGGGGAGGGCGTTTGCCTTGCACGCAGCCAACATGGCTGACACAGGTTCAATTCCCAGCATCCCATATGTCCCCCGAGCACCGCCAGGAGCAATTCCTGAGTGCATGAGCCAGGAGTAACCCCTGAGCATCGCCGGGTGTGACCCAAAAAGCAAAATAAATAAGTAAATAAATAAATGAAAAAGAAAAAGGACATTAAGTGAAAAAAATCGCCTAGAGAACTGGAGGAAATATTTGCCAATCATTGTCTGGTAAAGTGATGTCTGTCCAAAATAAAGAATTTTCACAGCTCAATTAAGAAGGGCATTTCATGGGGAACCTCAGTGAGGGGCCGGGATGCACATTCCTCCAGACGTGACCTGGACCTGGCTAGTGAGCAGAGGAAGGTGCTCAATGTCATTCGTCAGCAAAACTGCCCCAGTACCATTTCACACCCACTTGAGTGGCTAGAAGGAATTCACTTCAGAATAAAATTAAAAGGGCAGAAGAGTGAGGGCAGGGTAGGGCGGGGTTCAGGGCAGCACTCGGGCATGGCCCCTCCTCACTGAAACAGTCCCCAGCCCAACAGACATCACTTGAGTCTTACTTTGGTGATAACACAGACTGACATACACAGAAATAAAAAAGATGTTTAGGGTCTTTAAGTTTAGGGGAAGGTAAGTGAGTCAGTCACAAAAATGCCCTGTCACTGGCTAGAGTGAATGAAATACTTTTAAAGAGACAATAACTCAAGCCAGCAAGGGCACAAGTCAAGTAGAGATGTTTCCTGCGGGTGATCTGGACGGCCTGGGGAAGCCCCGCCGTCTCTGTGAGAGGGAGCGCGTGCACCCTGCGACCCCACAGCTTCGCTCACAGTTTCCGGCATCAGGCTGTGCCGGCCTCCAGCTCAGGGGGAGCCCCAGCAAGCATCGCAGTAAGAAGGGGACAAGTGGGCCTCTGGTCATGCAGCCGAGGCTGGGGTGAGCACTGCAGCCAGGAACGCCGTCGAGGGGCGCACCACAGATCAGCACCTCAGGCCCCACCAGAGCAACTGCAGCCACGGAAGGGAAGGGGCAACACGGGGAAAACCTACAGTAACAAAATAGGAGACTACCACCCAAGAGTGGCCAAGGTTAGCACCAGGAGGTTTGCTCCATGGCTTGGAGGCCAGCCACACGTTCTAGGGGGAAAAGGGAGCTCAGGTAGAGAAGGGAGCACCAAGTAAAGGGTGTTGGGAGGATCCTCCCAGGATGGGAGATATGTGCTGAAAGTAGACTATAGACCGAACATGACTGCCACTCAATGCCTCTTTTGCAAACCTCAACGCCCAAAAGGAGAAAGAGAACAGAAGGGAATGCCCTGCCACAGAGGCGGGGTGGGAAGGAGAGAATGGGGGCATGGAGGGATACTGGGATCATTGGTGATGGAGAATAGGCACTGGTCGATCACTGTATAACTGAAACTCAAGCACAAAAATTTGTGAGTATACAACTGTACCTCATGGTGTCTCACTAATAAAAACGAAAAACAAAACAAAAAAAACCTACAGGTCAGGGAGGAGAAGGCGCTTCACACGAATGGAAGCCATCCGGGAGAACCAAAATCAGTTTAGTGACATCCGTTGGGTCTCTCTCCTGGGGTCCCCAGCCTCCCTCCCCACTCCCTTGGCCCGCCTCGACCCTGCTGGCGGCTCCTCCCGCCTTCTCACCTCCCCACCACATGGGCAGGGCTGACAGCCCCACAGATCAGGGCAAGCTCAGAGATGAAGGACTGGCCCGGGGCAGGGCTGAGAGGGATAGGAAGGGGGAGGGGGAGGGACGGATTTATAAGAATGCTCCTCAGGAGCCACAAATTCACCTGCATGCGACGACTCTGGTCTGATCCGTGGCAACCGGCAGGTATGTCAGCCAGCGCCCCTCCCCCCTGCCCAACCCAAGCAGACTCTGTATCACAGTATCAATTACAAGAGCAAAAAATGAGACTCCTGAAATTCTTATTAGTCTACAGCAAATATTTTCATTCAAGTTAGTGTTTTGAGTACATACAAGAAGATACTACGGTAAAAAAAGAAGTGGATACAGGACAGTGTACACAGAACCCAGCTTGCCACCACATAAAGACAGACGTCTGTGGGCCTGGAAGGAAATTAATAATTCCACAATCTTTAATCCTGTCATGGAAACGTTTAGTGAGAGCTTAGAGGCCTGGTGTTCAAAGTCCACTGCCTATAGTTCAGATCTTAGAGTTACCGAGTCTGCTTTGGATAAAGCAAGGGACGGGGAGGGTACCTGGGATGGGGGAGGGGGTGTCAGTGCGGGGGACAGCTGCTGGGATCATTGTGGCTTGAGGGGAATTACCTGGTTGTTGACGACCACGTGGACGGTGCCGTGTGTTGTGTAGGACGGCAGGTCGCTCAGATGGAAGGTCTCGTACACGATGCCTTGGCCAGCAAATGCGGCGTCGCCATGGAGAAGGATGGACATGACCTGCAGAGAGCAGAGCCAAATTAAACACTGCCTGGCCCACCCGCACAAGGCCCAAGCAAGGGCCGGTTACAGTCTGCTTCCCGCCAGGGAAATGTCAGCCCGAACAAGATCCAAGTGAGGAAGTGGCAGGGAGCCAGGACCGAAGCCCGCAGGCCCTCTGCACAGTCCTGCCCAGACATACCGGCCGGGGCCCACCCCCAAGAGTGGCACTCAGACCTCCAAGTGGGAGACCAGTACGGGCTCTGCCTGGCCCTGAGCCCAGACTCCCCAGACTGTGCAGCATCCTCTGGGCCCTGCAGCCTGGTGTAGCCCTGGGCTCTCCCGTCTCCGTGTCCTGGGTCTGACCGTCTGTGGAGAACCCTCACACCCCATTCCTCAGGAAAGCCCAGGTCACCAGGCTCCTCTCCGCAACCCCTTGGCAGTGCTCACTCCAGGGCCTGCACTGCCTGCACGTTTCAGGGGTGTCCAGTATGTGTCAAAGCAGAGGCCAGCCTCGTGCTATTCTGTCCCTGCCCTGGCAGTGGCCACTTCTCTACGGAGGAGGCCCGTCCCTCAGTCAAGTCTCAGCAGCATCTGGGTGTGGGCAAGGCACCCAGCAGGTGGAACTGCATCTGGGTGTGGGCAGGCACACAGCAGGTGTAACTGCATCTGCCGAACAAGCGCCACACGCATCCCCGTCCCAGCTGCTTTGCAGAGCCTCCCACTCCAGGATTATAAATACCTCCTGCACCAGGAGATGCTGTGTTCCCGCCCTGACGCTCGCTGTGGCCCTGCTTTCCCCATGCCTGCTTGCCCTGGTGGGTGGCCTGCCGGTGGACACAGGGACCTTCACCCCTCCTGTTTTGCTCTTTTCCCTTTCTTTTTTTTGGAGGAGGGGACCCTCCCGCCGTCTCAGGGTCCACTCCTGGCTCGGGCACCAACATGCCGTGCTGGGGATTTGAGCTGGGGTCGGCAGTATGTAAGAAGCCAATGGCCGAGTGCTGTTGCCGTCCCTTCAGCCTGAATCATCCACCTTTCTACACACTGGATGCTGGGCCAGGGGCATGGAGGTCCAGGGCAGGGTCAGGGAGCAGTCACAGAGCCGATCGGTGCACCCTCCGAGCCCTGCACCTCAACCCCAACAGACATGAGTAGCCCGCTTTCCTTGGCAGCCAGTGCAACCGACTTCCAGCACCCTGGGGGGCTCCAAGCAAGCATTGCCTGAGTGCCTGTGCTTCCCTGCCCTGCCCCCGCAGGTCTGGGGGCTGCGTGCGGGAACGGAAGTGCGGGAAGCCCCCGCCCCAGACCTCTGCTCCCCTGCCCAGGCACCTGGGAGCACAGCCCGTGACGTGCTTTGTGGGTGGAACTGGCCCCTCCCTGCTGACCCGGAGCTTTCTGGGGGCACTGGCCAGCACTCAGGCCAAGGGAGGTAACTGCAATGAGACACACACCCTGAGCCAGCGGCCTGTGCGGCACCGTGCAAGGACCACGTGCTGCCTCAACACCATCCCTGCCTGCCCATCCCCTCTGCCAGTGTGCCCTCTGCTTCAACTGTCTAGGCTGACAACATTCACGGGGATTTCAAGTCACAGACAGAGCGAAAGCACAGGGGCCTGCGCTTGCCCCCACGCATCCAGGGGAGGACACTGGGCTCCACCTCTGGCAGCTGGACTCTTCAGTTTCCAGATGCCAGCGCTTCCCCAAGCCAATCCTGTTCTCCTCGTGACTGCGGCCCACACCCTCTCCCCCCCCCCCCCCCCGAGAACATTCTCTTCCCCCCCGACTCTGTGGCTGAGTGTGAGTCAATGTCTCAGCTGCGCTGGTGCCCCCCCCACACACCCGCCTCCATTCTGCAGGTGCTGCCACGCCCACCCCTCCAGCTCCCGAGTGGGAGGCCCGGTCCTCAGCGTCCTCTGTCTCCGGACAGCAAGGGGGCCAGGCCGTGTCCGAGCCCCAGCGCTCACGTGTGGACAGACACTGCTGGACTCCGAGGGCACTCTGAGGGGAGAATCAACGACCCAGAGAGTCTCTCCTGAGAGGAAACTGGGACAAGGGTCTCTGGCAGCAGGCACCCACCCTCTCCAGCCTGCCCAGGAGTCGACTCCTGTGCGGTGAAAATCCTTGGTCCAGCACTGGCCGCCTCGAGGCTGACACAAGAACAGCCTCCCTGACTGGCGGGCGTGTGAGCACTGCGGGGGCACCACCGAGGGCCCCCCCCCCCCCCGCCTCACCTTCTTGCCCTCAGTGTCGCCGCAGTAGAACTGCTCGGCTTTGGTCTTGCCCATCACCACGGGGTCGGCAGCCTCCAGGTGGGACGGGTTCGCCACCAGGGACAGCGTGATGTTCCTGTCGGTCACGCGGTTGATGCGCCGGTGGTACATGCCCAGGTGGTACTTGACGTCCCCAGAGCCCTGAGGGCAGATGGCCGGTCTGAGCCTCGGCTGGAGAGGCTGCCCCGTCTCGGTCTCTCTCTCTCTCTCTCCCTCCCTCCCTCTCTCGGGCACGGCACACGCCTACCTCATCAGCAGCCTCCAGCTTCGAATCAAACTGACAGAAAATCTGCTCCAGCTCCTTTCTGATCACGTTCGCGAGCACGTTCAGCCTCCCCCTGCGGAAGGAGGAAAAGAGGAAGGTCGAGGGTGGGTGGCGGCCCCAGACCCACCCCCCAACCCAGTGCAGAGCGCCACCGGGAGCAGCACCTGTGCGGCATCCCCATGATCACGTAGTCCACGCCATTCTCGCTCGACTTGTCGATGATGGTCTTCAGGGCCGGGATCAGCACCTCGCAGCCCTCCAGGCCGAAGCGCTTCTCCGAGGACCACTTACGCTGCAGGAACTCCTCAAACCTGCACACAGGACATGGGCGATGCCCGACCTCGGCCACGGCCCCCCTCCAAGCCTCTCTGCCTCCGCGCCCCCGGGGCAGGCCTGTCCACCGTGGAGGGGGGGGCCTCACCGGGTGGACCGCACAAGCCTGGCCAGCAGCGTCCGCTTCTCCTCGTTGGTGAACTGCATGATCCCGGGGGTCTCGAACTTCTGCCGGATCCACTGGCACTGCTCCAGGTCGTTGATGAACATGAACTCCACCCCGATGTGCTGGCAGTAGGCCATCTGCAGCACAGGCCCGCGTCAGCCGGGCACCCACCTGGCATGCACGACGGCCACTGGGACCAGGCCCAGCCACCCTGTCCCCAGCCCCTTGCAGCAGGCCTGGGACAGTTCATGTGGGGCCACAGTGTGAGGCTACTGCAGGTGAGGGGTCAACAGGAGCAGATGTGGGGTCACGGCAGTGAGGGGGCGCAAGTGCTGGATCTCTGCCAGGAGCACTGTGAGTGCTATACAGCCTGACGCCCAGCTCTGCCTGCACCGTGGCCGCTTCCAGGTGCTCTGGAGGCGGGCACTGACGCCCACCGGGCTCTCCCATGCTCCATGGGAGTTTACAGGGTTTTGCTGTGTTTTTTATACTGTGGGTACAACCAGAGGTATTTGAGCACGAGGCTCTGGGCTCGAATTCAGGGCTCCTGCCTGCAAAGTGCTCTCCCGGCTCCTACAGTGCTCAGGTTGGCCCAGGTTGGATCACTCCCAGGAATGCTGTCGCCTTAAGGGTCTGGGCCATGAGGGCTGCACCCCAGCCCAGGTCTCCTCAGTCTTGTGTTTTTGGGGGCCACACCCAGCGATGGGCTGGAGCGATACACAGTGGGTAGGGCGTTTGCCTTGCAAGCAGCCCACATGGCCGACCCGAGTTTGGTTCCTCCGCCCCTCTCAGGGAGCCCGGCAAGCTACAGAGAGTATCTCGCCCACACGGCAAAGCCTGGCAAGCTCCCCGTGGAGTATTCGATATGCCAAAAACAGTAACAAGTCTCACAATGGAGACGTTACAGGTGCCCACTTGAGCAAATTGATGAACAATGGGAGGACAGTGAACAGTGACAGTGACACCCTGCAATGCTCAGGGCTCACTCCTGGCGGGACTTGGGGTCCACATGGAGTGCTGGGGTCAAACCCAGGTCAGTCACATGCAAGACCAGCACTCTCCCGCTCTACTCTCACTCCGGCCCCTTGACATTACTTCAGTAACTTTCTTTGAAAATGATTTGGGGGTTTGTTGCATGTGAGCAGGGAAAACGTCGTGCCCGGGGCGTGGGCAGTGCAGACGCCCTCCCCAGGGGTCCGAGTGGAGGCCGCCGTTCCTCACAGAAGGTGGCAATGCTAGCTGGAGAGGGAGCACAGACACAGGCAGAAACTGAGCACTGTGTCCAGGAGTGCTGATGGGAGAGCACAAGAATGGAAGGACGTGGGCAGGAGAGGGCAGTGGTGAGCGCAGAGGCCCGGTTCTGGGATGGACAGAGCTGCCGCATAGGGCAGAGCCGGTGTTTGTGGGAGCCATGGCACACAGCAGGTGTGGGCTCTGTCGAGCAGAGGAGAGAGCTGAGGCCTTGTGCATCTCCAGTAAACGCCTGCTGGGGCTGGCCGCCAACATCCTCCTCTCCATTTTGTGGTTGATGGTGAGAACAGACATTTTCTGGGACCGGGGCAATAGTACAGTGAGTGGGGTGGCGGCCGTACATGTGGCCGGCCCAGGTTCAATCCCCGGCATCCCATATGGTCTCCAGAGTGATTCCTGAGCACAGAGCCAGGATAACCCCCGAACATCATCAGGTGTAGCCCAAGAACCAACCAACCAAATAAAGAGAATAAACATTGTCTAGCTACAAAACCTTGAACTAAGATCCACAGGCCCAAGGAAAACCCCAATCAGCAGGGCCTTGAACCCAGGCCCGGCATTCTCCTGAATGACAGCTGCACCTCACCTCCAGCCGCCGGATGATCTCTCGCAGGGGGAGGGCCGACTCCTGCCCGCCGATGAACGTGGTGGTCGGCAGATGGAAGACCTTGTCCAGGTCTGACTCGTCCAGGCCGTAGAACCCTGCAGGGCAAGGAGAGACGGGCATAGCCACACGGGGGTCGTGGTTTTTGGGAAGGAGAAAGAACTCCCCAGAGGTGAGAAAAGAGAAGAGAAATATCACAAAATCTCCTGATACATAAGAGAAATCGATTTTCACAGCCAGAACTTTAGGAAGAAATGGAGGCTGAGACCAGTCCTGCGTCTCACAGGTGAGAATCCCATAATGCAGGCATCAGCCCAGAGCAGCGAAGGCCCAAGATTCAGAGGAAGCCACCCCAGGCTCCCAAAACAAATCAATCTGGGTCCCCAAAGGCCCTGGGCAAATCAATCAGAAAGCAAGTGACAAACTGCTAAGCAAATTTTCAGTGGAAAGAGAGAGTTAGGAGAGACCTTTGGTGTATTAGATTAGGCGGTGACAGGAAGTGAGGGCCAGTCCCCAAGAAGTTGACTTGCGGGCAGCGGCTAGGCAGCCGCACACAGTCAAGTGGGCTCTTCTCTGGGCATTGGTGGTCACTACCTGACAGATAGACAGACAGAGAGGTGGCGCCGGCACGTTCTCCTCATCAGAACGTGCTTCTCAGGCTCTTTCTGGCAGCATCTGCTGCTGCATCTGGGCTCAGCACAGCTGGGGGGCTGGAGCAGCTCAGAACCAGGAGACGGCCTGCTTGAGGCCCACAGCCCAAGGGGCCAGGTGAACAGTGGCCGGGAAAAGGGAGTCCAGTCTCCCGGCGATAGTGCCTGGCCTAAATGAAGTGTCCGGAGGAGCCGCTGTGAGGGCCACGTGCTGCCGGCTTCCAAGCCCCTGGCTGACCAGGTGGGCTGGGAGGTGGGGCAGACACAAAAGCCCATTCCCTGCCCTTCAAGTCTATTTCATGCAAAGGAAAGTGCCAGGCTTTCCCCGTTGGGGGTTGCCTGCAGCTGGAGGGAGTGCCAGGCCCAGCTGGGCAACCTCAGAGCAGTCCTCCAGCACGGGCCAGGAGCAGCCTCCGAGCACAGGGTGTGGCGCCAGAGCAAACTCAAACCAAAGACAAGCCAGACTCCGCTGCAGTTTCCCAACAAGCCACAGCCTCCCAGCAATGGGCCCGTGAGGGACGCTTGGCCCCAGCCGCCCAGGTGGGGATGCCGGAGGAAGGTTAGAGTCTGGGGTAGATGAGAGCAACCGGGCGAGGGACTTGGGGCCCAGCCCATCCAGACTTGTACTTGGTTGGGAGCACCTTCATCGGAGTCCACCAGAGACAGTGAGACAAGCGCTCCCAGAGGGGCCTGGGCCACACCCGCCGCAGCAAATGCGTGTCACTTGGTGTGTGCCTTCACTTCATCACTGGGAATCGGCCACGCCAAGCTGCCAGCCTGCTCCTGAGCCTGAGATGCCAGGCATGGGCGGGTGGAGTGGACGTACTCTTCACTGCCCCCCGCACCCCGGCATCGTCCAGGAAACAAAGCATACACATCAAGAAGGGGCGCACCCGGCTCAGGAGCCGCAGGCCCCGAGAAGGCCCTTTCCAACAGGCACAGACTCGGGGGGGCCCTCCCCCCGACAAAGTTGCTTTCCAAGGAGCTAGGAGCAGGCCCCACCAGGATCCAGTTCACCGACAGGAACTGCCCTCCTCACTCCTGCTCAGGCTTGCTGAGCTTCACCGACAACCCAAGGGCCATCTCTGAAACATTCCTTGATTGTCCCCCTTTCTAGGAGGTGACACACCAGCCCATTCAGTGACCCTAATGTCACAGAGGCTCCTGTGACTTGGAGGATCCTCCCGCCCTGGAAGCAACATTTTCTAAGACTAGAAGGACAGTCCAGCAGGCACCCCATAGGGTCCCCCAAGCCGTGCTAGGAGTAATTCCTGAGCATAGAGTCCGGAGTAAGCCCTGAGCACATCTAAACCACCCCTAACCCTGCTGCAAATAAAAAAAAAAAAAGGAAAAAAATCCCCTAAACCAAAAATCTCCCTTTGACTTTCGACTATCCTGATGTAAAGGACTAAAAGTAAGGAGCCATCGGATGCCCACCCGAACACAGCGGGGGCAGTGGCTGCCAGGCCCTGGGGGAGGGGAGCCAGCCCAGAGCTCTCATCAGCAGAGGAAACACATCAAGGGAGAAAGTCATGAGCCCAGGGCGCAGCTGGGCGCAGCTGGCACAGACGGTATGCCCACACTGGCCCGGGGCCCATGCCCAGCACCACAGCCCCCCAGGAATCACAGGGTGTGGCGCAGGACCCCCAGAACCGCCAGCATATCCCTAGCACTGCACCTTGGACCTTGGCCCTGAACTATGTCCTGGCTTCCCATGTGTGGAGGTGGGGGAGTTCCTGGATCTCCTGAGAACAGCGTGTGGGGGTCCCCAAACACGAATCCAAAGACCGGCAGGAAGGCAAAAAAGGAGAAAGAGACAAATCCACAGTTACAGGGGGAGATCTCAACACCCTCTCCTTCATAGTCGACAGAAGATGCCAACAGAAAGTCAGCTGGGAAACAGAAGGGGTCAGTCTGGAACACCTTGGCCCCAGTGTCAGGGTACACGCTTTCCGAATGCCACAAAACAAAACAAACAAACGAAACCCAGGTTTAGCAGAGATCAGAGTGCACTCTCCAACCACAGGCTCTCAAGGAAGAAATCAGTAATAGAAAAATATGGGGAACAAACCTGGGTGTGGCCCCAGGCCAACACAAATACAACACATGGGGCCCCGGGCCACTGAGCAGACAGGTGGCGACCCTCTCCCTGTCGACGAGAAGGGAGGCAGAGAGGAGCCAACACGCTCGCCAGGGAGGGGAGTTCCTACCGCAAGGCCCTAGGAAACGGTGTGGGGAACAATCGCAAAGAAGGAAATAAAACACATGGACAATCGGCGAGACTGACAAGAACAAAACTGGAGAAAAAACAGTGAAAGCAGGGGCTGCGTCCTGAAAAGGCTCAGTGCCCCTGAAATGCTCTAGCAAGACTCACTAGAAAGAGAAGACACCAAACTGTCGCATGAGGATGCCAGGTGTGGAGGGAGCCCCAGGAATACTGTCCCAGGCACTGCTGGGGAGGCTCTGGTGGTCCAGCACAGGCCAAGTGTCCTGGGAGCAGCCTCCAGAACCCTGAGAACCACCCAGTACCCAACGCTGATTCCCATCAGCCGCCCAGCAGGAAGGAGCCAGCACGATGACTGTGATGATTAAGGACACAGAGAGCAGAGCCCTTCGAGGGCTCTTCCAGCCCACAGGGTTCTGCCGGAACCTTCTACCAAATGCTGAGCAAGGGAACACTAGCTCTGTACCGACTCCCAGAGATAATTTCCCACTTTCATCATGGAGCCCAGACTGACCTGGACACTCAGTCTGGGGCCAGGAGCTAGCATAGGACGGGAGGCACTTGCTGTGCACGTGGCTACAGAGGCCCCACAACCCTCCTGCCACACAAGGTCCTCTGAGCACAGCCAGGAGAAACCCCCAAGCACTGCCAGATGTGGCCCCAAACAAACCAAAATTTAAAAAAAGACAAAAGAAGGGCTGGAGTGATAGTACACCGGGTAAGGCTTATGCCTTGCAAGAAACAAACATGTCATTCCGTGTGGCCCTCTGAGCATAGAGCCAGGAATAAACCCTGGGCACTGCAGTTTGTGGGCCTTGCATGAGAGAGAGAGAGAGAGAGAGAGAGAGAGAGAGAGAGAGAGAGAGAGAGAGAGAGAGGGAGAGAGAGGGAATATCAGGGACAGATGTCAAGGTGCACATCTCTGTGGTGGGCCTGGCGCTGCCCCATTACCACATGGCTCCCCAAGCAGCCCCGGAGGCCCAGCACCCTAAGGACCTCACATAACTTAGCGCAGCTAGTCAGGAATCATGGCGAATGGCCCCGGGTCCCTGCTTGAAAAAAAAATTACAGTCTAACCTCTTCCATTAAGACACAAAAATAAGCATACAGAAGCAGCAGTGTATAAAAAAACTATATATGACCAATTACGGCTCATTTCCCTCTGCAAGTCTTGCAAATGTCTGAAAATCAATCAGAACCGCATTATTGGGCAGAAGAGAATTAGGGGCCAGAGCAATAGCACAGTGGGGAGGGCGTTTGCCTTGCGCAAGGCTGACCTGGGCTCATTCCTCAGCATCCCATATGGTCCCCTGAGCACCGCCAGGAGTGATTCCTGAGCACAAAGCCAGGAGTAAACCCTGAGCAACATTGGGTGTGACCCAAAAAGCCAAAAAAAAAAAAAGGCGAATTACTGACCATATAGCAAGCAATGCAGAAAACGTGGGGAAAAAATACTACTACAATAAAAAGCATAAAAAATAGGATTAGATGGAAATCTTCAACTTGATAAAGAGCACTGACCTATATAGATATAGATATATATATGTATCTATATATATTTATATCCAGCTAGGGCAGGAGAGTTTGTACAGGGGTGAGGGACCCTGCCTTGTAGATGGCACATTATGGTTCCATCCCCAACACCCTATATGACCCCCTGAGCACAGAGCCCGGAGTAAGCCTTGAGCACCACCAGGTGTGGCCCAACACCCACTCCGTCCCTATGTAAAAACAGACCAGGCTGTAATTCAGAGGTAAAGTGCTAAGAGTCAGGGTTCACCTAGCAACAAAGCCAAACCGAAAGTCCAGACCATCCAAGACAAGAGCTACTGAAAGAATCTCAGACCTGATACCAAGAGCACATTCCATACAGGAAAAAGTTGGACTTTATGAAAATGTACAACTTTTGTTGCTCAAAAGACCCTGTTAAAAAATAAAAATTAAAAAAAAACCCTTAAGATTCTTCAATGAGCACCTGGTTAAGATAATCAGGAATAAGAAGGAAAAATTCATCATGATAAAACCACCCAATGAAACTCTGTCTCAAAGGAGTCTCGAGGTGCTGACTGAAAAATGCCAGTCCCAAAGGCAATTCCAGCTGTGATCCCAAATTCCACAGTGATTCCATTTGTACGACAGAGGACAGATGAAGGCTTGTGCTTGCCAGGGCTGAGGTGTGGATGGGTGGCAGGGATGTAAGGGCCGCAGGACAGACGGCTGTGGGGCTGTGGGGTGGAGTGGTCCACACAGCATGGGTGCTAGGTAACACCAGGGTTATGGTGCAAACGAGCTGAAAGGTATGTGGACTCGCTTATCCCCCACGGCTGCACAGGAAGACATAATTTTCTCATAACATCTAAATTAAAAAAAGACAAATAAAAACACCAGCGTCTTCAAGATATGCATAAGATAGAGGATAAAGAATGAGGCAGCCCTGGCAGTGCCAGTGGGGTGGGTGACAGCAGGTGGTAGCCCCGCGCCCTCGCTCTGGGTTCTGTGGAGTGCCCTGCTCAGACCTGGACAGCATTTAGCGACACCCGCCAACCACGGGGAGCCTGGGGTCCAAATGCCCAGAATGCACAACTGGAAAGAATCCAGAGTCCAGCGAAGGCACCACACAGGTGTGGAGGCAACCAAGGCAACATGCAGCTGGTGTGGCCCCGGAACTCAGCAGGACGCAGCCCTGGGGTTGGCACACGTGAGGGTGGCGATGCCCATCAGACACAGAATGGACGAAGACAAGGACATGGCAAGGAAGGAGCTCTACTGGGGCGAATAACTAAGTGACGGGAGAGAACAGAATTTCCAACAATGGACAAGCTTCAGCACTTGACAGATGAAGATGCTGTGTCAACTTTCCCCAAACGGCATGCTAGGGAAAGTTGCACGCCCTATTCGAATGGAGATCCTGGCGGGGAGGGGAGGCCCGGCTTCTCCTACCTCCTACTGTGAGCATTCGAAGTCGCTCCTTGAAAACTGCAAGATCTGAGAGGCAGAGAGGGGTAGCAGGATGAGCGCAGAAGGAAAAAGACAGGTGCGTTAGTTACACACACACACACACACACACACACACACCAGAACATCAGACGCACACTGCAACAACGCTCCATCACACAGACACACAGCGAAGGAGAGGAGGGAGGGAGGAAGGGAGGGACGGGAAGACACACCCTGGGAACACGGATACTCCTGAAAGCTGGACAGACTGGAGGCCGAGGTGTTAGCAATGGCACCTGTCCTGGGAGGCCAAGCCTGCCCGCTCTGCAGGGACTGGCTGGACACCAGGGGAAGGAAATGAGCTGCCAGGCAGACACTGCCTCAGCCCGCAAGAGCAGCGGGTTCGAAAGACAGGGAGGCTCTGGGCCCCCAAGGAGCAAGTGGAACGCAGCCAGGAGAGCCCAGCCCTGGGCACGCAGGGCCCTGCTGGGGACCACAGGACAGCGCGGAGGGAAAACAGATGGTCTCCCTGAAGGATCAAGACAGGAGCTCGGCAAGAGGGAGGGTGATCCCTCAGCCTGGAAGGGAACGCAAAGGCACCGTCTCTTGGTACCAGACAGGATGTCCTTAACTACTGAGACTAGCTCACTCTGGGTACCACTGAGTGAATGGAGGCCGTCACTCTTTATTTTCTGGTTTGGGGCCACACCCAGCAGTGCTCAGGGGCTATTCCTAGCTTTGCTGAGGAGTGACCCCTGGCGCTGGGATTCTGAACCAGAGGGGATGCAAGGCAAATGCCTTGACCCCTGCAATATGTCTCCAGGGCACGGGCGCCTTCATTTTCCCTCTGTGCATTTTGTTTCTAAAATAAAGTGCGAACGAAAGACAAAGCAAAGTGACCAGAGGGTGGGAGATACATCTTGGCTGTGAATCGCACATACAGGGCCTTACTGGACGGCTTTCACTGTTTTTGAAAATCACTCAGGGCCGTAAAGATAGAACAGTGGGTAGGGTACTTGCTTTGCAGGCCGCTGAGCCGAGTCTGATCCCCGGCACCCTGTAAGGTCCCCCTAGCTGGCCAGGAGAGAGCCCTGAGCATCACTGGGGGTGGCCCAACCTCCAAGAAATAAAGTAATGATAACTTCCTGCTAGGAAGACTGTAAGAGATGGCGGGATCTGGCGGCTCTTGAGGTGAGCAGAGTCCACGGTGGTCCAGCAATGGCACACAGGCCACAACAGTGGACTGAGAACCAGCTGGGGGTGGGTGCAGAGACAGTGGCAGGGTGCATGCCTCACACACGCTGACTCCTGGTTCTATCCCAGGCACCAAGAGGGTCCCCTGAGGACCTCTCAAGTGATCAGTGAGCAGAGCCAGGAGGAAGCCCTGGGCACAGCTGGGTGGGTGCATCCCCCCAACCCCGGGGGGAGACAGGACAGTAGGGAGGGCGCTTGCCTTGTATGCAGCCAATCTGGGTGAATTCCCCTCACCCCAGAGGGTCCCCCGAGTCCTGCCAGGAGTGATCCCTGAGTGCAGAGTCAGGAGTCAGCCTTGAGTAGTCGGGAGTGGCCTCCAGGCAAAACACCCCATCCGACCAAGTCTTCCTCACCCAGGGAGCAAAACCTGATCGGGTAGACCTGCTGCCCCAGGCGGTCAGAGGAAGCATGAACCCCATCACTGAAGTCGACTACGGACATTGCATTTGGGGGCTTGTGAGTCTGCATCAAGCTCACAGCCTAGAGCAGCCACCTGACTCCATCCCAGCGGCTGGAGGGGCTCTCGTCCTTTCTCGAGGGACGGGTCTTGTGTTTCAAGCTTTTTTTTTTTTTTTTGCTTTTTGGGTCACACCCGGCGATGCACAGGGGTTACTCCTGGCGGTGCTCAGGGGACCATATGGGATGCTGGGAATTGAACCCAGGTCGGCCGCGTGCAAGGCAAACACCCTACCCGCAGTGCTATCTCTCCAGCCCCTCAAGCTCTTTAATGACGTTCTGCTTCCCTCACGTGAGCAAGCCTCAATCCTGGTCACTGCGAGACCCGTTCAGACACCACAAACAGTGACACTTCACAGCTGGGCTCTGATGCTCAAGTGATACTTCCAAGAGCAGAGCCCACAGGAGACGAACTGATGATACTTTCTCTAAGTCCCCAATGCAGCCAGGGGGGCACTCTGCAAGGCGAGACCAGCGTGTGCCCTGCCCGCTGCTGTCTAGAAGCCGAACGGGTGGTACCGGGCAGGGCTGCATCTGCTCCGATTGTCCCTGGGACCCCTAAGAAAGCAGGTCCAAGGGCCCATGGCTGTGCTGAGGCCTCCCGGAGCAGCGCCCAGGACCCACGGCCACGAACAGGCGAGCTCCATGCCACTGACGTGCTGCGCCACTGGGGCCGGTGTGGGCCCTTGGCCTGCCTTCTCTGGGTGGGGTTTCGAGCTGGCGGCTTCCTCTCTTCTCAGGCCGGGCCCAGCCTTCCCTCCGCGCTCCTCCATTCTGTGTAATTCCCACTAGAGCCAACCACCCTTAGCGGCAGGAGCGCAGGCGTCCTCCACGGTGGATGGAGCCGCTGGTCCGTCCTCAGGGACACTGGGGGAAGGTGCGGGCAGCAGAGGTGGCCCCTCAAACCTGCGCCTGCTCCGATGACTTCTTGCCTACCCCTTCCACTGCCCATCCCGGGCTCCAGCGCCGAGTTCCCGAGGAGCCTGGCCACGCCGCAGCTCAGACTCGTCACTGCTGACTTCCTCTGCCAGGCCTCTGCCAGCTCCTTACAGAGTTCAATCTGGAAACAGCGTCACAGCGAGGAGGTGGAGGTGGCCGGGGGGTGGGGGGGTGGGGGTCCTGGTCTGGGCAGAGTTGGGACAGGCCTGCCCAGGACTGTGTCCTCAGAGACCCGCATTCGCCAGGAGAGGCCGGAGAACAACGCTGGCTGCTGGCTGCTGCCGTTATGACTGTGGCACCCGTCCTCCTGCCCGTCGGGACGAGGGACTGCTCCCCACTGCTGTCCCTTGGCAGCTGGGGACACAGAGTCTCTCCTGCCCACAGCCTGGAGGCTATGGCCACCTCCGCCTTTCCCACCAGCCCTTCCCGTCATTCGGCAGCTGCAAGGACAGCCCTCAGGACTGTGCTGGGGTGAGCGAGGGAAGGAGAAAGCTTGGGGAGACCCCGTGTCTGGCACTGTGGGGCTGGGTAGAGCCCACGTGACAAGGACTGAGTAGTCAGGCCCCGTGGAGTGCAGGAGCTCCGCCCACACTGACCAGCGCATCTCAGGTGAGATGAGCCTGGGGGAGCTGAGAGCTACTGCAACGGTCTGCTGACCACAGGCTACACCACCAGGGACACGCAGGGGACATGGCTGAGGACAGGCTCAGGGTCCTTTCCTTGTGTGAGCCACGCAAGCCACGCATGCCCACAAGAGCTTCAGAGGCTGTATCCAGACCGGTTCTGCGCAGGGGCCCTTCCTGGAGGGGATCCCGGGCTTAAAAGCCCCCAGAGGTGGTGCACGAGCCACTGCGAGCAGGTGGCCGAGAAGAGGCTGCAGAGGGAAGGCCACTCAGGCCCCCTGGCTAGGCTAACCAGCTGAGTCAACGGCAACAGAGTGTTTCCTTCCTCTCCTCCCTCACGGGGCTACGGTGCGGGATCAGGGCAGGGCCGAGACAGCAACCAAGAGCAACTGGGCCTGACGCTGTCCAGAGGCCAACTGCAGCCTTACCTGAGGGGGCGTGGCCTCCTGCAGGCGGACGCCTGCTCCCCCCCACCCCCGCCCAGCAGCAGAGGGGCCTTCGGTGTGATTAGCATGCGTGTCCGTGAGAGCCTTGCCTGCTGCCACTTCCCGTGCAGGTTAGCGGCTTGGTGGCGTGAATGAAGCAGGTTAGCCGGAGAAGCGGCCGCAGGTGAGTGCCCAGCCAGGCCCTGTGCGTCCCGCCGAGGGTGCCCGCAGGGACGCCTCCAGAAGTTTCTTCAGTGTGATCACCAGCATTTCAGAATCGAGACATCCCAAACTGCACCACTGGCTTGGGCCTTGGCCCAGGCCCCAGCCATCTGCCCCTGCCTCGGAGCAGGCCACAGGCAACGGCCGTTCTGGGCAGGGCAGCGTGCGGCAGGGGGTCTGGAGACCAGAGCCCAGGAGCTAGTCTCTGAGGCAGCGTCCACACCCCCAGTCTGCCGGGGGTATCTGCCCCCCAGCCTTTCCTGCCACAAACCTTTCCTGTTCAAAATTTTACTTTCCGATTTTGAGACGTTTAAACAATCAGCTGTATTGAAATGAAAATAACTGGCCCCGGGGCCAGAGTGATATAGCACGGTGGGTGAAGCGCTTGCCTCACACGCGGCTGACCCAGGTCTCGAGCCCGGGCACCGCCAGGAGTCACCCTGAGTGCAGCCAGGTGCGGCCCCCAAACCAGAAATAAAAATAGGAAGGGCTGCGTTACTGACAAATTTTGAGTGATCAGAATGAAGGAAACTTAAGAGTCTGTCCCTTGCACCTGTGGCCGCCCGGGCCACCACCAGCCTGACACGGGCGCGAGCAGCGCAGTGCTGACTGCCAGACCCTCACCAAGTTTGTCTGTGGAGGAGATAATGTCAGCGGGCACGGAGGAGTCCAGATCGGCATCCAAAATTCCCAGGGGGTCCAGCTGTGCTACATGGTGCCCTCGTATCTACGAGCGGGCCAACGGTGGGGAGGGCAGGACACACACAAAAGGACAGGAGAAAAAAAAGAGGGAAGGGGTAAAAAAAAAAAGTAAAATTACATTAAAGTATCAGTTACGGATTAATTCTCACCCACGTTTGAAGAAACAGTTACTGGAGCATCATCAAAATTTACACAACTAATTCCGAGAGGATCAAGTTTTGCAATGTGGTGACCCCTGACCTGGAAGCAATAACACAAGCAAGTTGTTAAGCAGGGCTGTGGGGAAGTGAGTCACCCTTGGTCCCTGAGAGTCCCTCTGAACCCAGAACAAAAAATAAGCTGTTACAAAACACAGGGGTGGGGGGAATTGGAGGGAGGGGAGGGGAGGGGCTGGAGTGATAGCACAGCGGGTAGGGCATTTGCTTTGCACGTGGCCGACCCGGGTTCGATTCCTAGCATCCCATATGGTCCCCTGAGCACTGCCAGGAGTAATTCCCGAGTGCAGAGCAAGGAGTAACCCCTTGCATCACCAGGTGTGACCCCAAAAGCAAACAAAGCAAAACAAAACAAAAAAAACCACCGTGGGCCGGAGCAACAGGGAGGGCACACTTGCCCGGTTGACCCAGGTTCCATCCCCAGCATCTCATATGGTCCCGAAATACCGCCAGGAATGATCCCAGAGCACAGTTGGGGTCATCCCTGAGCACTGCTGGGCAAGTCCCCCACCCCAAAAAATCCCCCCAAAACACCTTAGAACAGCTTATCTAAAAAGCATGACCGAACACAATGTGCTCTTAGTAAAAAGAGGCTGTGTGTTTTGGTGGTGGGTAGGTCGAGAAGAGCCCACTTCTTGGCAGGCGGGGGCATCCCCTCCGCACGAAACAGAGAAACGTGCCGAGGAAGGTGGAAAGGCTGGGCCCGGGCAGTCCACAGGACTCAGCCAAGCACAAACAGGAGCGGAGACGCCCCTTCCCACCAAGCATCCTCAGGCCTCATCTCACTGCTGCTGCAGACACAGCTCTGAGGGAAAGCCTGTGCCAGCCAGTGGGGTGCCTGGCTTCTCCTCAGAGGGAAGGGCAGGTCTCCAGGCTCACTCCGCTGGTCTCTCCTGACTGACAGGCTCATTTCCCCTCAGTCTTTGGGTGTTGGCGGCTGACGAGGGGCCGCTTCCTGGTCACCAGCGGTCACCCTGACCACACATCTTTCTTTCTGACTTAGGAAAGCGGTGAAGGGACTTATTTCCAGGACATGTGCAGCGGTGGCCAGGGATGAGCCCATCTTGGAAGTTTCTGGAAGTGCCAGTTGGGTCCCCGAGTAGGCGGGTGCACCTGTGTTTGGGGCTTTGGGGCAGCATCACTCGGGTGGCAGCGGGGCCTTACCTGATAAGCCCTGATGAGGGACTGCACGGCCAGGTGGTCCTCCACCAGCTTGTCCACGCTGGGCTGTGCCCCCACCAGGGGCTGCGCTCTGGCCATGGTGGACAGGGAGGCCGGGCTCAAGGGGAGCGGGCTCTGGTAGGCGGTGCCCGGGGGCGCTCCAGCATTGGTGTTCCGGAAGAAAATATCCCATGACTGCAGACAGAAAGGGACATAGGTCACTGCGGTTTCTTTCCCATACAGTCCCCGGCATCCTGCCCTCCCCCTGGCCACACAGTGTCCGGCACGGTGCCAGCCAGCTCTGGGTCAGGCTGGGCTCCCTGAGGCCACATTTCTGGGTTGTGGTGCCAGCCTGCCCGCCAGGGTCTCCCTTTCAGGCTGCCTGGGGCTGCATCCTCTTGGCTATTTGGGGGAAACTGCCCCCTGCCCCTCCAGGATGCTCACGGCTGGCAGAGGGGACTCGGCAGAGCTGCTGGAACTAGGATGGCATGATAATCTGGACTCACAACCACACTCCAACAGGGAGAGACGGACGCAAAGGCCCGGCATGTGTCTTTATCTTAACTCAGCCTTTTAAAATCATACTTTTGGGGAGGTGGAGGGATACTACAGACCCCTGCATGCAGCTAAGCTGGCACCCACACGGTGCCCGAGCTCCTTCAGGAGTGGTCCCTGAGCACAGAGTCAGGAGTCAGCCCTGAGCCGACCACCAGCAGCAAAAGCAAGTTAAAACACCAAAATACCGTTACAAAAGCAAACACTGCTTCTGGGCTGGGCCCCCTGCTAGTGGCGGCACAGGCCCAGGCAGGAGGCCCTGGGCAGCTGGCACCGCAGGGCACACTGGGCTCGTCAGTCAGTGCAGTGAACTTTTCACTATTTTGCGTGTATCGCTAGTGGGCTCTATGTGTGTGGGTGAACCCCTGCTCCAAGGAGCACACTCCGCCCACTGAACTTCCCAGACCAGATGACTCCCGGGACGTGTGTCATTTCTTATCTGTTCATACTCCTTTACTGAAGGCTGAGGTGAAGGGGCGGGAGCAAAGGTCACACGTGCAGCTAAGGAGTAGCTGAGGAATATCGGCACCGGCACTGGCACTGGGAAGCTGCTTTACCCGAGTCACGTCCACAGCCTCAGGGTGTAGTTTTGAAAAGCAAAATTAAGAGGGGCTGGAGCGATGGTGCAGCAACTAGGGCATGTGCTCTGCAGCCCACCCAGTCCATCCCCTGGGCCCCCCAGGAGTGACGCCTGAGCACTGTGGTCTAAAAACAAAAATAAAATGGGGGGAGGGGAGGAAGAGAGAGAATAGGGGGAGAGGGAAAAAGAGGAAGAGGGAGGGAGAAAGGGGGGAGGGAGAGAGAGCAAGGGAGAGGGGAAGAGAGAGGGAGAGAGTTCTATCACGGTCCTCCCGTTGCTCGTCGATTTGCTTGAGAGGGCCCAGTAACGTCTCCATCGTGAGACTTGTCGTTACTGTGTTTGGCATATCGAATACGTCACAGGGAGCTTGCCAGGCTTTGCCGTGCGGGCGAGATATTCTCGGTAGTTTGCTGGGCTCTCCGAGAGGGGTGGAGGAATCGAACCCAGCTCGGCTGGGCTGGCTGTGTGCAAGGCAAATGCCCTACCGCCCTACCACCTCCGATAGCAGCGTGGAGTTCTAGCAAGACAATAGAAACTGCAGTGAAACGCCTGACAGCCATTAAAGACTGGGAAACTGAGGAAACGAGATTACCACTGTCACCTCTGCCATTCGCATTTTCCAGAGCCCCCACAATGGTGTTGATGGCACCACTACAGTGTGAGGAGGTCCCAAGCACAGGACTTGCCCCCGGTGCGGGGCTCCTCCACAGCTGTGCCCACACCAGCCTCCCGGCACACAGTCTTGGGGGGAGGGGGTTGAGGAAGCTGCAGGGCCCCATCTATGCCCCCCAAAACGACACCCAGACCTGGAACCAGAAGGCTCGGCTGCTTGATGGTGACCAGCAAGGTTCACCCACCTCTACCTTCGAAGAACAGCCACCCTGGCAGCCGCTGAGCCAAAGCGCTGAGCACCTGGACACCAGCCCGGTGGGCACACCAGGAGCACGCATGCAAGGCTGGGCGCAGGCAGCCCTGGAACAGGCTGCATCAAACTAGAATGAAAGGATCTCCTGGGCCTGGGCCGCCAGGGTCAGGGGAGGCTCAGCACTGCGCCGGCCGTGCCGGGGGAGAATTCCAGGGAAGCTTCAGTGGGCTGAGCACAAACTCAGCAATGTGGGCCCGGCTGCAGGCAGACAGAACATGGGTCACCGGCAACACAAGACAGCCGGAAGCACCTGCAGACTGAGCCACAAACAGCCTCAGCGCAGGGAGGCAGCCTGGGCACCTGCATGTGTGCCGGGAGGGGCCCCCTCCCTCCCGCAGAGGAGGGATCTGTGTCCTGCCCGCACACACCCCGGCACCACTCACAACCTCCAGAGGCCTCGGATGGCAGAAGCAACTGGCTCCCCCACACTGCCCTGCCCGCACCCCACAAGGGGCAGGGGCTGAACACAGTCCCAAGGGCCTGGGAGGGTGGTCCAATGGGGGCTTTGTGTACGGGAGGCCTACATCTGAATCTGGGCATTGCACAGGTCCCCAAGACTGCCGGGGCAAACCCAAACCATGGTCCTGCGAGCGAAGGTGTGCTGGGGCCCGGGTCCACCCCACCCCCCGGATACCAGATCTGGCTCTGGCCAGGCAGCTTCCTCCTCCTCACTGGATCGGGAGCCACAGGCGACTCTGAACAGTGCTGAGGACAACAGGCCTGCCCAGCACCCAGACATGGCATCTCTGCGTGGAGCCATGTCCCTGGCCTTCCTGATCATCTCTATCTGCGGGATCTGCGAGGGCTGAGCACACGAGGGAACCTACGGGGAGCCGGGATGCATGGGAAGGCCTTATCTTGCCTCAAGTTCGGCCCGTCACTGCCCTTCCAGAGTTGCCCCTTCTGGTAACCACAGCCCTTATCGGGACCCATCTCAGGGCTCAGGCGTGACCAGTCTCCCCCTGCTGCCAGTTCTGGGTCTCTCCCCAGCGTGCAGCCTGGGTTCATGGGGTTGCAGCATCCCACAGGGTCCCCCCAGCCCTAGCAGGAGTGATCCGCGTGCAGAGCAGAAGTCTGGGCAGCACCAACTGTGGCCCCACCCAGGCTCCTGCAGCACCAGGCTCCATGAATGCAGAATCAACCCAGTCTGGGGACACCTCAGGCCAAGGCTGAAGGCCGACGGTGGGCAAGTTAATCTGTAGGACAGTCCCTTCCCAACCACAGGGTAGCCCGGCCCCTCTGCCCGAGCGCGTGGTGGCCCGCTCATGGTCCGGCAGAGTGCCACGAGCCCACCCCATCCGTGCCTGAGTCACCTTGTTTCTTGTAGGTGAAAAGCCATGTCTGCTTAGGACACCACCGGGCTGGGGCAGGGTCCACAGCTGTTGGTGCTCAGGGGTCACTCCTGACCGAGACCTGGGCCCATATGCAAAGTGCTTCTGACAGGCAAGAGTCCTCAGATTCCAGCCCGGGACAGACACACAACTGCCAGTGCCACCAGCTGCCGGCCCTGCAGGGGACTCTAAGGAAACTGTCTCCTGGCCGGACCTGCATCGGCCAATGGCCAAACACCAGCACTTGGCCTGGCCCCACAGACGTAAGGTGACGCAGGTCTTGAAGGTCCTGCAGAGGACGTGACTTTTCCCAGCGGGGTCTGACGTGGCAGGACCACCATGGGCGTGCTCTTTGGGGGCACCAAAGTGTGGGAACCACCCACTAACGATGACCCCAGGTCGGGAGAGCCCTTAGGAAAAGGGTTGAGGCTTTCTGAGAATGTCACAGGGTTGTTTCCACTGAACCCCTCCTAAGGTACCCTAAGCCCCACTGGGTGTGCTCCCACACCTGCCCCCCATGGCCCCCCAAATCCAAACCAAAATTAGGCTTTTTCCCTCTGGAGAAGTCCATATTGTATCTTTCTCTCCCCTCACATTGCTCTAAGTCAATTTTTTAAAATAAAACTATTATTTCCCAAAAAAAAAAAAAATGAAAATAAAACAATATGAACATTCTAGGTCTGGGATTTGGCTCAGGGGTAGAGCACCCACCTTTACAGTCTTGGGCTTGGGTTTAATTCCTAGTACTACCAAAGGAAAAAAAAATCCTTATACGTGTGATTTTAAATAACTAAACACATTTAACTGGTATTATGAAGCTCTTTTCAGAAACCAAATTCTCATTTGTTCTCCCAAACTTCCAAGCAGCCAGGAAAAAAAAAAAAACATTTTTGAGGAGTGGGCTGGGGTGCTCGGTAATGACTCCCGCGGAACACAGGGCCAACCCAGTGATGTGTGCGGTGCCGGCTCTCCCACCCAGGTTGGCCACCCGCAGGCAAGCCAGCGCCGTAGCCCCATCCTCTCACCAGTCCCAAGAAAAATCAAGTCTAATAAATTATCCTCTCCAGTTAGAAACACTTTCAGGGCGCAGACAGCCCTTGTCCTGTACGACGTTGGGGAAGCCCCGTCAGTGCCCTGTGCTTGAAGACCCAGGCCCGGGGGGCCCCTCTCTGTGGGCGCCATGCTCACCGTACCTGGGCAGAGCCTTGGCAGGTGTGGGGCAGGCCCGGCACCGGATGATGTCAGTTCTGCGCTAACGCTGACGCTGGGCAGCAGAGTCTGGCATGTCCAAAGGTCCCCTGCAGGAGAGCTGGTGCTGACCTTAGCGGGTGGACGCCAGCCAGGCCTCTCGCTCCATACATGGGCATGGTACTGCCAGTGCACTTTGCCCTGATTATTGTCATATGACTGCGAGTCTCAAGGGCCTCGCTCCTGGTTGAGATTCCCGCAGGGCTCCTGCCGGGCCCGCCAAACCTCCCAAGGGCCTGCCACCGCAGTGGGCACTGGGACCAAGGCAAGTGGGGCCACTGGTCTGACAGGGCCCAAGACATGACCCCAGGGTCACTGATGTTCACTCGAGGTGAGACTGCCCAGATGGCCTCCCTGTCCTCATGTCCTCCAGCTGCAGCTTCCGTGAGTGCCCCCAAGTGCCTGCTGCCTCCCACCGGGAGACACACCTGGCACTGCTGAGGGTCACTCAGGGATGGAGCCAGGGTCACCGTGTGCAAGGCCAGCACTGCGTGCTGCACTTTTTCTGCCTTGGCTGCAGACAGGCCCCACCAAGTGCCCTGACCTTGCCAGCGGTCAGCACTTCCTTCTGCCTGACGCAGCACCCTGGCAGGAAACACGGGGTAGAGGGGGAGGTGGGGCAGGGTCGAGCCCCAGGTCCACAGGTCATCATATGCCGATAGAATAATGACCCTGGGCTGAGCAGAGACTGTGCAGTGCCAACCGGGCCACATTCTGAACTCCTGGGAACCAGGGAAATCTGTTCTGGTACAGGGCGTGGGCGACCGGCTGTGGCCAGCTCTGTCAGGAAGGTGAGTCGGAGCAGCTGCCCAAGCGGGGCCGGCCACTGACCACCCTGCAGGGGGCGCTGCCGGCTCAGCACACAGGCCAGCACACGGGAGGTCGCACCCAAGGTAAGCACGTGCCCAGCAGTGCACAGACCCTCTGGGGGTGCCTGTCCTGGCTGCCCAGTGGCAGCAAGACTCGGAGAGAGAATGCCAGGGGACGGCCCCCTCCACAGGAACTGGCAGTGCCCCTCACTGACCAGTGCCCAAGAGGCAGGCAGCGATGTGAGGCTCTCGGCAGAGCCAGCGTCCAGCCCACAACCCTATCTCCGGGGTGGTGCCCGTAAGATGTTCCACACCCCCCAGATTAGCAAAGAGCTGCCTCAGCTCTGTCCCGGACCTGCTGACGAAGATGGCTTCTGCCCGAGGCGAAAGGTAGTGGCCACTGCCCAGTCCTAGGAGGCCATGCTGAGCTGTCAGCCTCCCCACCCCTGCAGCCCTGCCGGTCACAGCTCCTCTGCTCCCCAAGGTCTGGACTTGTTCTGGCAGAGGCCAGGGCCTGCCGGCTGGCCATGTACTGCTTCCAGGCCTAGTGTGCAGCATGTGTGTGACCTCAGTCCCCCGGAGGACAGCATGGCCTGGAGGACAGCAGCACCGCACACCAGGGGCCAGAGCGACAGCAGTGGGTGAGGTGTTTGCCCTGCATGCAGCCCACCCAGGTTTGATCCCCAGCAACCCTGACCACCCCCAGGAGTGATCCCTGAGCACAGAGACAGGAGTAAGTACCAAGCACCGCCAGCTGTGGGCCAAA
This sequence comes from Sorex fumeus, assembly GCF_029834395.1. Classification (NCBI taxonomy): domain Eukaryota; kingdom Metazoa; phylum Chordata; class Mammalia; order Eulipotyphla; family Soricidae; genus Sorex; species Sorex fumeus. The sequence continues at coordinate 14,762,265 of NW_026606077.1, read as the reverse complement.
TGCAAACTCAACATCAACACCCCCCCCCCCCCCCGACATAAGGGGCTGTTCCCAGGCTAAGACTCTACAGCACGGAGCCCTGCTGGAGACCTTGCAGGTTACACAGCTCGAGGACACTGACGCAGACAGTTGTGTCCCCTCTTGCAGGCAGTGACTGGAAGGAAGGACGCTTCCCTGCAGCTGAAGAACTGGCCTCAAGAGCGGCCCCTGACTAGAACTCAGTAGCGACAAGAGGCCTCTGGCATCCCCAGACCCCCCCCCCCCCCCAATCCTGGCCCTACTCTGTGGACTCTGCCCAGCTTCACTAGGCCACAGTTCAGAGATTCTGAGTCTGCAAGCCAGGTCTGAGAGACCTGACTCTCCCCCCGCCGACAATGCCCCCCCCCCCGCCCCCCACTGCGGTGGCCTTGCCTTCCAAGGTCATTTCCGCTCGGGATGTTGTACAAAAATCGTGTGAAAAATCAAGCTCCTGAAGACCCAGCAATGCTCAGCACCAGCGTGCTGGCCCTGTGGCATTTCCCCTAGAATCCCATTGGCACCCCACACCGCCTGCTGGCACGGCATTCCTCAGGACAGACTTCCCTCTGTCCGCTCACGGCCTCTCCCGGGTGCGCAGGCCTAGCCCTGGCCTCCCCACACAGCTCACAGCATAGCTGCTGGTCTTCGAAGGCTTGCCATCTTCCTGTGCTGGAGCGGGGTTACCTCTGGCCTCCAACCAAGGGCCTGTTTCCTAGACCATGGCAGCCACTAGTCAAGGTCCTCCACAAAACTGTAAAGGCTAGAGTGGACAGCTGCTTCCTGTGCCTAGCCTTCAGGTACCTTCATCTTCTTTATCAATGCAAACTCAAGGAGCAGAACTTGACACTGGCCACAGGACACTAGATCAGCTTCAGCTGATGTAACACGAAAAGTCATCAAGGTTGAGAATCTTCACTTTAAAATTGTACTTAGGGGCTGGAGCGATAGCACAGAGGGTAGGGCGTTTGTCTTGCACGCAGTCAACCCAGGTTTGATTCCCAGCATCCCATATGGTCCCTTGAGTGCAGAGCCAGGAGTGACCCAAAAAAGAAAAAAAAATTGTACCTAACTGGCTGTGATCACCAAGTGTACCATGCAGCTTAAAATGTGTCTTTCTGGACCCTTGAGTACCACCAAGAATGACCCCTGAACAGAGCCAAGAATAGGCCCTGAACATGACTGGGAGTGGCCCTAAAACAAAAGTCTAGGGTGGGGGTGAGGGGGTCCAAGAGACAGTACAGAGGTGGAGGCGCCTGCTCTGACCCTGGTAAGGCTGACCTGGGCTCAGCTCCTGGCATCGCAAACGGTTCCCTAGGGCCTGGGGACCTCCAGGAGTGATCCCTGAGTGCCACTGAGTGTAGCCCCCAACGAAAATGTCCCCCCTCCCAAACCAGGACAAAACTGGGGTGAGCACATTATCAAAGCATTGCCCAGCTGGAGAGGAAAGATGCTTCCCAGCCCTGGCGGGACCACATGTGTCTGCTCCACTGCTGAGTCAGACGAGGCCATGTCGGGGGCACACAGCAGGCCGGCCAGGCTCTGTGGACAGAGGTCAGCAGGCCTGAGCAGCGGAGGAAGTTCTGGGCATCAGGACTCAGAAGACTCCAGCATGACAGGACAGAGGGCCCCTTGGAGGAGGGAGAGCAAAGGCCACTTGCACAATGCCAAGTCTGGGTCCCTGGGGTCCCCCCTGGCAGCTAGGCAGTGTCACCCAAGCACAGCAAGAAGGGCACCGGCCTTGCACAGGCCGACCCGGGTTTAAACTTTCACACCCCACAGGGGACCCAAGCCCATCAGGAGTGATCCCTGAGCACTGCAGAGTGTGGCCCCAAAAACAAAAATTTAAAGAGGGGGGGAAAAAAAACCAGCCCCAAAACCCTCCAGTTGCACCTGTCCCCAAACACGTCAACAGCAAGAAGACTGAGAGACAGATGACCTTAAAGTCCTGCAGATGCTGTTCGACAGAGATAACAGATCTCCTCATAGAATCCTTGACACATCACGAAGCATCATGCCCGAGGCCCTGAATCCAGGCCCTGGCACCACCAACAGGTGCCGCCACATCCAGGATTGGGCAAACCCGGGTGGGAAGAACACAGGCGGGGAAGGCAGGGATGCTTTGTCTGGACTGTGCTGGGCAGCGATACATCCCCCGCAGACCCGGGAAGCAGAATCAACAACCCTCGGTTCCCTTTCTGAGGCAAGAATGGGATGTCAGAAAGATCCATTGACATCTTCAGATCTAATGTTCTTAATTCTACGACAATTCATTTTATTTATTTGGGGGGAGGGGGGAACACCACTCGGTGGTGCTCAGAGCTTACTCTTGGCTCTGTACTCAAGGATCACTCCTAGAGGTCTGGGGGACCCTATGGGGTGTTGAGAATGAAAGTCGGATCAGCCACGTCAAGGCAAATACTTTCTCCACTTCACTATCTCTCTAGTCCCTAAATTGTTTTAGAGAAAACAAACGAAACATTTCAATAATGCCAACTGTTTCTACGGACTGGAGAGGCAGCAGGGGGCCAGGGCGCCAGCTTGCAGAGTGCCGTGGTCCAATTCCTAGTACTGTACGCCCCCCACCCCCGCCCCCCAGCACCACCAGCAACAATCCCCAGGCACCCCACCAGGGAGCAGCCCCTGGACACCCCTGGGCTGACCCCCAAGGGAACAAACAATCTGGATCAAGACAACCACCTGGGCAAGTCTTACTGAAAGGAAAAGTTTGGGTTTCTTTGGGGGTGGGGTGGGAGGATGGGGTGAAGCTGGGGCCACATCCAGCGATGCTCAGGGGTCACTCCTGGCTGGACACCCAGGAATCACTCTTGGTGGTGCTTGAGGGACCATATGGGATGCCAGGGATGGAACCCGGGCTGGCCGGGTACAGGCAAATACCCTCCCTGCTGTACTCTGGCTCAGCCCCATGAGTGGGAAAGTTCTTTTTCCAGGTTCTTCACCCACTGCTCCCACAGATGACAGGGCACTCACCCAGCCTTGCAGAGGGCGGAGGGTGCAGGGCCAGGGGGAGGCCCCAGCAGGGTGGGACTGTCTGGCAGTAGTGTGACAGTTTGGTGCCTGGGCCCATGGGACGGGCTCCAGGGCCACCCCAGGTATACTGTGGGGCAAAAGGCACAAACGGATAGACAGATGGACACGCAGTCTGGGGCCGCAGAACGAGGCCTCCCCTGGCAGCAGGGGCTCTGCCGCTGGCCTCCCTACTCTCAGGCACTTCCCCGCCTCTCTCCACAGGGTCTCATCTGTCAGACTGGAAACCGCAGCTCCAGCCCCTCTGCCACGCACTGGGTGCTGGGTCCCTGGTTCCTGTAGCACTGTCCTCCCGTTGTTCATTGATTTGCTCGAGCAGGCACCAGTAACGTCTCACAACAAATCATGGGACTTGTTGTTACTGTTTTTGGCATATCGAATACATCATGGGTAGCTTGCCAGGCTTTGCCATGCGGGTAAGATACTCTCAGTAGCTTGCTGGGCTCTCAGAGAGGGGAGGAGGAATCAAACCTGGGTTGGAAAACCCCCTACCCGCTGTGCTATCGCTCCAGCCCTGGTTCCACATGGCAAAAAGTGCTTTTGAGGGGCCTAAATAATAATACTGCAGGCAGGGTTAGTAATACTTGCCTTGCACATGGCTGACCTGGGCATCTCATAGTGTCTCCCAAGCCTGCTCGGAATGATCCCTGAGCACAGAGCCAGGAGTAAGACCTGAGCACCGTCAGGTGTGGCCCAAGAACCAAACAACAGCAAAAGCGAAAGACAGGCAGACAGAAAAACCCTGGCAGAATGAGGTTCGGAGGCCTTTTGGGCCGAACAAGTGGACGTGCCTACTGGCCAGCATGCCCCATCCAGCCAGGCCCTGCCCCACACCGCCCTTCCATCGAAGTATCCGGGAGCCTCTGCCACATCCTCTACAGCCAACGGCAACTTGCAGGGGAGTGCTCTCCCAAGCCCCAAACAACTGTAGCAAGTCTAAGGGTAGGGTGGGGTGTGTGTGTGTGTGTGTGTGTGTGTGTGTGTTTTCTTGTGGGTGGCGAGCATCAGAACTGTGTGGAAGTGCAGGACAGTATCTGGCGGCACAGAGATTCAAAAGCCTGCGAAGTGTCAGAACAGGCTTGAGTCACAGTTGTTCCCCTGGTTCCCATCTCTCTCCCGGCACTGCAGAGGGCCCTGGGACTTTGACCCCACTGCCCACCGAGGATGGGCAGTACCCAGAAACCCATGGGCAAGAAGCTACAGCAGCAGATGATGACCTCAAGATCTCTGGAGATAAAGGAACTCCTACCATCCCAATAAGACACCTGGCAAGCAGGTGGGGACATCAGTCCAGCAGCAATGCTGACCACGGGGCACAGAGAAGCTTCTCATGCCCCACGGCCATCCCAACACAAACCCCAGGAATATCTGTGTAGTCTCCCCGAAAGACAAGAGGCTGCCCACTGACATCAAGGCCATCCTGTTATCACCCAGAGCCAGCCTGGACACCCCGATGGGCCCACAGCCAAGCCTGGAGCTCTACAGCCTTTATGAAGCTCGGACCAGAGCTGGACGCAACAGGGTCCCGTCAAGAGTCCTGGCCCCGTGGCCACAGTGTCTGCCCTGGTCCGCCCTCATGGTCTCCCCTTCACTGTTGCTTCTCTCCTGAGCCCCTGGGCAGTGATTCTGTTTCTGAAGCCGTGTGTTATTCTCACTCGTTTCTGTTTTTAGAACTCAGTCTCTCACTGAACCCTTGTGATGAACACACACGTGGGTTTTTAAAAAAAGAAAGTGTGGGGGCAGAGAGACAGCACAGCAGGGAAGGCCTCTCTGCCTTGCTGGCAGCCGACTCAGGTTTGATCCCCAGAACCCCGTTTGGTCCCCTGAGCACCACCAGGAGTGATCCCTGAGTACAGATCCAGAAGTAACCCCTCAGCACTGCCAAATGCAGCCTCCAAACAAAACAAAACGAAAAAGGAGGGTGTGTGTGTGTGTGTGTGTGTGTGTGTGTGTGTGTGTGTGTGTAGAAGTGAAGGGTGGAAACCCACAGCAGGAATGCAGCCTCCAAACAAAACAAAAAAGGAGAGGGGTGTGTGTGTGTGTAGAAGTGAAGGCTGGAAACCCACAGCAGGAAAGAACTGAGATTTGCTGGCAGAGAAGCAAAAGGATGAGCTTTCCCTACGTGCAGGTTGGGTTCACCATCCAACATCGGTGCCCTCGGAGTGGAGGCTGGCAGTGGGGTAGCTGTGTGGTGCAGGTAGAAGACTGAGGGAAAGACCTGCTCAGCGGCTCTGCCAGGGTCTTCAATGTTCCCAAAAAACACTCTCCAGTGGAAAAACCACTCTGCCAGCTCACAGGCTAGCGGGGGGGTCACTCCCAGGGTGTTTCTCAGTGAAAGCAGAGTCAAGGGCCCACCTGCTGCTCAGGGAGGAGCCTGATGGCCCTCCTCATCCAGGCCCAGGCTCAGAGTCGGCAGCCGTCAGAGCCACATGGGCCCCCGGAGACCGGAAGCATCTACCTTTTGGTGAGGAGACTTAGGAGTAAGGAGAGAGCTCACGGGGCTGGATGGAGCGCGCGCCTTGCAGGCAGGAGGGCTAGGGAATCCCCTGGACACTGCTATAAGCACCCCAACGCATAGCCGGGAAATGGCCACAAACTAAGAAACAAAAAGCAAGTAAGGAGGAGGCCAATCAACCATAACGAGACCCAGACTCCACCCAGCCAATCCTCCCAACCTGAGGACCCCACACCATCTTCTTCAAATCACCCGCAGCACCGTGAGCGGGTACTGCCTGCACTGGGCCTGCTGCCTGGGCTGAGAACCAGGCAGGGACTGTCAAGACCCCACATCCGTCCACCAGCAACACGGCCACCGTGAAGGAGTCGACCAGAAGGGAGCAGACGGGAGGGATCTTCTGAGAAGAAAGTGACCCTCATGGACGGACAGCAGGGAGCCCCGAAGAACTACTTTCACACGTAGGGGGTCCAGCTCAGGCTCGGTGATCTCGGGCTTCTGGCATTCCAATCTGGGGCGCTGGTTGGAAGGTGAAGGTCCTTGGGCAGTGGTAAGGCGGTCCTGGAGGGCTGCTCCTGCACTGCGTCCTTTCCTCGGCAATTCCCGCTGGAGCAGGGGTGAGACCCGGGCCCGTGAGAGCACATCCTCACATCCAGTCTTCCGGTTGGAGCAGGGATGAGACCCAGGCCCGTGAGAGCACGTCCTCACATAGGATGTCTTCATGTCTTTGCAGTGCAGGAAGCCAGGCCGTGAGTGTTGCATCAGATGGATGGGGGTGAGGGGAGTCCCTCCAGGCAGGTGGCTCCTACCGGGTTTGGCCGCTGGGCTGGGCTGGGGCTGGCGAGCTGCTGCCTGCCCGCTGGCCTGAGGGGGAACCTCAGGACACATGCACTTACCTGGGAGACAAGCCCACACCCGGGCCGGAGCCCTACTCGCAGCCCAGCCCGGCACGGCCCGGCCCACCTTACCTTGTGTACACTCTTGGGGTTTTCCAACCAGGCATAGTACATTTCCTCCACATAGTTGGAGCTAGTCCCACTGAGAAATGGCTCTGCAGCCACGGGGGCTGAGAAGCAGCGGGCCTGCCACAACGTCCTGGCCGCTGACGGTCTGTTCTGGGACAATGTCTTAACAGTCTGGGAGGCTGTCAAGGGCCTCAGCTTCGTAGCACAAGTCCTTAAGTGAAACATTCTGAGTTCCCGCCGCCGTCTCTCTCGGCTGTCAGTGCGAAAGGGGGAAAAGAGAAAAGAAAGTCAGGTTAGGAAGCAGCCTCTCAGCAAGACCCAGCTTGACACTCGAAGACCAAGAGGGGTGGAGGCTGACGGTGCTGACGCTTCGGCACCTTCCCTGGGGCTGCGTGGGCACAGCGCCGCCCAGGCACGTCAGCCCCACGCGGCAGACCCCGTCTGAGCGCGGCACTCCACATGCATGTATGAACACAAGCACACACTGACACAGCTCACCTGAGACGCCGTGCTCGCAGACAAGCAGAGGGCAGAGGGTTGGGAGCAGACCCTTTGCACCAGTGGCTGTGGCCCAAACTCTCTCCCCGAAAAAAAGGCAACAAGGAACTAAGGTCAGTTTGAACCAAGACTGAGAAAGGTATTTTATTAGGCAGAGGTCTGCGGGCGTGGAAGGCGGTAGGCTGGCAGCAGGAGAGGCTTGGAAGCCAAAGCAGGGGAATGGGCCAGTGCACTGAGATGAGAGGATGAGTCTTGTACCTGGTCCGTTTCAACAGCTACACCCTCTACGGAAATCAACATTTTGTCGGGGCTGGAGTGATAGCACAGTGGGTAAGGGATTTGCCTTGCATGCAATGAACCCAGGTTGGATTCCCAGCATCCCATATGGTTCCCCGAGCACTGCCAGGAGTAACTCCTGAGTGCAGAGCCAGGAGTAAGCCCTATGCATCATCGGGTGTGACCCAAAAAGAAAAAAAAATTGTCAAAGAAGCTGATGTTTAGCTCAGAAGAGTCGACGGTTCCCAGAGCCCTAAATGGCTACCCAGGACTTCTGCAATGCTGAAATGACACAGGGGCTCAGAGCATCTGCCCTGCACCACACGCCAACGGCCAGCTGCACCGTGGCCAGGTGTGTGCCAGCACCCTAAGAGGGCAGAGACCTGGGTGCCGGAACTGGGGTCCCAACACTGCAGCCAGGGAGTGTAGCCCTGTTCAAGCACCCCCGCGAGCACCATGATGGTGAGCACCAGGGCTGAGCATGTAAGCACCTCACACACAGCTGCGACCCCTCATGAGCCTAAAGCAGGAGGCTGGGAGGCAGGAGGGCATCAACCCGAAAATGCTTTATTTCTTTCTTTTTGGGTCACACCTGGTGATGCACAGGGGTTACTCCTGGCTCATGCACTCAGGAATGACTCCTGGCGGTGCTCAGGGGACCATATGGGATGTTGGGAATCGAACCCGGGTCAGTCGTGTGCAAGGCAAATGCCCTACCCTCTGTACTATCATTCCAGCCCCTATTTTTTTTTTTCTTTTCCGAAAATGCTTTAGAATGACAGTAAAAAGGGAACCGGGGACAGAGCACAGGCACCGCCTGGAGAAGGACAGTCACCCCACGTGGCCAAGCCAGGCAGTGCTGCCCGGGCTCCTGTCCTGGCAGGATCCTGCCTTCCCAAGGGCACCTTCAGGCCCCAGCACAGGGGTGCGGAGTGGTGAGGGGGAGCCTGGGTGCCAGGGGCAGGTCCAGGTGGCCGCGTGCTGGCCTGACCCCACTGCTGGCGAATGTTCCTCCCAGCCATGTTCTGGGAGTAAGTTGGGCTCACCCCGGCAGGGCCAGCCAGACCTGGGCAAATGTGGACTCAGACCGTGTGGTGAAGGTGCCCGAGAGAAGGCCGCGGCCTCTTGCAGCTCAGACAACCCGAATGCAGCCTGCTCTGTGGCCAGCCCGGCAGGCCAGCAGGAGACGAGAGCAGGGCAGGGTCACACGAACAGACTCTGCTCCTTGAAACTCAAAAGACGAATATCACAGCCAATCAGCCCTCACGGCTTTTTACCTCAAAGTGAAACAACTGGGGCCAGAGTGCCAGCATAGTGGAGAGGGTGCTTGCCTTGCACACAGCTGAACCGGGTTCGATTGCTGGCACCCTTATGGTCCCCCCTGAGCACAGAACCAGGAGTAACCCGAGCACTGCCAAATGTGCACCCCACCCCCGACCCCCACACGCAAGAAGTAAAACAAGTTGAGCTGGAGAGAGTATAGGGATTAAAGACACTTGCCCTGCAGTGGTCGGCCCAGGGTCAATCCTGGGCATCACATATTGTTCCTAAGTCCTGCCCGGAGTGAGCCCTGAGCCCAGCGGATATGGCCCTCCCCCAATCACGCTAGTATTATTCAGGGTCAAAGGCAAATGCTTATATTTCTTCCCAATTTCATTATTATCTAGGCAGCGCCAAGCACTCAGTGACCTGAGTCAAGTTTTTCTCCGTGAATGAAGTTGGACAGTGGCTACTGAAGTCCCCGCAAGGCCGCTTGGGGCCTCGGCTCCGCCCCAACCTGACACCGCTCACCTTCCCACCGGCAGAGGACCGCACTGGTCAGTGCCGGCCAGCACCAATGAAGTAATTTTTTCCACTCCCCAACGGAAGATGAGATAATCAGTCACAAGACAGTTTTCCATTCCCCGAGGGTATGTTACCTAAGCCGGAAATAATTCTCTTTTCTCTGATCTTGCCTTTTTCTAGCTACAAAAACCTCTCATTTCATGCAGCTTTTCAAGAGCACTGTGCTACTGCCTTCTTCATGAGTCAATGAAGCCCACTGGATGTCCGGGGCTAATGGATGGTGTCTCCCCCCCAGCCCAACACTGCTGGGCGTGGCCCAAAATCTTAACAAGAAAAAAGTTGCTGAAGATATAAAATGAACCAAGTTGGACTTTGCTGTTGAATAGGCACTGGCAGCACTCCACAAGCTACAGACCCGTGACTCCCTGGGAGCTCCTGAGAGGCCCCCGTTCTCCTGGAACAGTGCTCAGCGGTTTGCCTTGAAGAGGATGCTCTGGAAAAGTTGCTCCTGCCACACACGACTTGGAGTTCTGGTCTCCCCTCTGGTGGCCGGGCCAGACGCACTCTGTCCACAAGCTGATGGCCCCACAGAGTCAACGTGCGATGTCCAGTCCAGACAGCTCGTCTCTCCACTCACACTGCCCATTTTCAGGCCAGTACGGCAGGGCTCAGGGTGCACAAGGCCATGGTTTGACTCCCCAGAGTCTTGTCAGGGGCAACCCTTTGACCCAAGACAGAGCACTGAGTCCGTGCCCCCTGGGGGGCTCCCAGGTCCCGAGCACTCCCCACCACCACTGCACTCTGAGGGCGCTGCAGGGATGGGAACAGACTCTTCCAGAGAAGGGGCATCTACGGTTGATACGTGTGTGGCAAGATGATCGACAGGAAATATAAAGTGGCGCGGCCGAGAGGAAGCGGTGCCCTGACGCCGCACAGGGACGGGCCTGTGAGAAATGCTCGTGAACCGGACAGGGCAGTGAGCTGAGTCCCTTCAGCGTGGCCGTGAAGGGTCTGCGAGCACAGCAAGGAGAGAGGCAGGAGCAGTCCGAGAAGGAAAGCGCTCCCGACGGGATTCCCCTCTGGTCGGCGCTGCTGGCCCCGGCCCGCGTCTGTGTAGACGGCCACGCTCAGTTCAAGCACACTCTGTTATTCTGGGGGAAGGCCCAGCCTGTGGTACTCAGGGATGACGCTGATGGTGCTGGGGTCCTACCTGGGCCTGCGTGCAGGGTGAGCACTGTGACCCCGGCCTCTCTCTCATTTCATTTGGATGTTAAAGAGCTACCATACCATACACTATTCGTTCTCTTCTGGGCTCTCCAAGGCCTGGGGCCACTCCCAGCAACACTGCATCAACCACACCTGAGGTCCAATGCTTGGTCCCAGCTAAAGACGCTGCTGGGTTCCAGGTCACTCATGTGGTACTGGGGACAGCACGTGCCCTCGGCCCTCCATAACCCTAAATATCAAGTGTTTGGGGCAGGAGAGCTTAACCAACTGGGATACCTACTTGACGCGCTAGACGCTGCAGGAAGTGACCCCAAATATAGAGCCAGGAGCAGCACAACCAGGTGCCCCCCCCCATTGCTCATTTAATTACTATTTTGATAAAGAACATAAACAAGGTCTAGATAGTACAGTGGGTAGGGCGCTTGCTTTGCACGTGTACTACCCAGGCTCAATCCCTGACATCCCATATAGTTTACCAAGTCGCCAGGAGTGATTCCTGATCACTGCCAGGTGTGATACCCCCACACCCCACCCCCAAAGAAACGCAGTGGGGGAGGATTAGGGGGAGCTACCTAAGAAATATGGGGGCCAGAAAAGCAGTCCAGTGGGTAGAGCACTTGCCTTCCACCTGCTGCTGACCCGGTCTGATCCGACACACCACATCCTGTTTCCCTGAGCACTTATAAGAGTAAGCCCTGAGCACTGCTGGATGTGGTCCAAAGGAGGAGAGAGTGGCTGTCCCTTTAAAGCACATGGTCTCTCTACTAAGAACAGCCTTCCTGTCCCAAGTACCTGAGCTGCACTGGGCATGGTGGGGACACAGTGGGCAAGGGAGGAGCAGCCAATCGAGATCTCTCAGGTCTGATCCCGTTTCCTCTGGCTGCTCTTAACCCAACTCTGATCCCCTACAGCGGTAGGTTGTGTTGGGCTTTTTTTGGGGGGGCACACCCTCAGTGCTTAGGGGATTATATGTGGTATCAGAGACTGAACCCAGGCCAGCTGTGTGTAGGACAAGGGCTCCACCACTGTGTTATCATGGCGATTATTTTTTTTAAGTCAACAGTTACATATGACTCAGCAATTCTACACAGGAACTTAACCAAGGAAAACACATGTCCCATGTTCACACAGAAAACTTGGACCCCCAAGTTGACAGCATTTCCATACAAAGTCAAAAAATGGAAGCAACTCTAACCGTCCGTTCACTAGAGAAGAGATAGTCACACAGAGCAGATTATCAGGCAGAACAGAAATGGCAAACAGGAGAAATCGAAACCGAGTGACAGATGAAATACCAGTGTAGATTTCATCTCTAGGAACAGTCAGAAGTGACAAATGGGGCTGGGGCGATGGTACAGCAGGGAGGGCACTTGTCTTGCACATGGCCAACACGGGTTTGATCTCCGACACTCCACATGGCTCCCCATGAAGTGCCAGGGGTGATTCCTGAGCACCACTGGGTATGGCTCAAAAACTGGAAAAACAAAACAAAACAAAAACAACAAAAAGGGTAACCAGGGGGCTGAAGCAATAGCACAGCGGGTAGGGCATTCGCCTTGCGCACAGCTGACCTGGGTTCGATTCCCAGCATCCCATATGGCCCATTATTGAGTCACCACTAATTTTGGGGGCAATGTAGCGATAAAAAAATAAAAAAAGCACATACCATTAAAAAAAAAGAGTAAACCATCCTCAAGGTCGAGACTGGGCTGAGACAAGAGGACGACAGAAAAATGCTCCACAGCTGAGCCCGTGGTGGCTGAACAAACTTCTGACCCACCTTCAAGTATTCAAGTGCACGGCTGGAGAAGCCGGAGACCAGTACGGCTGACCTTCCTGCAGCTGCGGTCCCAGCACCACCAGATGTGGCCCCTGAGCACTGCAGGGGTGCCCTGCCCCCCATAAAAGGGGTGAACTGATTGATAATAGTCAATTTCTCTCAAAACTGCTTAAAACATGTGTAAGTGGAGAAACAGTACAGGGTCTAAGACATGGGTCTTGCATGCAGATGAACAGAATTCTAAACCCAGCACCCCGTAGGTTCCCACGCCCCACCAGGCGTGATCCCTGAGTGCACAGCAAGGAAAAAGCCCTGAGGACAGTCCCATGCAGCAGCCCCTATGCCCCCTAATGCCACTAACGCATTACAGTCAAGATGCAACTATTCACACATCTCCAAGAAAATAAATAAGCTCTGAAACAAGTAACACACACACACCAAGTGTTCTTTAGGGCCGGGAGACCTGCCTGAGGGGGCCTGTGTGCTCAGCTCCACTGGGAGATCCTTGCAGTAACACTGATGACCCTTGGGGGCATCTCCGTAGTGACACTGACTGACCCACTGGGGACATCTCTGCAGTGAGGAGGAACCTGGCCCAGCCTACTCTTGCCACGCAGGTGTCATCAGAGGCCCCTGAGGAAGTGACCAAGAGTGGACGCTGCTGAGGCAGGGCCAGCGCGTGGGTGCGCTACTGGAAGCATGACTCATCTTACAAATATCACTGGCTTCAGACTCCCCAGGGCACCTGGGCAGTCAAGGCTTGCTGCACAGCCGTGCCTGCAGTTCCTTAGCCCACAGAGGACCCCCACACAGCACAGTAGCGACTCTCCTCACCGGGGCACACCTGCAGAGACCCATCTCTGCCGACGGTGAGGACGCAGCCTAACGGCAGCGTATTCAGTCCTGACTCGATGGGCAGACAAACAGCGGCTTCTTCCAGGGCCCTGCGGGCACTACCTGGCCAGTCAGCAACCATGGTCACATGGGGGGTGGGGTGGAGGGGAAAGACTGCTGCCCGCCCCAGCATTTCTGTCACATAATACAAACATGAAAGCACTCTGTGTGCCCTGAACGTATCTTCTATGGCAAAAGATTCATACCTTAGGGGCCTGGGGCAATAGCACAGCGGGTAGGGTGTTTGCTTTGCATGTGGCCAACCCAGGTTCAATTCCCAGCATCCTGTAAGGTCTCCTGAGTACCGCCTGAGGTAATTCCTGAGTGCAGAGCCAGGAGTAATCCCTGAGCATCACCGGGTGTGACCCAAAAAGGAAAGCACTGTAGCATTGTCCTCCCGTTGTTCATCGATTTGCTTGAGCGGGCCCAGTAACGTCTCCATCTTGAGACTTGTTGTTACTGTGTTTGGCATACTGAATACATCACAGGTAGCTTGCCAGGCTTTGCCATGCGGGCGAGATACTCTCGGTAGCTTGCAGGGCTCTTCGAAAAGGGCAGAGGAATTGAACCCGGCTCAGTCGGGCTGGCTGCACGCAAGGCAAACACCCTACCCAAAAAGGAGAAAAAAAAATCATACCTTACCCAGAAAAAAAATCACGGACATACATTCTGGCACCATCCCTAAGTGGCAGTGCTCAGGGCCGGCTCAGCTCTGGGAGAAAATGCAGTCCTGGCCCCCACAGCTAAAGGCCAGGCAAGTCCGTGGTTTGCACAGATCAATCTTTCGGGACCCTAAGTAAGAACTGTGAGATGTGTTTGAGTTATTGGTTAGACCTTTCTCGAGAAAGATCATTTGTCAATATATTTTTTAAAGTTTTTTTTTTTTTTTGGCCACACCTAGCAATGGTCAGGGGTTACTCCTGGGTCCTGCACTCAGCAATTACCCCTGGAGGGGCTTGGGGGACCATATGGGATGATAGAGATCAAACCCACTGTACTATTGCTCTGGCCACAATATTAAAACAATTTAAGAGCACATACAGACCTTCTGAATCTGGAGGTGGGGGAGTCTCCCACGCAAGGCTCAGAGGGTCTGGGAGCTCCCCACAGGAGACTCTCCGCCAACAGGCCAGGGGCGTGCTGGGGTCTCAGACAGGGGCGGGGCAACGGGGGGGGGTGCAAGACCTTGTGGCCCCACCACTTCTGTTTAAAAGTGGCCAGAAGCAGGAAGTGGGGATTTGCTGATTTTTTTTTTTTTTTTGCAGAGCCCACCCAGGAACCAGGGCCTCACACCTGCGAGGCAAATGCTCTAGTGCTGGGCTCCATCCCAGCCCTAGCAACTGCACATTTAAAACAAAGACTCAGAAAGGATTAAGGAAGACAAGAGTGGGAAGGGGCTTCCGGGCCAGTAGAAAGACACAACACCAAGTCCTCTCAGCTCGGTGTCGAGAACCGACTCTCCAGGGTGCTCAGGGACAGACCCAGGGCGTCCTGCATGCAAAGCATGTGTGTTGGCCTGGGAAGCTGACCCTGACCCCACAGGTTTTCTGTTTTATTTGGGGATGAGGGAAGAGTTGGGGCCACACTTGGCTGTGCTCTGGGATCACTCCTGGCCGTGTTCTTAGGGATCTATCCTGGGTCAGCCACATGCAAGGCAAGTGCCCTAACCACCTATCTCCCCAGCCTCACCCACTGTACTTTCTTCTCCAGCCCCATCTTTTTGTTTATTCAATCCTAGACCAGGTTCTGGAAAATCTGGCCACTGAGAAAAGCAGAACCAAAAGCATGCAACAAAAAACCTAGATCCTGGACAGAGGACCAGGAAAGGGCAGCCTCGCAGAAGACTTGGAAAATAAGCAGCCGGCAGCAGCCAGCAACAGAGAACTGTGGCCCTGCCCTGCCCAGCCGGACTGGTGCAGTGTCGGGGATTCTGAACCTCCATCCTCTACAGCCAACAAGCAGCCCAGCCTGGGAACAGTGAGGCCACTAGGGGAGCTTGGCTCTCACAGCCACACCCAGCAGGAAGTGGCAGGGTGGGAAGCAGGAGCCCTGCCCAAGACTCCTGACAGTGCTGGGAGATGTGAATAAAGGAGCCCGAGAGGTCCAGGGAATAACCCCTGAGCACCGCCGGGTGTGGCCCAAAAACCAAAAGGAAAAACATGTTAATACAGTTCCAGCATCTTAGCAGGCTGGATGGAGTCCCCTGCCCCCTCTACCCCCAACACCCTGCTGGGCGTAGTCCCTGACCACACACACACACACACAACCAGTCTAACGCTGAAAATGCTCAGGATACAATCACTGCACCAAAAACCCAAAACGTTCTAACCACAACCAAAAAAGGAAAATCTGTATGCCAACCCCAAGATGACACAGATACTAAAGAAGAGGCTAACGGGGAAGAAAGAGAACTGGAGGGAAAAAAAGAAACAAAGAAATGACTAAAGGGAATCCCTTTAAAAAGAAAGAAAATGGTTGAATTAAAAAGAATACTGCAAGATCATGAAAAAAGAGAACTGGATTAACAATATGAGGCAGGAAGAATTTCCTTTTCAAGTCTTCAAAATCACAGTGAAGCAAAAATCTCGTGTAATACAGCTTTAAGGATACGTAAAGGGCTTTCACCTGTACAGACCACACCTGGTGATACACAGATGCTCCCCTCTACAAACCACACCTGGTGGCACACAGATGCGCCTCTGTACAAGCCACACCTGGTGGCACACAGCTGCTACTCCTGACGGTGCTCAGGGTCCATTAAGCCTCCCACGTGCAAATTCCAACTCCTGCATTGTGTCTTGGCCCACGCAGGGGAGCAGGGAGGAGCAAAGGATGTCAACTAAGCACTAGTTTCTCTACTTCATTCGGACTGAAAAATGATGGCACCAGTACACTGTGACTTTAAATGCACAGAATGTTAACACCTACGCAACCACTAGAAAAGTTTGAGCAATACATCCCAACACACTACACATGAAAGTAAAAAATGGACGACATAAGACAGCACAGAGGTGAAGATGATAGCCCAGCATGTGACCATCTGGGTATGATGTCCAGGAGACGGCACAGGAGGCCAGTCTGCAGGAGGCCCAGCACTGAACAGTCCCAGAGCACCCCACAGAGCAACCCCAAGCACTGAACGGGTGACTGTCTTTGATCACTGCCAGGTGTGGCTCAAAAAACCAACCCCACAAACACGAGGGGATGGGGAGGGAAAAAAAAGACAAAAGCAGAGAAACAAAGAATGAAAAGGCAGGTTCCGGCCCTAGAGTATCAGACACTGAACGTAAACAATCAAATGTGCGCACCAAACGCAAGACTGGCACGGAACCAGACAGGACTCAGCATAGTCTACAAGAAACTCACTTCAGAAGCAACACTACAGCAGCTTAGCCACTGACCTGGGTTCACGCCCCGGCACCCAGTATGGTTCCCTGCATCCCTCCAGGAGTGATTCCCTGAGCAGAGCCAGGAGTAAGCGCTAAGCTCTGCGGGGTGTGGCCCAAAACAAACCAGGAAAAATAAAGGAGGGAGCAGGCAGAGAGGTCCCCTGAGCACAGTGTCCGGAGTAAGTTGGCTGTGGCTACAAACAAGGTCTTCTCCCTGACAATTTTTACACATACTTCATGAATACAGACATAACTAAGCAATATAGAGATAGAATTACCACCACGACTTGAGGGATTTATTACAGGGACTCAAGGTTGACAATTCAAAACTGTGTCATTTGCCACAGTAACTGGCTGTATCACTGTCTTCCCGTTGTTCATCGATTTGCTCAAGCAGGCCCAGTAACTTCTCCATTGGCTAGAGAAGAAAAAAAAAAATCCCAGGACCATATCTACTAAATGCAGATATGGAATGGAACACAATTCTGATCCCATTCCTCTCAGACAACAGAGATGACGGGGACTAAGGCGCCCATCTGCATGCAGTCACCCCTGGTCTGCGCCCCTGACCTCAGGGGCCACTCGTAAGACCATAGCCAGGCCTAGGTCCCGAGTAGACACTGGGTGTGATCCCAACTCCCGTCCCAAGCTCTGAGCGGGAGAGAAGTGCTCCCGGATGGGAGTGCATGTGACAAGTAGCCGCAAAGGCTTGGAGGGGAGAGACCAGATGCTTACTCCTGCGGGAATATTGGGGGTTATTCCTGGCCCTGTACTTGGGGCTCACTCCAAGAGTAACCCCTGAACATTGCTGGGTGTGACCAAAAAAGCAAAAAAAAAAAAAAAAAAAACCACCAAAAATCAAAAACCAAATCAGGGAGCAAGAAGGGCAGGGTCGTGGCTAGCTGAGGCTAGGTTCCAACATTTAAAAGATAAAACAAAAGACAAATTAGTTGCTGTTACTTATGGAGGGGGATGCAGCCAGTTCCATCCCCACTACTGCAAAAAGAATAAAAATAAAATAAGTGAACCTGGGAGTGGATGCAAAGACACCCAGGATACTGCTATCACTAGCCACAGGGGAACTGCAGCCAGTGGCATTTCTACCAAAAGGGCAGAAAAGAAATGAAAAAACACATATTACCAACAAACAAACAACCCAACAACAAACAAGCCCCTAAACCACCCCTATTTGTAGATGAAATATAACCTATGTCGAAAATTTAAAGAGATCAACAAAATATTCACGTCATTACTCAGTGAATTCAGTATGGTCACAGGATTTAAGAGAAACTTACAATTATGTAATCAATCAAAACTCCACTGAAAGTTCTTTTGGTTGTTCTAAAATTCACATCGAAATAGCAAGTAAAAGCAACTTAACTATTTTGAGAGGCCAGAGAAATAGTCCAGGGCGCTAGGCTTCTGCAGAGCTGATCTCTTAAATCCCAGGCACTGCCCGGAGCAACTCCAGTGCTCACAGCTTGGAGTTATTTTCACTCTGCAGAAGACCATTAAGAAGAAAGGGGGTGGAGGCCTAAAGCAACAGAACAGGGGGGAGGGCAAATTTGGCTCCCTTTTGCAATTCCATGCAGCTGACCTGGGTTTGATCCTCAGCACCCTAAATGGCCACCACTGAGCCCTACCAGGAGTAATCCTAGAGTGCAGAACCAGGAGTAAGTCCTGAGCACTGCTGGGTGTGCCCCCCCAAAAAAAACCCCAAAGGGCTCAGTAATACTTCCCATTCAGAAGGAGGGGTATGTATCGCTGGGAACACCCCCATAGTAGAGCTGGGATAATCCCTGAGCACTGTTGGGTGTAGTCCAAATGCACACACAGACAAGTAAGAGAGAGATAATGTAGGGGTGAAGGCACTTACTGTGCACACAGCTGACCCCAGTTCAATCCTGGGTATTGCATACAAAAGTCAGATCTGAGCAGTGAGTGCCAGAGTAATGCCTCAGCACAAAGCCAAGTGTGGCCCAAAGGCCACCCCCAAAAGCTACACCAGATCCAAAGATCCAAGCACAAAAATTTGTAAGTCTATAACTGTACCTCATGGTGTTTCACTAATTAAAAAAACAAGGGGGGCGGGGAAGCTACCAGGAGGAAATTACCTGCAAACCACTTACTGTTTACTGTGCAAAAAAAAAAAAAGTAGGGTTTTACATAAGGATTTCAGAAAATTCAGGGCTCAGAGACAGTACAGCTGGGTAAGGCTGTACCGACCATTTACAAGGTCAGCCTTATAAATGGCTCACCTGGGTTCAATCTCCAGCATACCATATGGTTCCCTGAGCCACCAAGAGTGATCCCTGAGTGCAGAGTCAGGAGGAAGTCCTGAGCACCAGATAAGTCTCAAAAAATAAATAAGATAAAACAAACAAAAAAAAAGATTTCATAAAATTCATTGTTAAAAAAGACTCAATTACAAAATGGGAGAAAGCTATGAACAGGCATTTCACCAATGCAAATATGCAAACACAAATTTTAAAATAAACTACTTTAAAAAATGTAATGACGTGCCAGGAAGGATAGTCCAAAGGTCAATGGTGGTGTTCTAAGATGTGGCTGTGACCTTGGTTTGAGTCTTGGCATCCCGTATGGTCCCGACAGTACCTGCTTGGTGTGACCCAAACCAAAGAAAACAACAGATAAGGAGCCAGAGGGCCTGAAAGATAGCACAGCAGGTGGAGTGCTCGTCTTGCACGTAGCCCACCCAGGTTCCACCCCCAGTATCCGATATAGTACACCAAGTCCTCCAGGAATAATTCCTGAGTGCAGAGCCACGAGCAGAGCCACGAGCAACCCTTGAGCACTGCTGAGTGTGGGCCACTGCCCCCACCCCCCCAAAAAAAGTAACAGGTAAAGAAAACCATATACAAAGGGCACATGCACATGAAAATAAGATCAATATCACTGACTATCAGAGAAATGCAGACCTAACACAACATCACATCAACTTGGAAAACAAAAACATCACTAAAGGCTGCAAGAAGTGGTGAGCTGATGCGAACGTAATCGGGACAGTTTGTCTTTTTCCCTGCAGTGTCAAAGGATCTAACCCAGGAATCCTGCATCCAAGAAAGGTTCTCTAATGCTGGTTCTAAAGGCTTAGAAGTGTTTCTGTTGTTACTTCCTTTTTGTTGTTTAGGGGCCACACCCAGCCCTGGCCAGGGCTTACTCATGGTGGACCTCAGCGTACCCTATGGGGTGCCAGGGACTGAATGCAGGTCAGCTGCGTGAAAGGCGAGCCTGCTGTACTATCGCTCGGCCCCCTATCTTCACGCACATATGTGTGTATTTGGGGCAGGGGAGGGTCACACCAGGTGATGCTCACAAATTACTTGTGGCTCAGCACTTAGGAATTAGTCCTGATGGTGCTTGGGGGACCATATGGGATGCCAGGGATCGAACCCAGGTTGGTCATGTGCAAGGCAAATGCCCTAACCGCTGCAGTATCACTCCAGACCCCACATATATTCTCGACAAGTCAAAAATTATATAAATAAGAACAGAGTTGCCGTTGCAATGAGATGAAGAATTGAAGGCAAGAAGTGGCTTAAATCTTCAACAGGTGAGACAAGGAAAAGGCTGGGCCGAAGGGCATTGGCCCTGCACGGGCAAAGGCCAGGGTTTGCCCTCCAGCATCGCTGAGGGTGGAGGTGACAGGAATCCTCCTAGTGGTGGTGATGTTCTGTATCCTGATGATTATGGACGACAATACTAGTGGAATGTAGTGTGACATTCCATGACTATTGGCGTTTTTTGGACCACATCTGGGTGGTGCTCAAGAATTACTCTTGGCAGGGCTTGGGGGACCACATAGGGTGCAGGAGATTAGGCCAAGGTCAGGGGCATGCAAGGCAAGGCCCTACTTGCTTTACTGGCGCAAGCTACAGACTTTGCAAAATGTATCACTGGGGCAAGTTTGTAAAGGAACTTGCATCTCTTCCTCCGGCATCTCTTCCTCAGGCTGGGGCAACAGTACAGCAGATGGGGCGCTAGCCTTGCCTAGGGTCGACCCGGTTAGATCTCCAGCACCCAGGTTCCCAGCTGCCAGGAGAGACGTTACCACCCTCCCTCCAAAATCGCAATCCTCAAAATAAAATTTCCAATAATTCTACACATATAAAATGTGTCCCCCCCACCCCCCAAACGACTCGAATACTCATGCATATTTGTTCATGTCCTGGGGGTTGGGGGAAGAAGCCGAGCCTCCGTAGGTACGTACCCAGGACCCTAGATAAACATCTAGAAGGAAAACGGGAGAGCTGTCTTTTTCTCCAATGGGGGAGAGGGGACATCCTGCCTAAAGCGAACCGCACACGCAATACACCGGGAGGGCGGTCATGAACACAGCATTCGGTGGCATCCGCTGGACACTACTCAATGCGGACAAACCAAGGAAAACGCGCGCGCTTCGGAAGGCGCTGTCAACCCGCGACCCTGCGAACGAGACCGAGCTACAGGCTCGTCGCGGGACCACGGGAGCCGAGGGACGCGGAAGCGCACCCACGGCTCCCGTCCGCGCCGGGCGGGCCCGCGCCCACCCCGGGGAGCGGGCCGGCGCTCAAGGGCGCCCCGGGGAGCCGGGCAAGGGCACGGCGGCCACGTGACGCGCGACCTTGGGCCGTCGGCCAATGGGACCGCTCGCCGCGCCCGCGCGCCCCCCGCGCCGCCGCCGCATTGGCCGCCGCGCCCGTCCGTCAGCCCGGCCGGCCCGGCCCTCGCCGGCCCGGCGCAGCCCGCCCGCGCCCGCCGCGCCCGCGCCCTCCGCCGCGGCGCTCGGACCCCGCCCGGGCGTCGCGGAGCCCCCGCCGCGGGCCGGCCCGGCCGGCGCTCGCCTACCTGCCTCCGGCTCGGCTCCGCCCGACTGAGGCGCCCACGGCCCGCACCGGTGACCAAACTCTCGGCCCCGCCCCTGCGTGTGACGTCAGCGCGCAGCCCCGCCCGGGCGTGACGTCACGGGCCCGCGCCGGCCCGGCCGCACCCGGCTCCGCGTGCGTGGGGCGGCCCCGCTTGCGCCCCGCCTGCTCCCCGCTGCGCTGGGTCCGCGCGGCCGGGGGAGCCCGGTCTGCAGAGTCCAGCTCGCCAGTCTCTGTGCGGCCCGGAGTCGTGGCAGCAAACCGACCTTTCCTACCGCTGTCCGAGGTCTGGGTTGGGGGCACACCCGGCGGTGCGCAGGCTCGCCCCTCGCTCTGCGCTCTGGGGACCCGACGGGGTGCCGGATCGAACCCGGGTCGCCTTCCCCGCTGTCTTGTTATCTCCAGCTCAGATGAGACCCAGCCCCCCATTCTTGGCTGTAGCGGGCCCAGAGCAAGGCAACTGTTATTTTGTTTTCGTTTTTATTTTTGCTTTTTGGATCACACCCTGCGATGCTCAAGGGTTACTCCTGGCTCTGGACTCAGGAATTACTCCTGGCGGTGTTCATAAGAGATGCTGGGAATCGTACCCGGGCGGCCGCCTGCAAGGCAAGCCGCTCTCCCCACTGAGCTATCGTTCCAGCCTCAAGGCAACTTATTTTGAGAGTGCGATTCAAGATAGGTTCTAAGCTAGAACCTAAACTGCTGGGTGGGTAGAGAGATGTTGCAGTGGGTAAGGTGCTTGCTTGCCTTGCATGCTGGCCTGGGTTAGATCCTAGAACCTCAGATGGTTCCTTACGCCTCCCGCAGCATCTGGCACACCCAGGCCTGGCCCCAAATCCACCATAAATAAAACTGCTTCAATATTTGTGGTAAATGGTCCTGGTTTTCTCATTAATAGTAGTGATAGTTTTGTCATTTAAAACTGTGGTAATTAGTCTGGGAAGGTCAGTGTCCAAATGACTGTCCTTGTGAATTGTGACCTTGTAAATTCCCCTAGGCATGTGCTGAACCTCTGTCCCAAGGCTCCCAGCACTTACTGAGTTGACCCAGTGAGCAGATGACATGGAAACCAGAAGACTGCTGTGATCTAGTCTTAGACTCGTTTTTAATTTTGATTTTTTAATTAATTTTTCGATTTGTTTTTGTTTTGGGGTCACACCTAGCTGTGCTCAGGTCTAAGTTCCTGTCCTTGTGCTGAGTGATCAGTCCTGGCAGGGTTCTGGGCCATTTGTGCTGCCCGGGATTGAACCCAGGCAAACACCCTACCAGCTTTGGTCCCTTTTAAAAGGAAAAGAGCAAAGAGGCTTTCTCTCCTGAAGTAGTATAAGTACTTAGAACAAGCTGGACTGAGGTATGGGTCAGGATTTGGAGGCCGTAAAGACCAAGAAACCTCAGTATGCTTTATCTCTTTGTTGTTTTCTAGGCACCTTACCAACCAGTGCTCAGGGCTTCATCCTGACTCTGCTCTCAGGAATTGCTTCTAGTAGAGCCTGGGTAGCCACAGGGCAGACATGTGCTGACGACCTACCTGCCATTACCCTACCTGCTGTCCAGTCCCTATCTTAACCTGTTTAAAGTTTGCAATTTGTGGCATTAAATTCACAGGTCCATGCATGCCTCTGGTGAAGCACTGTATCACTGTCCTCCCATTGTTCATCGATTTGCTTGAGCGGGCCGGGTAACGTCTCTGTTGTGAGACGTTGTTACTGTGTTTGGCATATGGAATACATCATGGGTAGCTTTCCAGGCTTTGCCGCGCGGGCGAGATACTCTCGGTAGCTTGCCAGACTCTCCGAGAAGGGCAGAGGAATCGGAGTCAGGTTGGCCAAGTTGACCGCGTGCAAGGCAAATGCCCTACCGCTGTGCTATCACTCCAGCCCCTGGTGAAACAGCTCTCAAAATAGCAATGAAGTGTTTAAGCAGTCACTTTCCTAACCCCTCCCGGCCTGCTTCCTTAATCTCTAGGGTTTGGGTTTTTCATTTTTTTTTTTTTACATTTTTTTGGTTGGAAAACAATTGGCAGTGCTCAGGACCTGCTCTCTGTGCCTTGCTGTATGGTTTTGACCATTTCTCGGGCAATCAATCATGTGGTTCCCGAAACCAAACCTGGCCTCCTGCTGGCAAACTTAGTGCCTCGCCCATCTCTACTATAATTTATGTCCTTCATTCTATGTAACTCTTCTATGTGAGATTATATAATAGCACTGTAACACTGTCCTCCCGTTGTCCTCCTGTTTGCTTGAGCAGCACCAGTAACATCTCTACTCTGTGACTTGTTGTTACTATTTTCAACATATCGAATACACCACGGGGAGCTTGCCAGGCTCTGCCGTGCAGGCAGGATACTCTGGGTATCTTGCCAGGCTCTCGAGAGGAATGGAGGAATCGAACCCGGGCCGGCCGTGTGCCCTACCCACTGTGCTATTGCTTCAGCCAAGATTATATAATACCTGACCTTTTGTGTTTGTTTATTCAGGATAATCTAAGGATTTATCCAGGCTTGATCATTGTTCAGCCTATCTGTAGGCTGAGCAATATTTCATTGCATTGATACAGTACATTTGTGTGTTATGCTCACATTCACCCATTAACAGATTCAAATTATTTCTACCTTTTGACTTGTTAGTAATGCCACAGTGACCACTGACTTTTGTTATTTAGGTTTTCTTTTGTTTTTATTTTTTGTCTCTATGGTCACACCCAGCAATGTTCAGCAGTTACTGCTGACTTTGCACTCAGGAATTACTCCTGGCGGTGCTCCTGGGACCATATGGGATGCTGGGATTGAATCCAGATCAGTTGTGTGCAAGGCAAATGCTCTAAATCCTCTGTACTTTTGCTCCGGCCAGCTTTTGTTATTTGTTATTTGTTTTTCGCTATTTTGTCTTGGGGTTTGAGTTAGTTTGTGAGCCACATCCAACAGTGCTCAGGGCCTGCTCCTGGGCTTTGTGCTCAGAGATCCTTCTGGCAGTGCTCAGAACTGTATGTGATGCCAGGGACTGAACTCAGATCTCTTGAGTACAAAGCCTGCGCACAATCCTTTGAGCTTCCTCTCTGGCCCTTGTTTATTATTACTTTGTGTGCAGTCAGCCCTCTATTCTCCCTGGCTTCCACATCAGCAATTGCAGATTGAATATATATTTTATGTAATTGGGCCTAAGATGATTGTGTGTTCTGAACATGTGATTTTCCTCGTTATTGTCTAAAAATATACAGTACTGTTTACATAGCATTTATACTGTATTAGATTATGATGTAGAGATGGTTTAAAGTACACAGGTCATGGGTGTGGTGTTGGAATTATGTGCATGAGAAATCATCATTAATAGCATCATAAACCACAGAATCTCAAAATACACAGAAGCACCAGAGATAGCATTTTTTTTTCTTTTTGGGTCACACCTGGCGATGCACAGGGGTTACTCCTGGTTGAAGCACTCAGGCACTCCTGGCAGTGCTTGGGGGACCATATGGGATGCTGGGAATTGAACCCGGGTTGGCCGTGTGCAAGGCAAACACCCTACCTGCTGTGCCAGCCCCGATAGCATGTTTCTTGAAGGCAGCCAACCCAGTTCAATTCCCACCACCATATATGGTCCCCAAGCGCTGCCAGGAGTGATCCCTGAGCACAGAGCCAGGAATAATCTCTGATACCACCAGGTATGGTCCCCAAACCAATACACACATGTGTGTATCTCAGTGTGTGTGTACATATATATATATATAGAGAGTGTGTATATATATATTTGGACATATATGTGAGAGAATTTATCTAGGTTACATGCAAATATTCTTTTAATATGTGAATCTTGAGGCATCCTAGTACTCTGGAAACAATCCCCTGAGGAGATTATATATATACTTAGAAATGTCATTGGTGGGTCATAAAGTAACTCTGACTTTTTTGTTGTTGTTTTTGGGCCATGCTTGGTGGTGCTCAGGGCTGACCCCTGGCTCTGTGCATAGGACCACTCCTGCTGGGTTTTGGGGACCCTGTGGGGTGCTGGGGATTATTTAGCTCTCAGGCCCTGATTCATGACTTTTTATTATTTGTTTAAACAACAGAAGCAGAGGTTCAAAGTACTGGAACATATGCCTCTTATTCTCAAAACCCCGACTTCAGTCCCAGGCATCACATGCTTCCTCAGCACAGCTCTGATAGGGAACCAGAGGGCGCCAGCACCGCTGAAATCAACGACAAAATCTAGAAATGGATTTCCCCACAGGAATGAGTCTGAGATCAAGGTGTTGGGAATCGATTTTGCAAGTGTGTGAGATAGGGGCGTAACTTTGTTATTTTGAATGTAGAGCTCCATTTACCTCATCAATATCTATTGAAGAGATAATCCTTTCCCCAGTGAATAAAGTTGACACTCAGTTTGAAAATCAATTGACTGGATGTGTCATGTTAAAATGAACTTCTGGACCCTAAATTCTATTCCTTTGACCTATTTTCTGCCTTTATGCTAGAACCACACTTTTGGTTCCTGCAATTTTGTGGGTTTTTTTTCTTTTTGGGTCACACCCGGTGATGCTCAGGTGTTACTTCTGGCTCTGCACTCAGGAATCACTCCTGGCGGTGCTTGGAGGACCATATGGGATGCTGGGAATTGAACCCGGGTCAGCCACATGCAAGGCAAACTCCCCACCCGCTGTGCTATCACTCCAGCCCCTGTGGTAAGTTTTGTCTGTTGTGGAGGCAACAATTTGGTGCTTAGGGGCCACCAAGGACACTAACTCCCAAGGTGTCAGGTCTAGAAACCCAGCCCACGGCCTCCCACATGCAAAATATTTGTTTCAGTCGGAGAGCCCGGCAAGCTACCGAGAGTATTCAATATGCCAGACACAGTAACAACAAAGTCTCCAGTGGAGACGTTACTGGGCCCGCTCGAGCAAATCGACGATCAACGGGAGGGCCTTTACCTTTACCTTTACTTGAGCCACATCCCCACCTTGTGGTCAGTGGTGAAATCAAGAAGTCTGGGTTCTCCAATTTTCTTTCTGAACGACTGTTTTGACTCTTGGGTGCCCCTTGCAATTCCATCACTTCTACACTAATGGAAAAAAAGAGCTTTTGGAATTTTTTCTTTTATGTTGATTGTGGGCCATACCCAGCCATGCTCAGGGCTTCCTCCTGGCTCTGGGCTCAGGTATCACTTCCGCTGGGGCTTACGGGAACATATGTGATGTCAGGGGCAAGTACGTTAACCTCTGCTATCTGTCTGGCCCACCTTTGAAATTTTGAAGGGGACTGTGTTAAACTTCTAGATCACTTTGAGTCAGTCTGAAGAATGTTAAGTCTTCTGGTTTGTGAAGATAGGATATCTTTCCACTTATTTATGTCGTGTTTCATTTCTTTCATCAACATTTTCTTAGTTTTCAGTGTACAAGTTTACTTAGCTATGGTTAAGTTCCTTCTAGGCTTTTTATGCATTTGTAAATGTAATTGCTCTTAATTTTGTCATTCATTACTGTTGTATTTTTTGTTTGGTTTTGGGTCACACCTGATTGTGTTTAGGATTCATTCCTGTCTCTGCACTCAGAGATCACCCCTGGTGGGGCTCAGGGGACTTTATGGGGTACCAGGGATCAAACCCGGGTCAGCAAAAAAATGGGGGCTGCAACCCAGGTTCGATTCCCAGCATCCTATATGGTCCCCTGAGCTCCGCCAGGAGTAATTCCTGAGTGCAGAACCAGGAGTTAACCCTTGTGCATTGGCGGGTGTGACCCCCCCCCCAAAAAAACCCGGGTCATCGGTATTCCAGGCAAGTACCCTGCCCACTGTACTATCACTCTGGCTCCCTAATATACTGATTTCCTAGGATCTTCATGTTTTTCATGCAAATGCAAATGTAAAAGATAGCTTTTTATGTACTTTTACATTTTGCCTTTTTATTTATTTAGTTTTGGTTTGGGGGCCACATCCAGTGATACTCAGGGGTTATTACTGCTCTGTTCTCGAGATTCACTCCTGGGAATGCTATGGGATTCTGGGAATCCCGGGTTGGCCACATGCAAGGCAAGAGCCTCACCTGCTGTACTATAGCTCTGGCCCTTTATTTACTTATTTATTTATTTGTTTCTGAGCCACATCTGGTGGTGCTCAGGGATCACTCCGGCAGAGCTCGGGGGATCATCTGGGGTGCCAGGGATTGAACCTGGGTTGGCTGCTTGTAAGGCAAGCGCCTTCCCCGCTGTCCTGTCACTCAGCCCATGCACTCAGCATTGTAAACTGAGGAACAGGTGCTGTGTCAGATCAGAGAAAGTATCCTCCCTCCCAGTGGCATGAGCATTGAGAGTGGGTTTGGTGGGAATGGAAATCTCTTCTAGAGAGCACTTGTTGGGCAGTACTAGGGCTGGAGAGTCCAAGGTGGCTTTGTCACAGTGACTGATGACCCAGAGCCG
Source organism: Sorex fumeus (assembly GCF_029834395.1). Lineage (NCBI taxonomy): Eukaryota > Metazoa > Chordata > Mammalia > Eulipotyphla > Soricidae > Sorex > Sorex fumeus. The sequence continues at coordinate 14,734,663 of NW_026606077.1, read as the reverse complement.
GAGAGATGTTTCAGAGGCCAGGAGTGCACACTTTTTTTTTTTTTGCTTTTTGGGTCACACCCAGCGTTGCACAGGGGTTACTCCTGGCTCTGCACTCAGGAATCACTCCTGGCAGTGCTCAGGAGATCATATGGGATGCTGGGAATTGAGCCTGGGTTGGCCGCATGCAAGGCAAACGCCCTACCCGCTGTGCTATCGCTCCAGCCCCAGGAGTGCACACTTTTTGTGTAGGAGGTCAGGGCTCCACCCGTGGCACTCCATGTTTTCCCAAGTATAGAAGCCTCTGAGCTCTACTGGGTGTAGTTCCCCAAACTAATGCAAACAAAAAAAATAAATTAAAAAATTTAAAAGAACCACCATCAAAGCAAACCAACAACCAACCAGTAACTATGACTCATGGGAGCCGGGTAACAGGAGAGTGAAACTAGAAACTGGAAAACCATCCAGCCCCAGAGCTGTGTAACTTCTCTTCCTCTGAATGGAATTAGCTGGAGCAGCTCATGGGGCCAGTCCCTAGTCCAGTGAAGAAGATTCCAGCTCTTACCTGGGAAGAGAGGCAGTTGTAAATAATGATGAGAGGGCTTGTTGTGGGGGGTGTCTGTTCTGGGGCCACACCCAGCAGTGCTCAGGACTCTGGCTCTGTGCTCAGGGGACTTGGGGAAACCGTGTGGGGTTCCAGGGACTGATGGAACCTGGCTCATCCCTGTGCAGGGGAAGATCCCTCCCCTCTATTCTCACTCCCTCCGGCCCAAGATTGCAGAGTCGTTTGCACGGGCTATGCTGGACAGCTGCCCAATCAGTTCTCATGTCTGATTTGGTTGTATGTAACTATAGTTTCTTTTTAAGTTAGTACTTTACTCCCAAGTGTCTTTCCCCCGCTTTCCTTTAGCTTTTGAAAGGCTGAAGTTATCTGATCCATACTTCATCTTTGCCATATTGTTGCCTCATGGTGATGTCTAACTTCAGAATTTCCTATAAACTACAAGATAGTACAAAATTCCTGACACAATGAAACTGAACATTACTTACCCAAGGAGTGGGGCTGTATGATAGTATAGTGGGAAAGGCATTTGCCTTGCACGTGGCAAACCCAGCTTCAATTCCGGCACCCCCATAGGGTACCTTCCAGGAGTGATTGCTGAGTGCAGAGTCAGGAGTTGCACTTCCAGGTGTGGCCCCAAAGCCCAAACACAAAAGAATAGAAAGAACATCTCTTTCTTGGGCAAAAGTCTGATCAAAGGGCCAGAAAGAGTATAACAGGCAAGGCGCTTTGCATGTCCCTGACCCTGATTCAATCCCTTGTACTCCCAAACCAAAGTCTTTTTTGGGGGCTGGAGAGATATGCCACCCGACATGGTCCCCCAAGCCTGCTGGGAGTGATCCCTGAGCATTTCTGGGTGTGGTCCCAAAACCAAAAGAGTAAAATATAGTCTAAAAAAAGGTAGACTAGGGGCCGGAGAGATAGCACAGCGGGTAGGGCGTTTGCCTTGCACACGGCCGACCTGAGTTCGATTCCCAGCATCCCATATGGTCCCCTGAGCGCCACCAGGGGTGATTCCTGAGTGCAGAGTCAGGAGTAACCACTGTGCATCGCTGGGTGTGACCCAAAAAGCAAAAAAATAAAAAATAAATAAATAAAAATAAAAAAAAGGTAGACTAGTTCTCTGTCATACCTGTGATATGATTTCATCCTATCCCCAGCCACCCCCCACTCTAGTTCCTCCCGCCATATTGGCGTCCTTCCTCTCTTCAGCTCACAAAATGCCTCTATGTGGGACTTTCACTCTTCATGTGTCAGTGTGGCCTGCCCTGAGAAGGCCTCTTCCCTGGCACCTTTGTAGGAAACCTTCCTGGATCTAAAATTACACCCCAACATGCCAGGCAAATCCTGTGTAATTCCCTGCAGGCAACTGACATATTGCTACAAGTATGTTCTTACAATGCATGAGGGCAACAATTCAAACAGGTGTCAGTGCTGAGCGCAGAAGCTCCAGGAACTTTTCAGGAGGGTGCACCCCAAGGTGCTCAGGAATCACTCCTGGCAGAGGTTTGGTGAGGTACTCACACTTGCGTGCAGCTCACCTGGTTTGATGCCAGCATCCCATATGCTCCCCTGAGCACCACTAGGAGTTGTTGGATATTAACCCTAAGTGTTTTAGGCTTCCTCAGTGAATTGCCCCTTTTCCTCCTCCCAGAACAGCTTACTGTGCTCTTGCAAGCATCCCTAACCCCCTGAGTTTATCTTTAACCTTTCCTTTGCGTTTTACACCTCATTGTCAGTTCCCCCAAATCAGTCTTGGTTGTTTATAAGCCAAAACATTCTGGTAATTCTGGATTTTGTACTTGTCGTGAATTACTTGCATTTCTATTTCCCCTGTAGCCTTTTCATATTTTTACTATAGAGCAATGTTCTTTGCTTAAACACAGAAGGATCATTAATGCTATGCCTCAATATTTAGGAGTTGATTGACTCTAAAATATGGCTACTCCTGGGCAATCGTCATAATTACTTCACTCAGGCTTCATTGCTGTAGTTCTAACACCCCAAAAGGGAGATCCCGCCACGGGACTGATGTGAACCCAAGGCAAGTGACAAAGCTACTCTCCAGCATCAGAATGGGACAGTCTAGAAAGCATAAATGCATGGTCTTGATGCGAGCTTTATGGTGTTAGAGACAGGACCCCCATGGGGAAGAACAAGCTGAACTGACCTGCAAACTTGGTCTGGGGTTTAAGGTAAAAGCCTCACTTGCTCTCAGAGCCCAGAGAACTAAGTTTTAGGATCTTTGTCTCTTTCTGTGTTTATCTAAACAACTGAAAATATTGAGAAGTAGTCTTAAGTGTTTGATTGTTTGACTTATATGAATAGAGGGAAAGTGAAAAGCAGTATAGATGTCCCTGGGAGACAGAGCATCTCCTTGAGCTAATCTCCCCCAGAGAATTGCCTCTGCCAGAATATTTTACCCCTGTAAATCACACGGACATGCAGTCCTATACCTCTCACCCCTTCAGTTATCCTATACGTATACTACCAGCTCTGCATTAAATGGGCTATTTTAACCATCGGTCTGTGGTCCCCTGTCTCTTTGTCTCTCTGCTGGGGCGGTCTGGGGAGGATGGGAGGCGGCTCTGGGCCAGGCCACCAAATATACATAGCACTCACGCTTTGTGAACTCACAAGGAGTAATTCTCTTTGGGGGAGGGAGGCCACACATCGTGATGCTCAGTTCTTGAGTACAGAGCCAGGAGTAACCCCTGAGCATCACCAGGTATGGCTCAAAAACAAAAAAATAAAAATAAAAAGCTTTTATTTCACAATTTCTCTCTTCCTTTTGCTCGATTTGCTCGAGCGGGCCCAGTAACGTCTCCATTGGAGACTTTGTTGTTACTGTGTCTGGCATATCGAATACTCTCGGTAGCTTGCCGGGCTCTCCGAGAGGGGCGGAGGAATCGAACTCGGGTCGGCCATGTTGGCCGCTTGTAAGGCGAGCGCCCTACCCGCTGTGCTATCGCTCCAGACCCACTTATCCAGTGGGATATCCAGATCCAGACTTATCACTTAAGTGTGATAAGTGTGAAACTAAAATTAGCATCATTGGGGCCAGAGAAATAGTATAGTATAGTTTAGTTTTATTTATTTTGGGGGGGTCATACCTGGCAGTGCTCAGTGCTTACTCCAGCGTCTGTGCTTAGAGGTTACTCCTGGAGGGCCTATAGGACCAAATGAGGTGCTGGGGATAGAACCTGGGTTGACTGCATGCAAGGCAAGTGCCCTACTCTCTGTACTATCTTTCCATCTTGCTCCTTTTAAAAAATATTGATTATATTGATGAAGGTATAAAGGGATCCATAGATAATCAGCAGAAATTGCTCCACCACCTTTGAGAGGGAAAATTTTGAGGTCTGGGAAATAATTCTGGGAACCTCCGGCTCCGGGCACATCTCTTTGATTCCACTGTTCTTCCTGCATTAACATACACCTCAGAGACCTGGGCCCACGCAAACAGGATGAGAACCTTATTTGGGTTTCCCAAAGAGGAATCGAAAGAGCTATGCTTGGAGTATCACGTTTCACTCAAATGAGAGAAAGAATCTGGCGTTCTGACCTCCGTGGACGATCAAGAATCAGGGACGCTGTCTTGTTTGCCAAGGTGTCAAAAATCAGATGGGCTGGTCATGACGACCACTGGACTAGAGCTGTTACCGACTGGATTCCACGGGACTCCAAAAGACCGCGTGGCCGCCCACCTACCAGATGGTCAGACTTCTTCACCAAGATCCTGAACAATCGGTTTGAGGCAATTCGTATTCCTAGAATGAACAGACACCACTGGGCTACACTAGCACGCAACAGGGACAAATGGAGACGTTACTGGCACCCACTCGAGCAACTCGATGATTAACAGGAAGTCAAGTGATCAAGTGATCAAGTGGGAAATAATTACCGAAGGTCAATTTTCCATTGTGGGGAATGCAATATCCTTAAGATTGCGGATTTTGGGTTACCACAAAAGAAGAGCGTTTGCCTTGCAAACATGAGGCCTTGAGTTTGATCCTGAGCGTGTCCCCATGTTTGGAATCTCCAGCCTAACAAAGTATACGGAGCTTTGGTCCTGCAAAACCAAGCGACCGTTCCCCAACTCCGTAACCCACTCCTGGGAACAAGAACTGCAACTGTGAAGGGAAGTCGGAGGGGAGGTTTCCTACGGGTATTGTGTTTGGACTACACCAGAGGATCGATGCCTGGCGTTTGACTCAGGGTCCCCCTAAAGCAGCCACAGGCAAGGCAAAAGGCTTATCCCCTAGGCGATGTCTCCACTCCCCCCCAAACTTCCTTTCTTCCCTGTATGTTTGTTTTGTGTTTCCTTCTGGCACAAATCCAGCGGTCCTGAGGGTTAACTCCTGGCTCTGCGCTCAAGGATCACTTTCTGGAGGGGAACTGGCGACGCCCTGGCCGGCTGGGGACAGCGCAGGGCCCCTGCACTGTCGCTCGGACGCCAAGTCACATGTTTATTTTCTTTTATTTTTGCTTTTTGGGTCACACCCGACAATGCACAGGGGTTACTCCTGGAGGTGCTCGGAGGACCATATGAGATGATGGGAATCGAACCCGGGTCGGCCGCGTGCAAGGCAAACTATCACTCCAGACCCAAGTCACATGTTTAAAGGGAAGGTCCCCACGCGTTCTCAGCTCACTGAACGGAACCGAGGCTGCTCTGGGATGACGTGGCTGTCACTAGTCCGTTTGCCTTGTATGAGTCCAGAAGGCAACAGGTGCAGCACGAGCTGCTCAGACGCGCGGGTACGTGTGAGCAAGGAAGGCTCCGGAGCGAGCCCGGGGAACCGGCACCTCCGCAGAACCAAGTGAGCCGGGCCGGCAGTCGAGCGACAGGCGCCTGCCACGTGACGCCCCTCCGCGTCCGCGCCAGTCTCGCGCGTGCGCGGCCTCCGCTCCGCCCACAGGGCGGGGCCTGCCGAGAGCGCCGGTGCGCAGGCGCGCGCCCGGCCCCGCCCCCTAGCGTCCGGACCGAGGGCGCAGGCGCGCTGGCCGGGGCCGCGATGGCAGGTGCAGGGTCGGGGCTGCCGGCGCTGCTGCTGCTCTCGCTGTGCGCGGCCGTCACCCGGGGCCTCTACTTTCACATCGGCGAGACCGAGAAGCGCTGCTTCATTGAGGAGATCCCCGATGAGACCATGGTCATCGGTCAGGAGGGCGCCGGCACGGGAGGGCCTGGGGGCGGGCGGCCGCGGGCGCGGCGGGACGTGATGCCCAGGTGTGCCCCGCAGGCAACTACCGCACCCAGATGTGGGACAAGCAGAAGGAGGTCTTCCTGCCCTCGACCCCCGGCCTGGGGATGCACGTGGAGGTGAAGGACCCCGACGGCAAGGTAGGCGTCCGGGCCGCCCCGGCTCCTCGCGGGGGACGCCGGCGAGGCGGCGGGGCTGACGGCGGCCCTCGGACCCCGGCCCTCCCCGTAGGTGGTGCTGTCCCGGCAGTACGGCTCCGAGGGCCGCTTCACCTTCACCTCCCACACCCCCGGCGACCACCAGATCTGCCTGCACTCCAACTCCACCCGGATGGCGCTCTTTGCCGGCGGCAGGCTGGTAAGACCACCTACCAGCACTGGGTCTCCCGCCGACGTCCTTGTAATTCGCTGCCACGGTCACGTCCCGGCGACAGCGGGGGGCGTCAGGGACTCCTCACCCTGACCTCGCGGTCCCGGCGATGGCGTGGGGCCCCCAACCCTGTCCTTTCCCGCTAGCGCGTGTACCTAGACATTCAGGTGGGGGAGCACGCCAACAACTACCCTGAGATCGCGGCCAAGGACAAGCTGACAGAGTTGCAGCTCCGAGCCCGCCAGCTGCTCGACCAGGTGGAGCAGATCCAGAAGGAGCAGGATTACCAGCGGGTAAGCCCCGCTCCCTGTGCCTGGACGCACACTTGACCTTTGCACCCACAGCACCTGCCGGAAGCTTCTACCTTGGGCGGTGTCGAGAGCCCAAGTGCTCAGAGAATAAGCGGGCAGGTCTTGCTTCTGCACGACTCGGTCCCCCCTTTGGCTGCCTTCTGATGCCCCTGGGAGTCCCACACATTGGTGTCGCCAGGGCACACGTGCTTTCGGCTTTGCACAGTTAGTTTCCTTGCACCAGAGAAAGCCCTTCTCACAACTGGTGTTGTGGAGCCAGTCACCAGAAGCAGTGCCACCAGGGTGGTACGTGGCACATGGGGTGGAGCCAGGGACCCATCTCAGACCCTGATGCATGCCAGGTGGGCGCCCTACCACCAGCAGGCTCCCCCCTCCCCCCATGGCTGCTGTTAAGCCCTGAAATGACAGGGAGAACATTCCCAATCTAGCAGAAGCCACTGGCCATCTGTTTACCTGGAGCTCTTTCTTGAGATGGTAGAAAAGTGATTTGTTTTTGAAAAAATTCTTACTTTGGGGGCCACATCTGGCATTGCTCAGGGTGTACTCTTGGCTCTGCTGTCAGGGATCACTCCTGGTGGACTTGGGACCATATGGGATGCTGGGGATTGAACCGGCTGCATCGAAGGCAAGCACTTCACCTTCTGTACTATCACTCTGGCCCCAGAAAGGTGATTTCTGTGCAGCAGGGATACTTGTGGAAGGCCTGTTGCCCCCTATGGAAGCAGAGGCTGTCTTCCAGAAGACACTGGTTTCCATGGCCGAGTCACTGATGGGGCTGGCCCTCCTGCATCTTTGATTCTGGATCTCTTTTCTCACTAGTATCGTGAAGAGCGCTTCCGCCTGACCAGCGAGAGCACCAACCAGAGAGTCCTGTGGTGGTCCATCGCGCAGACGGTCATCTTCATCCTCACTGGCATTTGGCAGATGCGTCACCTCAAGAGCTTCTTTGAGGCCAAGAAGTTGGTGTAGTGCCCTCTCTGTGAGCCTCCCTTCACCTCATTTTGGTACTGTTCCTCACCTGATACCTTACCCACAGGGATACTGAGGGGGGAATCTGGAAAAAAAAAAAAGAAAAAAGAAAAAAGGGACATAAGGCTCCTTGGTTCCAGGGCTCCCAGCACTTTGCCCAGCCACTGGCTAGCATTGGTTCTCCAGGACACAGGGCAGGGGCCCAGGCTTTCAAAGATCCCTCCTGGGTTCTGAGCCGTCTCCTCCCTGCCACCTGTGATTCGCCTCCATCTTATTACAAAATGAGCAAATGAAAAAAAAAAAAAGACCCTTTCTCCTTTCCTTTTCTACTCACACAGTAGATAAATGAAGTATCCCACCAGAGGGCCTCGCTCCCCAGCCTGCCCCTATTCACTCAGTGACTGTGAATGTAAATAAGGGGCAGGACCTGGCTCCCAAAGATGGCAATGTTTTTCTATATATTAGAACTATATTTTGATAAATCCTGTTTTCCTTCTTAGTTGAAGTGACCCTGGCCTGTGTGACGAGTGGAAACACCAATACTGTTCCCTCTAGTCTTAGCCATGCCCTTTTAGTCACTACTGTGGTAGCTGGCAAGATTTTCACAGGCTGTGGGTCCCCAGGGGACATCATAGGTTCTTTGGGGGCTGGAGAGGTAGCACAGCGAGGAGGGTGCATTTGCCTTGCACGCAGCTGACCCAGATTTGATTCCCAGCATCCCATATGGTTCCCCCGAGCACTACCAGGAGTAATTCCTGAGTGCATGAGCCAGGAGTATCCCAAGCATTGCCAGGTGTGACCCCCAAAAAAGCAAAAAAAAAAAAACCCACATTTTTTTGGAGCCCTTTTGGAGGGCAGAGCTGAGACCCTGGTGATAGCTGGGATGCCCATCACACAGCCTGAGAACACGAACAAACAGTGCCAGCTAGCATGAGGCAGATGTGCCAGCCTCCGTCTCCCTTAAATCTTTATTTGAGCCGTGGTAAATGTTGTCTTCACAGGAGCCAGATCCGTTCCTTATACAGATTTTACCAGTGAAATAAAAGGTGTTGCAGTAGCTGTGTTTGAAGTCAGAGATTGGGGCCAATGGGCAGCATGGAGGGACATGGAGAGAAGGCTCCTGGATGGCCTCTGGCTCACCAGGAATGGACGTCAGTGGGGAATATAGGGAGGGGAGGGCCTGCAGTGTATTTTGGGGAAAGGGGATGGAAAGGGGGGTAGTATAGCCATTCACAGAGGACAGCCAGGGCCATTTGTAAGCAAGGAACCATAGGAGATCAAGCAGCTGTTTCTGGCCTCCAGCACCGAAGACATACTTCGGCCTTGGCACACTTCTGCCTTGCCTTGCTGCTGTTACAACGGAATGCCATGACTTGCCCATTTTTGATATCTTATGATTTTATTTATGTTTGTTTGAAATACATCCTCTGGGGCCAGAGTAATAACTACAGCAGGGAGGGCACTTGTCTTGTACATGGCCGACTCGGATTCGATCCCTGACAGCTACATATGGTTCCCCAAGCCTGCCAAGAGTGATCCCTGAGTGCACAGCCAGCCCTGAAGACCTATGGATGTGACCTAAAGAAGTAAAAATCTATGCTTATTGATTTGACCAACAGAACTTGATTCGTGTTTTCCTCTATTTTTGTATACTATTCCATATATGTATTTTTTATTCTTTTGGGTCCACACCCAGCTGTATTCAGGGCTCACTCCTGGCTGTGTGCTCAGGGTTTACTCCTTACAGGACTCAGGATCCTTATAAGATGCCAGGATTGAACCTGGTCAGCTATGTGCAAGGCAAGCATTTAAGCCCTGTATATCTCTCTGGCCCGATATAAGGTTTTTTTTGGGGGGGGGGGGCGGGGGAGGTCACACCTGGCAGTGCTCAGGGGTTACTCCTGGCTCTGCACTCAGGAATCACTCCTGGTGGGGGTTGCAGGACCATATGGGATGCCAGGGATCAAACCTGAGACAACCATGTACAAGGCAAGTGCCCTACCTGCAGTACTATTTCTTGGGCCCCATGGGGCTGACTTTAATAGGTCTCCAGTGGCAGACAGTTAAGTTCATTACAGTTACACTGATAGGTCAGTAAGTCCTGAGGTTTTTTTGAGAATTTTTGGTGGAAGGGGTGGAAATGAGGACTAAAGTGGGAATTCATTGAAGATTTATCCTGATTGGGCGGGAGGAACAGGAGGGGTTGATGGTTGGTGGCTGTGGGCAAAACGATTCCCCCCTCAAATGTAATCTGTATATAGTATTCACAATTTTTTTTCATTTTTTATGATTTTATTTATTGAATCACCGTGTGAGTAGTTACAAAGCTTTTGGGTTTAAGTCTCGGTCATACAATGAAACACCCGTACCTTTGCCAGTGCCCATTCTCCACCACCAACAACCCCAGTATACACCCACCCCACACCCTCCCCCTACCTGTGGGCAGATGATTTCCACATTACTCCCTCTCTACTTTGATCACATTCAATATTTTGACACCAGACCCACCATTATTATTTGAAATTTTACCCCAACACTTAGATCTGCTGAAAAGGCAACAGTAGACAATTTGTTTTCTATTGCTGGTTATGAATAACATATGATGTCACGTGGCTGCAGTAGTGGCCACGTGATTTTGCAATTATGAAATTTTAACACTTAAATCTGGAGGGATTTCTGCCAAAACCTGCTGGGTTCCGAGATTTGTTCCTGAGTCTCTGGGATCATGGTCGTTAAGCAGCTTGATCAGGAGCCAGAGAGGCCGTTCATGGGCGATGACTTGGGGTCTTGTTGGGGTGGGGAGGACAGGACCAGCTCCACCCCCATCCCGTGAGGCCCAAAATGTCTCATCACTGTGGGCCCAAACCTGACCAATGGCCTCTGAAGGATGATGGCCACCGAGCCACCAGGGGGAAGCAGGCGGAGGGACAACACCCTTTCCCTCCTGGGGTGGCCTGGCAACAGTAACCTAATGCGTGGTCCAGACTCATTTCTGCCAAAAGCCGCTGGGTTTTGAGATTTGTTTCTGAGTCTCTGGGATCATGGCCGTTAAGCACCTTGATCAGGAGCCAGAGTCTTGGGTCTTGTTGGGGTGGGGAGGACAGGACCAGCTCCACCCCCATCCCCTGAGGCCCTGCGTGTCTCGTCACTGTGGGCCCAAACCTGACTGTCCAGTGGCCTCTGGAGGATGGCGGCCACCAGGGGGAACAGGCCAAGGCACGAAACCTTTTCCCACCTGGGTTGGCCCAGCACCGGTAACCAACTGCAGGGACCGGACGCATTTCTGCCAAAAGCTGCTGGGATTTGAGATTTTTTTCTGAGTCTCTGGGATCATGGCCATTAAGCAGTTCAATCAGGAACCAGAGAGGCCATGCCTCCTTCCAATTATATAGCTGAGCCGGAGGTGGTGTGTGGGTGTTTTTCCCACATACCTAACTTTTGACCGTTTACTTTCTTGGTAAACTTGGCCCCAAGTTTTTGGGGTCTGGCCAAAGGCACAGCAGCAATTTTGGGGTATCTGGAAGTCTGAAGGTGCCATCAGGCTGCTGATGCACTCGCCTCACAGGTACAGATTGACCTGTTGGTGGCATCATACCCCCTTCACAAAATATTTTAAATTTTTGGGTCCACACTCGGTGGTGCTCAGGGATCACTCCTGGTAGTTTTTGAGGGGCCATATGTGGTGCTGGTTATCCAAATGGTTTTACAAGGCAATTTCTTTATTCACTGTACTGTCTCATTGGCTCTGTTTGACTACATCAAAGGGATTCTGGTGATTCCTATTACCCTGATTTCATTCTTAACTGTCCTGCGGGATAAAATAAGAACACTTTTCCACAAGAACATTTTCCCACGAGAAAAGGGGGTTCATTGTCTTCTATTGTCTCTGGCCCAGTGCCCACCTTTATATGTGGGTCCTAGTGTTGATTTAACTGGTGCATGAATAGGAGTCTCTTTCAGCCCAGGATTTGGTCCTCACATTGAGTCCATGTCATTGCAGACACAGTCGTTCAGTGCTCTATGATAAAGTAGGTTTGTGTTTGGGGTGGAATGGTAACCACTTACGTAACCTATCAGCTCCTATCACCAACATTTTTTTTGGGGGGGCCACATCTGGTGGTGCTTGGGAGGTTGCTCCAGTTCAGCAACATGTGTGTGAGTTACCAGAAAGGAGAGGAAAGCAAGAAATTAATAACCCCTCTACAGTCTCCAGAATGGAATGCAGCCCAAGCACATCTTGATTTCTTGTTTTGTTTTTGGGCCACACCCAGCAGTGCTTAGGAATCACTCCTGGCAGGGCTGGGGTGGGGGGTAGGGGGGGAGACGGACCATATATAGTGGAGATGACCCCCGCTTGCACATGCCTTAATTGCCGTCTATCTGGCCCTTATATCTTGATTTCAAGTCCAGCTGGGGACCTGTGTCAGGCTCCTGACTTCCGTTAACTATAGAATAATCAGTTTTAAGCTACTACATTAGTTATAGCAACGACAGGAAGCTGTTATCCAGGTGGAGGCCAAAAATTTCTGTATTTGGTTTTGGGGCTAAGCCAACTGTGCTCAGGGCACTGTGCTCAGGCATTCCTCCTGCTGGGGAGGGGGGCGGGGGTGGGCGCCTTAATCGCATACCGTCTCTCCGCTAGGAACCAAATACTCCTCATTCATTAACCAAGCTTCCGGGAACTGATGGGCAGCTCCGGGGACCCAAGTCAACCTACCTGACTTCCAGCTACGCACTCTCCCCGCCGCAGGCACCCGAGGGTTCGGGCGAGAGTGTGGCCAGGGAGACCCCTGGCACGGCCAGGCTCGAGCGCCCGCCCTCCCGCCCCCGCAGCTTCCGGCGGCTCCCGGCGGCTCCCGAGCCTCCGCGCCGGAAGCCCCGCCTCCACACTTCCGGGAGGCGGCCCCGGCGCCGATTGGTGGTTGCTGAGGCCCGCCCCATAGCGACGCGCGCTTCCCTCCGCGCGTGCTTCCGGCCCGCGACCCCGCAGCATGGCCGAGGAGGAGTCGCTGGGCTTCCGAGACTTCGGGCTCGACCCGCGGATCCTGCAGGTACCGGGAGGGCCGCGGGGACCGGGCGGGAGGAGCGGCCGCCTTCCGGGCGTCACTTTGGTTCCTCCTAGGCCGTCGCCGACCTGGGCTGGGAGCGCCCCACGCCGATCCAGGAGAAGGCGGTGCCGCTGGCCCTGGACGGGAAGGACCTGCTGGCGCGCGCGCGCACGGGCTCGGGGAAGACGGCGGCCTACGCGCTGCCGCTGCTGCAGCGGCTGCTCCTGCTGAAGGCGGTGCGTGGGCCGCGGGCGGGCCCGTTCTCTCCTCCCTTTCGCACGCCGGCGGGCCTAACTCGGGAACCCCCAACCCTGCATTGGCGTTGGTGCATTGGCGTCGCTCCGTAGCCGGTGGCTTGTTTCTTTTAAGGCTGAGCTCTTAGGGGACCGGGGGAGCACCCTTCTTTCCCAGCTGGGTAAAGGTGACGAGGGCTGATGAAAACGCAGCTCACTCCTTTGGTTGGGCCCGTGACAACTGTTTCCGGTGGTCTGGAAGAAGAGGGTCCGTGATGACACAGATTCCTGCGCTTGCAGACAGGCCCAGCTGTCGAACAGGCAGTGAGAGGCCTTATCCTCGTGCCCACCAAAGAACTGGCCCAGCAGGCCCAGACCATGGTCCAGCAGCTCACGACCTACTGTGCCCGCGATATCCGGGTGGCCAACATCTCGGCCAGTGAAGCCTCAGCTTCGCAGAGGTGCGTAGAGACAAGTGCAGGCCTGGTCACGGTCACCGTCTGCCCAGGAGGTGGACGGTGGGCTCGGGCTGTGTGTGGGGAGAAAAGGGGCTGGTGCGGGATGAACCCCAGCTGCCTCCCGCCTGCAGGGCTGTGCTCATGGAGAAGCCAGACGTGGTGGTTGGGACCCCCTCTCGCGTGCTTCACCACCTGCAGCAGGACAATCTGAAGCTCCGTGACTCCCTGGAGCTGCTGGTCATGGACGAGGCGGACCTTCTCTTCTCCTTTGGGTTTGAAGAGGAGCTTAAGAGTCTTCTTTGGTAAGGAATAGACGTGGGGGCTATGAGAAGCGCCTAGGGACCCCACCAGTGTGGCCCACCCTTTTCTGACCATAGCCTGCCTTCCATCCTTACCGCCTTCATTCCTCTGCCCGCCCCCCCCCATCCTACTGGACGGTCCCTGCTCTCCTGTCCCGGCCCCCACCTCACCCCATTTATGAGATATTTATGAGATGTTCACCTGTGGCCCCCTTGGAACATTCTCCGAGCTCCACAGAGGCCCTGGAGACCCCATTTGGAAAATGCTGATCTGGACTGTCGGGGAGGGGGGTCGGAGCCCTCGGAGCTGAAGTCTCATGGCTCTCTGCTTTGTTGCAGCCACCTGCCCCGCATTTATCAGGCGTTTCTCATGTCAGCCACTTTCAATGAGGATGTTCAGGCACTCAAGGAGCTTGTTCTGCACAACCCGGTGAGGTCTTCAGAGGGCACCAGGATCCCCATTCATGACCCCATTCATGTTCAGAGGACTTCATTCTTTTTTCTTTTTGCGTCACACCAGCAATGCACAGGGTTACTGCTGGCTCATGCACTCAGAAATTACTCCTGGCAGTGCTCGGGGGACCATATAGGATGCTGGGAATCGAACCTGGGTCAGCTGCGTGCAAGGCAAATGCCCTACCTGCTGTTCTATCGCTCCAGCCCCGAGGACTGATTCTTCCTTTCCGGAGGAATCAAGTGGTGGGGCAGCTGGTCACCCCTCTGCAGAGGCCTCGGTGTGGGCTTCTGGAGGCACCCTGAGATCCTTCTGGGCAGAAGGATGCACTGAATAGTGGTTCCAGTTCTTGCCTCATGTGAATTTGATGCTCCCAAAAATTGGTTGATGCGGCATTCACTTTTTTCCTTAGAGGAAATTTATTGTCATTTCTTTTATTTTGCTTATTTATTTTGAATCACATCTAGCAATGCTTCTGACTCTGCACTCAGGAATTACTCCTGGCAGCGCATGGGGGACCCTATGGGGTGCCGGGGATAGAACCCCAGTCAGCTGCACACAAGGTGTATGTTCTCCCCACTGTACTGTTACTCCGGCGCCAGCTGTTGTCATCTTTTTCTTTCTGTTCCTCATCCCAAATGACTTCCCCAGTAGTAAATGCACTTGAACTGAGAGCTTGTATGTGAGAAATAATCAAACTGCTACTGAAATACAACTTGAGGGGTTGGAAAGATAGTGTAGCAGGTGGGTTGGGGGGGAGGGGGCGACTTGCCTTGTATCTAGCAGATCTGAGTTTGATCCCCAGCATCACATATAGTCCCACCTGCTAGCAGAGACCCTGAGCACCGCCGAGTGTGACCCCAAAACCACCTAAACAAACAAACAAAAAAACCCACATCCCTTGTACTCAGGGAACACTCCTGGCATCCTGGGAGACCATATAGAATGCTGGTGGTCAAACCCAGGGTGTGTGTGTAAGGCCAGAACCCTCCTTGCTGTCATCTCGCCCTAGCTCCCCTTGGTTTTTAGGCTGTGTGTTGCAGGGGCCCAGGACGCCTCGTGCGACGTGTCTGTACTGAACTCGGGGGCACAGGCTGCCGGGAGCATTCTGTCTTCGCCTCTGTCCTGACCACGGCCCGGTCCTCCCTCAGGTCACCCTCAAATTGCAGGAATCGCAGCTCCCCGGGCCAGACCAGTTAGAACAGTTTCAGGTGGTTTGCGAGACGGAGGAAGATAAGTTCCTCCTGCTGTACGCACTGCTCAAGCTGTCGCTGATTCGGGGCAAGTCTCTCCTCTTTGTCAACACGCTGGAGCGCAGTTACCGGCTGCGCCTGTTCCTCGAGCAGTTCAGCATCCCCAGCTGCGTGCTCAATGGCGAGCTCCCGCTGCGCTCCAGGTACCGGTGCTGGGCGTTGCTCCTGGTTCAGCCGTGATAAGCCGCTGAGGGTGCCAAGGCGCAGAGGCTAGGTGTGGGAGGGGTCGCGGTGCAGGTAACAAGGAAATAAGGGTGCAGCTGTGGGGCACTGGCTCTGGTTGCTGGCCTTCCCTGACTGTCCCTGGCCATCACTGGCCATCCCGCTGCCGACCTGCAGGTGTCACATCATCTCCCAGTTCAACCAGGGCTTCTACGACTGTGTCATTGCCACGGACGCTGAGGTCCTGGGTGCCACCATCAAGGGCAAGCGTCGTAGCAAAGGACCAAAGGGAGACCAGTAAGTTCCTGGCCCGCTCCTCCCGGCCACCCCAGAGATCTGCTTTCCAGCCTTGCAGAGGACGCAGGCAGGAGTCCAGGGCCCCCGGGCCTGCAGGGCTGCCCTCTGTCAGGGTGGGTGGTGAGGGGCACACAGGCCCCTGTGGACACCGCCTGTATGACCGCTGGCTATCGTCTGTTTGGAAGGCCTGCCCTGTGCTGGGTGTAGAGAGTGGCCTGGAGGTTTTGAGAGCTGGGCAGGATCCTTGGGCTCATGTAAGACCTGCAGAATCCTGGGCTCTGGTCCAAGGACAGGCACGGATGCCACGTGGGTTGTCACCAGAATGGTCCTTGGCGGGAACAAGATTTCCTGACCTGATGTGGCGGAGGGAGGTCCCCCCCAGCAGGTGGCTGGGTTGGGGGAGCTCTGTGCCTTCACCAGAGCTGCGTCAGTTGTCCCCCTGAGCAATCTTGTAGAAGAGGCCCTGCTGGGTCGGGCTTGTGCTCTTCTCAGTGGGGTCTGTGCGGGCTGACAGGGTCTCTCCTGCAGAGCCTCCGGTGACCCCGAGGCCGGAGTGGCCCGGGGCATCGACTTTCACCACGTGAGTGCCGTGCTCAACTTTGACCTGCCCCCAACCCCCGAAGCCTACATCCACCGCGCGGGCAGGTAGGGAGCTGGACGTGGGGGCAGGGGGCACTGAGAGAGCCGCGTCCGCTGACTCACTGGGGGTCCCTGCAGGACTGCGCGCGCCAACAACCCAGGCACCGTGCTGACCTTCGTGTTACCTGCCGAGCAGTCGCACCTGGGCAGGATGGAGGCGCTTCTGGGTGGAGGTGAGAGTCGGACGTAATAAGGATCAGACACTGTTCCCTGCACTGGACACATGCGAGGTGCGGTCCAGTAGCTGCTTTGAGGGGAGACGGGAACCGGGAGACTGGTGGCATCTGGGCAGGGTTGGAGAGGGGCCTGCTGCGCGGGCTTCTGGGCAGCTCGTGATGGCTGGCCTCATCCTGGGGGGAGGCGGGTAGGGAGGCTTTCGGTCCCCCAGGAGGGTCTAGATCAGACGGTCCGACTGTGCAGGCTGGTGATGTGGAAGGAGAGGGTCTGGGGCTTACACAGGGTAGGGTGTCGGGGCTCTCCCTGCTGCTTCCGCTGGTTGTGGCCGTGCCTTCCTACGGGCTGGCCATGCTGTGGGACCCCACGCACTATGGCACCAGCACTAAGACAGCGCAGCTGAGGGTCCCTCTGGTCCCCTCTGATGGCTGGGCCGAGGGTCCCCTCTGATGGCTGGGCCGAGGCTCGGGGATGGGGCATCCCCAGGAAGCAGGCAGGAGCAGGGCAGCCACCTGAGGACGTTGTTGGAGTCTGGGCCTTGCCTTCCCCACAGAGCCCGGGACACCGCTCCTGCTCCCCTACCAGTTCCGCATGGAGGAGATAGAGGGCTTCCGCTACCGCTGTAGGGTGAGTGGGGTGCCCGGGGGAGGGCAGGGAGGGGGGCAGTGGGGTGGGGGCAGCTCCTGGTCCTGATGGTCAGCACCCCCGCAGGATGCCATGCGCTCAGTCACCAAACAAGCCGTGCGGGAGGCCAGGCTGAAAGAGATCAAGGACGAGCTGCTCCACTCCGAGAAGCTCAAGGTGAGGGCGGGGGCGGCTCGGTAACCTTAGCTGCCGCCGTAGGGCCCCTGCACGTGCCACACTGATGGGAGGGGCCTGGTTTTGTCCGTTTTTTGTTTTGTGTTTTGGGGTGGCCACTACCTGCCGTACTCAGGACTTTGTCCCGGTGGGCTCAGGGGCTGGAAACTGGGTCTGCCTCCTGTGAGGCTGCACCCCAGCTGTGCTCCTGCCACGATTATATCTTCTTTGAAGGGGGGTGCGGTGTGCATAAGCCCGGGACCCTGCTCTGTCGGCCAGCTGTGCATGGAGAGCAGAGCCTGGTCCCCCCGTCAGCTTCTGGGAGTCTCGCCAGCTTTGGGTCCGGTGGGCAGGACTGCCCCGTGCCTGACAATGGTGCCACCTCTTTCCTCGTCAGACCTACTTTGAGGACAACCCCAGGGACCTGCAGCTGCTGCGTCACGACCTACCCCTGCACCCCGCCGTGGTGAAGCCTCACCTAGGCAATGTGCCTGACTACCTGGGTGAGTGGGCCCTTGGGTGGTGGTGGTCGCCTGCACACCTGGCGCTCTTGCTCTCAAGTCCAGCCCATGGGGGTGGGGGGGCGCCGTGGGCTGGCATCTTGGGCAGTCAGAGGACAGTGTCGGAGAAGATGGGGCCTGTGGTCAGGAAGAGGATGATCGGTCTGGAGTCGCTTCCATGTGCCCACGCAGGGCTCAGGGCACGGGTTCCCCTGACCGAGAGGCTGGAAGGGCTGGAGGGGAGGCTCCTGCGCCTCCTAGGAATGGGTAAGAGCCAGTGGTAGGTCGTCAGGGTGGGAAGGGGACAGATGGGGAGATTGGCGAGTAGTGAGGACCCGATCCCCAAGATGGCAAGTTGCAGAGGGCCAGGTAAGGGCATCCGGGGAGGGTTGGAGGAATTCATCTTTGTTAGGTCAGTGTGGAACCGAGGGCCCAGGTCTGATATGCAGAGTCTCCCGGAGGGAAGGAAGAGGTGTGGGGGCTATGTGTGTGCGAGTGCACTGCATGTGGCTGTGCTGAGGGCTCACTCCTGTTGGGCTTGGGGGACTATAGAATACCAGGGGTTGAACCTGGGTGAGCCCGCACAAGGCTTCACTGGTGTCCTGTTGCTATAACCCCGGAGGAAGGGGGAACTTTTGTCAGATACTACACAGCACAGCTTTCCTGCGTACACTGCTTCCAGGAGGCTGACTTAGAGAATTCTGGTGACCCCCTGGCCTGCCCCTTGAGTGCCACTGATGGTGCACTTGATGCCTCGGAGTTCCCGTGTGCTGACTGGCACCTCGCCTTTCCTTGGCATTGCTTGTGTTGCATGCTGGGGACTGGGCCAGACCTCACACACGTAGTTCAGAACTTGACTACCCTGCCACAGCCCTGGCCCCGCTTGCTGGCCGGGAGTGCTAGTCATGGGGGTCAGACCTGGATTGCTGGCCGGGTGTGGGCATGGCCCTTGGGGCCAGAGGCTCCGTGTAAGCCACAGCTTGGTGTTTCTCTTCAGTTCCTTCTGCTCTTCGTGGCTTCGTCCACCCTCACAAGAAGCGGAAGAAGCCATCCTCCTCTAAAAAGACCAAGGTTGGTTCCCCGGGGGCTGCAGTAGCTCAGGACTCCCTGCCCCTCCCCGCAGTCCCATGGCCACCAGGATGCCTGTGCCCTCGGAGCTGGTGACTTTGCTGCTTCACATGCCTGTCTGTCCTGGGGAGGAGGAAGGGCAAAGTGACCTCTGCCTCTCTGGACACTGCTTTGGGGCTCACCACCCACCCTGCGTGTCTTTCTGAGGTCGGGACTCAGATGGGCCCCACTGACCACAACTCTGCTCCCCCTAGAAGAAGACTCAGAACCCGCTGCGTAGCTTCAAGCACAGAGCGAGACCCAGACCTGCAGTGAAAACTTCGTGAGCACCAGGCAGCCATCACTGTCTGCCAGGCTTCCTGGATGAGGAGACTGCAGGGGAGAGTGGAGTCAGCCCTGGACAGGGCCATAGTCCCACCCCCTAGAGACTCGATTTGGGGCTGGACAGAGCTGTGGGTCACGGTCCTGCCAGGTGGACATTTTGCACCTCGAACGGAATAAAGATTCTCTGCCCTGGTTGTCTCCTTCATGGAGGAGGGGACCAGCCCCCAGTCAAGGCCTGACTGCCCCGTGTGTCCATTCATGTGCCCCTGACTGCACATGGCAGCTGAGTGCTACCTTCGGGGCTCTCTAGTGTGTGGTCTGGTCACAGCCACCCCTGGCCCTCCTGCTCTCTCTGGGCACCTCTTCAGCTAGGATTGTAGTCATCCACCTGGAGGCTATTGTTCAAGCACCAGGAACTGCCTGTCAGTACTCCTGTCCTTACTGTGTGTGTGTACGTGCGTGTGTGTGTGGGGGGGGGTCACACTTGGTGCTCTGGAGACCGTATATTGTAGCTTGGATTGCACTGGCATGTCAGATAATGCTTTTCCACCCTACCCTAACTCTTGGGCCCTCATCCTTGTTTTCAATTAATGGATACTGGCATTCACGCTCTGCCCTGCTGCTGGGCCTCAGCAGGACCCAGCCCCTGACAGTCAGAGCAGGAGGCCTCTGCTTATCTGTCACTGGAGCTGTGTGGCTGCTCAGGGCTAGGCTGTGAGGCTGGAGGAGTCAGGATGGGCCGTGTGTGGGTCTGGGGATGCACAGTGGGAAGGCCGTATGCCTGCCACGAGACCAGGTATATACACACACAACACACACACCCCCTTCCCGCACACGCACACACCCTTACCCCCTGATCTCCCCCCCGACACACACACACGCCCTCCCTGCCAAAGTTGTTTTTACAGTGCTGGGGCTTGAACCTGGGGCCTCCTGCACCCAGCCCTCACCCTGAGTGGCAGCAGCACCAGTACTACCGAGCACAGGGGCTAGGTGGCCCTCCGATTTGGGCTCTTCCCTGCTTGCTAATTTGGGAGGATTTCAGAGTTACCAGGGGCAGGGGTGTGTCGCCAGTTAGGTGCAGCCGGGAGCCCCACTATTGGCCTCTTGGGATGCGTTAAGGAGAGGCAGTTCATGGACCGATGGAAACGGCAGGGGGTCACTGCTCAGACCTGGAACCCCAACCTGGGTCTTGCCTCTGCTTCTCGAGCCCTTCGTCCCTCTGACCTTTGCTGCCAATGAGCAGGCACCTAGCCCCAACAGAGGCAGTTGCACATACTGGTGCCCCTTGAAGTTTCTTTGTTTTGTTTTGTTTTTCCTTAAATTTTTATTAGTAGAAAAAAGATTTTTATTAGTAAAACACCATGAGGTACAGTTGTAGACTTAGAAATTTTTGTGCTTGGGTTTCAGTTATACAATGATCGAGTACCCATCCCTCCACCAGTGCCCATTCTCCACCACCAATGATCCCAGTATCTCTCCAACCCTCCATTCCCTCCCCCCCTCTGGCAGGGCATTCCCTTTTGTTATCTCTGGTTTTGTTTTTGGGCCATATCAAGCGGTGCTTGGAGTTACTCTAACCCATGCACTCAGGAATTGGGGGCTGGAGCCATAGTACAGTGGGTAGGGCATTTGTTTGATCCCATCACTACATAACGGTTCCCTGAGCACTGCTAAGAGTGGGCCAAAAACTTTAAGGAATTATTTCTGGTGGGTTTGGGGACATGGTATGCCAGGGATCAAGCTGGGTTGGCTGTGTACATGGCCAGCACCCTCCCTCTGTTCTCCAGGGCTGGGTGGGGGCTGGGTGAACCTCCACTGCGTTTGAAGATGTGCTATGGGCTGGGTATGTAACTTCTCTGGGGAGCTCTGAGAGTTTTCTGGTGCAGGTGGTATCTGGGGGCGCCTGGACACGGGCAGGTGTGTCGAGGCCAGGAGTTAAGTGATGCCCAGCTCATACAGGTCTGCTTCTCGACAATACTTGCTTGGGGAAGCTGCTTGTACCATGCCATCCCTGCGCACAGCCCCTGGAGAGGTCTCTGCTGGTCCCTGCACGGCACCTGGCGGGGCCCCTGTCTGTTGGGGCAGCACCCTCTCAGGTCAGCCTCCACCGATCTGATGCCGAGTCCGTGACCTGAGCAGCAGATCCAGACACATTTGGGCGGGCTCTGGGATGGACATGGCACCTTGGACCTGAAGCTGGAGTGTGCGTGCAACAGCCCCTTAGGGACTATCTGGTCAGCAAATAAGCTTGGCCAGTGTCCAGCTGGCTGACACTTGGGGCTTGCATCGGGACGTGCCATGGGCCAGGGGGCCCATTTCTGCCCTGGCCACAGCCATGCCCATATGTCACCTTGAAGGGCTTGGTAAGTGCTCAGACGGACAAGCCACTCAGCCCCTGCATATGGAGAACTTGGTGGTGACGGGAATCAACCCTCCATGGCCAGAGAGGTAACGCAAGGGCTGAAGTTCTTCTGAAGCTGACCTTGGTTCAATCCCTAGTACCATTTGGTCCTCTGAGCACTGCCCAATGCAGCCAGGTCTCCAGGGCCCAGGAGACGGCTCCGTGCCTTAGCTTTACCTGGGGAATGTAAGACGGCTTGGCCCCCGCTGCTACCCCACGCTGTCATCCTGACTGCTCTCATGCCGGTCACACCTCACTAGCAGGAGGAGGTGTGTGGGCATCCAGCCGGGGGTCAGACCTGTATGAGTTGGGTCGTCCTCTAAGCCCAGTGATGTTCCCAGCCCCAAACCGGATTCTTTCTGAAAAGGTGAAAAACAGCCAATGTAATTGAGAAGGGCTAAAGACAAGTGGAAACCCTGGTTCCGTCTCTGGCAGTCTCCTGGAGACCCCCAAACAGCACCAGGAGTGACCCTGAAAACGGCCAGGTGCAGCCCCAAATCTCCCTCCCCTCCCACAAAGGCACTGGTGTTTGCACACGGTGCGGAGGAAGTTGGGGTGATAACAGCAGGGTGAACAGTGTGTGCACAGAAACCTCTGGACCCAGAGTGAAGCAACCAAGGGCATTTCCCACTTGGGACTTAGGACTCAGATTGGGGGGCATTATTTGTTCCTGGGACTTTGGTCTTTAGCAGCATTCCCAGGAGGGTGGCTGTGCAGGGAACGTGCCCCACCAAATGCCGGGTCTCCAGGAGGGGCGGTCAGCACAGCCATGCTCAGGGGCTTCTGTGGCTGGCACTGCTTCCTGGGGCCGGGGAAGGCAGCTCTGCCAGAGACTGCAGCGGCTCTGTGCAACCCAGGGAGTGGCACTTTCTGAGTTCTTCTGTCCCTGTCTGACCACATGTCCACTCAGGTTGGACAGGCTGAGCAGAAGGGGCAGCAGTTGCAAGCAGCTCTGAGGTGACACCTTACTGCCTCTCCCCAGAAGCACTGTCGCTTTGGGCTTGGGGTCACTCCGGTAGTACTTAGGGGAGAGGCCAGCAGTGCTGGGGAGTCCTGCCTGGCGGTCCAGGGTCAAAGCAGGGCTCAGGCCAGAGAGAAGAGGAGGATATCACCGACTCAGGTTCCATGCCTGACATCTCGTACGGTCCCCTGAGCACCACTGGGTGTGTCTAATACATTACCCCACGCCCTGCCAGAGTCCAGATGAACCTGGTGCTACCTTTGGCAAACCCGGTGTGGACCCTTAGCTAGCCAGAGCCTCTTCCAGGAACCCGGCTGACCTTCAGCCTACACTTCCCGCTCCTCCAGCCTTTCTCTCCTCGCTGTGCTCTTGTGGCCTTGTCTTCGCCCTGACCTGGAGCTCCTGAAGGCAGTGACACACCCCCTTCTTAGGGAAGACTTTGCCTGGGGATTTTCTCTGCTTCCTGGGAATACAATTTTACAATACTTTCTCGCACTCAAGCCCCTTAAAGGAGTGTTTCCAGTTAAGTGGAAAGAGGGGGTTGGAGGAATAGTACATAGGAAGGGCATTCGCCTTGTACACAGCTGACCCAGCTTTGATCCCCAGCATCCCATATGGTCCCCCAAGTCAGGTGTAAGCCCTGAATACCTCTGGGTCACTTGTTCACTTGATCGCTTGACATCCCGTTACTCATCGATTTGCTTGAGTGGGCACATCCCTGTCAAGTGCTAGTGTAGCCCAATGGCGTCTGCTCGCTCCAGGAACACAAAGAGCTTCAAACCATTCGTTCAGGGTCTTGGCGAAGAAGTCTGACCATCTCGTAGGTGGGCGGCCACGCGTTCTTTTGACGTCTCGTGGAATCCAGTCGGTAATGGCTCTAGTCTAGCAGTCGTCTTCAAATCGCATTATGTGTCCAGCCCATCTGGTTTTCGATGCCTTGGCAAACGGAACAGTGTCCCTGATTCTCAATCGTTGATGGAGGTCAGAACTCCGGATTCCTTCTTTCACTTGAGTGAAGTGTGATACTCCAAGCATAGCAATTTTGATTCCTCTTTGGGTGACCCGAATAGCGTTCTCATCCTGTTTTTGTAGGGCCCAGGTCTCTGAGGCGTATGTTAGTGTAGGGAGAATGGTGGAGTTGAAGAGATGTGCCTGGAGCCGTAGGATTTTCATCCTCCTAGCTATTTCTTCGACGCTCTTGAAGACGTTCCATGTTGCTGTCTTCCTCCTGCACAGCTCAGGTGCCAGGTCGTTCATCATGTTGAGTTTTCTACCTAGGTACACATAACTGCTGCATTCAGAGATGTTCCATTGAGAGCATATGAAACATCAGGAACTAGTCCGTTTTTCATGAACATTGTCTTCGTGATATTTAGCTGCAATCCGACCTTTCCACACTCATGGTCGAAGTTGTCCAGCATTTGTGCCTCTTGGCTATTGTTTGGTGTTATTAGAATGATGTCATCAGCAGAGCAGAGGTGGTGTAGATGCTGACCATCTATCTTCACTCCCATTCCTTCCCATTCCTGTCATCGCATGACATTCTCGAGGGTGGCACTGAAGAGTTTCGGTGAAATGGCATTGCCCTGCCGAACCCCTCTCTTTACGTCTATGATCACTTCCTTGTAGAATGGTGAGATTCTGGTGGTGAATCCGTAATACAGCTCACGGAGGATCCTGATGTACTCTGGGTGTGGCCCAAAACAACGTGGGAAAAGGACTGTAGAGAAGGTACGGAGGTTAAGGCACTTGCCTTGAACATGACTAATCCCAGTTGGAGCCCAGTATGGCTGAGCTCCACCAAGAGTAATCTCAGCACAGAGCAAGCAGTAAGCCCTGAGTGCTTGCAGGTGGTCTGAAACCCAAAAATTAAAGGTAATTTGTAAACTACTTAACACACACACAAGATTAAAAGACTGAGTTCATTATATAACTGAGTTCAGCGGTTATGTGTACCTAGGTAAAAGACTCTGACTCTGAGTTCAGTTTTCTTTTCCTTTTGGGTCACA
The DNA here is from genome assembly GCF_029834395.1 of Sorex fumeus. NCBI lineage: Eukaryota > Metazoa > Chordata > Mammalia > Eulipotyphla > Soricidae > Sorex > Sorex fumeus. Next base: position 14,710,188 of record NW_026606077.1, on the reverse strand, counting down.
CCCAGCGATACACAGGGGTTACTCCTGGCTCTGCACTCAGGAATCACTCCTGGGGGACCATATGGGATGCTGGGAATCGATCCCGGGTCGGCTGCGTGCAAGGCAAACGCCCTACCTGCTGTGCTATTGCTCCAGCCCTGATTGAAAAATTAATTTGGTATATTTAGGGACCAGAGCAATAGTACAGTAGGGAGGGCACTTGACTTGCATGAGGACAACCCGGGTTTGATCCCTGGCAACCCATATGGTCCACTGAGCCCCATCAGGAGTGATTCCTGAGCACTGCTGGGTGTGGTCCCCAAACAAGCCAATTGGTATATTTAATACACTATCCCTTCCAGGGGGAAGAAGCCCTTTAAGTGCTTTTAGAGTGTAAAAATATACACTTGGGGCTGGAGAGATAGTACAGCGGGTAAGGCACTTGCCTTGTACACAGCTGATTGGGGTCAATTTCTGGCATCCCATATGGTCTGCTGAGCACCGCCAGGAATAATTCCTGAGCACAGAGCCAGGAGTAAGCCCTGAGAAACAAAAAACAAAAACAAAAAATACACCCAATAATTGCATTCAGTTAAGATTACATTTAGAACCCGGAGAAGTGATCCAAGTCTTTTTTTTTTTTGCCAATTTATTTATTAATTTTATTATTATTATTTAAAAAAAATTTATTAGTGAAACACCATGAGGTACCGTTGTAGACTTACAAATTTTTGTGCTTGGGTTTCAAGTATGCAATGATCAAATACCCATCCCTCCACCAGTGCCCATTTTCCACCAACACGAATCCCAGTGACCCTCCCACCCCCACTCCCCCATCCCACCCTGCCTCTGTGGCAGGGCATTCCCTTTTGTTCTCTCTCTTCAGTGATCCAAGTCTTAACAAGGGTTAAGACACCTTGTACAAGGCCAACTCAGTTTGATCACCGTCATCCCAGATGGTTCCCTGATTCCTGCCAGGAGTGATCCCTGAGCACTGCTGGGCGTGGCCCCCAAACAAGAACAAAAAGCAGAAGGAGAGGAGGTGCCTCAGGGCTTGTACTCTGCACCCCCAGGCCATCAATTGGACACTCCCTACACGTCATCCCTTTTGACTCAGCACCCAGACTAGGCCATGGGACTACCCTATTATGGGGGTGTCAGGAAGGCCCGTCTCTGTGCCCCACCCTCTCCTGCTTCCTGTTGGCAGCTCCACCTCAGGCCATCTCTTGTGGCTGCTCTGAATTCCCACAGTTCAGCACCCCTTAGAGCAGCAGAGTCAGGAAGGCAGATGGTGGGCGCCCCCTTTGGTGGGTCCTGTGGTAGTTCGATGTTTCAACTCTTGGCTTACCAGAAAAGGCACATTTGCTCAGAGTGGCTTGAGGGATCCAAATCAGGGCCTCAAGAAGACAAAGTTTGCATCCATCTTTGGAGTTCTCTCCCCAACCCAATGCTGAACTTTTTGATTTGGGGGCCATAGCTGGTTTTGCGCAGGGGACACTTACCGCCAAGACTCAGGGCTTGCCTCCTACAGTACTTAGGAGATCATGTGGTGCTAGGGGTTGAACTGGGTCCCACACATGCCAGCATGTGGGCCAGACCTTTGAGCTACCTCCTCAGACCTGATCGACATTTTTATCTGACATTTTTAAAAATCAGGTAATGACTTGTAAATGTTCTTTCCAGGGGGCCTCTTTGTACTTCTTGGATGCACAAAAGGTGTGTGTGTGTGTGTGTGTGTGTGTGTGTGTGTGTGTGTGTATGCGTGTGGTGCTGGGCTAGAACCCAGGGTTTCACACGCGGTAAGTGTTCACTTGCTGAGCTATATCACCAGCATAAAATTTCAGTTTGGGGGGCTGGAGTGATAGAACAGCAGGTAAAGCATTTGCCTTGCACAGGCTGACCTGGGTTTGATTCCTGGCACCCCACATGGTCCCTTGAACTCTCCCAGATGGATTCCTGAGAACAGAGCCAGGACTCTTTCTGAGCACCACTGGGTTAGCCCCCAAACAAAAATCACTATCACTATCACCCTGTTGTTCTTCAGTTTGCTCGAGCGGGCCCAGTAATGTCTTCATTTGTCCCTGTCACGTTTGTCCCAAACAAAAATTTTCAATTTATTATTTATTTTAAAATAAATTATTTATTTATTTTATTATGTATTTATATATAATACGACTATTATTTACTTTTCTCTAAATTTTCAGGGTAACTTAAATATCCTTCAATATCCAACCCGCACGGCAGAGCCTGGCAAGCTATCTGTGGTCTATGCCAAATAGACCAAATTGATATGCCAAATCCAGTAATAAATGGATCTCATTTCCCTAACCCTGAATATGCAGAGTCGAGAAGGATATGGAAGGAGAGGCTGATAAAACACCAAGGCAGACATAGGCTGCCAAAACGCAGAAAAACAAAAATGATTGTCTGTACCTTTAATGCTCGTACGCTGACATCTGCTGCATCCATTGAAGACCTTATGGTACAAGCACGAAAGATCAAGTACGACATCATTGGTCTGACCGAAACGAGAAGACATCAATCCCATCATGCTGTTTTCGACACTGGAGAAGAACTGTTCCTTGGAACATGTGATAAAAGAGGCGTCGGTGGTGTCGGTATCCTTGTCAACACAAACTTAGTCATGAGCATTGATTCATTTGAATGCCTAACAACCCGAATCGGACTATTACACTTGAAAAAATGTGGCTCACTACCGGCAGTTTCTATCTTTGTTGTCTATGCACCAACATCCAATTATGGTGAAAGAGAAACTGAGAAATTCTACATGGAGCTGGAGAAATTCTATAAAGAAGATCACACCTTCTACAAGATCATTGTCGGTGATTTTAATGCCAAAATAGGACCAAGAAGATCAGTCGATGAACTCCACATCGGAACCCATGGCCTGGAATGGAATGAACAGGGTGACAGACTGTCTGAGTTCATCATGTCAACCAAAACCTTCCATGGTAACTCACAATTCCAAAAGGCTAAATCTAAACGTTGGACATGGGAGTCTCCCGATGGACGGTTCCACAATGAAATAGACCACATCATATTCAATCGGCGGTTTTGCCTAACTGATGTTACTGTTGTCCCAAAATTCCAAACGGGATCAGACCACCGTCTTCTTTGTGCAAAATTCTACCTCACAGAACGAGGAGAAAAGAATGCAAGGTTTAAGAAGAGGACTCCCAGAACAACCACCAACTGGGAACTCTTTGGCTCTGTTGCGGCAACATGGGAAGATGCTGTCATTGACAACATTGATGAGGAATACGATCGAATGATTCAGCACCTCCATGATTGTGCAAGGAATGCCAAGAAAGAGATAACCACAAAAAACCGTCTTTCTTCGAACACTCTTGAACTTATTCGCCAACGTGGCTTGGCACGTGCCTCAGGCAACCACAAACAAACGTCCGAACTGGCAAAACAGTGCAGAGAAGCCATCAAGGATGACCTCAAAAACAGGAGAGCAGCAGTACTGGTAGATGCAGCAGAAGCTGGGAAAAACATTCGTAATGCCCGCCTGTCCTTCACCAACTACAAAACCAAGATGACTGCCCTCCGACATCATGATGGATCTATCACATCTTCCAGAAGGGCAATGGAGAAGATTATTCATGACTTCTACTCAGATCTCTTTAATAGCCACATCCACTTGCCCACATACCACATACCACATGATGGATATGTCGTTCCCAATGTTCTCCCTTCTGAAATCCAACATGCCATCTCGTCGGTAAAGAAACAAAGAGCACCTGGCCCAGACAAGATCAGACCTGAACACCTGAAGAACTTACCATTAGTACTCATCAATACATTGGCTCGACTCTTCACACGCTACCTGTATGAATGCAAGGTTCCATCCCAATGGAAAACCAGCAAGACTATACTACTATACAAGAAAGGAGACATCCACGACATTGGCAACTATCGCCCAATCTGCCTATTGTCTGTCATCTACAAACTATTCACTCGAGTCATCCTGAATAGGATTAGCAGAACACTAGATGAAGGACAACCATGTGAACAAGCTGGATTCCGAAAAGGATTCAGTACCATCGACCATATCCACACAATAACCAAGCTCATTGAGGTATCTCGGGAGTTCAAGATGCCATTCTGTCTAACGTTCATTGATTTAAAGAAGGCCTTTGATTCTGTTGAGACGGAAGCGGTCATGGAAGCCCTAGCCAATCAGGGCGTACAAACTCAATACATCAGGATCCTTCGTGAGCTCTATTGCGGATTCACTACCAAGATCTCACCATTCTACAAAGAAGTTATCATCCATATCAAGAGAGGGGTTCGGCAGGGTGATACCATTTCACCAAAACTCTTCAGTGCCACCCTCGAGAACATCATGCGACGACTGGAATGGGAAAACATGGGAGTGAAGATAGATGGTCGGCAACTACACCACCTCCGCTTTGCTGATGACATCGTTCTAATAACACCAAACATCAACCAAGCGGCACAAATGCTGAACGACTTTGACCGTGAATGTGGAAAGGTCGGACTACAGCTGAATCTTACGAAGACAATGTTTATGAGAAACAGCCTTGTTCCTGATGCTCCATTCGCTCTCAACGGAACCACCATCTCCGAATGCAACAGTTATATATACCTAGGTCGAGAAATCAACATGATGAATGACCTGGCACCTGAGTTGCGCAGGAGGAAGAGAGCAGCTTGGAATGCCTTCAAGAGCATTGAAGAAATAACTAAAAGGACAAAGAACCTCCAGCTACGAGCACATCTCTTTGATTCCACTATTCTTCCTGCATTAACATATGCCTCAGAGACCTGGACCCTACGAAAACAGGATGAGAACACTATTCGGGTCTCTCAAAGAGGAATCGAAAGAACTATGCTTGGAATATCACGATTCACTCAAATGAGAGATAGAATCCGGAGTTCTGATCTTCGTCAACGCTCAAGAATCAGGGATGCTGTCTCATTTGCCAAGACATCAAAAATCAGATGGGCTGGACATGTAATGAGGTTTACAGACAACCGCTGGACTAGAGCCATTACTGATTGGATTCCACGAGACATCAAAAGATCACGTGGACGCCCACCTATAAGATGGTCAGACTTCTTCGTCAAGACCCTAAATGATCGGTTTGAGGCTCTACATGTTCCTAAAACGAACAGATACCATTGGGCTACGCTAGCACGCAACCGGGATGAATGGAGACGTTACTGGCACCCGCTCGAATAAATCGATGAATAACGGGGATTAAGTGATTAAGTGATTAAGTGATTTAAAAATGTATTCAAAATTTATTTTAAAGATTACTAATTTACTTTTCATCCTCGCTTGCCTATGTTTTTGGCATTTTAGCATAAAAATTACTGTTATATCCAACATAACAAAGGTTTTACTATGTACTGAAGAAGATCCTTTCTGTTTCTCTCTCTCTAGCTCTTCCACTCAAAACAAAAGTTTTGGGGGCCACACCTGGTGGTTCTCAGTGCTTACTCCTGGCTCTGCACTCAGAGACCAGCCCTGACTGGTCTTAGGGAATGAAATGGGGTTCTGGGGATGGAACCCAGGTCTGCCACATGTAGATGCCTTACCTCCAGCTCCCTGCTTCCCTTTACTTTAAAAAAAAAATTCTAAGATGGTTGTTTTAAAATTTTTGGTATATTTACCAAATTTGGTATAGTTACTGTAGCACTGTCCTCCCATTGTTCATCGATTTGCTCGAGCGGGCCCAGTAACGTCTCCATCGTGAGACTTGTTGTTACTGTGTTTGGCATATTGAATACATCCTGGTAGCTTGCCGGGCTCTCCGAGAGGGGCGGAGGAATCGAACCCGGCTCGGCCGGCCAGCTGCGCACAAGGCAAACGCCCTACTGCTGTGCTATCGCTCCAGCATATAGTTACTACTAATAGTATATTTACTATTAAGTCTTTATTGTTTGGAGACTAATACAAAGTGCTTTTGCTTCTCTTTCACCTATCATGGAACTCGGGTGCAAAGCAGCAGCCATTATTCATAAAAGTTATCTGGGTGTGGGTGTGGAGAGATAGCACAGGGACAAGGTACTGGCCTTGAACTCAGTGCAGCCATCCTCATTAGATCCCCTGAGCCCTTCCAGGAGTGACCCCTGAGTACCACCAGGTGTGACCCCAAAAGGAAAAAAAACTCACCCAGGGCAAGGAATTATAGGTGGAGACAGAGCACATAGGTCCAGGGGAGAAGCTTAGGCTTCCGTGCACTCCACAGCAGTGACATTTCCGAGACTGTAAAGAAGCCAATGGGTGCACAGAAGAGAAAGATCCAGAAAATGACCTGAACAGACCAGCAACTTTCACTTGGACTGATGTCTGAGCTCAAAGCTAGACTCGACCAATGTTAAAGAAGGATCCCTGCACAGAGCCAGTGGGGATGGCAGGGATGGAGGGGCTGCTTTTTGCCTGCTTACTTTTCTGTTTTTGTATGTGTTGGTTGCTTGTTTATAACTTGGCCATCAGGGGATTTCTGTCAGCTGAGCATGAGCCGAGGAGCAGTCTTTCCTGAGCACATTCAACAGTGAACACACACACAACAGTGAAGACACACTCAACAGTGAACACACAAAAATGAACACACAACAGTGAATATACACTCAATAGTGAACACACACAAAAATGAATACACACAACAGTGAACACACACAACAGTGAATACACACATCAGTGAACACATACAAAAATGAACACACAACAGTGAATATACACTGGACAGTGAAAACACACAACAGTGAACACACACTATGGTGTATATATACTCAACAGTGAACACACTCAACAGTGAATACACACAACAGTGAACACATCAACGGTGAATATACACTCAACAGTGAACACATACTCAACAGTGAATGCACATTCAACACTGAATATTCACAATAGTGACAACTCAACAGTGAATACACACAATGGTGAATATACACTCAAGAGCAAACACACACTCAACAGTGAACACACAACAGTGAATATATATACTCAAGAGTGAATACACACAATAGTGACACACTCAACAGTGAATACACACCTTATGTACACAACAGTGAGTATACACAAAACAGTGAATCATCTTTACAAATGTAGTTTGGAAAAGTATCAAAACACACTACTCCAGCCTTCACCAACAACCACTGTTTCTAAAACAACAAGGACATCAGCAAAAGTAGTGAATGCTTTGGAAAAGGAGACCCTAATTTCTCAAACTCAATGAAAAATGACAATGTTTACATAGAAACACAAAAATTATGTCCATGTAAAGGAGTAAAAATAATCTGACAAGAGCTACCCAGAAGGAAGCCCACAGTCAAGCCAAAGTCAGCTCTGGGGGCTGTTGACAAGCCTCAAAGGCACTGGCCTCCGTTTGACCTCCAGCTTTGCATTTGATCTCCTGAGCACCAGCAGGAGTAGCCCCGAGAACTGCCGGGTGTGGCCTCCAAAAATCAGAAATAAGCAAAAACTGTCTAAAATACAGCCAGAGGGGCTGGAGCGATAGCACAGCGGGTAGGGCATTTGCCTTGCAAATGGCCGACCCGGGTTCGATTCCCAGCATCCCATATGGTCTCCTGAGCACCGCCAGGAGTGGTTCCTGAGTGCATGAGCCAGGAGTAACCCCTGTGCATCACCCCAAAAGCAAAAAAAAAATACAGCTAGAGACTGGGAGGTAACATAGGCAGGAGAGTTCAAGTTTGCATGTGTGAGGCCTGAGTCAGCTGTGACATCTACATTCGCCACCTCTGGGTGTGGTCCTGGAGGTCTCTGAGCATCAGTGATGCTCTAGGTCAAGAGCACCATTGGGGATAGCCCACGCTTTTGGAGGGAGGGGCATCGTTAGCAGTGCTTAGGGCTTACTTTTGGCTCTGTATTCAGGAATCACTCCTGGTGGGGTTCCGGGGAGCATTTGGGATGCTGGAGACTGAGCCTAGCTTGGCGGCATGCAAGGCACACTGTGCCTGCTGTACTGTCACTCCAGTCAATGGGTGTAGCCCATTTTAAAGTAAAATAAAATAAAAATTGGGACTGGAGAGACAGTACAAGTGAGTAGGGCACTTGCCTTGCATGCAACTGACTCAAGTTAAATCCCCTGCACCTCATATGATCCCCCAGCATGACTAAAAGTGATCCCTAAGCTCAGAGTCAGGAGTAAGCCTGGAGGGGCTGGAGTAATAATACAGTGGGTAGGGCGATTACCTTGCATGTTGTCAACCCAGAGTCGATCCCTGACATCCCTTGTGGACCCTGAGCATCGCCAGGAGTAATTCCTGAATGTGAGTGCAGAGCCAGAAGTAACACCTGAGCACTGATGGTGTGGCCCCAACACACACACACACACACACACACACACACACACACACACACACAAAGATAAAATTAAAACAATCCCTTGTTTAAAAAAAACCTTAGAATTGAAAAGTTTAATAACTGGGACAGGAGGTACAAATTCAAGCAGAAAAAAATCAATGATATTTAACATTACAAAGGAAAAAAATGAAGTTTGAGGAGCATAAAAGTAAAGTGAAAAAAAGTGACTGGTGACTAAGAGATTGCATGCCACAGGGGCTGCCAATTAATATACATCATAGGGGGTTCAGGGAGAAGAAGAAAGAGAAAGAAGGGTAAAATTATGCAAACAAAATGATGCCAAAAACCTTCTGCGTTTGATGAACAACATGATTTTATAAATCCAAGAAGTTGAAAGAAAGTAGAAAAACTTGAGTTGTGAACTGCCACCAGCCCCACCGCCATGTCTGGTGTCTTCCTGTTGCACTATTTTTCTGGCCCCTGCTCAGAGCTGTTTAAAGAAATAAATATCTCTGGCAAGTATAAATAAATGAGCAGATATAACATTGAATATTATCATAACTGGTGTGACCTAGTCCTTATTTTCTGCATCAAAATTTAAAAGAAAAATGCTGGGGTTGAAAAGATAGTATAGAAGTTAAGGTGCTTGCCTGGTATGAGACTACATCCAGTGTGATCCCCAGCACTGCATTTGGTCCCCCAAAGCCAGTGGTAAGTTAGGAGCACAGAGCTAGGAATAAGCCCTGAGCAATGCTGGATATGACTCAAAAATTTTTTAAAGAAGAAAAATGCTAAATTGACTATTGTCAGGCAAGTAATAGTAAAAAAAGATATAATTTTTTTTTGTTTTTTTTTGGGTCACACCCAGTGATGCACAGGAGTTACTCCTGGTTCATGCACTCAGGAATCTCTCCTGGCGGTGCTCGGGGGACCATATGGCATGCTGGGAATCGAACCTGGGTCGGCTGCGTGCAAGGCAAACACCCTACCCGCTGTGCTATTCCTCCAGCCCCGATGTAATTTTTAATAATATAAAAAGGAGAGGTAAAACTGTAAAGAGATAGAATTTTATACTCTTTGAAGTTTTTGCAACCTCCGCAGTAACTACAAAGAAAATGACTACAGAATATGCATATACAAAAATTAAGAAGAAAGTCAAAACATGTTAATAGTAGAGAGGTTGTATTGCCGAGCTGGAGAGGTGAGAAAGGGGTTATGGTGCTTGCTTTTCACGCTGCTGACCTGGGTTCGATCTCCAGCAGCCCCCCCAGGAGTGACCCCTGAGCACAGTCAGGTACGGTCCGAAAACTAAGCCAAAAAACAAAAGCTCAAAATTTAAAGTCATGTTACTCCTCTCCCTGCAACACAGGATGCCCAAAAGAAGGCAGTAATGAGAGAGACCAAAAAAAAAAAAAAAAAAAAAAAAAAGGAAAAAGCTATCATATGCAGAGAAGAAAAAAATGTGTGAAACAGGAGGAATTCTTTCTTATCAGTATTTACTTTATATGCATGTGAATTTAGCACCTGAAGTCAGAGCTTGGAGAATGTATTTTCAAATGCTCCAGTTGGGGCTGTTGGTGGGGGCATGCTTTGCATGGAAGAGCTCTGGGTTTGACCCCTGAAACCACATGACCTCCTAAGCACTGCTGGGTGTGGCCCTAAGCACCCTACCACCAGTGCCCTAGCATCACCAGTGGTAGCCCCCAAACAAAAATTCTGATTATTAGCTCTATTAGAAAACATTATATTTTGCTTGTTCTGGGACCACACTCAGCAGTGCTTGGGGCTACTCCTGCTTCCATGCTTGGGCATTGCTCCTGGGCCAGGGTCTGAACCCAGGTCCTCTAAGTGCCATGCTTGAACTCCAGCTCTCTGCCCATTACAAAGCAATAATTGCAGAGCTATAGCTTACAAAGCAATAACTGTAGAGATACAGCTCCAAATAGGTTGAGAGGCCAGAGTGAGAGGACAACGGGGAAGGCACTGGCCTTGCAAGCAGCCAGCCTAAGTATGATCCCTGGATCCCCGTATGGACCTCTGAGCCCCACCAGGAGTAATTCCTGAGTGCAGGGCCAGGAGTAAGCCCTGAGTATTGCCAGGTATGGCTCCAAGAACAAAATAAAATTAAAAAAAGGTCCAAATAGGTTGAAGATAAAAGTGTAGAAAAGTATAATGTATTGATAATAGCCAACAGAGAAGTGGCAATGACACTCACAGCAGTCAAAATAGACTCTAGGTAAAAATTGGTATGGAAAAAGGGAAGACATCATGTAACAATTAAAGGGTTACTTCACCAATAATAATATGGACTGGAGCCATAGTCTAGTGGTAGGGAACTTGCCCTGGTACCCCATATGGTCCCCCAACCTCACCAGGAGTGATACCGAGTGCAGATCCAGAGTGATCCTTGAATACTTATGTGTGTGGCAAACAAACAAAAAATAATTACATGTATGTGGCAAACAAAGGATCTCAAAAATGTCAAGTGAGTGTTGACAAATTTAAAGAGAAAAATTGTAGTTCTAAAATAATAGATACATTATTACTCCATTTTTTTGGGGGGGTCACATCTGAAGATACCAGGGATTACTTCTGGGCCTGCACTCAGGAATTAGTCCTGGTGGTACTCAGGGAACCATATGAGAAGCTGGGATTGAACCTGGGTCTGCTTCATGCATGGTAAATATCCCATCTGCTGTACTATTGATCCAGCCCCTATTACTTCATTTTTCAATAATGGATGAAATACCCATCAATATCATTAAGAAATCAAAAACCTGAGGCCTGAGAAGATAATACAGGAAGTGAGGTGCTGCCAAGTGGGTGGCCGGCCGGGTACAGTCCCTGGCACCACATTTGCCCCTCTGAATACTACTCAGGATCACTCTGACCAGAGTCAGGAATAGCCCCTAAGCCCTAAAATATAGACTAAAAGCCGTGGAAAATATGCCTTTGAAGTGAAAAAGTAGTAAGTAGAATGTAGGAATCAGGAGTGAACAAAAACTTAAAAATAAAGAAAAGAATAAAAGTACTTGAGCAATGCTAGAAACCACTGATAATTACCTGGCCTACACAGACAATTCCATCCAACAATAGCAGATTACATGATTACATGTTTTTCTCATGTGTACATGACAAAGCATATGTTAGGCCATAAAACAAGTTTTAGACATTTAAAGTTATTCAACCCATACAAAGCATCTTTCAAATTATAGTGAAATGAATCTAGAAATCGAGCTTAAGTGTAGCTAGAGTTAAATCAAAGAAGGAATCACACAAGAAATGAGAGAATAGCTTGAGTTAAACAAATGTAAAAGCATAATCTACCAAAACTTATGGGATGCTGAGAAAGCAAATTGAGAGATAGATTTATAACTCTAACATGTACATTAAAGAAGAAAAATCTCCAACAAAACAAACTGACAAACCAAAAAAAGAGGGCAGGAGCAATGGCACAGACAGTAGGTGTTTGACTTGCACACAACCAACATGGGTTTGATCCCTAGCATCCTATATGGTCCCTTGAGCCCACCTGATTCCTGAGTGCAGAATCAGGAGTAACCCCTGAGAACATCTGGGTGTGACCCAAAACCAAAACCAAACAATTTTTTTTAAAGGAGAAAAATTTCAAACCAATGTTTAACTGACTGCTTCAAGGAACTAGAAAAATAGGAATAAAGTAAAACTAAATCTATCAGAAGGAAGATAATTCTAAATTTGAGCAGAGATAAGCAAAATAAAAAATAGAAAAACAATAGAGAAAACTCAATGAAAAGTAAGTTAGTCCTTGTGAAGACAACAACAATCTTTTTTTTTTTTTTTCAAATGAGTTGGTTTAATTTCAGATGGTACAGAATAAGGGATAGACCAAACACTTGAGAAAAGTACACTCTGGCAGGATTCTGGGCTTGGTTTACTGACTTCACAGCTACCATAAAAATAGCTGAGAACAAGAGAACCAGAGAATGAGCAACCTTATGAATTCTTTTTCTTCTTTTTTTTTAAATTTTTTTACAGAAGTTTATTCTTAAGTGTACAACAAGTTCCAAAAACAGACAACAACAATCTTGATATAACCTTCACTAGACTGAGAGAAAAGAAAATAAGCAGGAATAAGAAAAACATTACAAATGATTCTAGAAAATAAAAAGGCTCATAAGGAGTACTATAAAAGGTAAAGGCCCTCCCGTTGATCATCGATTTGCTCGAGCGGGCCCAGTAACATCTCCATTGGAGACTTTGTTGTTACTGTGTCTGGCATATCAAATACTCTCGGTAGCTTGCCGGGCTCTCCGAGAGGGGCGGAGGAATCGAACTCGGGTCGGCCATGTTGGCCGCTTGTAAGGCGAACACCCTACCGCTGTGCTATCGCTCCCTATAATAACAAATAAGATAACCTAGATAAAAGATAAATTTCTATAAGCCTATAAACTTACTGATAATGAATCATGAGCAGAAAATATGAACACACCTACAAATAATTAAAAGATTTTGGCGATAGCACAGCGATAGGGCATTTGCCTTGCACGCAGCCGGTCCAGCTGACCCTGGTTCGATTCCTCCACCCCTCTCGAAGACCCGGCAAGCTACCGAGAGTATCTCGCCCACACGGGAAAGCCTGACAAGCTACCCGTGACATATTTGATATCCCAAACACAGAAACCACAAGTCTCACAATGGAGATATCACTGGACCCGCTCGAGCAAATCGATGAAGAACGGGAGGACAGTGCTACAGTGCTTTAATCTGTCATCAAAACCTCCCTGGCATAGATAATCCCTAGAATTTACAGCTTCACTGATAAACTTTTCCAAATATTCAAGTAACAAATAATACCTATCGCCCGCACAGCAAAGCCTGGCAAGCTCTCCGTGATGTATTCGATATGCCAAACACAGTAACAACAAGTCTCACGATGGAGACGTTACCGGCCCGCTCGAGCAAATCGATGAACAATGGGAGGACAGTGCTACAGTGCATTCAGGGATGAAGAGATAGTATAATGGGGAGGCACTTACCTTGGTACCCCTATGGTACCCTGAGCACTGCTAAAAGTCATCCCTGAGCACAGAGCCAAGAGTAAGCCCCAAGCACCACTAAGTGTGGTATCCCTCAAAATAATACCCATCCTCCTCAAATTTCTCCTTAGAAGGATTTTACAACATGACACAGTGGGATGTAGTCATGAGATGCAAAAATGATTCATAGAACTGATCATTGTAATATTCCACATCAACAACATAGAGGGCAGGGGGCTGTATTTCCAAGTGAATACAGCTCCCTCCCCCACCCCCGCCAGGGGATGGAATAGTGCATAGGGGTGGCAGAAGCCTCAGATGCGATTGGGGGGGTCGTTTTGTTTGTTCACTTAAAGAAGACAGATTTCTAGAGACGGGGGAAAACCCACATAATTATATCAAATAGAAAAAGCCTTTGACAAAATCCAGTAAAAATGTAACAGTCAAGAGTGTAAGACTGAAAGTGTTTCAGTCTCACTAATAACTGAGCCAGTGATGCCTCCTTTTAAACACAGTCCTGAAATTTCTGGCCAGAGCTATTAGACAAGAAAAAGGGCAAAAAAGGAATCAGATTTGAAAAGTAAGAAATAATCACTGTTTATAGGTGACATGACTTTATATGTAGAAAACTCTCAAGATTACACGCACAAAAAATACAGTTATAACTAATCGTCAAATTCAGCAAGGTTGCAGGATGCAATGCCAAAACATAAATAGCAGTTCCATTTCTATACATATATCTCAAAAAGAATGATAGGGCATTTGCCATGAATGCAGTTGAAACAGTTTAATCCCTGGCATCCTGCATGGTCCATCCACACCTCCAGGAGTAATTCCTGAGTGCAGAGCCAGAAATAACCCTCGAGCACCACCAGGTATGGCCCCCAAACCAAACCAAACCAAAACAAAACAAAACAAACAAAACAAAACAAAACAAAACAAAACAAAAAGCAAAGACATCCATCCTTACAGAATGAAAGACTTCGTACTAGGAGTTGCCAGTCCTGCTGCTAGTCCCTGAGAACTGCTGGGAACCTGGGCATAGAGCTTGGAGTAGTCCCCAAATAGTACTGGGGGTGTTCCCCCCACCCCCCAAATTATCAATGTTACCCAAAGCAAGCTACATACAGATCAACTCAATCTGCATCAAATTCTCAATGAGGTCCGGGAGAGCCTAAAACCCAACTGAGCTGAATCTCTACCACCACCAGGGGTCACTCCTGAGCACAGCACCAGGAGCAGCCCCTGAGCATCGCCAAATTCCAATGCCAATTTTTTTTTTCCAGAAAAAATAAAAGCACAGTGACAACAAATCTCATGATGGAGACGTTGCTGGGCCCGCTCGAGCAAATCGATGAACAACGGGAGGACATTGATACGGTGATATAGAAGACTATACTTCTAGGGATCATTTCTATTTGTCAGGAGGGAAGCTTCTCTGATCGTGTCGTGCGCCCGAAGCCCCTCAGAGAAGCCAGAGCACCCTCTCCCAGTGGGAAGCCAGCTCTGGGGAGCTTTTTCAGCCGTACTCTCCTGTAGATGCTCGTTCTTGCCTTCCTGGGAGAGGAAGTGGGGGATGCAGTCTGAGTGGTCTCAGTGGGAAACAGTATAGATGCAATTCTAAAATTCATATGGAGTCCCGAGGGACCCCAAACAGCCAAAACCATCTTGACAGAGACGAATACTGAAAGACTCACACTCCTAGGAAGGATCACAAAGCTGCTGTGATCAGAACAGTGTTGCGCTAGCATGAGTACACACAGGCTCGTGGACCAATGGACATGTTAGAGGCCAGAAATGACCCCAGATACCCTCAGTGTCAAAGGGCTTTTTATTGTTGCTGTTTGTTGGTCTAGGGCCACATCCGGTGGTGCTCAGGACTTACTCCTGGCTCTGGGCTCAGGGATCACATCTGGTGGGCTTGGGGGTCCTATGGGGTAGCCAGGGATTGAACCCATGTTGGCTGTGTGCAACACACACACTCTACCTGCTAAACTATCTCTCCAGCCCACGTGTCAAATGACTTTTCAAGAGTGACTCTTTGGTCTTGGCGAACCACGTGAGGTATTGGGCATCAAATCCAAGTCAGTTGCATGCGAGACAAGTGCTCTATTCACTCTACCCAAATGCACTGCACTCTATCTCCACAAATAACATGATTCAAAAGCTTGCATTGCATGTGGCTGACCAGGTTTGGCCCTGGTATCCCCTGTGGTCCCTGAGTATGCCAGAAGTAATTCCTGAGGTGTAGAGCCCCAGGAATAAACCCTGAGCACATCCAGGTGTGTCCCAAAGAGAAAAAAAAAGTTAAACTTCATTAATCATTAGGGAAATACATGTAAAAACTACAGGCTGGAGCGATAGCACAGCAGTAGGGCATTTGCCTTGCACGCAGCCAACATGGCCGACCCGAGTTCAATTCCTCTGCCCCTCTCGGAGAGCCTGGCAAGCTACCGAGAGTATCTCGCACGGCAAAGCCTGGCAGGCTACCCGTGACATATTCGATATGCCAAACACAGTAACAATTGTCACAATGAAGACATTACTGTGCCTGCTCAAGCAACTCGATGAACCACGAGAGGACAGTGAATGTAAAAACTATAATGAGATCCACGATTAAAAAGCCCAGAAATAAAACCCTAAAACTAAAAACTAAAATGACAAAAGTGGGGCTGAAGTGATAGTACAGTGGGTAGGGCATTTGCCTTGCATGTGACCGACCTGGGTTTGATTCCTGGCACCCCATAGGGTCCCCCAAGCACCGCCAGGAGTGATTCCTGGGTGCTGAATCAGAAGTATTCCCTGAGCATCACCGGGTGTGACCCAAGGAACAGCAACAGCAACAAATTAAAAAATTAAAAAAAACCCCCTAAAATGACAAAAGTTCACTTACATGAGAGTAGAGTAGACAAATTCACAGATGCAGAAAGTAGAAGGGCAGTTTTTTTGGGGGGGGAAGGAGGTCAACTGTCTAAAGGGCAGAGAGAGATGGAAACACGGTTCAGCGAGCTGAGAGGATGCTTTGCATGCAGGAGTCTGGACTTGAGCCCTCTCCTTATATGAGCCCCTGAGCACCAAGCTGGGTTTAGTCCTGAGCAGCACTGGGATGGACCCCAGGCCAAAGGGTTAGTTTCCCAGATGGTAAGTTGTAGCAGGCGGTACAATACTATTAATGGATTTAATATCATGGAACTTAAGATGCTCAAGATGGTAACTTCTCTTTTGTGGGTATTGTCATACACAAAAGGCGTTCATGAAGAGTTGTGGTTAGGGCTGGAGCAATAGCACAGTGGTTAGGGTATTTGCCTTGCACTTGGCCGACCCAGGTTGGATCCCCAGCCTCCCATAAGGTTCCCTGAGCACCAGCAGGAGTAATTCCTGAGCGCAGAGCCAGGAGTAACCTCTGAGCATTGCTGAGAGTGACCCTAAAAGGCAAAAAAAAATAGTTATGGTCATCAGCGATCGACTGGTTCAGCACCTCCATGATTGTGCGAGGAACACCAAGAGAGAGATAGCCACAAAAAAACTCCTGTCTTCGAAAACTCTTGAGCTTATTTGCCAACGTGGTTTGGCGCATGCCTCAGGCAACCGCAAGCGAATGTCCGAGCTCGCAAAGCAGTGCAGGGATGCGATCAAGGAAGACTTCAAAGAGAGAAGAGCAGAAGTGCTGGTAGATGCGGCAGAAGCCGGGAAAAGTACTCGTAACGCCCGCCTGTCCTTCGCCAACTACAAGACCAAGATGACTGCCCTTCGGTGTCCTAATGGATCTATCACATCCTCCAGAATAGCAATGGAGAAGATTATCATGACTTCTACTCAAATCTCTTCAATAGCCATGTCCACTTGCCGACATACCAAATTCCACAGGATGGATATGTCGTTCCTAATGTTCTCCCTTCCAAAATCTGACACGCCATTTTGTCAGTAAAGAAACGAACAGCACCCGGCCCAGACAAGGTCAGACCTGAACACCTGAAGAACCTGCCGTCAGTACTCATTAATACACTGGCTCGGCTCTTCACACACTACCTGTCTGAATGCAAGGTTCCGTCCCAATGGAAAACCAGCAGGACTGTACTACTGTCCAAGAAGGGAGACATCCATGACATTGGCAACTATCGCCCGATCTGCCTATCGTCTGTCATCTACAAGTTGTTCACTCGAATTATCCTAAACAGGATTGGCAGAACACTAGATGAAGGACAACCATGTGAGCAAGCCGGGTTCCACAAAGGATTCAGCACCATCGACCATATCCACACGATAACCAAGCTCATTGAGGTTTCTCGGGAGTTCAAGATGCCGCTCTGTTTAACGTTCATTGATTTAAACAAGGCCTTTGATTCTATTGAGACGGAAGCGGTCATTGAAGCCCTAGCCAATCAGGGCATTCAAGCTCAATACATCAAGATCCTCCGTGAGCTGTATTATGGATTCACTACTAGGATCTCACCATTCTACAAAGAAGTAATCATTGATGTCAAGAGAGGGGTTCGGCAGGGTGATACCATTTCACCGAAACTCTTCAGTGCCACCCTTGAGAACATCATGCGACGACTGAAATGGGAAGGAATGGGAGTGAAGATAGATGGTCGGCAACTACACCACCTCTGCTTTGCTGATGACATTGTTTTAATAACACCAAACATCAGCCAAGCGGCACAAGTGCTGGCCGACTTCGACCGTGAGTGTGGAAAGGTAGGACTACAGCTGAATCTTTCGAAGACAATGTTTATGAGAAACAGCCTCGTTCCTGACGCCCCATTCACTCTCAACGGAACGACCATCTCCGAATGCAACAGCTATGTGTACCTAGGTCGAGAAGTCAACATGACAAATGACCTGGCACCCGAGCTGCGCAGGAGGAAGAGAGCGGCTTGGAACGCCTTCAAGAGCGTTGAAGAAATAGCTAAGAGGACGAAGAACCTCCAGCTCCGGGCACATCTCTTTGATTCCACTGTTCTTCCTGCATTAACATACGCCTCAGAGACCTGGGCCCTATGCAAACAGGATGAGAACACTATTGGGGTCTCCCAAAGAGGAATTGAAAGAGCTATGCTTGGAATATCACGTTTCACTCAAATGAGAGAAAGAATCCGGAGTTCCGACATCCGTCGACGATCAAGAATCAGGGACACTGTCTCGTTTGCCAAGGTGTCAAAAATCAGATGGACTGGTCACATAATGAGATTTAGAGATGACCGCTGGACTAGAGCTGTTACCGACTGGATACCACGGGATGTCAAAAGACCGCGTGGCCACCCACCTACCAGATGGTCAGACTTCTTCATCAAGATCATGAACGATTGGTTTGAGGCTCTTTGTGTTCCTAGAGCGAACAGACGCCATTGGGCTACACTAGCACGCGACAGGGACAAATGGAGACGTTACTGGCGCCCGCTTGAGCAAATCGACGATTAACGGGAAGTCAAGTGATCAAGTGATGGTCATCAGCAGTGTGGGTAGAGGAAAGGAAGAAAAAAGGATTGTTTTGTTTTTGGTCTGCTTCCAGCAATAGTCAGGGGTGACTTCTGGCTTTGTGCTCAGGAATTACTCCTGGAAGTGCTCAGGGGAACTTACAAGAGGCCGGGGATCAAACCTGAGTCAGCTGTGTTCAAGGCAAGTGCCCTACCCACTGTCCTTTCACTTCATCCCAAATAAAGGATTTTTAAGGAAGAGAAACTATTATGTAAGATATAATGGTAGGACTGGAGAGAGGTCAAAGGGCTCTGCATATGCTTAGCATATAGGAGTCCTGGGCTCAATCCTGGCATCCCTGAGTACTGCCAGGAGCGACCTCTGGGCACTGATCTGGAAGCAGTCCTGGCACTGCTGGGAGTGGCCCCAAAACAAACAAACAGTGGTAGATGTATGTCACTCCACGTCTGTCAGTGTCCTTAGAATACCCACCTGCAGACTTTAGTTAATGGTGTGTCCATCATCAGTAGCCATAAATGTGGCACCAGAAACAATGCCAGATATTAAGAGGATGGGGCACTTGAGAGGGGTAGTGAAGGGCATATGGTATGGAACCCTTGTTTTTTTTTTCTTTTTGGGTCCTACCTGGCAATGCACAGGGGTTACTCCTGGCTCTGCACTCAGGAATTACTCTTGGTGGTAGCTCAGGGGACCATATGGGATGCTGGAAATCGAACCCGGGCAAACATCCTATCCGCTGTGCTATCGCTCCAGCTCCGGAACCCTTGTTTTTGCATAACAGAAGGCTCTCCACAAAGTAAAGTCCACTAGAAAACAGAAACCCACCTTGGCTTGGCCTGAGGCCGAAGGAAGTCCTGCAGCCCCTCACGTGTCCAGGTGTACCTGCAGGCTGTGTCCAAGGCTGTGTCCTGCCCCTGGAGCAACCCAAACCCGCAAGCCAATTCTCCCTCCCGTCTCCTCCCAGGCTCCTGCCCTCCCTGACCGGCCTCACTCTGTTCTCTCTCACTAACTAACGGAGACCCAGAAACAAATCACTCTCCTCCAGGCCTGCCATGTCCGAGCACCTGTAGGGAAGGCCAGCCACAGAGACCTGTGGGTGTTGCAGCGTCGGGAGAATTTCAGCTTTGGGGAAATCATTGTGTGTCTACCTGAGTCTTGAGCCAGACACCAGAAGCGAGAATCTGATCATTGCTACGTGAAAGAGGAGGTGCGGGTGAGCTGTGTGTGTCACGTTTCCTTCATCACTTGGGTCTTGGTTTGAGGAACTAAATGCAAAACTCAGAAAATACATGCAGGCACAAAAAGGTTCTGCAGAAGCGCAGGAGCAGTTGCCTCTACTCATGGGACGGGAGAAAGGACACGGGACTATGTGCCACGGGGCGCCCTGACTCGGCTGGGGCACACGCCGAGGGACTTCTCACCTTGGTCGGGGGTGTCCCAAGTAGCACTGCCCCTGTCACCCACAGGAGCCGGGGGGTGCCGGGTGGGACAGCCCCCGAGGCAGGTCACCCAGTCCTCTGGGCTTTCCCAGTTCCCCGCTCTCACCCTCCATGTGGGCCCCTGTCAGGGACAGGGGCGGGCTGTGCTCTGCCTCCTGCCCTATGGGCCTTCCCTGGGTCAAAGTGGAGTGAGTGGGACAGCTTTCCTGGTCAGAGGAGCCTGAGCTCGGTGTCCCCCACCCCTACTACCCTTGGCGGCCCATCTCCACCCCACCTCTGGGGCAGGGGACAGAGTCACCCCACGCAGGTGCGTCTGGGCCTCATCCAGCTCCTCTCCACCCAGGTCTGACTCAGGACTTTGGGGTCAGCCAGGGCCTGTTCCTGTGTCTCCCCATGACGTTCTGCCCCTCACCCCATCTCTGTCTCCTCTGCTCTCATGGGTGTCTCCCTCTGAGTCATGAAACTCAAATCTGGGGAGATAGCAGCTTCCTCCCCGCAGACGCCTCGCCGGCGGCCACCTGAATCCCACAGCCTGGCAACAGGCCACCTGATGACAGGGAACCCTGGAGGCGGGAGGAGGATCTGATCTGTGCCCAGGGCAGCGTGGGGCCAGGCCTGGGGGCTCGGCGTGAGGAGACTGGGCTGTGTGCGAGCTTGGACACCATCAGTGGTCTCGGTCCACTGCCAGGCGTGGCGGGGCACCTGCTGTCACCACGTCACTCCACCCCATGGTCCCTGCTTATCAGGCTGTTAATATTAATTAACAACAGTTGCTAAGGATGACAGTGCAAAGGTGTGCCTGAGCCAGCACTGGCCTCGGCCCTGGAGGGGGCTGGGGATATTGGGAGTCTGAGGGTGGTCTGGGGCTGGGAGGCAGAGGGGTGTGGAGGGCAAGGAGTTCCGGGGGTGGGAGCAGGGGCATCAGCGGCTCCCCTGGGAGCCCTGTCCACAGTGGGAGGTCCGGGTGGGAGGGAGTTGGTGGATCATTAACCACCGGGGCCGGTGAGGGCACACGGTGAAGCCCGATTGGCCCAGAGCAGTCAGGCCAGGCCGGTGTGGCCAGGAGGCTGCCTTATTGTCCTCTGCTCCCTGGAGCCAGCCCTTGGCTGTCCCTGGCTGTCCCCAGGGCTGGTACCTCTTCCTCTAACACTTCCTGCCGCTGACATGAGGGGGGCTGGCCTGAGGGTCTGGCTGCTCTGGGCCCTGCTCCCGAGCTCGGTGAGTCTGTGCCTGGGGCCGGCAGGGCCATGGCCCCCGGTGGCCCCCATGTGGACACCCGGATCCCTCCCAGGGGCCCCGGGACAACCCTGTCCTGGTCCCAAGGCTGCTCGGGGGCAGCAAGGGAGAGTCTGGGCCAACGGGAGCAAGTCTGGGCAGGTTGGCTGTTGGGGAGAGGGCCGGCCTGTCAGACCTTCCAGGCCATGGGGTAGGCTGAACATGGGGAGGGGGATCGGCGGGCCCCGCACCTGACCCCCCTGCAGCATGTGCTGTGGACGGGGAGCGAGGGTTCAAGGGTGCTGCCCGTGGCGCCGGGGGCTGAGGCTGGAGCACCTCCATGGGACTGCCTGGGGCTGGGCAGAGGCGCTGTCCATGGGAGCAGGGGGACAGCTGAGTGAGGCCCGGGGCTCCGGGCTCAGGACAAGAAGCAGCACGGCCACCTATGGCACTGTGGCCCCTCAGGGTCGGCCCCCTGACCCCGTGTCCCCAGCTCTCCCCTCACTCTCAGTGTGACCTTGTCACCTGCGGTGTCTCTTCCACTGGGCAGTGACCCTGTCACCTCAGGACGAAGGTCTCTTGCCATGCTGACTACGAAGGTCCCCGTGTTTTCCCGGGGCCCCCAGTGTCCTCTGTCATGGCTCGCCCCCGTGGCTTGGGCAGAGCTGACCCTGTGGGGCGCCTGTCTCTCCACAGGCCCTGGGACAGCCCTACACGCCCCTCCACGAGGCCGGCCGCTGCGCCTTCTATGATGAGTGTGGGAAGAACCCGGAGCTGACCGGGAGCATCGCCGGCTTCTTGGCCGACGTGTCCTGCCTGAACAACACGCCGGCCGTCCAGGCCACCGGGGAGCACCTGACCCTGCTGAGGCGTTTGTGCCCCAGCCTGTATCGGGGACCCGACGCCACCTTCACCTGCTGCTCCGCCAAGCAGCTGCTGGCCCTGGACAGGAGCCTGAGCATGTCCAAGGGGCTGCTCACCCGCTGCCCGGCCTGCGCTGAAAACTTTGCGAACCTGCACTGCCACAACACCTGCAGCCCTAACCAGAGCCTCTTCATCAACGTGACCCGGGTGGTGGACAAGGGCCCTGGCCAGCTTCCGGCCGTGGTGGCCTACGAGGCCTTCTACCAGCGCCGCTTTGCCGAGGACACCTATGACTCCTGCAGCCGCGTCCGCATCCCCGCCGCTGCCGACCTGGCCGTGGGAACCATGTGCGGTGTGTACGGCGCCACCTTCTGCAACGCCCAGCGCTGGCTCAACTTCCAGGGCGACACGAGTAACGGGCTGGCGCCCCTGGAGATCAAATTCCACCTGCTGGATTCGGGGGAGAGCCCGGGGGGCGGACTGCAGCCCCTGAACGACACCATCACGCCCTGCAACCAGACACAAGGCAACAGCTCGGCCGCCTGCTCCTGCCAGGACTGCGCTGCCTCCTGCCCCGTCATCCCCACCCCCCAGGCGCTCGACGCCACCTTCCGCCTGGGTCTCATGGCGGGGGGCCCAGCGCTGGTCATCATCCTCTGCTCGGCCTTTGCTCTGCTGGCCATCTCCCTCCTGTGTCTGCAGCTGCTCCGGGGGCCACCCAAGCCCCAGGCGTCTCCACGCAAGGCAGGCGCCAGCCCCTCCAGCCACAGCCTCCTGGGGAGCTTCTTCCAGACCTGGGGCACCTTCGTGGCCTCCTGGCCCCTGACTGTCCTGGGGGTGTCCTTCACCGTGGTCGCAGTCTTGGCGGGGGGCCTGGCCTTCATGGAACTGACGACGGACCCCATAGAGCTGTGGTCGGCCCCAAACAGCCAAGCGCGGCGGGAGAAGGCGTTCCACGACCAGCATTTTGGCCCCTTTTTCAGAACCAACCAGGTGATCCTGACGGCCCCCGGGCTGCCGAGCTACCAGTACGAATCCCTGCTGCTGGGCCCCAAGAACTTCAGTGGGATCCTGAATCTCGACCTGCTCCTGGAGCTGCTGGAACTCCAGGAGAAGCTGCGGCACCTGCAGGTGTGGTCTCCGGAAGAGGGGCGCAACGTGTCCCTGCAGGACATCTGCTATGCCCCCCTCAAGCCGCACAACACCAGCCTCTCCGACTGCTGCGTCAACAGCCTCCTGCAGTACTTCCAAAGCAACAGCACAAACCTGCAGCTCACGGCCAACCAGACAGTGGCCGGGCAGACGGTGCAGGTGGACTGGAGGGACCATTTCCTCTACTGTGCCAAGTGAGTGCCGGGAAGGCACTACGGCTGCTTCTCCCGGGCCCTGGTGGGCATATCTGGCTGTGGCTCAATGCCTGCACAGCTCCTGATGCCAAAGCATGTTATTGCGTGTTATTGCATGGGACAGGCCAGTGCTCCCCGCGGGCCACTCAGCTCACACGAGCTTACTCTTTCTCTGTCCCTGGACCGGGCCAGAGCATATTTGGGGAAGTGCTCAAGCCCCTCAGGCCCAGACAGGGCTGGCTGCTCCTGCTGCCAGGCTGGTGTCCAGTCCTGAGCAGACGCAGGGCTAATGTGTCCGGGAGCCTTGGTCCAAGCGCCACCTCCAGTGTGATGCGGGCGGGCAGGTCGTGGTGAGCCTCAGTCTCAGAGTTCTGTGTCCACGGCCCACCGTCCGCTCTCTGGCACAGAGTGACGCCCCTATGGAGCTCTGGTTTGAGGAGAACTTTTGTCTGCTGGAGATGACCACAGGGATGTCAGACTAAGGAAGCTCGAAACGGCTGGGCTGGGTTCAGTGGTAGGTAGAGTATATGCCTTGTGTATGTGAGGCCCTAGGTGTGGTCTTAGCACTGCAAAGAGAGAAAGAAAAAGAAGAAAGAAAAGAAAGAAAGAAAGAAAGAAAGAACGAAAGAGAGGAAGAGAGAAAGATGAAAGAGGGGAAGAGAGAAAGAGAGAGAAAGAAAGAGAAGACATAAACAGAGAAAGCAAAGGAGAGAGGGACCAGAGAGAGAGTGCCTTACACGTGACTGATCTGGGTTCCATCCCCAGCACCCCATATGGTCCTCTGAGCCCCACCAGGAGTGATCCCTGAGTGCAGAGCCAGGAGTAAGCCCTGAGCATTGCCAGGTGTGGCTTGAAAATTAAAAAAAAAAAAAAAACAAAAAGAGAAGAGAAAGAGAGGCAGAAAGAGAAAGAGGTGACGAAATAGAAGTCTGGGGCAGTCTCTCCAGCAGTGTGCAGGGATGGGCCCAGCTGGTGTCCTCAGCCTGCCTGTGTGATCTGGACACACTGCTCAGGCCCCTCAGTGCAGAGCTGGGGTCCACTAGACCACATGCGACAGTGTCAGGTTGGGGTTGGACATACCCCAGAATCAAACTTTCTCCGTGTGCTCCAGCCCTCGGAGGCATCTCCTGATTCCCTTTGCTGTTATTTAAAAATAATAATAATCAGCCATCACTTGTGAACATAAATAGCATATTTTCATGCAAGATTATTATTGAAGAATTAGTGAGTGGTGTACATCTTTGCAAGTCTCCCTCTCTAATTTTTTTGTTTAGGCTTTTGGGTCTCACCCAGCGGGGCTCAGGGTTACTCCTGGCTCTGTGCTCGGGACTGGAATCCCAGCAGTGTAGGGAGACCTTATGATGGCACGGCCTGCAGCCTCCTGCGTGCGGCACTGCTCTCAGCCCTCCGAGAATCACTCTGGCCTCTGCACAGCTCTTTTAGCAGAGGAAGCTAAAGTCTGGCATCAGGTCCTGGGGTTGGTCTGTGATGGAAATATAAGGAGCGTTTCTGGCTTCCCAAAGTACAGTCAGAGAGGGAGGAGTGGAGCTGTCCTCCCAGACAGCTGGGGCCAGATATCTAATAACCAAATCTAATAAGTGGGGTTTTTATTTCTCTTTTTTCTTTTTGGGTTTTGGACCACACCTGAAGGTGCTCATGCTCACCCCTGGCTCTGTGCTCTGGGCTCAGGGTTCACTACTGGCTTTGCGCTCAGGGCTCACCCCGGCTTTGTGCTCAGGGCTCACTCCCGGCTCTGTGCTCAGGGCTCACTTCTGGGTGTGTGCTCAGGGCTCACTCCTGGGTCTGTGCTCAGGGCTCACTCCTGGCTGTGCTCACAGGTTATTCCCAGCTCTGTGCTCTGGGCTCACTCCTGGCTCTGTGCTCTGGGCTCACTCCTGACTCTGGGCTCCGGGCTCACTCCTGGCTCTGTGCTCAGGGCTCACCCCGGCTTTGTGCTCAGGGCTCACTCCCGGCTCTATGCTCAGGGCTCACTTCTGGGTCTGTGCTCAGGGCTCACTCCTGGCTCTGTGCTCAGGGCTCACTCCTGGCTCTGTGCTCAGGGCTCACTCCTGGCTCTGTGCTCAGGGCTCACTTCTGGGTCTGTGCTCAGGGCTCACTCCTGGCTCTGTGCTCAGGGCTCACCCCGGCTTTGTGCTCAGAGCTCACTCCCGGCTCTGTGCTCAGGGCTCACTTCTGGGTCTGTGCTCAGGGCTCACTCCTGGCTGTGCTCACAGGTTATTCCCAGCTCTGTGCTCTGGGCTCACTCCTGACTCTGTGCCTAGGGCTCACTCCTGGTTCTGTGCTCAGGGCTCACCCCGGCTTTGTGCTTAGGGCTCACTTCTGGGTCTGTGCTCAGGGCTCACCCCGGCTTTGTGCTTAGGGCTCACTTCTGGGTCTGTGCTCAGGGCTCACTCCTGGTTGTGCTCACAGGTTATTCCCGGTTCTGTGCTCAGGGCTCACTCCCGGCTCTGTGCTCAGGGCTCACCCCGGCTCTGTGCTCAGGGCTCACTCCTGGCAGGGCTCCGGGAATGATCTGGGGTTCAGGGGTAGAACTTGGGTCATCAGTGGGCAAGGTAACGCCCTGCCTGCTGTGCTTTTGCTCTGGCCCAGTCTTTTCAAAGCTTGTGTGTCCCTGAGCTATTTGCATCCTCAAAAGTAAAGGAGAGGCCAAGAGGTGAATCACGTCTTGGAGATATTAGGGTTTTGTTTTTTGCTTGTTAGTTTTGTTTTTGGGCCACATGCAGCAGTGCTCAGGGCTTCCTCATGGCTGTGTGCTCTGGGATCTCTCCTGGTGGTGCTTGGGAGGCCATGTGCAAGGCGGGAATTGAACCCAGGTTGACAGTGCGCAGAGCAAGTGACCTAGCGCTGTAGTGTTGCTCCAACACCGTGAATTATTCGATGAAAAGAGTCTTTGATCTTACCGACTTCCGAAAGGGTCTCCAGGACTCCTGGGGCCCGGTGCCTGTGAGGATCAGTGACTCACAGAGAGAGGAGGGCTCCTGGCCCCTGCCCACCCTTCGAGCTGGCGGTCAGGGAGTCCCATGTTCACAGTCACCATGCGGACTGCATTGTGGCTTCAGGCCTCAGTGGCCGTCTCAGTTTCACAGTCAGGAAGACCTAGGCTCAGAGAGGTTTGGAGAGCGGCTCTAGGTCACACAGCTGCCAGCTACCCCCGCACAGACACTCCTACAGAGCCTCTCAGAAGGGTGCCCACAGAGGGTGGAGATGTGCCAGGGCTGCATGGCTGATGAAAAGTGTAGGAAAAAGATCTGGACTCGGGGTTCTGTGGGGTTCTGGACTGGAGGAGCCGTGGGCATGAGACCCTCCCAGAGGGTCTGTCAGTGCTGGGACTCAGGGGCTTGGCTTTGCCTGAGGGGTCTGTGAGCCGCTCACACGTGCCACATCTGGACAGGTGTGATGGTGAGGACAGAGTTCATCTGAAGGTCCCCTGCACTGGCCCTGGAAGGTTCTGTGTGGAGAAGTGTGTCTGGCTGTGGGGTCAGGGGTGATACTGGGGCCTGGAGGGCTGGGGTGCCAGGACCCTGCAGTGGGATCTGGCTGGAAAAGGTGCTTCCCTCTCTCCTCAGCTCCCCACTCTCCTTCAAAGATGTCACAAAACTGGCCCTGAGCTGCATGGCGGACTACGGGGCCCCTGTCTTCCCTTTCCTTGCTGTGGGAGGTTACAAAGGTAAGTGCAGGACCGAGGGGTCAGTCAGTCAGTCAGTCAGTCAGAAAGAAACAAATGAGGGTCCAGGAACAATGCAGGAGAGCTGGGGGCAGGACGGGTGTGCCTGGGGTGATGGCAGCTGAGGGGAGTGTGTGTATGTGTATGAGTGTGTGTGTGAATGCATGTGTGAGTATGTGTGAATAAGTGAGAATGTGTGAGTGTGTGAATGTGTGTGAGTATAAATGTGTATGTGTATGAGAGTGTGTGAGTATGAAAATGTGAGGGTGTGAGTGTGTGAGTGAATGTGTGAGTGTGTGTATGTGAGTGTGAGAGTGTGTATATGTGTGAATGTGTGAGTGTGTGAATGTATGTGAGAGTGTGTGTGAGGGTGTGAGTGTGTCTGAGTGTGAGTGTATGTGAGAATGTGTGAGTGTATGAGTGTGAGTGTGTGTGTGTGAGAGTGTGTATGTGAGTGTATGTGTATGTGAGTGTATGTGTGTTAGTGTGTGTATGTGAGTGTGTATATGAGTGTGTGTGAGTGTATGTGAGACTGTGTATGTGCGTGTGTAAGTGTATGTGAGTGTGTATATGAGTGTGTGTGTGAGTGTATGTGAGTGTGCATATGTGAGTGTATGTGTGAGTGTGTGTTAGTGTGTGTGAGTGTATATGAGTGTGTATATGAGTGTGTGAGTGTGTGTGTGAGTGTATGTGAGAGTGTGTGTGAGTGTGTGTGAGAGTGTGCGTGTGTGAGTGTGTGAGTGTGTGTGCTGCAGGCCCTCCGCACCCTTCCTCCTGTCCCGTCTCTCCCTCACCTTCTCACAACCTGCTCAGAATCGCTGGTTGTGCCCCGCTGCAGTTTTGTGTTTGGGGAGAGGAAGGAGTGCTTGGTGTCAGGGGCTCCCCAGGACGCTGATGAGGAAGGTGGGGGTGGGGTGAGGGCTGTGGCTAGGGCATAGCTGACCATCTGGTGTCCCAGGGAAGGACTATTCTGAGGCAGAGGCCCTGATCATGACCTTCTCGCTCAACAATTACCCTCCCGGGGACCCGCGGCTGGCGCAGGCCAAGCTCTGGGAGGAGGGCTTCCTCAAGGAGTTGCAGGCCTTCCAGAAGCAGACGGAAGGCAGGCTCCAAGTCACCTTCATGGCAGAGGTAGGTTGGCTCTGGGCTTGGGACACTGTTGGGGGGGTTCCCCTGTTCCCCCTCTGACCTCTCCCTTCAGAGTGACCTTGAACCAGCAGACCCCCACAGAGGATGACAGTCTGGCGTGAGAGTCATTTTTTTTTTACATTTTAATTTTTTGTGGGGGGTAGTTGGGTCCACTCCTGGCAGTGCTCAGTGCTGACTCCTGACTCTGTCCACAAGGGTCACTCGTGGTGGGGCTTGGGAAGCAAATGGGGTGTCACTCGTGGTGGGGCTTGGGACCAAATGGGGTGTCAAGGATGGAACCCAGGTTGGCTTCCCAAAGGCGTTGGCCAGGCAAACGCCTTCCCCCAGGACCTCTTTCTCTGCCCCGGCCAATCCTGGGGTTTGCTGGGCTCAGGGCTGCCAGGGAGGTAGGAGCTGGGGCTCAGACGCCATCTCTGCGTCCCAGCGCTCCCTGGAGGATGAGATTAACCGTACCACAGCCGAGGACCTGCCCATCTTCGCCACCAGCTACCTCATCATCTTCCTGTACATCGCCTTGGCCCTGGGCAGTTACTCCCGGTGGAGCCGAGTGCTGGTGAGAGGAAGGGGAGGGTTGGGGTGGGGGGTGGGGGGAGCGGGTGGCAACCTCTGGAACCTTCTTAGCCAGAGTTCTTTCAAGCAGCACAAGTAGAAGCCCCAGAGTACCTTCCCGGGGCGGGGGGGGGGGGAGGGGGAGGAGGGAGTGACCTTTGGCAGTGCTGCTGCCCAAGGCCACAGGAGTCTCCACTCTGTCCCTGGCTCTCCCTGGCTGGTCTGAGCGCGAAGCTATGAGGTGTTCACATGTGGTTTGAGGAAGACCTGGGCAGTTGTTGGCCTGCCTCTGACCATTCCCTGCCACTCTCTTGGGTGGGTGTGCCCTGGCAGAGCCCAGGGCCAGCAGGCTGAGGACAGTCCATTGCAGGTGGACTCCAAGGCCACCCTGGGCCTGGGCGGTGTGGCTGTGGTGCTGGGGGCGGTCATGGCCTCCATGGGCTTCTTCTCCTACCTGGGCATCCCCTCGTCCCTGGTCATCCTGCAAGTGGTTCCGTTCCTGGTGCTGGCCGTGGGCGCCGACAACATCTTCATCTTTGTTCTCGAGTACCAGGTAAGCGGTGTGGGAGCTGCCCTCACAACCCCGTGCTCACGCCGGGGCTCTGCCTCTTCGTGTGGGGCTGCCCTCCCAGGGTTCGTCTCTGCCATGCGTGCTCCCCCGCCCGCCTCTCCGCCGCAGCGGCCCTGCAGGGCAGGGAGCAGATGAGGCAGGGCTGGTTTGACTCCTGCTGGTGAGCACTCAGGCGCAGGAGCACCGAGGCTGTCGTCACTCCCAGACAGAGTTCCTCTGGGCAGAGCACTGTTCGCGAGCGAGCTTCTGAAGCGGGGAGCTTGCTACCCATCCGCTGGGCTCTCCCAGTCGTGGGTGGTGCCTGGGTGGCTGAGGGCTGCGGGCTCCCTGCTGACTGTGAGTGCTGGAGGTGAAGCAGACGTGGACCCCTGTTGTCCTCCCAGAGGCTCCAGAGAAGACCCGGGGAGCAGCGGGAGGCCCACATCGGGCGCGTCCTGGGCAGCGTGGCCCCCAGCATGCTGCTGTGCAGCCTGTCAGAGGCTGTCTGCTTCTTCCTCGGTGAGCGGGGCCTCCTCAGGCTGTGGGCGAAGTGTCCCGTCCCTGCACCCCTGACCGGCCTGCCCTGCCTGCAGGAGCCCTGACCCCGATGCCGGCCGTGCGCACCTTTGCCCTGACCTCTGGCCTGGCTGTGTTCCTGGACTTCCTGCTGCAGATGTCGGCCTTCGTGGCCCTCTTCTCCCTGGACATCAAGAGGCAGGAGGTAGGACTGTGGGCCCCAGGGCTGGGCAGGAATGCCTGAGGCCTCCCCACTGGCCTGCACCACCCTTCAATTCTCGGGGGACGGAGTGAGGGGCATTTGAGAGCAGGTGACAAATGGCTGCACGGACATGATGTGGTCAAATAAATGAAAAGCAGGAGTTTTCTGTGATTGTGGGAAATGGGAACGTCACTGGGATGCTGGGAAGGTCACCGACTGGGACAGTAGAAAGTTTCTCGAGCTTGTCAGAGTAAGAACAAAGCCAACAGCGCCCATGGCCTGGCATCGGGGGTGTGTGCTGACACAGCCCCCCAGGAAAGTTGGAACCCCTGTGAGGAGGAGAGTCAGCTTGAGGGGATGTTTCCCTCCACCAGGCCTCCCGGCTGGACATCTGCTGCTGCATCATCTCCAAGGGGCAGCCCCCCGTCAGCCAAAGCGAGGGGCTCCTGCTCCGATTCTTCCGGAAGATCTACGCCCCTTTCCTTCTGCACAGGGTCACCAGAGGGGTGGTGGTAAGTGTGGCTGGCAGAGCAGATGGCGACCTTGCCCACCAGTGGTACCCAGCCCCCACTGCTGAGCTTGGGGAGGGGCAGCCCAAACGTGACTGACCAGCCCTGGCCGCGTCAGATCCTGATGGGGAGTCAGGGGCAGGGAAACTCACAGGGGTTCCCCGCAGGTGCTGCTGTTCACGGCCCTGTTTGCCATGAGCCTCTATTTCATGTGCCATATCTCCGTGGGTCTGGACCAGGAGCTGGCTCTGCCCAAGGTGAGCACCAGGGGTGCTGGGGTCTGCACCAAGGCCCGGGGATTCAGGGAGCAGTGGGATGCGAGAGCTTGTGGGACCCCAGGCCTGCCGTGGGACTGGAGAGGAACCAGGGGGGCTGTGGGGTCCGTGCAGGACCTGGATCGATCCTGGGTCCCCCACGTGCAAAGCCCGTACCCAGCCGGTTGCACCCTCGTCTTATTCACTTTCCAAGTGGGGGGTTTCTCGCTCCCTTTCCTTTTTCTTGCCTAATCACTCTGGCCAGCACCTCTAGGGCCGTGTGGGTATGGAGGCCTTCTGGTGCTGTTATCCGAGAGACACTCAGTCTTTCGGTCCTGAGGGCTGTTTTCTCTGGGGTTTTTATTAATGTTGTTTGTTCTGGAGGCCACACCTGAAGGTGCTCAGGGCTTGGTCCTGATGCTGCACTCAGAAATCACTGAGAAAATGGCAGTGCATGGGGGGCCATTTGGGGTTCCACGGATTGAGCCCAGGTTGGCCATGTGCAAGGCAAGGGCTCACCCCGCTGTGCTGTTGCTCTGGCCCCTTCTTAAACTTTAAGTTTAAGTTAAACTTTAAGTTCTATTTTAACATCTTGCTAGATTCCACTAGCTAGTATTTTGCTGAGAGATTCACATCAATGATGAGAAGGAATGTTGGTCTGTAGTTTCTTACAGTTTCTGTGTTTGAAATCAGGGCAGCACTGATGCTTATTGGTTGAGTTAGAAGCTGTTTCCTCTGCCTCAATTTTTTGGAGGATTTTGGAGAGTATTGGTTAATAATTCTTTGCATGTTTGGTAGAACTCACCAGTTAAACCATCAAACCAGAAATTTCATTGTTGAGTAGTTTCCTGAAAACTGATCAAACCTCCTTGCTGGTTATGGGCCCATTCAAACTTTCTGTTTTATTAATTAAGCCTCAGTAGGATTTGTTCTTAAGAAATATGTCCTTTTAATCTTTGCCATGCAATTTTTTGGTATATTCATAACACTTACAATTCTTTTTATTTCTGTAGATTTGTTGGTAATGGCCCTACTTTCGAGTCTCTTCTTTTTTATTCATAGTTAAAGTAGCTTAAAGATTTGTCAATTTTTTTTTGTAGTGCCAACTCTTGGTTTCATTGATTTTTTTGTTTTCTATAATCTTTATCTCTTATCTAATTTTAATTATTTCCCTTCTCCTGCTAGCTTTGGGTTCTGTTCTTCAATTTGTAATTCTGTAAATTATGAAGTGAGGATTGTGATTTTTGTTTGTTTATTTTGGAGTCCGCTCGAGCATTTTGGAGTCACACCCACCAGTGGTGAGGGCCTTCTCTCTCTCTCTCTCTCTCTCTCTCTCTCTCTTTCTCTTTCTTTTGGGTCACACCCGGCGATGCTCAGGGGTTACTCCTGGCTCTGCACTCAGGAATTACTCCTGGCGGTGCTTGGGGGAACCATATGGGATGCTGGGAATCGAACCTGGGTCGGCTGCATGCAAGGCAAACGCCCTACCTGCTGTGCAGTCCCCAGGGGCTTCTCTTGGCCCAGTGCTTGGGGGTCACTTCCAGCAGTGTCCAGTGGTCAAATCTGGGCCTCCTACATGCAAAGCATGTTCTCTAATCTGAGTTCGCTAACTCCAGGATCATGAATTTACTTTGTTTATTTATTTATTTTTTTGGTGGGGGCTTGGGTCACACACCTGAAGATGCTCAGGACTTCCTCCTGGCTCTCTGCTCAGGGATCACTGGTGGCGGGAATCAGGGAGCCATATGCAGTAGCAGGGATGGAACCCAGGCCTGCTGCATGCAAAGCAAATGTCCTACCTGCTCTACTACCTCTCTGGCACCTACATTGTAATCTTAAAAGTTGGAACTTAATGAATTCTGCTATCTGCTTAGACTGGAGAGCAGATGCGGGTGTGGGAGCAGGAGTGAACGTCTCAGGCTGCCCCTGGGCTCACAAACTCTTCTCCTCGTAGGATTCATACTTGCTCGACTATTTCCTCTTTCTGAACCGCTACTTTGAGGTAGGGGCGCCGGTGTACTTTGTCACCAAGGGGGGCTACAACTTCTCCAGCAAGGAGGGCATGAATGCCATCTGCTCCAGCGCCGGCTGCGACAGTTACTCCTTAACTCAGAAGATCCAGTATGCCACCGAGTTCTCTGAGATGTGAGCACCCACCCAGCCCTGCTGGGAGACCCTGGGGACCCTCTGCCCACCCACCTGGTCCCAGCTCTGACCTCCTGCCCCCCACAGGTCTTACCTGGCCATCCCAGCCTCCTCCTGGGTAGATGACTTCATCGACTGGCTCACTCCGGCGTCGATCTTTTCAACTTCCTGCTGCCGCATCTACAGCTTTGGCCCCAACAAAGACCAGTTCTGCCCCTCGACCGTCAGTGAGTTTGAGGCGGCCTCTGGGGCTCTGGTAGTTGGGAACAGGACAGGAGAGGATAGTAGAGGGTGGGGATAGTAGAGGGTGCTCTGGGCCACTGTGCCTCCTGCAGGGCCAGCCAGGGTGGACCCCGGCCTCTGAGGGCCTTGGGGCCATGCCCAGCTGTTCCCTTGCAGAGTTGTACCCACGCTGGCTCCATGCCGTGTCAAGGAGACGTTTGTGGCCTCTCTGGTGCAGGGGGGGCAGGTCTGTGGTGGCCTTTTGGTCTCTCAGCTGCCTGTGGGGAAGGGGCCTGGCAGGGTTGGAGATGAGGCCCCACCCAGCACCCATGCTCCTTGCAGCCTCCCTGAGCTGCGGGAAGAAATGCATGAATGCGGTAGACGGGCCCTTGCGGCCGTCAGCAGAGCAATTCCACAAGTACCTGCCGTGGTTCCTCAGCGACGTGCCCAACATCAAGTGCTCTAAAGGGTAGGCCTGGGGGGCCGGGGTGCACAATGGGGGTGAGTCAGGTGTACAGCGAGAGCAGGAGGGGCTGGCCAGGCTGGGGTCAGCCTCTGCTCTTCCTCTTCCAGGGGCCTGGCGGCATACAGCACCTCCGTGGACATGGACCCCGCGGGTCAGATTATAGGTGAGCAAACCTTGCTTGCGGGGCAGCACGGAGCCCTCGCGTGGCCATGAGCCTCCAGCCCTGAATCTTCTCTCATGTACTTTGGGTGTGCAGGGGTGGTCCCTGGGGTGCACAAAGGTGGGTCTGCTCCCGGACATGCTCGGCCAGCAGCTGGGGGTATCCAGGGCCACATAGTGCTAGACACTGAACAAGGGTTCACGTGGTGCTAGCCTCCATCATGGGTTTGGCTGGCCCTGGCCCCGTCCTCAAGCCTATATCTTTCACCCTCCACCGCAGCTGCCCTGTTGGTGGGCAGCAGTAAATGCCAACCTTGGGCTTCCCAGCACCCTCTCCCAGTAAGCAAACCACACCCAGGTGAATGGCTGTCCACCCAGTCAGGCAGAAACAAGTCAGTGGCTCTGTTTTCTCTACCCCTCTCTGACTCTGTCCTACAGAAATAATTGATAATAGTCAATTTAGCTATTTTAAGATTTTTTATTTAAACACCGTTGTTTACCAAACTATTCATAATACAGTGGCTTCAGGCATTCAGTGCTCCAACCCTGCACCACTGTCTCCACAGTTCCCCAACCACCCCCTGAGCCTGCCCCCTTGATAGGCATGAAATAATTTATTTTATATTACGTGTTACCACAAAATATAAAGTGGAATTATAGAAAAAGCTCAGCAAAAGAAAGTTTGTGAAAATTGTTTTCTCTCACAACGGGTTGTTAAAGTCATTGTCTGAGGGCTGGAGTGATAGCACAG
This sequence comes from Sorex fumeus, assembly GCF_029834395.1. NCBI lineage: Eukaryota > Metazoa > Chordata > Mammalia > Eulipotyphla > Soricidae > Sorex > Sorex fumeus. The sequence continues at coordinate 14,675,405 of NW_026606077.1, read as the reverse complement.
CGGGTAGGGTGTTTGCCTTGCACGCGGCCGACCCGGGTTCGATTCCCAGCATCCCCTATGGTCCCCTGAGCACTGCCAGGAGTAACTCCTGAGTGTAGAGCCAGGAGTAACCCCTGTGCATCGCTGGGTGTGACCCCAAAAGCAAAAATAAATAAATAATAAATAAATAAAGTAATTGTCTGAGGGTTTGCTAAGCTGTCAGCGGCTGGCTGAGCCTTCTGTTTCATTGTTTGTGCTTCTTGAGCTTAGTGGGTATCTAAGCTACTATCCCACTGATTTCTGTGCTTTGGGTGTTGGGATTGTGGAATTTGGAACCGCCCAGGAACTCTGGGCTCTGTGCCCTGGGGTTTTCGTTAGCATCTCTGCGTAGCTTGGTTCTGAGGCAGCAAAGCTGGCCCATTTGTGGTGGCAGCTGTGGGCTGTGGTTGTGGCTTCTGGCACTTTGGCAGGGCAAGGACTTGGCCGCCCCTCTTCTGAGAGCACTGCAGTCTTCAGCCTGTGAGTTTCAGCGACTTGGCTGCATCTCTTCTGAGATTAGTCACGAAGCTGTGAAGCTGGGCTGTTTACAGGCAGCAGCTGTGGGGATCAACTTAGCTATTTTTGTAAAATCTAAAGCCTAGTTTTTTTGGAGAGGTTTTAAGTGTTCTTTTTTCTTTTGGGCTACACCTAGTGGTGCTCAGGGCTTACTCTTGGCTCTGAGCTCAGGAATCACGCCTGGCAGGGTTTAGGGACAATCTGGGGCTCAAACGTATGGATACACGCATGGCAAGCACCCTGCCCACTGTCCCATCTCCCAGGCCCTGACCTGAACCCCGGGCCTGGCCCACGCAAGGCGTAGTCTGAGCCAGGAGCTGCTCCCTCACCCCCCACCCCCAGCAGGTTCTGACACCCCTTGGGGCGCCTCGGCAGGTGCACAGGGTGAGCTCCCGTGCTCTGTCCGTCAGTGGGGCCAGGCCTCGTCTCTCAGAAGCCACAGGCTGGTGCGGAGCCTGTGTGCAGCTGGCCGCTGTCCCCGCAGCAGCGGGAGAACCCAGGGTGGGCTCTGACTACTCTCCTCTCTGCGCACGGCGGCCAGCCTCAAGGTTCATGGCCTACCACACGCCTCTGAAGAACTCGCAGGACTACACGGAGGCCCTGCGGGCATCCCGGGCGCTGGCTGCTAACATCACCGCAGAGCTGCGGAAGGTGCCGGGGACCGACCCCACCTTCGAGGTGTTTCCTTACACGTGAGGCTCTGGGCTGGGCATGGGGAGGGGCAGGAGACCACGCCACTGACCCTCTGCCAGGAGGCTCCCTGTATCCGCTGGCCCTCTCTGCTGCCCCGCATGGCCGCGGGCAGGATGGCATCTCAGGCCGCCTGTGTGTCCACAGGATCACCAATGTGTTTTACGAGCAGTATCTGACCATCGTCCCCGAGGGCCTCTTCATGCTGACCATGTGCCTGCTGCCCACCTTCGTCGTCTGCTACCTCCTGTTGGGCATGGACCTCCGCTCTGGCCTCCTCAACCTCTTCACCATCATCATGATCCTGGTGGACACTGTGGGCTTCATGACCCTGTGGGACATCTCCTACAACGCCGTGTCTCTCATCAACCTGGTCACGGTGAGCAGGCCCCGCCACGGAGACACCCCTGTTGCCCCCCGAGAGTTGGAGTGAGGCTGCGGGGGGAGGCCCTGCCCACACCCCACGCGGGGCTCGGCTGTGGCCAGTGACCCTCTCTGCCCGCAGGCGGTGGGCATCTCCGTGGAGTTCGTGTCCCACATCACCCGTGCCTTTGCTGTCAGCACAAAGTCAAGCCGCCTGGAGAGGGCCCGGGAGGCCACAGTCTCCATGGGCAGTGCGGTGAGTGGGGGCCCCCTGCTCTGGGCCTGGTGGGCTGCCCCGTGCCCCTCACACACCTGACTCTCGCCCCCAGGTATTTGCTGGAGTGGCCATGACCAACCTACCAGGCATCCTGGTCCTGGGCCTGGCCAAGGCGCAGCTCATCCAGATCTTCTTCTTCCGTCTCAACCTCCTCATCACTCTGCTCGGCTTGCTGCATGGCCTGGTCTTCCTGCCAGTCATCCTGAGCTACGTGGGTGCGTGCCAGTCTCCTGTGGTCCTTCTGAGTTCTGAGGGACCATGGGTGCAGGCAGGATGTGGAAGCCCTGGCAGTCTGCCCACCCGCACGGCCATGGCTGACACTACCCGCATACGCTGCCTCCTGGCTAGGCACCACCATTATTCATTGACCACGTGGCAGCCATGTTTGGTCAGCAGCTGTGTGTCTCAAAAACTGTTTCCATGGCCAGGTGCTGTGGCTAGTCAAGACTGGGTTTCAGCAAGAAATTCATGAGCAATGACCAAAAAAAATTATAATAATAATAATGTCAGGGCTGGAGCAATAGTACAGTGTGTAGAGCACTTGCAACCGACCTGGGTTCGATCCCTGGCATCCCATGTAGTCCTCTGGCACCACCAGGAGTAATTCCTGAGTGCAGAGCCAGGAGTAACCCCTGAGCATCACCGGGTGTGACCCCAAAAGTCACACACACACAAAAAGAAAAAGTGTCACAGAATGGTCTTGCCCTTCCTGGGAAGCATTTTGGTGCTTTGTTTTTATCACTGTGTGTGTGTGTGTGTGTGTGTGTGTGTGTGTGTGTGTTGCTCTGAACTCAGAAATTCCTGGCTCCAAACTCAGGAATTTCTCCTGGGGGAGCTCGGGACCCTTTGGGATGCCGGAGGTCGAACCCCATTCAAGTGTGTGCCGGGCAAGCGCCCTCCTCATGGAACTCCCTCTCAGGCCTCATTGGTTTTGTGTATAGCATGCTTGCTCTGGGTGGTGGGCAGGGGGGACATGGGCGTCAGGAGAGGCAGCACTGGGAAAACATGGGCAGGAGCATGAGGCCCCACAGCCCCAGTCTGCCCAGAGTCTGTGGGCATCTGTGCGGGCTGCACTGTCCAGTCTGAGACTCCCCTGACGGTGTCCCCTGTACCTGTCCTTCTGCAGGGCCGGACGTCAACCCTGCCCTGGTGCTTCAGCAGCAGGCTGAGGGGGTGACCGCCTCCACTTCCACAGCCCCTTGTTCCAAGCACCCGTACCCACGGGGCAGCAGCCCGTCTCCTGAGACCACAGTCTATGAGAACGTCTACAACAACATTGGCTTTGAGCCTGGAGCCGACCCGGCCTTGGCACATGAGCAGCAGGGAGATGTGAAGCGGTGGTGACGGTGCAGGCTCACTGGCTCGAACTGAGGGCCCTGTGGGGCCATAGGACACAGAACCCCCCTTAGGACACAGGAGAGGCCCCGGTGGACACTCTGCCCGCACTGCTGGCCCCTGGTCGAGGTGGTCTAGTCTGGTGAGGAGGGCCCGAGTCTGGCCTGCGGCACCACACACTCCTCTCCTGTGCTGAGAGCTCTGGACTCAGCATCTCTGCACCGATCCACGCTCCTGCATCCTGACGCAAAGCCCCACTCTGATGTGTCTTTAATTTGCTTCAGTATTCTGAGAACCTGCGTATTCTGTGGCGGGACTGCAGTATGCAGGTGGCTGAGGAGAGGTCCTGGTGGCCGCCGGTGAAGCCAGACTCATGCCGGTGACTCCTGGGAAGGCAGGACCAAGGGGAATGTTCTGGAAAGCCTGCTGTTATGGCTGGGCGCCATGCTGCTGTTCATGCTATTCCTGGCTGTGTGCCAGGCCCTGTGGACATGCTGGCCTGCCTGCCATCTCTGTCCAAAGCTGCCACACAGGCCAAGCCTCGTCCCCCTCGCCCAACGCTCTGTGGAGAAGTTGCAGAGAAGAGAAAGTGCTTTGCTCAGTGCTGTGCACCCAGTGCTTAATAAATGTCTACAAAAGAGCAATGATGTCGTCCATGCCGCAGGTCCCATCTGGGTAGCCTCTCGGTTTAAGATTTTTAGTTTGTGTGTTTTTTCTTTGCCACATCTGGTGATGCTCAGAGGTTTCTCCTGGCTCCACACTCAGGAATTACTCCTGACGGTGCTTGGGAACATAGAGGCTGCTGTGGGTCAAACAATGGCTGGCTGAGGCACAAAGCAGATGTACTGGTGTACATCTGCTTTACTGTCACTCCAGCCCCAAGGATTTTGTTTTTAGTTTGGCGGCTACCCTTGGCAGTGCTTGAGGCTCCTGGCTCTGTGCTTAGGGGATCACTCCTGGCGGGGCTCAGGGACCTTGCAGAGCTGATCAAAGCTGGGCCTTTCGCACTCAACGCATGTGCTCAGTCTGATGATCTCTCCCTAGTCCCTGAGTTTAAGAGATTTTTTGTAAATTACATAACTAACACACAGAAGAGTTCATTATGAAAATATTAGCTTGCCCTTCCCCTCCCCCTCTTAAGGAAATAGCTAGGCCATCGTGCACTTTCCTTAGAAATACCTTTGAATTATTGGGGCTGGAATGAAAGTACAGCAGGTAGAGCAGGAAGGGCATTTAGCTGGCATGCAGCCAAGCAGGGTTCACTCCTCAGCACTTGAGATCTGCCCGGAGTGATCCCTGAGTACAGAGCCAGGAGTAAGCCCTGAGCACCACTGGGTGTGGCCCAAAAAGAAGAAGAAGAAAAAACCCAACAAAGTGCCTTTGAGGATTAGGGAGTAAAAAATTAAGAGAGCACAGGGGCTCTTGAATCTGGTAGAGGCAGAAACGGAAAGGGACGCAGAGTAGAGACCCTGGAGCAGCCAGAGAAACCAGCATGTGTTTGGGGAGTGGGACCTGGCACCCTCTCCACATTCCCAGCGCTGTGGGTCCACACGTGCATATGTGTGTGCATATGTGTGCACGCATGTATGTCTATGTGGGAATGCATGTATGCATGTGCATGCCTGTGTACATACATACACAGGTGCGTGCTCATGTTCAGTGTACATGTGTACACACGTGTTCCTGTGTGGTGTGAGTTTCCAAAATGCAAGGTTCAAAAACCATAAAGGGGAAAAGTAATTTACATAGGGAAAAAAGCTTAAAAAATATTTATTTAATTTTTTAATGTAGAAAAAAGTGGCAACTAACTATTGATACAATTCAAGGATTAAAATTGTTTTGTTAGGACCCCAAGTCGAAGCCCACGAACAAGCCCTTTGGCTATACTGATGGAGCTGCTCAGTGGCCAGGATCCCAGAGACTCAGAATCAAATCTCGGAACCCAGTGGCTCTTGGCAGAAATCCCTCCAGATTTAATTATTAAAACTTCAGAATTCCAAAATTGCACAGCATCATATGCTAGTCATAATCAGCAATAGAAAACAAATTGTCTAATGTTGCCTTTTCAGCAGATCTGAGTGTTGGTGTAAAATCTCAAATAATAATGGTGGGTCTAGTATCGAAATATTGAATGTAATCAAAGTAGAGAGAGAATAATGTGGAAATAGTCTGCCCCCCAAGTAGAGGGAGGGTGTTGGATGGGGAGTATTCTGGGGTTTTTGGTGGTGGAAAATGTGTACTGGTGAAGGGTCGGGTGTTTCATCATTGTGTGACTGAGACTTACACCGAAAACTTTATGTCTACTCTCAAGGTAATTCAACTTAAAAAATTGTTTAGTTAACAAAGTTGCAATATTTAAATCAATAGATCTAGAAAATAAGTTCATGTGAACATCGTTTTATATGATTGAGGGATTGATAATGTAAGGGCAAAACTGACGCCAGGATAGGTGGCAGAAATCAGCAAAATCAGCTTGGCCTCAGGTTCAGTTCCTGGAACGGAAACAGTCTTGGTTTCCCAGCAATGAAACAATGTGTAACTGGCCAACCTGAACCCACCTGGGAAAGTTCCTGAGCCCCACAAGTGGGGTCAATCACTATGACCCCAGTCAAGATGCCCCAGAAATGGTCTTTTGTTAACCCTAAAAGAATGAGTAGCTTATGTAACCATGAGCTGTTACTGGAAACTATTGTTTAACTATTGCCTGAACACCATTACCCTAAACACTTGCTGGAACACCTTTGTTTGGTAGGTAGGTAAGGTTTTTTTCTGAAACGATAAAGCATGTACTGCTTATGTAATCAAACCCTATATAAACTGCTTGCTGCCTGAAGTTGGGGTTGCTATCAAGTGACCACTCTGTGGCTGAGATAGTTGACCCCAGTATACTGGAATAAAACTCCTTCTGCTTTTGCATTATCGAGTCAGTGTTTCTGTCCATCTTGCCGCTTGGGAACCCAGAGTCCCGAGCTTAACATTAAGGCCTTGTCTAAGAATTTATTAAGCTTTTTGTTGCTGTTCAGACACTTGCAGATCTATGGTCTGTGTGGGTGAATTGACCTAGTGGCAGTTGTGGGAGGTGAGTGGGACTGCGGTGGCTTCTGGGGGGTGGGACAGAGGCCACCCACCCTGACACCCCAAAAAACCCGAGTTCTCAGTCTGAGTGCTGGTACCTGAGATTGTTGAGACTGCTGTCTCTGCAGAGAATATTTGTGAAGCTGTGGAGCTGAGCCTGTGGAGAGCCACGGTGTGGCGAGGGTTTGCTGGCGGGGTCTTGGTTTGGCAGGTATTTCTTTTCCTCCCATGGGTGGAAAAGAAACGTTTTGTAAACACAAAATATAAACAAAATTATTTTTAAAACTTGAAAGACTTTCTTTGGGCTGGGGGAACATTTTTAATATGCTTAACAGCAAAAATTTAAAATAGAAAGTGAACAGTGATTAAAATGTTGAGCTAAAAACAAAAATTCTAGCTAAAATAATGTCAGGTGGGGCCCCAGGATGTGACCCCGGGAACTGCTACATGGAGTGAGTTCTGGCAGCGCTGCTTTCCCTAAGACTGTGCAACAGCTTCAGTGTCCGCTCTCGGGAGCACTGAATGGGAGAGCACTACACCTCATTGTGCTGTGCAACAACCAAATGTGCTCCCCAGCGGGTGAGCACAGCCTCCGGTCATCACTGCGGCAACACCAGCAGTGTCCACAGCGGGAGGGCTGGTGGGTCTGAGTGTGGTGCGGACTCCTGTGGGACTAGGGGTTGGGACTGGCCCCTTTGCTCACCTGCCTGGAGACTGAGCTGTGTGAAAATGTGGGCTTGAGGGGCCTGAGCCAGGGGACCGGGCAGGCTTCTACCTTGCATGCGGCAGACTCAGGTTTGATCCCCAGCACCCACTGAGCACTGCCAGGAGTGACCCCTGAGTGCAGATCCAGGAGTAGCCCCTGAGCATTACTGTGATCCAAAAACAAACAAAAAAATGGAGAAGGAATCAAGTTTGTAAGAGACAGTACAGGAGGGGGTATGGTGCTGCCAGCAGGTCAATCTGTACCTGTGAGGCGAGTGCATCAGCAGCCTGATGGCGCCTTCAGACTTCCAGATACCGCAAAATTGCTGCTGTGCCTTTCGCCAGACCCCAAAAACTTGGGGTAAAGAATTTTTTCCTTTTTGGGTCACACCCAGCAATGCACAGGGGTTACTCCTGGCTCTGTACTCAGGAATTACCCCTGGTGGTGCTCAGGGGACCATATGCGATGCTGGGAATCGAACCCAGGTTGGCCGTGTGCAAGGCAAACGCCCTACCTGCTGTGCTATTGCTCCAGCCCCCGGGGCCAAGTTTACCAAGAAAGTAAACAGCCAAAAGTTAGGTATGTGGGAAACACACCCACAAACCGCCTCCAGCTCAGCTATATAATTGGAGGCATGGCCTCTCTGGTTTCTGATTGAACTGCTTAATGGCCATGATCCCAGAGACTCAGAAACAAATCTCGAAACCCAGCAGCTTTTGGCAGAAATGCATCTGGTCCCTGCAGTAGGTTACCGGTGCTGGGCCAACCCAGGTGGGAATAGGTTTTGTGCCTTGGCCTGTTCTCCCTGGTAGCCCAGTGGCCGCCATCCTCCAGAGGCCACTGGACAGTCAGGTTTGGGCTCCCAGTGACGAGACACGCAGGGCCTCATGGGATGGGGGTGGAGCCGGTCCTGTCCTCCCCACCCCAACGAGACCCCAAGTCATAGCCCACGAACGGCCTCTCTGGCTCCTGATCAAGCTGCTTAACGGCCATGATCCCAGAGACTCAGGAGCAAATCTCTGAACCCAGCAGGTTTTGGCAGAAATCCCTCTAGATTTAAGTGTCAAAATTTTAGAATTTCAAAATCGCGCGGCCACGCGACATCATATGTTATTTATGGCCAGCAATAGAAAACAAATTGTCTACTGTTGCCTTTTCAGCAGATCTGAGTGTTGGGGTAAAATCTCAAATAATAGTGGTGGGTCTGGTGTCAAAATATTGAATGTGATCAAAGTAGAGAGGGAGTAATGTGGAAATCATCTGCCCACAGGTAGGGGGAGGGTGTGGGATGGGTGTATACTGGGGTTGTTGGTGGTGAAGAATGGGCAATGGCAAAGGTACGGGTGTTTCATTGTATGACCGAGACTTAAACCCAAAAGCTTTGTAACTGCTCTCACGGTGATTCAATAAATAAAATTATAAAAAATGAAAAAAATAGTAAGGTGGAGTTCATGTACAATTCAATCAGCTAATCAGTGGCTGAATAAATAGCAGTTCTCCTACATAAAAAAAGAGGCAGTACAGGAGACAAAGCTCTGCGTGTGGGGGCCAGCCTGAGCACAGAGCCAGGAATAGCCCCTGAGCAGGGTGGGGCACGGCCCCCAGAACCCCAACTAAGCTTGTAGAGAATTTAACCATTCATATGTGGCATATGATAATCGAAAAGAAAATAAGTATAAATTTATTAGAATTAGTCTAGCAAAAATGAGCAATAAAACTATACAAAAAGTTGCAAAATAAAATCTAGAGAATTTCTGAGAAATTAGAAACTAAACTTTCCCAAATGGGCAATGTCGCCCTCTGGAGGCCACTTTGATGAGCGAGGCAGGCAGTAGCTTCTGGCCGGTGTGGGACACTGTTTGCTCTGTTAGGGAGGGTGCATCTCCAAGGCTTGGAGAATGGTTAAGGCTTGTCTTGCACACTGCCAACCGCAATTTGATGCCTGGCACCACAGAAATCCCTGAACACCTCTGGGTGTGGTCAGAACAAAAATAGAAGAAAGGAAGACAGATTTCCAGAAGGACACTGGGTGAAAATTTAAAAAATACATGATTTGCAAAGTTATTAATAGTTGATTTTTTATTTAAGATTTTTAATTTACTTAATATTTAACTTTTTTCTTTTTTATGTAGGAGTACTCCTATTTATTCAGCCACTGATTAGCTGATTGAATTGTGCATGAACTCTACAATATTTAGAAAATTTTAACACAATGATTTATCAAATGGAATATCAAATCTCAGATGAACAAGAGTCAACTTGAGGTAACTGTTATATCTCACAGTGGTGTTACTAAAGTCTTTGAGGCTCTCCTTTTCTGGTTGGTGCTGGCTGAGACTCTGAGACATTGTTTAGGCTCATTGAGCTTGGTGGGCTTCTGTGCAGCCTTCCTATTAGATTGGCTGTGATTGCACTGAACTGACAGTCCTAGAAAATTTGGGGGTGTCATGAGGCCGTATATATTTCCAGGAGCTATAGATCTGGATCAATTTGGTACCTTGGCAGTTTGCTTTAGTTAAGTAAAAGAATTTTTTTCCCTATGAAACCACAAAAGAACAAATGAATGAAGATGATTTTGAAGAAGAAAATTGGCGAACACTTACACTGCTCAAACCCAAGGTATTCTGAGGCTACAGAAACAAAGAATGTGACTTTGACACAAAAAAGATCACGATCACGATTGTCCTGTTGTTCGTTGAGTGCTTTGAGCAGACCCCAGTCACGTCTCCTTCGTCCTAGCCCTGAGATTTTAAAAAGTGCCATATTCAAGGCTCTTTCAGGGTTAGGAGAATGAGACCCATCATTTTTACTGGTATTTGGCATATTGGGTACGCCCTGGGGAGTTTGCCAGACTCTGCCGTGTGGGCAGGTTACATTCGGTAGCCTGTCAGCTTGTCTAAAGTAAAAATGAGATAATAAGATATCGCGCGGCTGCAAATGCGGCCGCATGCTTCCAGGAGCTGGGTTTTATAGTCACTGGGTCTTGGCCGTTGATGGGATTCCACGGTGCCAGGGGGCCAGTTGGTGGGTGTGACCCCTGCCTACTGGAAGATGGAGGATCTCGGCGGAGGATGCTCAGCCCCGATCCGAGCAGGCTTGGAGATCTCAGCCCCGGGACCCTCTTGCCTTTGTTCTTCTGCCGGTACCTTCATGCGTGCGGATGAAGAAAAATAGAAAAGTGTGGAGGATAGGTCCGGGATGGGTCTGGGGCACGCGGTAGTGCTGAGATGGCTTGAGGGGGGCACACGCTGCTTTCCATCCACCTTGACTTTGGTCCCCCTCACACACTGTTCTAAACATCAAGTTTCCCCATATGTGTGGATCTGGGAATGTTATTTTATGTTTTAAAAGTTTCTGTTAATGTGGGATGGAGCCATAATACAGTGGGTAGGGTGCTTGCCTAAAACATGGGTGATGCAGTTTTGACCCCCCAGCATCCCAAATGGACCCTTGAGCACCACCAGTAGTGAGCACAGTGCCAGGAGTTATCCCTGAGCACTGCCAGGTGTTATCCCCCAACAAAAAATGAGTTTTCATCAATGCATACTTAATATCCTTTGGCAACCAGGTGTTTATATATATATATATACATATGTATTTTTATTTTGGGGTCACACCAGGCTGTGTTCAGGGCTTGATCTAGCTCTGCAGTCAGAGATCACTCTTGGCAGGGCTCTGGAACCATATGGGGTGCCAGGGATCAAACTCAGGTCATCAGCTTGCAACTTCTTGCAAGACAAACGCCCCAGCTCTCCACACACCCACCCCCATGAAATTTTTAATGTAACGAACAGTCTTATGTCTATTCATGTTGGCACATGTGTTATAGATATCTGTCCAAGGATCAGATTGGCACTGGAGAAGGAAGAGGGAGTTCTCTCAGTTTATTTACACGTGTGGACTCAACCTGGGTATTGCCAAAAAGGACTGAGCCTCGAAGTCCATTCACAAAGAGCTTTTAGAGGTGAGTTACAAGCTACATGCTTCTAGGGGAAACATCTTTCATCCAACAAATGCATTGTTTGTTAATATATACAACAATTGGTACAATCACTCATACAAATTGATTTAAATTCCATACAAACGTTTCCTAATTGTTTCTGTGACCCCCTGCTCATTTCTGCTCAAGCAACCTGGTCAGACTGGCACCCTTGCTCTGTTCTTGTCAAAACTTTGTGACTTACCACCTATGCATCTTTGCCCAGTTCCTAGAATGGGCGATTCAGAGATCCCGCCTCAGTTTCCCACTCCTACCTCTTAATTTTCCTAACTTCATATGCACATCCAGTCAGTTGAGCAACTGAACTATAATAGAATAAAAATAACTATAATGGAATAAGTGAACAGAGTTTTATGTATTTGTTAATTTAAATTTAATTTTGTCTTTTTTTGCGGAGACATATCCTGTGATGCTCAGGGATTACTCCTGGCACTGCTCTCAGGAATCACTTCTGGTGCGGCTTGGGGAACCATATATGGTTTCAGGAGCTTGAACCTGGGTTGGCCATGTACAGGGCAAGTGTCCTAAACTTGGTAATATCTCTATGGCCCCTCTCTTTTTGCCATACTGAACTGTGCACAGGGCTTGCTCCTGGCTCTGTACTTAGGAGTCACTCCTGGCAGAGCTCAGAGGGCCATATGGAATTCTGGGGATTGAACCTGGGTCAGTGGCGTGCAAGGCAAGTCCCCTATCCACTGGACTTTCTCTCTGGTCCCATGGCCCCTATTATTTTTAGTTGGGGCCACACAGAGCAGAGTTCAGCCCCACAAGACAGTGCTCAGGCTGGTGGTAAGTATATGCAGGCAGTGTGGGGAACTGAACTCAGAGACGGGCTGAACTGAACTCAGAGACTATGCCTTTGCTTGTACTCTCCATGCTGCCTCTCTGGCCAGCCACAAAGCATCTTTTTTTTTTTTTTGCTTTTTGGGTCACACCCAGCGATGCACAGGGATTACTCCTGGTTCTGTACTCAGGAATCACTCTTGGCGGTGCTCAGGGAACCATATGAGATTATGGGAATCGAACCCAGGTCAGCCGCGTGCAAGGCAAATGCCCTACTTGCTGTGCCAGCCCAAACACAGCATCTTTAATCCATTCTTTCACTCCTGATGGTGCTTGGGGATCCTTTGTGCATTGGGGTTCAAACTGGGGTCATCCACGTGCGAGACAAGCTCCTTAATGCTAGGCTCTGTCTCTGCCCTGAGAATCCCTTTGAACAGGAAAATACTGGCTTCCCCTCTGTATCTAGGCTGTGTTCTGTGTGATGGGTATGTGTATCTTTTGGTACTGCATCTACTAAAACAATGCTATTTTGTAGCTGAAATCGTTCCAGCCCTGGCCACTGGTCACCACATCCTTTCCTTTCCTCTGCATCGTTTATCACTCGGAGGGAAGGGGCACACAGCGCTGAGGGGCCCTCAACCTCCCAGTGACTTACAGGCTGAGCTCGCAGTTCATTGTGTTGAGGACTACCATCCCTTCTCCTGCTGTGCTCAGGACCCACAGGTCACATTAGTCATGCTCAGGAGGGCCACATGAAACTGGGGTTTGAATTCAGGCCCTGGTGCACACGAGACGCGCTTCCTGACTGCTGAACTATCTCCCTACATCCTCATTATGTTCTACCCTCCTTTTGGAGAACATCCTTGTTTTCTGGCACTTTCAAGATTGTTCAGGCACCCAGATCATAGGGAAGAGAAGGAAAGAAAAAGAGTGGAGGGGAGGGAGAGCCGGACGAGAAGCAATGAGGGCAGGAGCCATGGGGATCCAGGCACATGGGTGGTGTCAAGGAAAGATATGCCAAATACCTAAACCACAGAGTCAACAACACTGAGATCACGAGACCTGAACTTTAGTAACCAACTTTTTTTGCAGTTTTTTTAATAATGAATTATTTTATTTATTATTTATTTATTTGTTTTTGCTGTTTGGGTCACACCTGGCAATGCATAGGGGTTACTCCTGGCTCTGCACTCAGGAATTACTCCTGCGATGCTCAGGGGACCAGATGAGATGCTGGGAATCGAACCCGGGTCAGCCATGTGCGAGGCAAATGCCCTACCCGCTGTGGTATCGCTCCAGCCCCAGTAATCAAATTTAAAAGGTGCCTGTCAAGAGGGCAGATGAGGGCTGGGGTGGAGTGTGTTGGTAGGAGAGAGAATATGAGGACACAGGTGGAGTGTTGATTCTGGTGGCCAAGTCACTGATGGAACATTGTATGTCAAAAACCCAACTATGAATAACTTTGTATCTCAGTGCTTTAATAAAATTGTAAATATAAATATATGTATAATGTATAATGTATATATATAATGTATATATATTTTATGTATATATGTTCTATATGTTCCAGGCTCAACCTGCCTATTTCCTGCCCCAGTTCTACAATCAGCCCATACTTACTAGGGAAGGTGTTTGATAAAAGAGGGTCTGAATATTCAATTGTACATGTTTCTCTTAGCTAAAAGAGCAAGAAATCGATGTGTGTGTGTTGATACACTCAGGCATTTCTATAACGGTTTTTACCAGAAGCTCTCCGAAGCGAAATATGTAAGAAGTCTGCACCTACCTGAAGTGAAAGCTGGGCTCACCCTGACAACTCTAGCTGAGACCCCTTTCCCCTGACCTGCCCACCTCAGCCCTGCAGATCAGTAGAGGTTGGGGCTGGGCTGACACTCAGCAATAGAACACTTGCCCTGCATGAGTTAGGTCTTGGGTTTGCTCCCCAACAATCCATGCGCACGCGCGCGCATACACACACACACACACACACACACACACACACACAGTGGACTCACTGAAGCCTGGCTCCACCCATACCATTTTATTTAAATATTTATTTCCAATATACATGTGTAGAGCTTTCAGAACTGATGTCCCATATCCTCATGGGAAATGATTTTTTTTTCTTTCTCTTTGGTGCTCAGGGATTGTGCCTGGCAGTGCTCCAGGGACCATATGCCATGCCAGGAATTAAACGAGGATTGAACATGGGCAAGGCAAGCGCCTTAGCCCCTGCACTGTCTCCCAGTGTGTGGGAGGGAGTGGCTCTGAGCGGCCCCTTGGCCTTGAGCTGTGGAGCCCCTTGTCTCCCAGGTTCCCCCAGGGGCTTGTCCCCATTCCCTTTGTGGCCTGGTTTCTTATATCTGAATTCAGTGAGAGTCTTGTCACATTCTGCATCCCCCTTTGGAGTCCCCTAATTCATTGATTTGGGAGGCATATATGGTGGTCCTGAGCCCTGTGGGGTGCCGGGATAGAACTGCAAGGAAAGCACCCTACTGCGGCCCACCCACCCAGCCCCAAATCCACTAATATTCTCTAGCGTGCACACAGTAAGGCTCACTCTGTGCTGCCGAGTTGTGTGGCTTCTATGCATGCAGTGTGTCACATATCCATCGCTGATGTAAAGATTTCATGGTCCCCCTCGCTCCCCCAGTTCCCTGGTTCAGCTGTTCTTGTACACAACCCCTGTCCTTGCTCCTCCCTTAGGGAGCTTAGGTATACTGAGTTGCACCCATTACAGTATTCCTGAGGCACACCCAATTCCATCAGGCCCTCACAATCCTATATTGATTTTCTCTTTCCTTTATGTCCTTTGCAGGTTTAGCAATGTCCTTTTTGTATAGACACAGGAAGACGGTTGATGCTATGCATCAACTTCTTCAAACTTAAACTCAATCAACAGAGGAAGGGATGTGACTCAGTGGTGGAGCAGCACTGGGTTCAATTTCTGGCACTGCTCAGACCCCAAAGCATTGCTGCAGGTGACCTGCAGGCACCAGGCCAGGAGTAGCTCCTGAGCACTGTCAGCTGTGGCCCCCAAGCCAAAAAGAATTGTTACTTTTTTCTGTTGCTTAGTAATCTTATGCTTTCTTGTTGCTACTCAACATCTTTTTGCATCTTCATCCACACATCTGTTTTATTTATTCTTTTTTAGGGGCTCCCCAGAACCATCACACAGAAGGGAGCTATCTGTGAACACCCCAGAGTCGACTGCATTTGAAGGGCCACCTTTCTCCCCTTCCAGGGCCCTTGGCATGGCCCCATGCCATCCAGCCATTCTACCTGAACAGCGCTTGAGTTTTCTGCTTATCTGATCAGCCTAGGTCATTTGTTACTGAAGGTCTTGGTATCTCTTAGTGTGTATTTTATTTATTTTTAAAAATTTGTTGAATCACTGTGAATGACGGGCTGGAGCAATAACATAGTGGGTAGGGCATTTGCCTTGCAAGTGGCCGACCCAGGTTCGATTCCTCCGCCTCTCTCGGAGAGCCTGGCAAGCTACCAAGAGTATCTCACCCCACGGCAAAAGCCTGGCAAGCTATCCGTGATGTATTTGCTATGCCAAAAACAGTAACTACAAGTCTCACAATTTGTGAGACGTTACTGGTGCCCGCTGGAGCAAAATTGATGAACAACAGGAGGAGAGCACTACAGTGCTACTGTGAATGACAAAGTTACAAAGTTATTCATGATTGAGACTTATGGGCGTACACTGCTGAGCTACCCATCCCTTCACCAGCGTCCACTTACCTCACCAATGTCCCCATTTCCCTCCTTCCCCCCAGTTCACCTCTTTGACTTCATGCACACATCTCTTCAAGGGCACCCTGCCTCGTCGCAGTTATCTATAAGGCTGCAATAAACTTTTCCATGTATCTTTGGTGTAGACAGTTTTCAAATCAGTGAAGCAGTTCAAAGAATACTAGAATATACAGAATGTTAGTGGATTATACAAAATACAGTGGTATAGTGAGCATGTGTGTACTGAAAAATTTCAGGGTCAGAGTTATAGTTATGGTACAATGGGTAGGTTGCTTGCCTTGCATACAGCCAACCTGGGTTCGATCCCCGACATCCCTGAGCACTACCAAGAGTAATTCCTGAGCGCAGAGCCAGGGGTAACCCCTTAGCATCACTGAGTGTGGACCTCAACCCTGCCCCGCCACCACACACAAAGAGAAAAATATTGTTTTCAGTCTAATTCCAAGAGTTTCTTTAGTGGAGTTCATGCACAATTCAATCAGCTAATCAGTGGCTGAATAAATAGCAGTACTCTTACATAAAAAAAAAGAGTTTCTTCAGCCTTTAAGGATTTAATTGGAGAATTTTATCTCTAAGACACTCTGCGGGAAAATAGTTCTGTTGGTAGCTCTCCTGCTTCTGCTGACAAACTTCCTAATGATCTTGTCTCTGGGCCTGCAAGGGAAGGAGCCGGCCCAGCTCAGAGCCTGCAAAAGACTCTGGGTGAGCCCTGTGCCTTTTTTCACCTTCACCTGGGAAACAAGGCACCCAGGGAGAAGGCACTGTCTGGCTTATTCAGCATGAGGTCCTGACAATCACAGGAGGGTGACTTGAGGCAAACTTCATCTGAGACAACCCCCTTTTAGTCCAATTTACTTTATTACTCAGATTTTCTGCTGAAATGTTTATAATTCTTTTTTGTTTCTGTATTTTTTTATGGGGAGGCCACACCCAGCAGTGCTCAAGACTTATTCCTGACTCTGCGCTCAGGTGTCACTCGTGAAGGGGTGCTAGGGATTGAACTTGGATCAACCGCATGCAAGGTAAGCACCTTATCCGCTGTTCTGTTTTTCTGTACTGTCCCCATTTTCTCCTGAAATCTAAGGTAGAAAAGTGTTTCTTGAGTTTATCTGTAGGACAAGGTGACCCTAGGGCTAAGAAAATTGTAAGAGTATGTTTGACCTTTTCTCACTGAATTAAATAGTCTCTTCTAAAGGCTGGAGTGATACTGTCCCCATTTTCTCCCTCTCTTCGTCCCTTCTTCTCTTCGTCCCTCCCTCTCTTCGTCCCTTCCTCTCTTCGTCCCTCCCTCTTTTCTTTCCTTCCTTCCTTCCTTCCTTCCTTCCTTCCTTCCTTCCTTCCTTTTTTTGTTTTTGGGCCACACCTGGTGGTGTTCAGGGGTTACTCTTGGGAATCTCAGGGACCATATGGGGTGCTGGGGATTGAACTCAGGTGGACTACACATAAGATCAGCATCCTATTTATTGTATTATCTCTTTGTCCCCATTACTCAATTTATTATTATGAGGCACAACTAATTGTCAAAATGGGAAAAAAAACTGGTAAGCTTCATACTTTATTGCAAGCATCTCTTAATCTCTTCTTTTTCTCTTGGTGGTCCATGACCAATTTCTTGTGACTTTCAGAGTATCAGAAGTTAAACTCTTCAAAACTTGAAAAGACATGACAAAATGGCCTCAGGCCCTTTCAAGTTCCCCCTGAGTTCTTACTTAAGAGGCATCTTCAAGCATTCTTGGGTTTGGAGAGGTAGTACAGCGGGGAAGGCATTTGCCTTGAATGCAGCTGACCTGGGTTTGATCCCTGGCATCGCATGTGGTGCCCTGAGCATCAGCAGGAATTATTGCAAAGTGCAGATCCAGGAGTAACCCCTGAACATCACTGGGTATGACCAAAAATAAAACAAAAGAAAAAAATTTTTTTGGCTTGTTGGATAACACCCAGTGATGCTCAGGGGTTACTCCTGGCACTGCACTCAGGAATCACTCCTGGCGGTGCTGGGGACTATATGGGGTGCTGGGGATTGAGCCCGGGTGGGCCAAATGCAAGGCAAACATCCTAACCACTGTATTATCCTCCAGCCCAACAGAAGAAATTCTTTACGGGGGTATGCTGCCGCCAGCAGGTCAATCTGTACCTGTGAGGCAAGTGCATCAGCAGTCTGATGGTGCCTTCAGACTTTCAGATACCCCAAAATTGCTGCGGTGCCTTTGTCCAGACCCCAAAAACTTGGGGCAAAGTTTACCAAGAAAGTAAACGGCCAAAAGTTAGGTATGTGGGAGACACACCCACAAACCACTCTGGCTCAGCTATATAACTGGAAGCATGGTCTCTCTGGTTCTGATCAAACTGCTTAATGACCATGATCCCAGAGACTCAGAAACAAATCTCGAAGCCCAACGGTTTTTGGCAGAAATGCGTCCATCCCTTCAGGTTACAGGCACTGGGAAACCCCAGGAGGAAATGGGTTTCATGCCTTGGCCTGTTTCCCCTGGCGGCCTAGTGGCCGCGATCCTCCAGAGGCCACTGGACAGTCAGGTTTGGGCCCACAGTGATGAGACACATGGGGCCTTACGGGAAGGGGGTCAGCCGGCCCTTTCCTCCCCATCCCAACGAGACCCCGAGTTGCCACCCACGAACGGCCTCTCTGGCTCCTGATCAAGCCGTTTAACGACCATGGTCCCAGAGACTCAGAAACAAATCTTGAAACCCAGCGGCTTTGGGCAGAAATGCGTCTGGATTGCGCAGTAGGTTACTGTCACTGGGCCACCCCCGGGGGGAAGGGTGCTGTCCCTCCTCCTGTTCCCCCTTGGCGGTTTGGTGGCCGCCATCGCCAGAGGCCATTGGACAGTCAGGTTCGGGCCAGCAGTGATGAGACACTCGGAGCCTCAAGGGATGGGGGTGAAGCTGGCCCTTTTCTCCCCATCCAAATGAGACCCCGAGTTGCCACCCAAAAATGCCCTTTTCTGGCTCCTGATCAAGCTGCTTAAAGGCCATGATCCCAGAGACTCAGAAACAAATCTTGGAACCCAGTGGCTTTTGGCAGAAATGTGTCCGGACCCTGCAGTACGTTACTGTCGCTGGGCCATTCCAGGGGGAAAGGGTACTGTCCCTCCAACTGCTCCCCCTAAGCGGCCCGGTGGCCGCCATCCTCCAGAGGTCATTGGACAGTCAGGTTTGGGCCCTCAGTGATGAGACACGCGGAGCCTCATGGGGTGGGGGTGGAGCTGGCCCTTTCCTCCCTGTCCCAATGAGATCCCAAGTCGCCGCCCACGAACGGCCTTTCTGACTCCTGATCAAGCTGCTTAACGGCCATGATCCAAGAGACTCAGGAACAAATCTTGTAACACAGCAGGTTTTGGCAGAAATCCCTCCAGATTTAATTGTTAAAATTTTGGAATTTCAAAATCTCACAGCCACTATTGCATCCACGCGACATCATATGTTTTTCATAACCAGCAATAGAAAACAAATTGTCTATTGTTGCCTTTTTAGCAGTTCTGAGCGTTGGAGTAAAATCCCAAATAAGAGTGGTGATTCTGGTGTCAAAATATTGAATGTTATCAAAGTAGAGAGAGAGTAATGTGGAAATCATCTGCCCCACAGGTAGGGGGAGGGTGTGGGATGGGGGTATACTGGGGTTTTTGGGCACTGGTGAAGGTACAGGTGTTTCATTGTATGACTGAGACTTAAACCTGAAAGCTTTGTAACTGCTCTCATGGTGATTCAATAAATAAAATTATAAAAAATGAAAAAAAGTAAGGTGGAGTTCATGCCCAATTCAATTAGCTAATCAGTGGCTGAATAAATAGTGGTACTCCTACATAAAAAAATTCTTTAATTTTTCTCAGATAGCTGAGAAGTCTCCAGGGTCCAACTAATGTACTGTCATATCATTCACCATTTTACTGGCTGGTTACCTACCTAGGGGTAATCTCAAGTAGGCCTCCTGAGCTCAAAGGGCAGAGAGGAAGTAAATCCTGTGCAGTTTCAGTAATCGAGTGAATTTATGGAGGGGCCTGGTCTTTGGGCAATCACAAGACAAGTTTTCCTCTACATGTGTCCCCAAATATCTTGAGTGCTTATGAAGAGTCTTTTTAAATGGGTTTGATCACATGAATCATAGTCTTAGCAACACATTTGATGTTAGGGATGTTGGTGAAGGGACAGTATAGGGATGAAGGTCTTTTGGTGCGTGGTCCCCTGAGCACCACCAGGATTGCTGAGCACAGAGCCAGGAGTAAGCCCAGAGCACCTCTGGGTGTGCATTTCCCCAACCCCAATTTATGCTAGGAAGTCCTGGACAACTGCTGAGAGTGGGTAAGGCAAGAGAAATGGACGTGCCCGGGGCAGAGACCAGGCCAGAAGCTCTCCCAGCACTGCCTGGGAATGCAATAGTGGGGAAGACAATGGCTCTGCAGCAGGGTTGAAGGTGGGGCTGCCCCTGAGTCAGTCTGAGCTGCTGTAACGAGTGCCACAGATCCGGCAGCTGAAATAACACAAGTTAGGAGGTGCTAGAATTGGAGTGGGGAGGAATCTCCTCCTGACTGGCAGGTAACTGCCCTGGGAGCCGGCCTGGAGTAAGCCCTGAACACCACTGGGGGTGACCCCCCAAACCACAGCAAATTATATCTCAACATGTGGTGAAAACCGTAACATGGTTTTACATTCCTGCACATTTCTTTCTCGGCTGGCTTAGTAGAAGATAGAGATTTCCCCTTGCACTTCCGCAGGCTGAGGCCAGAGGATGCCCTGTGCGGGGTTTGATAAACTTAACAAAGGCCCACAAACATCCCAATTTCATGTGTGTTCGCCTATTTCACAGAAAGGAATTTCAGGAAAGGACAAAACTGATGCAGGGAAATGTTATTAAAAGAAGTGAGAAACCAAACATCCAAGGGAGAACTTGAATGTTTCCAGACAAAGAGGAACGAACATCATAACACGAGGAGGGGCAGAGTGGGCACTTGTCTTGCACGTGGCTGACCCTGATTAGATCCCTGGCACCACATATGATCCCCTGAACCCTCAGGAATGATTTCTGAGCATAGAGTCAGGGTAAGCCCTGAGTACCACTGGGTGTGAGACTCCGAAAATGCCCCCTTCTCTATTCTGATTCCTGTTCTTCCAAAGATGTTCACTTCATTCAGTTATTTTTTTTATTTTCCGCTATTAAAAGAGTCTTCTAGTGAGAGAGGAGGCCTCAGCTGCTGTGAGCAGTCCTGCTTTTGGCTGGCCCACCCTACATTTTTTATTTTTACAATGTAGGAGTACTGCTAGTTATTCAGCCATTGATTAAGCTGACTGAATTGGGCATGAACTCTACATTACCTTTTTAAAAATTCAGAATGTTAATTTTATTTTATTATTTTATTGTTATTTCCCCCTTTTTATTGATTCACCGTGATACAATTACAAAGCTTTCATGTTTCAGCTTCAGTCATACAATCATCAAATACCCATCCCTTCACCAGTGCACATTTTTCACCACCAAAATCCCCAGTATTCCCCCCTCCCCCCATTCCAAACCTTCTCCTGCCTGTGTGGCAGCAATTTCCCCCATACTCTCTACTTTGGTTACATTCGGTATTTCTACAGCAGTCCCACCACCACTCAAACCTTCCGAAAAGGCAATGCTAGACAATTTGTTTTGTATTGGTTGTTATGGATAGAATATAATTTACTGGGAATTCTGTGTCATTCTCTTCTGGGAGCTTTAATTTATAGTCTTCGGGTCTTGGCTGTTGATGAGATTACATGGAGCCGGGGGTGGTTTGTGTGTGTGACTGCCAAGCTTCTGGAAAACTGGGGACCTGGGGAGAGGAGGCCCAGTCCCTATCTGAGCGGGCTTGGAGATCTCAGTTACGGGTTCTCGTATATCTGGGTTTTCCTGCCGGTCATCTTACATTTTTGACTCCATGAAATTCCTGGGCTTTTCTGATAAACAGGGAATTAACAATTGTCCATCATAAAATTGTGCCCCAGAGATTAGGTTCATAGGGAGACTAAGATAATGGACACTACCTGAGGCAGGAGGCCAGAAAGACTCAAATCAGCCTGACCATCCGTAGATTCCCTGTATTCTCTTTACCACAAAGACCCAGTTTTCCTATAAAAACCTCACAAAAAGAGCCTAACTTAGCCCTATACTAAATTCCTCCCCACTTAAGGAGTTCCTTTTCTTTTCTCTTCTACTTTCCAAAAAACTTTCCTTATTTCAAACTCAGAGTCTGATCATCTTTATTATTCAATATTTTCATTCTTAAAAATGAAATTTCAAGAATGAAAGTATTGAAGAACCTGCGAATTGTGAATGAACGCAGACCCGCTGCTTCTGCCTCACTTGCATCACTAATAGCATTATGGAAGGGGCCAGGAAATCTGTGGCCCCCGAGGTGGCTTATGTGAGATGGAGGGGAGAGAGAAATGGTCACTGTCTCCCAATCCACTTCTGCCACCCCAGGATTGGCTGGAATGACTAGGACTGATAATGTGTGAAAAGTGAGTCTTAGGCCTTATCTAGGGTTTACAGGTTCTTTGTCTTTCTCACAGAAAGGAATTTGAGGAGTAGACAAGCCATGGAGTAAAACAGATTTTATTTGGAGGGTTTTTGAAGGTGTGGAGGAAGAGAGGGGGAGAGGGGGAGAGAGAGACAGACAGACAGATAGACAAAGGCAGAGACAGAGACAGAGACAGAGACAGAGACAGAGAGAGTAATGCATTCAAAAGAACGCAGGCTTCCCCAAGGTCTTCCATATCTAATGCCCCTACACACACCCCAGCATTAGATATGGAGGCATGAAAGCACACATCTCAGGAGGGGAGATGAGGGAGATACAAGTGCTCAGGCACCACATGTGCTCGGCCACGTGGGCACAAGCAGCACATGGACTCAGCAGCATATGTGCACCCTTCCTTTGTTCAAAGTGGCCTTTAAAGGGTTTTCCCGACCTACCCCATGTGGTAAGGTAAGGGCCTGTTACTAGGATTGTTTCCTAGGGGGTGGAGTTGAGAGTGGTAGATGGTCTTCTTTAAAAATTCTTTCCTGGCCTATGTTTCTGCTGGAGCTTCTCCTGGAAGGAGGTCCACGCCTTCTCCAGGTCTGTTGCTGGCAGGAGAAAGTCTTATCAGGACTTAATTCTTGTGCTCACGCGGTGGGCCCAGATGACCTTAAGGCTAGGAGGTTTTATTACATCTTAAGAAGTCCATTGCCACGGGCCCTTCCCGGTCTACCTGCCTACATCAATTATGTATGAGTTCTTTTTCCCCACTGTCCCCTGCCTTGGGCTCTCCTAACACGCAAGCATCAGTCAGTAGGTATGGCAAGGAAGGACTGCTCTTTGGTCATCCTCATTTGGTCTTTGTCAAGGGAGCCCTCTTGGTGGATGTAACGGGTGGCCCAGTTTTCAGCTGGCATCCGCTGTCTGGAGCCTTGGGCTGTTGCCAGGGTAATTCCCAAATACTTCTTAGTTATTATGACCTCCTAAAATTCAGTGCCAAGGGTCCTCCCTTGGTATGAATGTCTCTATTTCACATCTGCAAGTTGTTTTCTACCTTAACAATTATAACTTAGATAGCCTGGTTACAATAGTGTTATCATGTGTGGTCTTTTTAGGCAACAGCAGCCATACTCAGTGGTTACCCTTGCTCTGAACTCAGGAATTACTCCTGGGTGGCTCTGGAACCATATGAAATGCCAGGAAATGGAACCTGGGTTGGCCACCCTGTCTGCTGTGCTATCTCTCTGGCACCAACCAGTACAGCCTAATTATTGTTTGCTTTCTCTTATGCCACAGGTAAGTGAGGTCATCCTTTGTGTGTCACTTCCTCTCTGATGTTTTGTTCCAACACAATTCCATCCAAGTTGCAGTGAAGCGAATGATTTTACCATTGGTACAGTTACATGATATTCCACTCTGTTACAGATGCCACAACTCTTTCTCCAACTCTTTGCCATTGAAAATTTGAGTAGTTCCATATCCTGGTGACACAGGGAATAGTGGGAAGCAGAAATATAAAGAATAAAAAATATTGCCCTGATGATGAAATGAATAAAATCACTCAGGGCCAGACTTGATAAATGGTCAAATTGATAACCAGCTTTAACATTCGACACTAACAAAGCCTGCTTATTTTTCTGGCTCTGCTGCTCCAAAGTTAACAAAAAGATGAAAAAAATATGCTTACTGATCTATTTGTTTTTAATGTCTGCAAGATATACCTGCTCACTTCCCTGGTTACAAAGGTGTAAACAGCCCTTCCTCCTTCGTGACCCACTTTGGAATCCTCTCAGTGGGAAGATTTCTTGCCTGTTTTCTCTCTTTTCTTCCCTGTTAGTTGTATGGGGTGTGACCATTTTCTGACCATTGTCGTTTTGTGTCTGGCTTCTAATCTTCTGTTGTGGGAAGCCTGTTTGCTCCAACACCACAGTGCTCATGGCTTACGATGGGCTCTACAGTCAGGGACTGGACCTGGGTGGGTCCTTTGCAAGGCAAATGCCCTGCAGGCTGTTCCACTCAGTTCCTCCAGCACTGGATGCTGTACTGAGTTCTTCAGTGGACAAGGTGTGAACGTATTTTTGGAACTAACATTCTTCTACTTTGGGGACAGATACCAAGAAGGGAATTCGCTTGGTGGGATGAGTAGCCTATTTTTCCCTTGATCACTTGACTTCCTGTTAATTGTTGATTTGCTTGAGCGGGCGCCCATAACGTCTCCATTTGTCCCTGTCACGTGCTAGTGTGGCCCAATGGCGTCTGTTCGCTCTAGGAACACGAAGAGCCTCAAATCGATCATTTATGATCTTGATGAAGAAGTCTGACATCTGGTAGGTGGGCGGCCACGCAGTCTTTTGACATCCGGTGGAATCCAGTCGGTAACAGCACTAGTCCAGCAGTCATCTCTAAATCTCATTACGTGACCAGCCCATCTGATTTTTGACACCTTGGCAAACGAGACAGCATCCCTGATTCTTGATTGTCGACAGAGGTCGGAACTCCAGATTCTTTCTCTCATTTGAGTGAAACTTGATATTCCAAGCATAGCTCTTTCAATTCCTCTTTGGGAGACCTGAATAGCGTTCTCATCCTGTTTGCGTAGGGCCCAGGTTTCTGAGGCATATGTTAATGCAGGAAGAACAGTGGAATCAAAGAGATGTGCCCGGAGCCAGAGGTTCTTCGTCCTCTTAGCTATTTCTTCAATGCTCTTGAAGGTGTTCCAAGCCACTCTCTTCCTCCTGCGCAGCTCGGGTGCCAGGTCATTTGTCATGTTGACTTCTCGACCTAGGTACACATAGCTGTTGCATTCGGAGATGGTCATTCCATTGAGAGCGAATGGGGCGTCAGGAACGAGGCTGTTTCTCATAAACATTGTCTTCATAAGATCCAGCTGTAGTCCGAACTTTCCACACTCACGGTCAAAGTCGGCCAGCATTTGTGCCGCTTGGCTGATGTTTGGTGTTATTAAAACAATGTCATCAGCAAAGCGGAGGTGGTGTAGTTGCCGACCATCTATCTTCACTCCCATTCCAGTCATCGCATGATATTCTCGAGGGTGGCACTGAAGAGTTTCGGTGAAATGGTATCACTCTGCCGAACCCCTCTCTTGACATCAATGATTACTTCTTTGTAGAATGATGAGATCCTGGTAGTGAATCCATAATACAGCTCACGGAGGATCTTGATGTATTGAGCTTGAATGCCCTGATTGACTAGGGCTTCTATGACTGCTTCCGTCTCAACAGAATCAAAGGCCTTCTTTAAATCAATGAATGTTAGACAGAGAGGCATCTTGAACTCCTGAGAAACCTCAATGAGCTTGGTTATCGTGTGGATATGGTCAATGGTGCTGAATCCTTTGCGGAACCCGGCTTGCTCGCATGGTTGTCCTTCATCTAATGTTCTGCCAATTCTACTCAGGATGACTCGAGTGAACAACTTTTAGATGACAGACAATAGGCAGATCGGGCAATAGTTGCCAATGTCATGGATGTCTCCCTTCTTGTACAGTAGTACAGTCCTGCTGGTTTTCCATTGGGACGGAAACTTGCATTCAGACAGGTAGCATGTGAAGAGCCGAGCCAGCGTATTGATGAATACTGATGGCAGGTTCTTTAGGTGTTCAGGTCTGACCTTGTCTGGGCCGGGTGCTGTTCGTTTCTTTACTGACAAAATGGCGTGTCGGATTTTGGAAGGGAGAACATTGGGAACAACATATCAATCCTGTGGAATTTGGTATGTTGGCAGGTGGACATGGCTATCAAAGAGATTTGAATAGAAGTCATGGATAATCTTCTCCATTGCCGTTCTGGAAGATGTGATAGGTCCATCAGGACACCGAAGGGCAGTCATCTTGGTCTTGTAGTTGAGGAAGGACAGGCAGGCATTATGAATACTTTTCCCAGCTTCTGCCGCATCTACCAGCACTTCTGCTCTTCTCTCTTTGAAGTCTTCCTTGATCGCATCTCTGCATTGCTTTGCGAGTTTGGACGTTCACTTGCGGTTGCCTGAGGCATGCGCCAAACCACGTTGGCGAATAAGCTCAAGAGTTTTCGAAGACAGGCGTTTTTTTGTGGCTATCTCTCTCTTGGCGTTCCTTGCACAATCATGGAGGTGCTGAACCAGTCGATCGTATTTCTCGTCAATGTTGTCAACAATGGCA
Organism: Sorex fumeus; assembly: GCF_029834395.1. Taxonomy (NCBI): domain Eukaryota; kingdom Metazoa; phylum Chordata; class Mammalia; order Eulipotyphla; family Soricidae; genus Sorex; species Sorex fumeus. The sequence continues at coordinate 14,649,224 of NW_026606077.1, read as the reverse complement.
TCTTCCCATGTTGCCGCAATAGTGCCAAAGAGCTCCCAATTGGTGGTCATTCTGGGAGTTCTCTTTTTAAACTTTGCAGCCCTTTCTCCCCGCTCTGTGAAGTAGAATTTTGCACGAAGGAGATGGTGGTCTGATCCCGTTTGGAATTCTGGGACAACAGCGACATCAGTCAGGCAAAACCATTGATTGAATATGATGTGGTCTATTTCTTTGTGGAATCGTCCACCGGGAGACTCCCATGTCCAACGTTTAGATTCGGCCTTCTGGAATCTTGAGTTACCATGGATGGTCTTGGTTGACATGATGAGCTCAGACAGTCTCTCACCCTGTTCGTTCCATTCTAGGCCATGGGTCCCGATGTGAAGTTCTTTGGCTGATCTTCTCGGTCCTATCTTGGCATTAAAATCACCGACAATGATCTTGTAGAAGGTGTGGTCTTCTTTATAGACCTCCAGCTCCATGCAGAACTTCTCGATTTCTCCTTCATCATAATTGGATGTTGGTGCATAGACAATGAAGATAGAAACTGCCAGCAGTGGGCCACATCTATTCAAATCTAAACATCTGATTCGGGTTGTTAGGCATTCGAAAGAATCAATGCTCATGGCGCAACACATTATAAGACACTAAATACCCATCTTCCAGAATTGCTGTACCATATTTGATAGGGTTCAAATATGGTAACACCTACAAGAGCGATTAGAGGTCGCCCCAAATGCCTCTATCCCTCTCGGAAAGCCTGGCAAGCTACCGAGAGTATTCCACCTGCACAGCAGAGCCTCGCAAGCTATCAGTTGTGTATTTGATATGCCAAAACCAGTAATTACAATGGGTCTCATTCCCCTGACCCTGAAGCCTATTCTTAAACATTTTTTTTTGCTCTTTTTTTTGGGGGGGGTCACACCCGGCGATGCACAGGGGTTACTCTTGGCTCTGCACTCAGGAATTACTCCTGCCGGTGCTCGGGGGACCATATGGGATGCTAAGAATCGAACCTGGGTTCGCTGCATGCAAGGCAAATGCCCTACCCTCTGTGCTATCGCTATAGCCCCCTATTCTTCAATTTTTGAGGACTCTCCATACCGTCTTCCATGGAGTTTCAGCTTTTTGTAAGGTGGGACCCCAAGGGCCTGCATGTAAGGCACGTGTACATAACATGTAGACACGTGTGCACAGATCTGTTACTGTGTGCACGTCCGTATCTGCACACGTCGCGATTTCATCCCTTTCTGCTCTGCCCCTGTCATTCCACTCGGACTCATTTCACATTTCCTTCCTTGATTCATCAAGTCGTTCGGACACGGCAATGCCCCCGCTTGCCACGCGGGCCAGCCCCAGGACCCTCCGCGCTCGGGGCGGGCGGAACGGAAGTGCGCGAGGCGGGGCGGGGAGGGGAGGGAACAGAGCGGCGGAACGGAAGTCCGCGGGCCAGCCGAGCTGGTGGGGGGGGTGGGGGGGTGAACTGGAGCGAGAGGACCGGAAGTCCGCTCGGCGGGGCGGGGCGCAGGGCGGCGCGCCGGAAGTGGCGGCACAGGCCCCGCCCCGCGAGCCGCGTCCCCGCCGCCCGCCGCCATGGAGCCCGGAGCGGCCGAGCTGTACGACCAGGCCCTGCTGGGCATCCTGCAGCACGTCGGCAACGTCCAGGACTTCCTGCGCGTGCTCTTCGGCTTCCTCTACCGCAAGACGGACTTCTACCGCCTGCTGCGCCACCCCTCGGACCGCATGGGCTTCCCGCCGGGGGCCGCGCAGGCCCTGGTGCTGCAGGTGAGACCTCCCCCGCCCCCAGCCTTGGGGCCCCCGCCCCGGGCCCCGCCCTCAGGCCCCGCCCCCGCCCCGCAGCCCGCGACCCGCCGACTCGCCCCCTTTTAGCGTCCCTCCCTGCCCCCTGGAGCCCAAATTTCTCGGGGTCGGGGGATCCGGGAGGCGCCCCCCCGCCGCTCTGGCGGGGCGAGACAGGCGTCTGGGGCGGCTGCGACCCCCGTGCTTTCAGTGTGCCCCCCAGGTCCGCCGCTTGGTGCCGTGGGCCGGGAGGGCGAAAGCCGCGCCCGTGGCGGTCCCCAGGGAGTCAGGTGCCCGCTCCGGGTGGATATAGGTGGTGTCTTCCTCGGGACCTGCACGGACCACAGGATTGAGTGACCCCCCCCCCCCACACACACACACACAGGTGGCCAGGTGGGCTGGCACTAAGTTTCAGGACTTGGGGCTGTTCCTGGCTCTATCGGGGGTGCAGGGATGTCGGGGAGCTCAGCTCCGGAACAGACCCTGGACTGGATGGCTCCGTGGCGTAGGTGAGGTTGACTTTTATGGGCACTGCATCCCAACTCATCATCAGGGCTAGAACTAAGGCTCAGGGCCTATTCGGAGAATCCCTCCCGACTGTGCCTGGGGGCCACCGAATGGGAAGCTGGAGTCCACGGTCCCCCGAGCGTGAGGCACGTGCCCTACCCCTGTACCTACCAAGCCAGATCCAAGCTTATTATTGGAACCAAACTTATGTGGAAGGACTTGAGGGGAGAGAAAGAGGGGAAACGCGAGAATTCAGACTTCTCCAGAGTGAACAATCTGGGAGGGGCTTTTTAGAATGCAGAAATGAGGAGTAAGGGGTATGTGGTGTCTCCTGTGCACTAGTTATTAGGCAGACGTTTAGCATTTCCACAATGGCACTTTCAGTCTTTGTACACTGTGTGTCCTTTCGCTTAGATTCATCCTTAGCGATGAACTGACAGAGACCGTTCCTTTATTTACCTGATAACACTGTATGAAGCACCTGTGGTCTAGACACTCTTAGGGCTAAGACTTGCAAGCAGCTGGAGTTGTACCGGGACCGGGGTGGCCTTGCCTGTGGTGAACCCTGGTTTCATTCCTGACATCGCATATGGTCCCCTGAGCATTGCCATGAGTAACCCTGGAACACCACCAGAGGTGGCCCAGAAACTTAAAAACAAATGCCCCCCCCCAAAAAAAACCCACCGTAAGTGGGGGGGGGGGGCTGTTCAGGAGACTTGGTACTCAGTTTAATATCCCAGAGTAAGCAAAAAGGAAGGTGTATGGCGGGAAGGATGACCCAAAGGTGGCCCATGTCAGATTGATAATAGTGGAAGAGTTGAGCTGTCGCCTGCGTTCAGGAGGAAAAGATCAGTTTTAGTCAAGTTGGATTTGAAACTGGTGACTGCCCCAGCCCAGAGGCTGTGGGGCTCAGTTTCTAGTGGATGGCTTAGAGAGACTGGCGTTCCCCCCCGCCCCCCCAACAGGAGCACGCCTGAGGCTCGACTTGAAACAGCCCTCAAGTTTCTTAGTTGGGTCGCGGAGGGCAGATTGGGGCCTGCTAGTTTGTCTGCAGGGGCCCATTCTGCAGGTGAATCTGTACTGGTGAAAGTTTGATTGTGGGTGAGACGTTTGTAGTGCCTCTGTCTGGTACTTAAGAATTTCAGTCTCAAGATGGCACTGATTTTTCTCTGCCTTTATTTTTTCCCAGCGCCTTAGGGTTTCTTGGACAAGCTCATCTTGCGCTCCCTTAGCCTTTCTTGATTTTCAATTGCGAATGCAGCTTTTCCCATAGTCAGTCCTCCTGATGGTTTCAAGTACCTAGAAAAGCATTTTAAATTGTTCAGAATGGTGGTCTTTTATTCTGTCTCCCTCCTTAGTGCCCTTATTTAATGCCTTGTAGCCTTTCAGAAACTGATTCCTACCCACCTCAGGTTACTTCTTATTTTTGCTTTGGGGCCACACCCTGCTGTGCTCAGGGCTCACTCCTGGCTCTGTGCTGAGGGATCACTCACTCCTGGCGGGGTTCACTCCTGGGGTGCTGGGGATTGAATGCAGGTTGGCCCTGTGCAAGGTAAGCTGTATCTCCTTGGCCCCTGTCTTCTTTTTCTTTTTAAAAAAAATTATTATTACTTTTTTTGTGTTTGGGGTCACACTGATGATGCTTAGTTATTTCTGGCTCTGCACTCAGAAATTATGCCTGACGGTGCTTGGGGGACCATATAGAATGCCAGCAGTTGAACCAGGGCAGTTGCCTTGCTATAGCTCTGGCCTCTCTGTTTTCTTTTAGAGTAAAACAAAACCAAGCAGATGCTATTCTTAGACAGTAGTTGGGTTGCTCCTCACCTCTCCCCGTCTCCCTGCCTGTCTGCATCCCCTGCCAGACTGGTATATGTTACAGCTTGTAAACTAGCATGGACATGTTCCCCAGGTCTTTAGTTTAACTTACAGTCCACTCTTAGTGGCGTTCACTTACGGGGCCGGACAGATGTCTGGTGCTGCTTGTCCATGTTTCTGTTCCCGGACCATGCACAGCAGTGCTCCAAGGATGCCTGTGCTCCGCCCATTGTGTTCTCGAGCCCAGTGTCTTCAGAGGGCTCAGTGCCAGGACGGTCTTGTTTGGATTGGCAGAGAGGCAGAGGGCAGGTTGGGGGCTGGAAATTTACTCATGCGTCCCAGAGGCTGAAAGGTTGAGGCTCTCTGTGAATATCACAAGCCTTAGTCATTATGTTTGCACATGTGTTGATTTTGGAACCCCCTGATGAAAGTTGTTCCGATAGTGGCCTTTGATGAAGTAGCAATTTATCCTTATTTCCCTTTTGCCAGAGAGAACATATTTTCTGCTTTTCTGTTTTGTTTGTTTTGGGCCACACCTGGGCCCCAGGTTTTCTGCTACGTGAGAGCCATACTGGGCAGCAGTAGGAGTGACCCTTGCCTGTGCCCGAGGGATCATATGCGGTGCAGGGGAGTCAAACTGTGTGACAGGAGGCAGGGCAGGAGCGTGACCCCTTGTACCTGCTCTCCTGTCCCAGCTTCTGCTGCATTTCTGCAGAATTGTGATGCATTGAATTGCTGACTTGCGTTTTCCATCTTAGATGTTCAAAAACTTCGACCACATGGCCCGTCAGGATGACGAGAAGAGAAGGAAGGAGCTGGAGGGGAAAATGAGGCGAAAGGAAGAGCAGGAGGCGGCGCCTGTGGCTGCGGGCTCAGCCGATCTGGAGCCCACCCCAGCCCCAGTTCAGGAGGTGGAGATTGACTCCACCACAGACGCTGGTGAGGCCCGGGAACTCTCTGCTCCCCAAGGCGCCAGGCAGGAGGCAGTCCAGCCCTCGGGGGAGGAAGAACCACCAGGCGCTGGGGCGGGTGCCGCTGAAGTCCCAAAGGAACCACCTGCCCTTCCCAAGTAAGGATTTCTGCTTTGCCTCCCACTTCTTTCCTAACAGCTGGTAGTTGGGTAGATCTGAGGGTTTCTCCTGCTGTAGGCCCTGGTGTAGACTGCCCTTCCTGTTCCAGAATGCCTGCACACACTGCCACTCCTCTGTCCTGTGATGCCTGCTAGAACCAGCTGTGAAGCATTGGCCTCCTGGACTCCTGTTCTCCAGGATGGTGTGCCTGGCTGTGTGTGGGGGGGCTTGGGGGAGTGGGGAGGAGGGGGGCTTAGCCTCGAGGCTGCAGGGCACTGCTGTGTGTTCGGAGAGATGGGATGGCAGGCTGTGAGCAAGAACCCATTGTCAGCCAACGTGCCCTGCAGGGAGCATCGGGAAAGTTCTCCAGGCCAAGGGCAATGTCTCGTCTCCGGGCACCCACATTCACCCCTCCCAAATCAGTCACATTCCGGACTCCCTTCCCTTCCCTTCCCCTCAGGTGTCTCCCTGGGTAAGCAGCGTCGCCTTCTTCCTCTGTGAGCTGGAGGATGAGGTCATCCACAGGACCTCCTTCCTGGGGTACTGACCGGTCCCCTGCCGTGGTCCTGCAGTGGTGCATGACAGGGCTCAAATCAAGCACTGTTGGAGAGCCTCACTCCAGCCTTCGGTGTTCTGTGCTGTGGAGTAGCGACAGCCCTTCCAGCTGCTGGAGGGCACTGAGTGTGGAGCTGCTCCCCTCCAACCAGTCCTTGCCCTCCTTCTCCCTCCCTCTGACTTGGGGAGCCTGAACATCTCTATTGATGCTACCCAGAGAAGCCTGGGGTAACGGGGGCTCCAGTAGCCGATTGGACATCACAGGGTGGCAGCTTTGGGAATGGCTGTTGGGTGGGTGGGTGATGGGGACGGGAAGGGAAGTGGGTCTGGAATGTGACTGCCTGGGGGAGGGGAAGGCCAAGACCTGACGCTCCGTTGGCTTGGAGAATGTCTTGACTGGTGATGGATTCTTGCAGCTGGGGTTTGTCTGGGCCCTCATTTCTGAGGATTATTTTCACGGTCTACAGAATTCTACACTCTTTTTTTTTTGCTTTTTGGGTCACACCCAGCGTTGCACAGGGGTTACTCCTGGCTCATGCACTGAGGAATTACTCCTGGTGGTGCTTGGGGGACCATATGGGATGCTGGGAATCGAACCTGGGTTGGCCACATGCGAGGCAAACGCCCTGCCCGCTGAGCTGTCCTCTAGCCCCGAGAATTCTACACTCTTGAGCTGTTTTTGTTGTTGTTGTTGTTGCTATTTGGATCATGCCCAGCGATGCTCAGGAATTTCTCCTGGCAGTGTTCGGGGGACTATATGGGATGCCAGGGATCAAACCTGGGTCAGCTGTCTGTAAAGCAAGAGCCCTACTCTACTGTACTGTCACTGTGGTCCTGAGCGTTTTTTTTAAAGCAGGTGATGCTCAGGGGTCCCAGGGTCAGCCCAGAGGTGCTCCAGAGCCACCAGACTGCACCTTTCTGCACCTGGCAGTGCCAGGAATTAGCTGACCCCTCATAGGTTTCTTCAGCATTTTACTTCTATTTTATTTCTGGTTTTGGGCATTCTACTTGGCAGGTCTGGGCTACTCACTGCTGGGAATGGGGAAGGACCTGCCCTCCCTGCTTGCCTCTGGCCTTCCTCTGGGGCCATGCAATACAGGAGGTGGACTTTAGGCCCTTGCACATGCCATCAGTCTGTTGACCGTCTCCCAGCAGTCTTTAGCACTTGAGGGACTACCCCACATCTGATTATGCTCAGGGCTTACTCCTGGCTCTGTGCACAGGGATTACTCCTGGCGGTACTCGGGGGAAATCATGTGGGATGCCGGGGATTGAACTGGGGTCAGCCGCATGCAAGGCAGATGCCCTTCCCACTGTGCCCTCTGTCTGGCCCCATTGTTCCAGTTTCTAGTGGCAGAGTTTTGGAAGTGTGATGAGTTTGATGCAGGGAGTGGTTCATGCATTTATAAGCTGTTTGAGTCCATCACTGAGCCCATCACTGCCTGGGCCCTGCCCTGCTCTATGTGTCACCCTGGCGGGGAGAGACTGGTGGGGAGAGACCCAGGCTTCTGGTGATTTGGTCAAACTCTTCTCTGGGTGCTTTGCACATGCGATTCAAGTCCATCACCAGGTGGTTTTAAGAATGGGAGGTTGTGGTGGATAATCTGTATGATTTGACTCATTGATTCAAAGCTCTGTCACTGAGTCCTCTCCGAGCTCGCAGACGGGGTTTGCCCAACCTCTGGATAGCTCAGTCACAGTTTTCCCTTTTTAACTGGCTCCACTGACCCCACGATTTTAATCACGTTTCCGCTAGTGGATGTCTTACCGTATTTCTGTTGTTGGTTTGTTTCTTTGATTGTATCCTGACCTACATACATATCTTTCTCCCGGAATGTTTATTGAGACACTAATCTGCAAAGTTGCTCATGATAGGGTTGTTTCAAGCATACACGATTCCAATCCCAGTCCCACCACCAATGTCCCCAGGGTCCCTCCCACCCCCTAGACTGCCCTTTGGCGGCATATAACATTTATATTATTTGGTCCAATAAAACTTAAAGGAATGGAAAATTATCAGAAGATAAATCAGTAAAAGCCATTTTGTGATGATGAATTGTATATTTTATAACCTTTCTTAATCCAGTAGAGTACAACCATACGCACCATTAGACTCAATGCCACATGATGGGAAGTTTCTCCTGTACTTTAAAGGAGCTCTTTTTTTTTTTTTTCTTTTTGGGTCACACCCGGCAATGCTCAGGGGTTACTCCTGGCTCCTCACTCAGGAATTACTCCTGGCGGTGCTCGGGGGACCATATGGGATGCTGGGAATTGAACCTGGGTCGGCGGCGTGCAAGGCAAACGCCCTATCTGCTGTGCTATCGCTCCAGCCCTAAAGGAGCTCTTTTAACGCTCTTGCAAAACTGGCTTTAAGGCTATGAATTCCCTAAACTATTTCCTGTCCCTGAAGCTCTATATAATTCCTTCAAATCTGAGTGATAATCTAGCTGGATAGCATATCAGTGAGTCTTTGTACTATATCCTTCCATATTCTTCTGACTCATAGAGTCTTATATGATAGATCTGCTGTTCACTTAATGGATTTTCTTTTGTAAGTAAGCTCCTCTTTTGATCTTGCTACTTTCAGTATTCTGTCTCTTTGATTTTGCTATTTTGGGTATAATGTGTTTTGGAGTTTTCTTAATTGGGTCTGTTTTCACTTGGACCCTTTGAGCCTGTTGGATCTTGGTGCTTGTAATTCTCAGCTCTAAGTTCTTATCAGTGCTTTTCTCTAACTCATTTTCCTTTATCACATTTGCCTGTCTGTTCCTCAGGACTCCAGTGATTATTACATAGTTCCTCTTGAATGCATCCCATAGTTCTTTGATATGCTGTTCATTTATTTTTTTCCACCTTCTCCTGTTTCCTAGCAGTATCCTCCTCATCTTGGAACTCCTTGATCTTTTGCTCAGTTTCTGTTATTCTGCTGTTCAGAGCTTCTGTTAACTTTTTTTTTAATTACTTAGTTTTTTATTTGGAGATTTTGAAGGGAAGGAGGGAGAGAAAGTGAGAGAGAGTAGAGAGTAACCTACTCAGAAGGGAGCCCGGGCTTCTCCAAGGGTGGAGAGAGCCCCTGTACACATCCCAGCATTAGACATGAAAACATGAAAGTACACATCTCAAGAGGGGAGATGCGGGCGACACATGTGTTCAGGCAGCATATGCACCTCTATTAGCTTTTTAATATCACCTACCACATTTTTCTGACTGTAGCAGAGTCTTCATTTTGACCCTCCTACTTTCGTGTGCTCTACTGACTCCCTGTGCTATCGTTCCTTTGAACTCATTGAACATCCTCATCGTAGTGTCACTAAAGACACTGTCTGAGGATATCTGTTGTTGGTTATGTCTACCGTGATACTGGTTTCTCTCATTGAGCTTGGTGGGCTTCTACATATTTCCCCATGGGTTTTCCAGTGTTCTTGCTGTGCTGGGGATGAGTCTTTGTAATAACCTCCCCTGGAAGATGCTGAGGGATTAAACTAGAGGTTGCTCTCTGTCTTCTCCTCCCATCCTTACAGAATGACAGAATAACCGTGAACAGTGTGTAATTTTATTGAGGAGAACTGTTGCACCGCCAAACCCTTCTGGAGCTGTGATGTGGGCTCCTGAGAAAGCTGCTGGGAGCCACCCCAGAGGACTGGGCTCTGCCTTGGATTTGGGGTTAGCCAGCCGGAGGTGAGCCTCACCTGGGGTGCTGGAGCAGCAAGCAGAGGGTCCCACTGATTTTCTTTGATTCAGTTTTTATTGTATAGGACCACGCTGAGGTGCTGGGTCTGGGTACCAGGGCCACTCTAGGTGGTTCTTGGAGGCCAGGGCCAAGCCCAGTGGTGCTCAGGCCACCAGTACCCTGCTTCATGGAGACAGAGAGGGGCTTGCCTTGAGGAAACCGACTTGACGGCTTTCGTGCTAGGCATTGTTTTGCCTATTGGGCCTGTCACTAGCCCCTGCACATATTTTAAAATATGCAGAGAAAAAGCCTGGAAGGAAATAAATTAATAGTGGTTATCACTGAGTGTTAGAATTATGAGTAATTTTTATTTTCATCCTTTTCCCTTATTTATGTTTTCTAATTTTCTACAATAAGGAAACATTTTCTGTTATAAATTAAAAATTTTTATTTGTTGTTTGTTTTGGACAACACTGGTTATGTTCAAGGCTTATTCCTGGCACTGCTTAGGAATCCTTCGTGGCGTTGCACTGGAGACCATGTGCAGGGCTGGGGATTGAGCCAGGGTGTACTGTGTCTCAGGCCTCCTTAGTTTTAAAATGTTCACAATTTCTGAAATCCTTACTTATTTCAGAAAGCAACATGCCTACTCTAATGTTGCGCTAGAAAGTGTATCTTCAGTGAAACTGAGTCCTGCCTGATTCGGCATTGCCGCATTCTTTCCTCCATCATTGTTACATAAATGTCATTTAGGGGCCTGCGTCATTATGTTAGAATAAGTACTGTATAGTATTTCTTTTGTATACATACACCACTTAAATGTGTTTATTTTTATTTATTTTATTGTCACTGTCACTGTCCTCCCGTTCATCGATTTGCTCGAGCGGACCCAGTAACGTCTCCATTTTGAGGCTTGTTACTGTGTTTGGCATATGTGCAGGCGAGATACTCTCGGTAGTTTTCCGGACTCTCGGAGAGGGGCGGAGGAATCGAACCCGGCTCGACCGGGCTGGCTGTGTGCAAGGCAAATGCCCTACTGCTGTGCTATCGCTCCAGCCCATATTATTTTATTGAAAAAATGTATTTGTTTGGGGCTACACCCAGCGATGCACAGGGGTTCCTCCTGGTTCTGCACTCAGGAATTACTCCTGGTGGTTTTCAGGGAACCATATGGGATGCCAAGGATTGAACCCTGGTCAGCCATGTGCAGGGCAAATGCTCTACCTGCTAGACTATCGCTCCGATCCAACACTGTATTTCGTAGTGACCATAGTTTGCTTTTCTTGACTCAAGGTTCAGCGTTCTGGGCCACACACAGTTTTGTGAGATCTGCCTTGGGTGAGTAAAGTGGAAGCTCGATGTTTGGGAGATGTCTGCGGAGCGCTTTGAGAGCAACCCGCTTCTCCGGTCTCAGTAGCCTCAGCCTGCAGTTCCTCAACGGTGTCCTGTGAGCAAAGCAGATCTCTAGTTTACGTGTGAGATGCAGTGTTTGCCAGCTTAGAGTGGAACAGAAAAGCCTGTTCTTCCTGCTGCCTTTGGCCGCACTCCAGGGCTCTGTGTACAAGGATTGTACATTCTGCGCACCACAGATGTGGGGTTCTGTGATCGTGCCATTTCAGTGATTTCCTAGGTGGCCACAGAAGCTCGGCCTGTTTGGGGCACTGTGTCCTGAGCCAGCATCTGGGATCCTGATGCTGATTTGGTTGCTTGTGCTTCAGTACTGCGCCTCACCCCCGGTTCTGCTCTCCCTGCAGCACAGGCGCAGACCTGCTGATCTGATTCCAGTAGTTAGTGCAGGCACTGGGAAAGGAAGCGAGGTAGCAAGTTGTCTGTAGTTTGCTTATGCATGTACACATGCAGGTTTTTTTCTCTTCGTTTTTGGGCCTCACCTGGCAGTGCTCAGGGCTGTACCTGCTGTTCTGTCACTCTGGCCTTGCACATGATTTTGTGTATGTGCTGCTAATTGTATGCAGTCCAGTGATGTTGATGCCAGCAGGGCTTGGTGGAGGGAGGCATGGGGAGTGGTTTTTTTTTTTCTTGGTTGTTTCGTCTTGTGGTACCTTGAATTGAACCCAGGGCCTTCTACATGTGATATATGTGTTCTACCTCTAAATGTTGTCCTTGATCAATCAAAAAAACACTCTTTTTGGTTTGTTTCATTGAAATCTGGCTTATATAAGAGTACAGAACACTCATGGTGGTTTCTGTCTAAACTAGGCCAGTTGCAGCTGCCACACCCAGCAGTGCTTGGGGACTACCAGGAGTTGCTGGGGGTGGGGCGTGCGGTGCTGGGGATCCAGCTGGGGCCCCACAGGCAAGGCCTGTGCTCTGTCACTTGATCCTGTCCCTGGCCTGCATGCGCTCTCCTCAGATGCCATCTCAGCCACGTCAGGGATGCTGCTGTCTGCCTCTCTGGAGCCACTTTGTTTTTACCTTTTAAACCCTGTCCGTATTGGCAGAACCCTTGTCTGTATGTTTCTGCTCCGCTTGGCGAGCTCCTGGGAAGGTTTTGGAAATGCCAGCCACCATGCCTGATCTTGTGGGAGGCGCGCAGCTCCAGTGCTGCGAGAGGCTGCTCCCTGTGTGCGATTCACCTCTCCACCAGCAGGCGTCGCTGTAGTAACCAGGATCTCAGTTTTGCTGGTGCTGGGATGGGGGGGGAGGGAATCTACAAAAGGCTCCTCCTTCTCTGGCTCTGCCCCACCCCCACTTCTCTTTGAGGCGCCTTGATTTACCATACTGTTAATGAGGGTTTCATGCGTACGGTATTCCTTCCCACCTTTGACTTTTGACTTTATTTTGATGATTTTGGGGCCACACCTGGCAGTGCTCAGGTTCTATGCTCAGGGATCACTCCGAGTGGTATTTGGGGACCGGGTGGTGCTTCAAGATCAAACCAAGGCTGGCTGCTTTTAAGGTCAGTACCTTAAACGGAGTAATATCTGGCTCTGGCTTTTGTCTTTCTAAATCACAACCAGGGTCTTGTAAAAAAGGAAAATGGTAAAAGACAGCTGGTAGTACTTGTGTGCTGCTGCTTGGAAGGGCTGTGGCCTGGGCTCCGTGCCCGGTAGTCTCCTTATGCCCAGAGGAGAGACACATGCTCTCGAGCACTGTTGAGTGGTGGGCTTGGCTTCCCCTTGGCCTCCTCACAGAGTGTCAGGGAGAATAGGGCGTGTCAAGAAGCCACTTTGGAGTGGCCTTGCCTTGTCTCAGGGCTGCAGGTGCTTCTTGGAAGGAAGGGTAGACCGCGAGCCCCCAGTTTCCCAACAGGATTCTGGGCCACTTGATCTCACGTCTCTTCCCTGAGAACAGGCCTGGGCATCGTCCGTGTTCTTCACTCTTCCTGTCTACTACATGGCAGCGCCTCCTAGCATTTCTGTCCTCCGCTTAGACCGTGGCTTTTCACTGTGGTCTTACAGCTGGGAGTGCATGCCTTTCCTCTCTGCGTCTTTCCCCTCCCATCTCTGGACGGTGAGTTCATCCTGTCACTCCATCATTTCTGTGCTTCTCGCTGACCTTGATCCTATGCATTGTGACCCTTTGTGGTCCTTACTGGTGCAGTAACACTGCTGCTCTGTTCTGGGCCTGTCGGTGCTCAGGGCTGACTCCTGACTCTCCTCAGGCAGGACTCAGGGGACCCTATGGGGTGCTGGGGTTTGAACTCAGGTTGGCTGTGTGCAAGGCAAGTGCCTGCTGTGTCCAGTGGTTCCTGTCCCTCTTGGCACGCTTGCTTGGCGCTGCCTTCATTGAAGAGATGCTCCTTCACCCCTGCTGCCGATGGGCCCTGACGTTGCCGCTTCTCCCGGGAGCCTTGGGTAGAGAGGCCTCTGCAGGGTTTGGTTTGATTGTGGTGCTGGAGATGGCGCCCCAGCCCTTGCTTGTGGAAGGCAAGTGATCCTCTGCTGAGCTGTGTTTCTGAGAGGGAGAAGCTTCACTTTTTCACGGGGGCCCCAGGTGTCCTGCCTGTGGCACTGGCACTTCTCCACTGAGCCACGTCCTCCGCCACGGGATGTGATGAAAATCAGGGTAGGGGACCTGGGATATGGCTCGTGGTGGAGGTTTGTTCACAAGGTTGACCTGCAGGTTCCATCCCTCCTCCAAAGTCAGGCAGTGAAGAATCAGCCAGGATAGCCTGATTGTTCTTTAGAACAATTTACGTTTTTCTTCTTCCTTTTGAAATATTTTCTTTTATTGCAGTTCATTTGTAGCTTACCGGCTTCACCATCATATGCTGCTGACTTGTTTATCTTACAGCAGTGGTTTCTACTGAGTTTGTTGTATACTGAGATGCCATCAGAACCGTGACTTGGCATCAGAGCCCATCGGAGTGGAGAGGTCTGGAAGCATGTGTGAGGGGGAGGAAGAGGTGGGTGGGAATTTTGTGCACAGCTTTCCTCTGGGAATTGTGCACTTCAAGATGCTGAGAACTGCTGAACTTGTTTCTTATTTCAGGATGAACAGTGATGATGTGCTGTGCCTAAAATCAAGTTGGTGGGGCCAGAGTTAGTGGAAGTGGAGCCAGTGCTCTGTGGGTTGTGTGTGGACATATCTGCTGCATATGGGCATCCTGGGATGGGGGAGATGATTCCACGGCTGGGCACATGCCAAGCTTGGATCCCCCATACCACATGGTCCCCCGGGTACTGCCGGGAGCAATTCCCGAACACAGAACCAGGGTTTAGGTTTAGGTATATATCTCCTAAACCCAAACAACCCCCTCCTCCAACACCCCCCCCAAAAAAAAAAAAAAAACAACAACAACTATTAGAACTCTCTGGGAGACATTACCATTTAAATTTTTTTTTTTTTTTTTTTTGCTTTTTGGGTCACACCTGGCCATGCAAAGGGGTTACTCCTGGTGGTGCTCAGGGGACCATTTGGGATGCTGGGAATCGAACCCGGGTCAGCTGTGTGCAAGGCAAGCGCCCTACCTGCTGTGCTATCTCTCCAGCCCCACCATTTAAAATTTTTAAAAATTTTGTTTTTGTTTTTGGGTCACGACTGTGAGTGCTCAGGGTTACTCTTGCCTCTGTGCTAAGGCATCACTCCTGGTAGTGCATGGGTGACCATATGGGATGCTGAGATTTGAACCCGGGTTTACTGTGTGCAAGGTAAGCGCCCTTCCCACAGTGCTCTCTCTGACCCTGAGCTGAGACATTAAGGTAAACGCCCTCCCGTTGATCGTCGATTTGCTCGAGTGGGCCCAGTAACGTCTCCATTGGAGACTTTGTTGTTACTGTGTCTGGCATATCGAATACTCTCGGTAGCTTGCCGGGCTCTCCGAGAGGGGCGGAGGAATCGAACTCGGGTCGGCCATGTTGGCCGCTTGTAAGGCGAACGCCCTACCCGCTGTGCTATCGCTAAATCACAGATGGCACACGACGCTGGGGGTGGGCGAGCCGGACCCCTCCCAGGGACGGTTGGCATTTGTGATGCTGCCCATGACCCAGTGTTCAGGCCCGTGCTGCTTGGGTGCCACCAGGGCTGCTCTGGTGCTGCATGGGAGTTTTCTGCCCGGTGACCTGGATCAAACTTGGCCTTGCGTGTTTCTAGCCTTTGAGCTGCTTCTCAATCCCTCAAGGTAACTTTAGAAGCTGGGACAGCCGGCTTCTTACTTAGTCGTTTCCTTTAATACTTAGGAAGTATAACTTTTTATGCTAGTCTCTTTTTTTTCATTGAAAAAGTAATATATGCCTCTTGTAAAAAAGATAAAATAGAAATGAAAGGAGACAGAAGAACATAATGAACCTCATCCAATGCCTATTTATCCACATCCCATATTATTTTGTAGTAGATTCTACTACATACCATGGGATCTGTAAAATATTTTTATCTAACATTTAAATTTCACTTTTCTTGTACTCTCCTGTTGCTTAGTAAGAGAAGGCTCCAACCAAGAGTTGCTTTTAGTTTACACTCTAGTTCTGCTGTATTTTTTCCCCTTCAAATTGTATTTTAGGCAACATGGTTTACAATACTGATACCGGTAGCACTGTAGCACTGTCCTCCCATTGTTCGTCGATTTGCTCGAGCGGGCCCAGTAAAGTCTTCATTGCAAGACTTGTTACTGTGTTTGGCATATCGAATATGTCACGGGTAGCTTGCCAGGCTTTGCCATGTGGGCAAGATACTCTCGGTAGCTTGCTGGGCTCTTCGAGAGGGGCGGAGGAATCGAACCCAGGTTGGCCTGGTTGGCCGCATGCAAGGCGGCCCTACCCGTTGTGCTATCACTCCAGCCCATTGATACTGGTAGGAGTCTTTTTGTTTTTGGGCCAACACCTGGCAATGCTCAGGGATTGCTCCTGGCTTTTCTCTCAGGAATCACTCTTGGTGGTGCTTGAGGACCATGTGGGATGCTGGGGATTGAACCTACATGCAAGGCTAGCGCAATACCCCACTGTACGATCAGCCCCAATGGTAGGATGTTATTCATAAAACATGCCAGCATTCTGTATCCCTCCAGCCTGTCCCCGGGTCCCCTCATGGATCCCCCCACCCTACTCGTCTCCCTGTGATGTGTTTCCTACGAAGCCCAGTTCTGTTTCTTTTCTCTTTCCTTCCTTCCTTCTCTCCTTCCCTCCCTCCCTCCTCCTTATGGCTTTCATTGAACAACTTAGAAAAACGTGAGGGGGCAGGTGTTTCTGACTGTTGGGGTCTTGCTGCTGTGTGCAGTTGGATCTGGAGTGCACATCTTGAGCAGTGCAGAACTGTGGTGGAAGGGAGTCTCCCTGAGGACAGCCATGGCAGTCGTTTCTTCCGAATGGTCTCTCCTATTCACTCTTCATATTTGTGCACACACGTTCATTTCCCTGGTACAGGGCAGAGTGTGTGCTGGGGCAGCAGCTCCTGGGGACTGAGGGCCTGCCTGCCAAGTCCCTTTCTGCTGCGTGTACAGTTTGTCCCTGTCCTCACTGAGCTGTTTGGCAGATCGGTCCCCCTACTGCCCCCTCATTTTGCAGTTAAGGAACTGGCCCAAGACCAGAGTTGTAGACTGCACAGGACCTGGGTTTGCCTTCAAGGGTAGCCTGGTTTCTCTACCTTGCTGACCCTTGTGGCTCTGCTCAGAGCTACGGGGATGGGGCCTTCGCCCCCCCCTCCCCCCAGTCC
Organism: Sorex fumeus; assembly: GCF_029834395.1. Classification (NCBI taxonomy): domain Eukaryota; kingdom Metazoa; phylum Chordata; class Mammalia; order Eulipotyphla; family Soricidae; genus Sorex; species Sorex fumeus. The sequence continues at coordinate 14,632,718 of NW_026606077.1, read as the reverse complement.
TAGGTCCCTCTCAGGACTGCTGTTTGTGGACTTTCAAGCTGACACAGCTGAAGTCAGTGTTTAGCAGCCTCTGGGAACTCTGCCCTGTGGATATAGCATCATTATTTAGTGAGGCCCCAGGGGGGTGTAATTAGGGAATTTTCAGTCTGCTGTCCTTAGAGCAATGTGAGAAGGAGGGAGGGAGGGAGAGACTCAGGAACTCTCAGGCCTTCGTCCTGCACGCTGTACCCCCGGATTGGAGGACTCGGGGATTCTATTGGGTGCCGTGGATCAAATTGGGGTGGGACACATGCAAGGCAAGGGCCCTACCCACTGTACTATGGGTACAGTGACCCTGGGTCACTAATTAGGCTTGGGTCCCTAATCTTGGCACTTTTTTTTCTTCTGGTTACACCCTGCAGTACTGCTGTGGGGGTACAAGAGTAGGTCTGTCTCCAGCCTGGGGCGGACAGCCTTGGGGCACGGAGGGGGCCTGCTGCCCCCCTTTGGAACTGCTCACAGCAGGAGGCCAGGAGGAAGGCCTGGGGTGGTGGGCGGCTTCTTGTGGCCTCTCCCCACCTGGTGGCGATGTGGGTGGCAGTTGCTGTTTCTTGATCTGCAGTAGCCTTTTTTTTTTTTTAAATTTTTATTAGTGAGACACCATGAGGTACAGTTGTAGACTTACAAATTTTTGTGCTTGGGTTTCAATTATACAATGATCAAATACCCATCCCTCCACCAGTGCCCATTTCCCACCACCACGGATCCCAGTATCCCTCCCACCCCCCATCCCCCCCATCCCACCTGCCTCTGTGGCAGGGCATTCCCTTTTGTTCTCTCTCTCTCCTTTTGGGTGTTGTGGTTTGCAAAAGAGGCATTGAGTGGCAATCATGTTTGGTCTATAGTCTACTTTTAGCATGCTTCTCCCATCCTGGGAGGATCCTCCCAACACCCTTTATTTGGTGCTCCCTTCTCTAGCTGAGCTCCCTTTTCCCCTAGCATGTGTGGTTGGCCTCCAAGCCATGGAGTAAAATTCCTGGTACTAATCTCGGCCATTCTTGGGTGTTAGTCTCCTATTTTGTTACTTTATGTTCCCCAGATGAAAGCAATCTTCCTATGTCTGTCCCTCTCTTTCTGACTCATTTCGCTTAACATGATACTTTCTATGTAGTACCACTTGTATGTAAATTTTATGACTTCGTCTTCTCTAGCAGCTACATAGTACTCCATAACCTTTTTGACTGAGTTTTACATGAGTGGCTTGTTGGCTCAGTAGGCACAGCCGGGGGGCCAGTGTGGTTGGTAGTCCGGCTTGTGCCCCTCCACTGTCCCCAGCAGGGGCCCTGGGCCCCGTGTAATTGGACAGTGTCCTCTGAGGTACTACTTTTCCAGGACAGTTGGGCTGGTGGCTCCAATTACTCCCATGGCCCTCTGCGGCCCAACTGCCCTGCTGGTATTCCCCGCAGGCAGAGGCTCCAGTGCTAGTCCTGATTGGCTCCTGCCAGAACCTGCGGTAGCTGGACCTTACTCGACCTCGAAAGTTCCTGGGAAAGGCTGAGTCTTGCGAGGGCTGAGAGCGCCCTGGGAAAAGCTGGGCCTTGCCGGACATGAAAGCACCCTGAAGGCATTGTGGGGAGGGCTTGGACCTGGGAGACCTGAAAGTACCCTCGGGAAAACTGGGCCTAGCAGACCTGAGAGCGGAGCCCTGTGGAAGGGGTCGGATTCCCGGGGCCCTGTTCTCCCAGAAGGACAGACTCGTGGCCCAGGGAGGAACCCTGATGCCCAGACTCCGGGGCAGAGGGACGCCGCACAAAGGGGCCCCCATGACTGTCTCTTGCAGCTGCTTCCTGCGGCTGCCTCCACCCCCTTGGGTGTCGCTCCCACCTTCCTGTTCTTTTTTTTTTGTGGTGGGAGGGGAGGCCCACACCCAGTGATGCCCAGGGGTTATTCCTGGCTCTGTACACAGGAATCACACATTTAGGGGGCTCGGATCATACAGGATCGAACCCAGGTCTTTGCGGCCCAATCTTGTCTTCCTTTTTTCTAAAGGTGAATCTTCTGTTTTATTTTATAATCATCATCATTATTATTATTATTATTTTGGCTTTTTGGGTCACACCCAGCGATGCTCAGGAGTTACTCCTGGCTCTGCACTCAGGAATCACTCCTGGCAGTGCTCAGGGGACCTTATGGGATGCCAGGAATCCATCCCATGTTGGCTGCATACAAGGCAAATGCCCTCCCTGCTGTGCTGTCGCTCCAGCCCAAACCTTACATCTTGGAGCAGCTTCAGGTCACAGCATAAGGAAGTGACGCGCAGAGTCCTGTGTATGTGACTGCACCCGCGCTGCGGCTGCGTTTCCGTCCGGGGTGTGCTGGCATGCCTGTGTGCGGCCCGCTGTGCCTGGTGTGGCCTTGTCTGTCCTTGGTCACGCAGGGCTGTAGAGGGGATTGGGGACACCAGGACAGGAACGGGCCCAGGGCCTCACACAGACACAGCCCCATTGCTGAGCTCCATTCCGGGTCCCCACTAAGAACTCCTGAGAGTTGGGAAAGTTTTTTCCGAAGTAATGTCTCTTCATTGAGGAAAATTAGAAAACGCAGATAAAACAAAAAAGACAAGGGAGTTGAAAACGTTCCCTGATGCCGACGATGCCCAGCTTGCACCCTGATTGTGCTGAGGCGAAGGTGGTCCAGCTTTATCCAGCTGCACAGTGGAGTCTCCAGTCCCTTGTTCCTTGTGGGGCTCTTGGTGGCCTGCAGGGTCAGTCACTGGCTCAGGTGGTGGTGGGGGAACTGGGAGACAGGGATCTCTTCTTCACCAGGAAGAGGGTCCTGGAGGGTCCAGGTCCAGAGCCTCCGTTGCCACTGGGTTTCTCCATGGGCTTGTGTTGTGGAGTCGTGCGTGGAATGGAGAAGCTGCAGCTCAGTGACCCCTGACTGGGTTACTCTGGTCCCTGAAGGGCTGCGGCTGCGCTGAGCACTGTTGAGGGATGCGTTTTGTTCGCTAGGGAAGGGACATGTGGGAGGCACAGAGTGCGCTTCTTTTGGAAAGCACTTCTGTTGCTGTCTAACCTAGCACTCTCCGCTCGTGCCCACCCCGCCTCCTCGCTCAGCTGCCACCCAGAGGGTCTGTTTTTGGCTTTTTGTTAGGGGGCCACACCCAGCACTGCTCAGGGGCGACTCCCACCAGGACCCTGTGGTGTGGGAGTCAAAGCTGGGCCTGTGTGTCTGTACCGTGGAGCTCTCTGGTCTTCATGGTTTTGATCACTTCACTTGATAACTTGATAACCCGTTACTCATAGATTTGCTGGAGTGGGCGCCAGTAATGTCTCCATTTATCCCTGTCGTGTGCTAGTGTAGCCCAATGGCATCTGCTTGCTTCAGGGACATGAAGAGCCTCAAATTGTTAGATCAGAGTCTTGACAAAGAAGTCTGACCATCTCATAGGTGGGCAGCCATGTGATCTTTTGATGTCCCGTGGAATCCAGTTGGTAATGGCTCTAGTCCAGCAGTTCTCTCCAAATCGAATTACGTGTCCAGCCCATCTGATTTTCGACGCCTTAGCAAACAAGACGGCATCCCTGATTCTCAATTGTTGATGGAGGTCGGAACTCCAGATTCCTTCTCTCACTTGAGTGAAGTGTGATACTCCAAGCATAGCTCTTTCGATTCCTCTTTGAGACACCCGAATAGTGTTCTCATCCTGTTTCGTAGGGCCCAGGTCTCTGAGGTGTATGCTAATGCAGGAAGAATGGTGGAGTTGAAGATATGTGCCTGGAGCCAGAGGTTCTTCATCCTCTTAGCTATTTCTTTGATGCTCTTGAAGGCGTTCCATGCTGCTCTCTTCCTCCTGTGCAACTCAGATGCCAGGTCATTTGTCATGTTGAGTTCTCCACCTAGGTACACATAACTGCTGCATTCGGAGATGTTCATTCCATTGAGAGTGAATGGAACGTCAGGAACGAGTCTTTCTCATGAACATTAATCACTTAATCACTTAACTTCCCATTAGTCGTCGATTTGCTCGAGCAGGCGCCAGTAACGTCTCCATTTGTCCCTGTCGCGTGCTAGTATAGCCCAATGGCATCTGTTCGCTCCGGGAACATGAAGGGCCTCAAACCGATCATTCATGATCTTGACGAAGAAGTCTGACCATCTGGAAGGTGGGCGGCCACGCGGTCTTTTGACATCCCGTGGAATCCAGTCGGTAACAGCTCTAGTCCAGCGGTCATCTCTAAATCTCATTACGTGACCAGCCCATCTGATTTTCGACACCTTGGCAAATGAGACAGCGTCCCTGATTCTTGATCGTCGATGGATGTCAGAACTCCGGATTCTTTCTCTCATTTGAGTGAAACGTGATATTCCAAGCATAGCTCTTTCTATTCTTCTTTGGGAGACCTGAATAGCGTTCTCATCTTGTTTGCGGAGGGCCCAGGTCTCTGAGGCATATGTTAATGCAGGAAGAACAGTGGAATCAAAGAGATGTGCCCGGAGCTGGAGGTTCTTCGTCCTCTTAGCTATTTCTTCGACGCTTTTGAAGGCGTTCCAAGCCGCTCTCTTCCTCCTGCGCAGCTCGGGTGCCAGGTCATTTGTCATGTTGACCTCTCGACCTAGGTACACATAGCTGTTGCGTTTGGAGATGGTCGTTCCATTGAGAGCGAATGGGGCGTCATGATGCCCTCATGAACATTGTCCTTGTGAAATTCAGCTGCAGTCCAACCTTTCCACACTCACGGTCAAAGCCGGCCAGCATTTGTGCCGCTTGGCTAATACTCGGTGTTATTAAAACGATGTTACAGCGGGTAGGGCGTTCGCCTTACAAGCGGCCAACATGGCCGACCCGAGTTCGATTCCTCCGCCCCTCTCGGAGAGCCCGGCAAGCTACCGAGAGTATTCGATATGCCAGACACAGTAACAACAAAGTCTCCAATGGAGACGTTACTGGGCCCGCTCGAGCAAATCGACGATCAACGGGAGGGCCTTTACCTTACCTTTATCAGCGAAGAGGAGGTAGTGTAGTTGCCGATCGTCTATCTTCACTCCCATTCCTTCCCATTCCAGTCATCGTATGATGTTCTTGAGGGTGGCACTCAAGAGTTTTGGTGAAATGCTGTCACCCTGTAGAACCCCTCTCTTTATGGCTGATCACTTCCTTGTAGAATGGTGAGATCCTGGTAGTGAAACCGTAATACAGCTCACAGAGGATTCTGATGTATTGAGTTTGAATGCCCTGTTTGGCTAGGGCTTTGATGACTGCTTCAGTCTCAACAGAATCAAAGGCCTTCTTTCAATTGATGAACGTTAGACAGAGTGGCATCTTGAGCTCCCGAGAAACCTCAGTGAGCTTGGTCACCATATGGATATGGTCGATGGTGCTGAATCCTTTTCAGAACCTGGATTAAATGATCTAACACACATATTGGGACAGAATCTTGCATTCAGACAGGTAGCGTGTGAAGAGCCGGGCCAGTGTATTGATGAGTACTGACAGCAGATTCTTCAGGTGTTCGGGTCTGACCTTGTCTGGGCCGGGTGCTGTTTGCTTCTTTACTGACGAAATGGCATGTCAGATTTCGGAAGGGAGAAAGTTGGGAACACATACCCATCCTGCGGAATTTGGTATGTGGGCAGGTGGATGTGGCTATCGAAGAGATCCGAGTAGAAGTCATGGATAATCTTCTCCATTGCCCTTCTGGAAGATGTGAGAGATCCATCAGGTTGTCGGAGGGCAGTCATCTTGGTCTTGTAGTTGGCGTAGGACAGGCGGGCATTGCGAATGCTTTTACTGCACTGCTGCTCTTTTCTCTTTGAGGTCTTCCTTTATCGCTTCTCTGCACTGCTTTGTGAGCTCAGACTTTAGCTTGTGGTTGCCTGAGGCTCACGCCAAGCCATGTTGGCAAATGAGCTTGAGAGTTTCTGAAGACAGGCATCTTTTTGTAAGGTTTTCTCTCTCTTGGCATTCTTGCATAATCAAGGAGGTGCTGAACCAGTGGATCGTATTCTTCGTCAATGTTGTTTAACGACGGCATCTTCCCATGTTGCCGCAATAGTGCCAAAGAGCTCCCAGTTGGTGGTCTTTCTGGGAATTATCTTCTTAAACTTTGCAGCCCTTTCTCCCTGCTTCATGAAGGAGACAGTGGTCAGATCCTGTTTGGAATTTTGGGACAACAGCGACATCAGTCAGGCAAAACCTTCGATTCAATATGATGTGGTCAATTTCATTGTGGAACTGTCCACCAGAAGATTCCCATGTCCAACGTTTAAATTCAGCCTTCTGAAACTGTGAGTTACCATGGATGGTCTTGGTCGACATGATGAACTCCAGTCTCTCACCCTGTTCATTCCATTCTAGGCCATGGGTCCTGATGTGGAGTCCTTTGGCCAATCTTTTCGGTCCTATCTTGGCATTAAAATCACCAACAGTGATCTTGTAGAAGGTGTGGTCTTCTTTATAGAACTTCTTCAGCTCCATGTAGTTCTGAGTGCAGAAGATCAAGTACACATCATTGGTCTGACCTAGACGAGAAGACATCGATTACATCACACCATTTTCAACACTGGAGAAGAACTGTTCCTTGGAACATACGACAAAAGAGGTGTTGGTGTCGGTGTCCTTGTCAACATGAACTTGGCCATGAGCATTGATTCATTCGAATGCCTGACAACCCAAATTTTGAATGATTACAGTTGAATAGATGTGGCTCACTGCCAGCAGTTTCTATCTTCGTTGTCTGTGCACCACCAACATCCAATTATGATGAAGAAGAAGAAATTGAGAAGTTCGTGGTTTTATTTAGAAAAAAGTTTTTTTTTTTTTTTTTGCTTTTTGGGTCACACCCAGCGATGCTCAGGGGTTACTCCTGGCTCATGGACTCAGGAATTACTCCTGGCGGTGCTCGGGGGACCATATGGGATGCTGGGAATCAAACCCGGGTTGACCATGTTGGCTGCATGCAGGGCAAACGCCCTTCCTGCTGTGCTATAAAATGTATTTCCTTGGAAAATTCCCTTGACTTTTATTTGCACAAGCCTCCTTCCTCAGAAGAGGGCCTCCATAGGGTGATTCCCAGTGGTCTTGAGGGTGTCTTCAGATGCTCTGTTCTCCCTGCTGAGGCAGGCCAGGGCCCCTGCAGTTCCTGGTGCTGCTCCCCTCCCTGCACCCACCTGCCCTCCCTGCAGAGCTTTGTGCCCCTCACTGCCCGTGGTCAGCACTGTCCCAGGTCAGCCTCTCCATTTCCCAGCCTGTCCCTCCAGTTGACGGATGCCTCCCTAGATGCCTCCCTAGGTCTCCCCCCCCCCCCCCCCCCCCCCCGTGTGGCTGGTGAGGTCACATGTGGTGCTTCTTCTGCACCACTGGCCTGGGGTTCCCAGGTGTCCAGTCATTCCACAGCTGCCCCAGGTGCACGCCCCGTTCCAGAGTTAGCCTGTGCTGTTGGGCAGGCTCCGTTTGTGAGTAGCAGTGTGAAAGCTTTGTTCTCTGCAGCCACAGCATACGAAATCAGAATCCCCCAGCCTGGCTCCTGTTCAGCGGCGGCCCTGAAAGCACAGGCTCTGGGATCACACAGCGCCCCCCCCGCCCCCGGCCCTCCCTCACTGCAGCTCTGTTTGTCTTGGGCACAGGAAGTGGGGTTCTCCTGAGCACACAGGTCTTCCGCTCCTGCCATCCTCACATGTTCTTGGCCCTAACCTGTCGGGGGCTCTTCGGCTGAGTGGGCATCACTCCTGCAGACTGTTTATTTGGGTTCTTGCTGACCTGATGGGGGCTGGGCTCCACCCACCTTTCAGGAAGGGGGTGAATAGAGGGTGGACTTGAACTCGATAGACTGTGTGTGTGCACACATGCGAGGGTATCTGCATGCATGTGTGTGCGTGCGTGTGTGCTTGATGTGTGTGTTGATGCTATCACATTGTCATCTTCCACATCTGAAGACTAACTCAGAACCTGCCAGCAGTCTGGGGGCCAGTGCAGTAGTACAGTGGGGAGGGCACTTGCCTTGTACCCAGCCAACCTGGCACTTTGTATGGTCCCGAGTCCACCAGAGTGACCCCTGAGTGCAGAGCCAGAAGTATATCCTGCTCAGCATTGCTGGGTATGCCTGCCCAAAAAACCCAAACCAAAAACCAACCACAGAGCACTCCAGCAGTGGAGTTGAGGCAGACGCCAAGTGTAGCCAGCTTCACACGACCGCGTGTGTGTGTCAGAAGGGGCAGTTCCCAATTTTGCTGTGGTTTCTCACACTGAACATTGTCGTGAGTTGCCTCTCAACCCCCAGCGAGACATCCCCGAACAGTAAATTCCAGGCAGCTTCCTAGGGCCTCCCCTCTTGCTTTTCCCTTGAATTTGTTGTCTGCCTACCCACCTGCCCACCCGCCTGCCCAGCCTCCCCAGCCTTCCATGCCTTCGTAAAGCCTGGGACATTTCCCGCGGAAGGCCCTTCTGCGTCTCTGCTACAGCCCACGTACTCACAGATGCAAAGGGAGAATGTGCTCAGCTAAGCTCAATTTCCGCTCATTTGAAAGATGATACACACTGACATTTTCATGTTTATTTTTTAAATTATGTGTGAAGTTGTACGTAGTTTTATGCATTTAAGAGCCAATTATGTATCATTTCTCTGAGTGTATTCTTTTGCCTATTTTCTCTCTCTTTTTTTTTTCTTTTTGGGTCACACCCGGCGATGCTCAGGGGTTACTCCTGGCAGTGCTCAGGGGACCATATGGGATGCTGGGAATAGAACCCGGGTCGAACACGTGCAAGGCAAATGCCCTACCCACTGTGCTGTCACTCCAGCACCGTTGCCTATTTTCTCTTGAGGGTAGTTATTTATTTTTTTTTAATTTCTTTATTGAATCACTTTCTTTATTTCTTTATTGAATCAATTTCTTTATTGGGCTGGAGCTATAGCAAGGGCTGGAGCTATAGCACAGCGGGTAGGGCGTTCGCCTTACAAGCGGCCAACATGGCTGACCCGAGTTCGATTCCTCCGCCGCTCTCGGAGAGCCCGGCAAGCTACTGAGAGTATTCGATATGCCAAACACAGTAACAACAAAGTCTCCAATGGAGACGTTACTGGGCCCGCTCGAGCAAATCGACGATCAACGGGAGGGCCTTTTTATTGAATCACTGTGGGAAAAGTTACAGAGCTTTCGGGTTTAGGTCTCAGTCATGTAAGTATCAAACACATTTCCCTTTACCAATACTTATTTTTAACCGTGAACCCCAATAGAACCCCACCTCCCACCCCTCCCAATTCCTGTGAGGCAGATGAGTTCTAGTTAATACTCTATCTACTTTGACTAGATACATTGTTTCGATAGAAGATGCACAATTATTGTTTAGAGTTTACGACCCCCCCCATCAGATATGCTGAAATAGTGTTGTGAAATGATTTGTTTTCTACAGCTTGATTTAAGAATAAAATGATGTTGCGCGGCCGCAATAGCGGCCGCGCGGTTTTGGATTTCTGCTGTTTCACTTATTAACCCTGGAAGTATTTCTATTAAAAGTTAGATAGTTAAGAGATTGGTTTCTGTGCTCTGGAGTCGTGGCCGTGCCGGAGAGCCGCTCGTGGGGGGCAGCTGGGGACCTCGGTCGGGCGTGAAGAACGGCCCAGAACGCCCCCCTTCCCATGAGGCCCCCGCTGCCCCCCGTCCCCGGCTCAAACCTGCTGTCCACAAGGCTCCTGTGCGGCCGCCATCTTTCTTTCCAGAGAGGAGCGGGCGAGCGGCGAGGGTAGTTATTTTTACTTCATTTTTTAAGGTCTTCAGACTGGGAAGATTTGGTCTCCACAGAATATAAATACTTCTCCCCTAGTTTGTGTGTTTTTGGAGGATGGGGGTTTGGACCACAGCCAGCTGTGCTCTGAGGCTGTTCGGGCTGCTCAGGAGTAATCCCTAGGAGTGTTGAGGGGACCTTGTGTGCTGCTGGTAATTTGAGCCAGGTCGGCTGTGTGCAAGGCAAGTGTACTAGTTCTGGCCCACTCGTTTTGACTTTACTTGCATGATTTTTTTCTCCAAGAAAAAGTACTTAATACTTAAGATGTTCCATGTTGGGCTGAGAGATGGCTTAGGTGCCAGAATCCCAACACTGCATGGCCCGTGGAGAGTCCCAGGAGTGTGACCCCGATGGCGCCAGACACATCAGCTTTGCACTGTGGGGTCAGGATTGCTGGGAGCTCCCCCTGACCCTCAGCATCGCGTAGGTGATCCTCTAAAATGTAAAATTAGATTTCTTAGAATATTTACTAGAACTTGCCCTATGCTGAAGTTACAGAGGTTTCACACATTTTCCTTTGGAACCTTTGTGGCATTTTCTGTAACTCTGGAAATGCACCTGTGCCAGGTCATGGTTTTTTCCTTGTTGATTTCTTGTTCCCCTGTTCTCTGTCTGTGTGAGGTTTGGATCATGACTGACTTAGCCTAAAAGCATTTATTTAAATAAGGGATGTCCGTCTTCTATCTGTCTAACTGGTTGGCCACTCCTGGTAACATTTGACTCGGTGTGTACCTGACCGGAGTTAGGGCCTGGTGGTGTTCGGGATTGAATCTGGCTCTGGCATGTGTGCCAGGCGTGTTACCCGTGAGCGGTCTCCAGCCCTGGGATGGTACATTGTTGTCCTGTGTGTATGTGTGTGTGGGGTGGTGTTGCGACCCTGCTGTGAGACACTCCGAGCTCTGTGTTTGGGGATCACTCCAGGCAGGACTTGGGGACCATATGTGCTGGTCAGGGTGCCTTCCTGCTGTTTTCTCCCTGCCTCGCTGTTCTGTGGGAAGGGCCTGGGCATGGAGCTGTTGCCTTAGACTTGGGCCTGCCTGGGGATGGGTGCTTGGGTCGCAGTGCTGCCAGGGCAGTGTGCCAGCACCATTTAGAAGCAGTCCCCACTTGGTACAAGGTCTCATTAGGGCAGTGTGGGGCAGTGCCCTGCCAGGGAAGATGCTCCCTCCCTTTAGGGGTGTTCTGGAGGCCCCGCGTCAGCCCCAGCCGCTAGTGCCAGGACGCGGCTGTTTGTACCCAGAAAGCTTTCGAAGGCTGCCAGGGGGAGCGGGCATCGCTGTAGCAATGGGTGAGCTGTGTTTTTTGCCTCTGCATGGACGGTCGTGTAGATGACCTTCGAGACCCTTTCAGCCGCTAAGTTTTTGTAGAACTGAGAACGATGATGTTTGATGGTTGCCTTCTTGAACTGCGTGTTGCCCACATTCCTAGTTCTAATGAGAACCCTGCAGGTGTTCTTGTCTTGGGGGCCCGAGGCTACAGGTGGCTTGGTTGGGAGAGACACGCGTCCTGGCTTCCTTGTGCTTCTCTGTCCTGTTTTGCTTTTCAGACCTGTAAGTGTATCTCCAGAGATGACAACTGAAGCTCCTTACTGAGCAAGTGTCTGTTCATACAGGATGTGAAAACCAGGTTCCTCAGCAATAGCTCAGTAGTTGCAACATGAGTGTGTGGAGAGCTCCTCTCAACAGCCAGCAAGCTCTCATAAAAATTCAGCTTGTTCTGACACTGACTCCCAGAATTTGGTTGATCTGCTTGCTCCAATGGTGCCCCAAGCCCAGGACCCCGACTCTCACACCAGATCAGTGGTTTTCAGCCTTTTTTACACGTGCAGACCCACAGATCTTTAGCCATGCTGGTTATTGAAACCACAGCGAGGAGTCACCAGTTTATTACAAAGAATAGGAATCCATAGCCAGATGAAGAGATGGGGTGGGGTTGGGGGTGGGGGACTCACCCAAGAAAATTGTGTCCCCTAAGGCGTGGGGGTGTCACAGCAGCAAGTGGAAGTTCACTGGCTTATCAGCCGCCTGCTCCTGAGTTCCCATTCCTCAGCCCCCTGCTCCTCAGGCCCCCGCACCTCAGCCCCCTGCTCCTCAGCCCCCTGCTCTCTGATTCTTCCATCCCCTTCTGACGGTCAGTATGCCATGGTTGTTGACACCTAGTCCCATCCTTTGCAACTTTTGAAAGTTGCTTTATTAGCATAAAGACCCCTTGATCTTTCTGTGTACTTTAGAATTTTTTTTTAATGAATCACCATGAGGTACAGTTATAGACTTACACATTTTTGTGCTTATATTTCAGTCATACAATGATCCAGTACCCAGCCCTCCACCAGTGCCCATTCTCCACCACCATGGATCCCAGTATCCCTTGTCACCCCCCACCCCCCCTTCCCCCAGCAGGCACATTCCCTTTTCCTCTCTCTCCCTTTGGATGTTGTGGTTTGAATACAGGCATTAAGTGGCCATCATGTTTGGTCAGTAGTCTACCTTCAGCACATTCTTCCCATCCCGAGCAGGCCCTCCGAGCATCCTTTACTACTTTTTTTTAAAAATTTTTTTATTGCATCATTGTGAGAACAGTTACAAAGCTTTAAGGTTTAAGTCTTGGTCATACAATAATCAAACACCCATCCCTTCACCAGTGCACATTTTTCACCACCAAAAACCCCAGTATACCCCCCCTCCCATCCCTTCCCCTGCCAAGTGGCAGATGATTTCCACTTTACTTTCTCTCTACTTTGATTACATTCGATTTTTTGACAGAAGACCTACCATTATTATTTAGAATTTCCCCCCAACATTTAGACCTGTCAAGAAGGCATCATTAGGTAACTTGTTTTTTATTGCTGATAATGAAGAGCGTATGATGTCATGCAGCCGCTGCACAGTTTTGGATTTCTGATATTTTAGTAATTAAGTCTGGAGGGATTTCTGCCAGAAGCTGTTGGGTTCTGGGATTGGTTTGTGTGCCTCTGGAATCATGGCCATTCAGGAGCTGGAGGAGCTGTGGGCAGCAACTCGGGGTCTCATCAGGGTGGGGAGAAGGGCTGGTTCCAGCCTCCATCCCGTGAGAACCCACGTGTCTCGTCACTGCAGTCTTGTACCTCTCAGTCCAATAGGCTCTGAAAGATGGTGGTCACCAGGCCACCAAGGGGAAGAAGGCAGAAGGGACGATGCCCTTCCCCCGCCCCCCACTTCCCCCTCTCCTGGGGCAGAATGGGCCATAGCTTAACTCACACTCCAGAAGCATTTCTGCCAGAAGCTGCTGGGTTCCAAGATTGGTTTGTGTGCCTCTGGGATCATGGCCATTCAGGAGCTGGAGTTGCCATTCATAGGCGGCAATTGGGGGTCTTGTTGGGGCGGGGAGAAGGGCTTGTTCCAGCCCCTATCCTGTGAGGCCCTGCGTGTCTCGTCACCGCAGGCTCGTACCTCTCAGTCCAGTAGGCTCTGAAAGATGGTGGTCACCATACTGCCAAGGGGAAGAAGGAGGAAGGGACAATGCCCTTTCCCCACTGGGGTGGCACAGGCCCGTAGCTTAATTCACTGTCCAGAAGCATGAGCCACCGTGAGATACAGTTGCAAAGCTTTCATGTTTGTTATTCATCTGTACAATGATTGATCACCCATCCCTCCAGCAGTGCAAACTTTCCACCACCAATAAATATCCCCATTATCCCCTCCATTTCCATCTCAGTCCTTACCCTGCCTCTGTGGCAGACAGTTGTTCAGATACTCTCTCTGTAGTTTTGGGCATTTTGCTTTGCTTCAGTATTCCCACCACCATTCAAGCCTGCCTTCTAGGGGCAGATCCTAGATCATCTATTTTCCATTGCTCACTTTGTGTATCAGGAAAGGTTCAGAGGAATAGTCCAGTTCTGGTGCCCACATGCCAGAGCCATGCTTGTAGAAGCTCATGGTTGCTGGGATTCCATCTGGAGAAGGCAGGGAGACACAACTGCTCCATCTGAGACACCCCAGTGATACCGGCTAGGTTTGGGGCCTGGAGAATTCTTCGGTGTTGTGGTGCCCGCCAGGTTTCTTCACTGCTGAGTGCATCCTTGACTTCTCTGTCTGAGCTGCCTTTTCCCCCAGCATGTGCTGCTGGCTTCCAAGCCATGGAGCAGTCCTCCTGATCCTTATCTCTACTATCCTTGGGTGTTAGTCTCCCATTCTATTACTTTTTTCCACAAATGAGTGCAGTCATTCTGTGTCTGTCCCTCTCTCTCTGACTCATTTTACTTCACATGATACTTTCCATGTTGATCTCCACTATAAGCAGATTTTATGGCTTCATCTTTTCTAACAGCTGCATAGTATTCCATTGTGTAGATGTACCAAAGTTTCTTTAACCAGCCACCTGTTCTCGGGCACTCACACTTCAGAAATTCTAAGACTTAAAGGAGCCTTGAGCTGTGTCTGAGAGATGAATGACCTAAGATAAATACATACGTGTATAAAATTTAAAAAATGTTTTTTATTACGATACTGGGTGACTTACCAAGTTGTTAGTAGGATTTCCAGGCATTCAGTGTTCCAGCACCAGTCCTGGCATCAGTCCCCAGTTTCCCACCCACTGCCCTAGGCTCAGATTGACTTCATCTTGTTACAGCACAAAGGCAGATGGAATCATCAGATCTCAGACGAACAAGAGTCAATTCAAGGTAACCGTTACATCTCACAGTGGTGTTACTAAAGTCTCTGAGGCTCACCTGTGCTGGTTGGTGCTGGGTGAGTCTCGGCGACATTCTTTAGGCAAGCAAATTGAGCTTGGTGGGCTTCTGTGCAGCCTTCCCGTCAGGTTGGCTGGGACCGCACTGGGCTGACAGTAACTAGGAAATTTATGTGTCTTTGCAGTCCAGGAGCCGTAGATCTGAAACAGTAGCTGTGGAGCTAGAGATCTGGCTTGACAGTTTGATGAGGTTCAGTTTTGGAGCTGGGCCGTTTCTGTGTTGGAGGGCGCCAGGTGTGGCTGGGCTGCTGTGTTTTCAGTTTGTAGTGATTGTTCTATCTCATGGTGATGTTACTGACGTCATTGTCCGGAGATCTTCTGTGCTGGTTAATGCGGGTTGAGCTTTCTGTGTTATTTATTGTTCAGGCAGAACGGGGAATCTGCCCGCTCCATTCTGAGAAGGCCACAGAGTTCTCAGCTGGCCCAGTCTACCTGGGAATACTCGGCGTGTCATGTTCTTTTGGAGACATGCTCTGGGTCGTTTCTCACAGAATACTTCAGCCAACTTCTCAACCCATGAGATCATCCTATTTTCACCTTATGTGTAAATATTCTGTGTCCCTGCCCTTTCAGGCTGTGAGATGAAGGGCTGGGGGTGTGGCTTAGGTGGCAGAGTACCTGCTGTGGTGTGTGTGAGGCCCTGGGTCTGCCAGGTCTGCCACAAAATCCAAGCCGCGGCTTGGGAGTGGGACAGGTGCTTGACTTACAGCGGCGGTGCCTGGTTTACAGGATTGTCCAGACATCGCTGGGAGATTCAGCTGAGCCCACGTGCGCTCCAGGTTCAGGCTTCCAGTCAGCAAGCACCCCCACCTCGTTGCAGGGGTGTGGCAGAGGGGTACCTCCTCGCCCAGAGCCAGTTCCTGGGCTGTTGGCAGAGGGAAAGCAGTGTTTCTGGGCTCCTTGTGTCCCGTTCCATGGCTTCCCATGGGGCAGCGAGGGAGGAAGGCCTGTCAGTGAACACTGCGGGGCGGATGCTGTGTTTGCCCGCCTGCTTATCTGGGGGGCAGGAGTGAGGGAAGGAAGGGCTGCTTGCAGGGTGCTGCCCAGTGCTCAGGAGGCTGCCCCGTGGCTGGTTCTCAGGATGTTTTTGTGCCCTGTGCTTCTCTGTCCAGTTTCCTTTCAGCCAAGCCTGCTTCCTTCCCTTTGGAGCACTTTGACATGTCCTAGTGGCCGTGCACCATCCTGTCTGTGTTGTAAGAGGACAGCTCAGCACACATGAGGGCCGTGGCTGTCGTCATCACCCCAGCACTTCACCCTTTCTCCTCAGCGCCCCCCGCATGCTCCCTGCCTGAGATTCTCATGTCTTGGTCTAGATTAATGGCATCGCGTATGTGTACTTAATTGAGTTGCTTGCTTTTTGTACCGTACCCAGCGGTGTTCGGGGGCTGCTCCTGATGTGACGTTCTGACACTGGGAGTAGGTGCTCCAGCCGTGCACTGACCTCCCCCACTCAAACAGGTGGAGAACTTACAGTGCAGTGCTGAGTACCCTCACCGACGCACCCGCCCCACCCACCCATGGGAGCTCCCAGCTCCCATTCTTCCCGCCAGCGCTGGCACCAACCCTTGTTCTTTCTATGAATCTGGCCAGTTTCACGCCCTCAGGTAGGGAGAGTCAGACAGTGTGGTTGCTTTGTGATGGGTTTAAGTTCTCTTTCTGCATCAGAATTTTCTGCTTGTTCATAGCTAAAACTCCTGGTTACGGTGGATATACCTGAAGAATAATTGTACAGGTAGATCCCATTTTTCCTGTTGACTCAGTGGCAGTGCCTGCACTTGGGTTGTGGTGCACTCTGGGGAGTGCCCCCCACTTCGGGTTCTTGAGCAAGTGCTGGCTGGTGTGTGGGAGAGGGCACAGTTGGCTCACTCATGGTGGGTGCTGTTGGGATTGAGCCTTCAGCCTCGAGCTTACAAGCAGGCCCTTGCGTCACACAGCTGCCCCTGTGACTCTGCATTGCACTGCCCGAGCACAGCAGTGCAGAGACCTCCTCCGACGCTATTTTGGGGCCTGGTTTCTCTTAGCATGATTACCCGAAGATTCAGCCATGTTGTATGTACCAGCTCATTCCTTCTTTCCTTTTTATTGCTTTCTTTTTAATTGTTCACTTGTGTTGATGAGTATTGGCCTGTTTTGTCTTGGCTTGTGTGAATAAAGTTCCTGTGGACGTGTGTGTGCAGGCCTGGGTTGGACCCACTCCAGTGGAGAATGAGTCACTTGTCGAGAGTGACTGCAGCGCATGGCTGGCAGCGGGTCGCTCTCCCAGGTGGTTGCAGCGCGCACCCCCACTGTTGGCTGGGGAGGGGGCGTTCTAGTTGCTTCTCATTCTCACCAGCATTGGGTGGTAAAAATCTTTTCTTGTTGGCACGCTCACTGTTCATTGTGTGTTATCTTGAATTTCCCTAACAAGAAACGACTTTTATTTTGTATTTTGGTGATGTGCTCTGGTTTTTCGATTTGAAAAATACTCGTGGGGCTAGAGGATAGCACAGCAGGTAGGGCATTTGCCTTGCACATGGCCGACCTGGGTTTGATCCTAGCATCCCATATGGTCCGCAGGAGTAGTTCCTGAATGCAAAGCCAGGAGTAACTCCCATGCATTGCCGGGTGTGACCAAAAGAAAAAAAAACATCCTCGGTGGTTTCTTTTATTATTGTTGAGTTTCAAGAGTTCTTGATGTGGTCTGTGAATATTTTTGCCAGGTCTTTTGTTCTTTCTATCCAGCATATCCCCCTTTTGATCATGTTTTTGGAATTGTATTTAAGAGAGTCTCTCTCTCTCTCTCCCTCCCCTTCCTCCCTCCCTCCCTCTCTCCCTCCCTCCCTCTCTTTCTCTCTTTCTCTCTCTTTTTCTCTCTTTCTCTCTCCCTCTCCCCTCGCCCCCGCCCCCACACACACCCAGGGCTCCCTATATTCAGCAGGTGCCCTTCACTGCTGAGCTGTATCCCCAGCTACTATATTTTCTAGTTCAATGCTACGAAAGTTTTCTTAGATATTTTCTTGTAGAAGCTTTATAATTTTAAATTGTATTTGTCCATTATATAATTAAGCTTATATAATTATTGCAACTTTTATAAACTTACTGAATTTAATATATAATTTTGTTGTCTATGACCATTTTGAATTATATTTTATGTATGGGGTGAATCAGGATTCAAACTTAAATCATTTTTTTTTGCATATAAATATCCAGTTCTGCATTATTTGTAGGAAAGGAGAAATCTTTTTTTTTTCCTGTGGGGGTGGTGGACTACAACCGGAGGTGCTCAGGGACCATGCCCGCAGAGCTTGGGGTGCTGGGAATTGAACAAGGGTCTGCCGGGTGCGAAGCAAGCACCTTTCCCCGTGCGGTCTCAGCGTTGGGGCTTACTAGTTTTGTTTTGGTGCCACGCTCAGCAGTGTTCAGGGTTTACTCCGGGCTCTGTGCTCAGGGATCATTTCTGGTGGGGTCAGGGGACCATATGGGCTTCTGGGTATCCAGTTGGCTACATGAAAGGCAAGTGTCCACCTCAGACACGTTTGTTCTCTTTCCTCTTTCTTGCCTTGGATGTTTCCATCTCCCTGACCCTGGTGTCTGCCTCTTAAGAACTTTTTCCAGGCCTTGATTTTTTACCAGGTGCAGCCTTTCACTCTGATTTCTGCCCAGCCCTGTCTGCTACTCACACAGCACCTGCGGACAGCTGCTGCTTGCTGACCAGCTGCCACAGTGGCCTCGCTGCTCACTGTCACCTCTGCCCCCACCTGATGCTGAGGGGCCCATCTGCCCCAGCCTGTCTCTTGGGATTGTCTTCCTGCCTTCTTTGCGCTGTTTCCCGCAGGGCGTCCTGCCGCGACCTGCGCGGCTGGTTGAACGTTAACCCGAGAGAGGGAAGGAGAGCTACAAAGACGGGGTCGGGAGAATTGTACGAAACATACAGCGAGCGACTTTATTGCAAAGCTCATTTGCTTTTATAGTATGCACTCAATACTCCATGGGAAAGCCAAGGGTTACAGGTTGAGCGGGCAACAGTTTTTCTGTTTTGCAACTGCCTCTGCGGACAGTTCCTTGAAATCGCTCAGCAAAACAGGACAGGAATGAGAATGTGGCTTCAGGCCCGGCCAAGGCGGATCAGGTGCAGCCTTCCCTTCGGCCCCCTTAACCGGGTCAACTGCCAGGGCATGGCATTCCCAATGCCAAGTTTTTCCCCTGCGCGTTCCCTTCTCGGGGAAAACAGTCGGGCTACCAAGGCCAGTCCCCAGCAGTGTCCCATCTTCCGCCCTGCCTTTCCTTTGCATCTTTCCCCCCTAGAGTCTGTTGCCCTTATCTCTGCCCATTTGTGTCCAGTTTCCTGTCCTTATTCCCACACACCCAGGAGTGACCACACCCGTTTTTCTTGGGACAATATTCCATTCCCCTCCTGCCCCTCTGCCTGACCTGCCTGTGGATAGTAAGAGTTGGCTGCTGGCAGATGGCCTACTGGTCCTCCTTTCCTGGCTGGGGTGTGGCTGGAGAATGGGCAGAGGCCTGCAGGAGACAGAGGGCTGGGGTGACTGTGCTCGTACCAAGTGGGCCCATGGGGAGATGGGAAGTGCGTTGGGTCAGGGGTGGAAGAGGCTGGTGGCAGCAGTGCCACGGGTGTGTGCAGGCAAGCGTGTATGTGTGTGTGAGTGTATGTGTGCATGCGTGTGTGTGTGCGTGCACACGTGTGTGTAAGCATGTGCGTGTGTGTGTGCATGTGCGTGTATGTCCAGGTGCATGCGTGCGTCTATCTGGGTGTCTGGGGTGCCTGGATATGTGCATCTGGGTGCGTGTGTGTGTGTGTGTGTGTTTATGTTCCCATGCATCAATGTGTCAGCTACGTGTATCCGGGTGCTTGTTGGCTCTCAGCATGTTAGGCAGCCCAGCGACCCCACTCAGGAGAGACATCAATGTACACATTGGCCAGCTCCTGTTCCCCTGGGCCTCAACCACATTTTGTCTACATGCACATACAGACGTCCTTGGCTCCTGCCTGATCTGCAGCCAGGACTGCCCACCTGTCCTGAGGGGAACGATAGCCACACAGGTGTCTCAAGTGGCCTGAGAGCCAGAGGCAAGGCTTGAAGTGTGCTTGGCATTCGGGCCGGTGACTGGACAGCAGAGAGAGTGGACCCACTGCCCAGACTGAGGCCTATTCCCTTGGGGGCCAACTGACAGCCAGAATGCCCGCCCCCCACCCCCTGCCTGTCCCTGTGTGGCTGTGGCGTGGAGTTAGAGGCCAGGCCTTGGCGTTGGTCGTGCTTTGTTGTTCTGGGCCTGGCTCCGTTGGGTGATGCGCCTTTGAGGGTCTCATACTCACTTCAGGGGTAATGTTTTTGGGCGTTGCACCCATTGAGCACTTTTTGGGGGGCAGTGCAAAGCACTTGATGCTATGTGCAGGCAGAGGCAGCGGGGTCTGACCCACACAGGCCCCAGGGATGTCGCCCTGGCTCTCTCCTCGCCCTCCGTTACTGGGTCTTTGGCCACGGCCCCTTAGGGCCTTGTGGCTGCGGCTTCCTGGAGGGTCTCAGCCCGTTGCGGGGGGGGGGGGGGGGGAAGGAGGTGGCTAATGCAGAGACTTTATAAATAGTAGGAGTGTGTCTTCAGCCTGTCTTCATTCTGTTCATTCTGTTCACAGCTAAAGCTCCCCGGCAGCATGTAACTAATGAGAATGGAAAGGTTCTATTTGTAGAGACTGGAAGCCGTGGGCTCCCTCCTGTGGTGCACTGCTGCCTTCCTGTTCTCGGGCAGCACTGTGGCCTGCATCAGCTTCCCACTGGGCCTGCAGCCAGCCTGCTGTGTGGTCTTGGGTCTGGTGAAGGGAAGAGGGGGGAGGTGGGTTCTTGCAGGCTGGAGTCCCAGCTTCAGTCCCTGCATTGCGTCTTCACATGCCCCCCCGACTCCCACCTATGACCACCGAACCTCTTGGCCCTTTCACCTCCGCACAGCAATTGCACAGGGAACTTGCTGTTTTACCACAGTTGACATGGCAGCGTTATGTTCATGTCGTTGTTCGGCACATGCCCCAGAGCACCTGTCTCTCCTCCATGGTCCCTCGGCTCCTCGTTGTCTGCCCCTCCTCTCCCCTGCAAGACACACACACTTGGCAGACCCAGGTTTGTCGGCAGGATCTCTGGGTCTGTTTCCATCGTTCATAATCTAACCCCTCATTTCTTTATATTCCACACGGGAGTGAGGGCATCAGGGATTTGTTCTTTTCTATTTGACTCAGCTTTGCTTAACACGATACTGTCCAGGTCCATTAAAGTCGTATTGGAGTGCTGGACGGACAGCTGAGCAGTGATGCATTATGTCTCCAAACCGCCATCTCTGTGCCCTCACCTGCTGCTGATGCTGCGCTGCCCCTGTCTTGACCATTGAGGAGTGCAGCCGTGCGTGTACGTGTCTCAGTGTGTGAGGAGTGTATGTGTTGTGTGCGTGTCTCGGCGCTGTGAGGAATGCAGCCGTGCGTGTACGTGTTGTGTATGTGTCTCGGTGCTGTGAGGAGTGCAGCCGTGCGCACAGATCTCTTTAGACGTATGTTTTCTTGTTCTTGGAAGAGTGAACACTGTTAAAAGTGGTCCGATGGTGTCCTTTGTTGTAGGCCTGTTCATGTTCTGCACCCTGACTACAGAAACCCCAATGATTCTGCCTTGCGCAGTAACTTCTTTCCTCCAGGGTAACTGGGGCACATTTTGATGGTTTTGTTTGAAGTTGGGACCACACCTGATGATGCTCAGGGGTTACACTTGGCTCTGCAGTGAAGGCTCTCTCTTGGCAGGCTGGGGGACCATGCAGGATACCAGGGATTGGACCTGGGCTGGCCATGTGCAAGGCAAGTGCCTTGCCTGCTGTACTATTGCTCCAGGCCCGGTTTTGATGTTTCAGAGCAATAATGACATTAATGGTCTAGGACAGAAAAGCATTTCTTCCCCTTTAAGATCTTCTGGTCAATCCAATGATTTGAGACTAAACATTACCAGAAGCGAAACAAATCAAATTTTAGAAAGAAACAAGACCTGGAGTGATCAAAGCAGTCCTTTTATTTATCTTTTAGACAAACAGTGTGTGAAGTACTGACAAGACACCGAGACTTTATGTGTGAATGTTGATGATTTCTTTACACATCTCTGATCTTGGCCTTCATTTCCAACTTCTGACGATAAAGGTTTTCTGCCTCCTGGGGCAAGGAGCGGAAGCTTTCACGTGGGAGATTTAGAAAGGAGAGTAGGACAGTTGTTATCATACTGTTATTTCTCAAGCAAGTTTATTCAGAATTACCAAAATGTCATTCAGGCATCTTTGGGGGTCAGTCTTCCCTGATGGTGACGGCTGATACGGTAGACTCTGTTTCCAGTGCTCTTCCCGGTGTAGGGGGTTGAACCCAGGCCTCACACGTACAGGGCCAGTGCTCCACTTGAGCTATACCCGTGGCCGACTGTACCTTTCTGACGGGAACACGTCTGTTTCCATTTCACAGGAGGGACTTGAGACCCGAGTAAATGTTCATGCGAATCACTGGCAGAGCAAACTTGGGACTAGTAGCCCCAGCTGGCTGGTGCTTGCAGTCCCGCCCTCCAGACCTCTGGCAGCTCCTCTCCCTGAGTCGAATCTTCCCATACCCACTGGAGCCAGGATCTGAGCAGGGCCTCTAGGGTCACACTTGCTGAACTCTCACACCTCGACCTGAGTGACATGAGCCCTGCTTGGGAGGAGTGTCATCCGTGGTGCTGACTCTGTACCCTGGCACGCGGAACATGCCCACATGGGCAGAGCTGCGGACAGCCCGGGCAGAGGTACTCGAGGGACGCGGGGTGCAGGGGGCCGCCTCAGGTGGCGGGTGAGACTGGACAGAGCAGACGGGATGTGGCCTTCAGCCCTTCCTTGCAGATGGGTTTCTCTTGTGCCGGAAGTTGTCCCAGGGACTGGGAGCCATGGCACAGAAAGGCCCATCTCGGCGAGTTCATAGCGGAGTAGTTCGGGCCCAAATTCCTTAAGATCCAGCCGTCACACTATGAATAAAGTTATGGAATTGACACAATGGTGCCCTCACATGCCCCCAGTGTGCAAACATGCCTTGTTATTTGTGGAAAGCCCTTTGACAGATGGCTAACATTTTCGCCTCCGGAAGGGCAGCAGCAGTAAGTACCAGCCTCAGATAAAGCAGAAGGAAAGCTGCTGGAATTTGCTGTCCAGCGCTGCAGACGTAGGAGCCAGAGGGGAAAAGCCCTTTGTTTGCTTTTTCAGAGTTGTGGGACTGAAGAAATGTGGGAAATGAGGAAGAGGAAGGAAGAAGAAAAGAGTAGGTTCGTTTAACATCTAAGGAAAACAGTACGGAGACTTGTGAAGGAATTAGAACTGACAGAGGATCACGTGCGTTTATTCCATGGCTTCTATCCGAGAACACAGAAACACGAATCCCAAAAGTTAGGCGCACACCTGTGTTCGCAAGTGGTTTACAGTAGTCCAGAGTGACCTGCGCCAGGGTGACAGGCGCGCCAGGGGACACTGTCCAGCTCCCAGAAAGACCAAGTCTTGCCTTTTGCTGTGAGCTGGGTGGAATGAGAGCGAGTCCTTTTCAGCAAGGAAAGTCACGGGACAGATGCCCCATGATCTCCCTCGTGGTAGTGTGTCAGGAAACAGAATGGACAGTGCCCAGTGAAAACGCAGAGCTGGGATTGCGGGCAGGGGAGTGGGGGCTGGAGTCAGCCTGGAGTGGCTAGGGTTCCTTAATTCTACGCCACAGAAAGCATGAATGTCAGAACGGCATGGATGTGTCACCTCAGTAATAGTGGGGAGAAAAGTATGTGTGTGTGTGTGCGTGTGTATAGTGTGAGGTGTAGAGGAATCTGGAATTGGAGGTGATGCAAGACCTTTTTTGCTTAGCACTTTGATTCGGTGTCAAGGACAAAGAACTGTCCAGATATGAGTGCTTGGCAACAGCCTCGCCGCTGAGAGCTGCGCGGGGGCACTGGCTTCTCCAATACTGATGAGCACCTTGGAGTTTTGCAGGGACGGGGGGAATCCTCTTGTGAACCTTAGCTTCAGATGCCTGCTGGCTTGCTCCTGGGGACCCGGGGACTGTGGTATTGAGAATGCCGCTGATGCTGCATGTGCAAGAAAACCCTTGGAAGAGGGTTTTCCTGGGGTCCATGTCCCAGGAATGAGACCACCACCTTGTGTGTATCATCAGGCCTCTGGGCACCTACAGCCTGTGACCGTCCCTTGGAGGGGGGCAGGTGGAGCGTTTCCGGGAGAACCCCAGTCAAGCATGTAGTTCATTGGCCCTCAGCAGACTGCGTATGGTTGTTGGGACAAAGCACTCAGAGCAGAGGGACCTGGCTCAGGGCCGGCTTGTGGCCGGCCATGCTCATTTCTGTCACTGTCCTGCTGTCTGACAGTGGGTGGCCAGCGATAGCCGTGCCTCCGAGGATGGGGGCCTTAGACAGTTTGGAAGCTTCTCAGCAGACACCAGAACGTGACATTGACCAGTATTCGGGGGTGGGCTGTGACTTCGTGGTTTTGCAAATGTCACCGTTTCTCAAATGAAGCCTTTTGTTGTCATCCCATTGGTGAGAAGGAAAGGAGAGGGCATTAGTGCGTCAGCAGCAGGACCCGTGTTTATCGGACTCTGTCCCCTCTGTGTGCGCGGGGCTCCCTGCATGCAGCTCACTTGGCCCAGCAGAGGGTGTGGGTGGCTGTGAGTGCCGTGCGTGGACTGGCAGCCTGTCCAGGTGGTTTCCCTCCCACCCCGAGCCCGGGGCGGCTGGGAAATGCTCCAGCTACCCAGACCCTAGGTTGCAATAAGTGGGTTGAAGAATGAATTTATGAATGAATGAATGAATGAATGAATACAGGTTGTTTAAAAGCAGAAGTATTTTGGTCTTTGGAACTTGAGTGTTTTTTGTTGTCACTTGGGGCTACTCCTGGTTGGTGCTCAGGTGATTCCTGGTGGTGCTCAGAACCATATGGTTTCAAGTATTGGATCCCGGCTTCCTGAATGCAGTCTCTGACCTGAGTAGTTTTGACCGGAAGTATGCTATGCTAAAGGACCTTAATGCTGATGATTGCTAGGCTATGGGAAAGTTCTTTTTATAGTTTCCCTTATATTAATTAATTTGCTTTTTGGGTTACACCCCGTGATGCTCAATGGTTACTCCTGGCGGTGCTCAGGGGACCATATGGGATGTCAGGGATTGAACCCAGATCAGCCATATGCAAGGCAAATGCTCTCCCCGTTGTACTGTGGCTCCGGCCCCTGCTTTTGGTTTAGTCTCCAGGCAGCCTAATCAGTGGCTGAATAAATAGCAATACTCTTACATTAAAAATAAATAAATAAAGTCTCCGGGGACCTGTGGTCAGTGCAGTGAGGATATCCAGTATTTCCTGAGTGCCCTCTGAGGACTCAAGACTCACCACTTTCCCTGTCCCTGTAGCTCCTGCGTGCATTCTAGTGCTGATTTCTGTGTCCCTCGGCCACTATGGCAGGACAAACACTTGTAAGTAGAGTCGTTGATGTGCTTTGTCATTTCCATCTAGTGTGGACTCACCACGTGCTGTTGTCTGACTTGTCCCGTACCAGTGTGATTTGTAGCTCACCTCCTCCTAGCCCTGTACAGTACAAACTCCCTCCAAGTGAATTGTTTTCTTTTTGTTCGGGGGCCATACCCAGTGGTTCTTGGGGCCTTCTCCTGGATCTGTGCTCAGGGATCACTCCTGGCAGGACTTGAGAGACCGTATGGGGTGTTGGGGATCAAACCTGGGTGAGCCTCCCTCCCCGTCCTACGCTCCGGTCCCCGATTGGCTCTTGTGTGACCCTGTGACACAGAGTTCTAGGTCTCCTGTTCATTTGTTTGATTGGAGCTTTTGCTGGCATTAGAGACAATCTAGGATTTGTTTTGTTTTTGCCTCTGGAACCCAGGTCGTGCAGCTGAGCCCCATCTCTGGGGCTGCACCCAGGCCTCGGGTCCTGCAGCTGGTTCCCGTGTTTGTCTGTGCGGCTGCACCCAGGCCTCGATGTGTGGTGCAGGCGCCACTTGGACCTTTAAGTTGTCTCCCAGCCTTCAGATTTTGTCTGATACTTGTGCCACTTTCTCTTCTGTTTTCCAGGGAGCCCACATTAAAACCACGATGTGGCAGAGGGTGGAGCCCTGTCCTAGGCATCCGCCTCTGGGCTCCAGTGTGACAGAGCCTGGAGCCAGAGTGTGGAGCTTGCCTGTCCCATGCTACTCTTGGCTTCACACATCCAGCTCTGTACAAACCCAAAGGGGCTGGCACTCAGGGGTTCGCTTGGGGGTGACTTCTGTAGAGTCAGTGTCCAGCTCTTGTTACCTGCAAATTGGGGACCTTAGCCCAACCCTGTCACTCTCAGCTTTCTGAGCCCCGCCCACAGGCCATGCCCTGTGCTCTTTTCTTCCCTCCTGGATCTTGTTTTCTCACTCAGCTGTGGGCTGTAGCTGCCCTGAGAATTGCATCCTGTGGTTGGTGTTCGGGCTGGTCCACGAGGGCCGCTTGCGGTGCTCCAGACCATCAGGACTTTGTGGGACGTGGACGGACATGAAGTGCTCGATGCGTGTGCTCCAGTCTCTGGACCACTAAGAATCAGGAAGGCCTGGACTGGGGGAGTACTCGGCCATTGCATTGTGACCTCACTGCGTGCCCAGGAGGAGCCGGTCTGCCCTCTCATACTGGCTTGCTTCTCTGCTGCCCTGAGAACGGTCTCTAGGCTTGCCCTTGAGACTTCCAAATCCACGGAACACTGTGAACTCGTCTCCATACAAGGTTAGAGCCAGTGACAGAAAAAAACGCGTGTCCCGTTTTCCTTCTTTGTCTCTGGCACTGCGCATTTGAGGGTTTTTGAAAGTTTGACTTAATCTAAAACTGGAGTGTCTTTAGAATTAATAGTATTGGGCATTGCACTTTCGTTCTACCTTAGCATATTGACTATTATTTGTTGGCAAGAAAAGTAGCTTGCGGCAGTGACTGCCTTTGTCGATAGCTGCTTGGCTCTGTGGGTCTCCCAGACGTGACCACATAGGCTTGAGGGTGGGAGACCTAGATAGGTGGGAGTGCTGGGCGCATTGGTGGTAGGAAATGTGCACTGGTAAAGGGCCAAGTGATTGTATCACTGTAACCCAATCAGGAACAACAGTGTATGTCACAGCGATTAAAAAAAAAAAGAATGTTTTATAGGGGCTGGAATGATAGTACAAGGAGTAAGACACTTCCACGCAGCTGACCCAGGTTCTGTCCCTGGCAGCTCAAATGGTTCCCTGAGCCCCTCAGGAGTGATTCGCAAGCACAGTCAGGAGTCAGCCCTGAGCACTGCAGGGTGTGACCCAGAATGCAAAACAAAAGAAGAAATGTTTTATATGGGTTGACACCAGCTGTCCATGTCAGTGGCCCAGGGTGATTCCTGTTGATGTCGTGTGACCTGACAGTTGAATCTCACAACAGTGGTGTTTTGGGGGCATGCGGGTGTGGATGTATCAGGAGATGCAAGGCAGGTTCCCTGCAGTTGAGCCCCTGTGCACTTCATTTTTAAAGTTAATGATGATTAAAAGATTACCGGTGATTAAAACGTCAAGCATTAACCTTTTCCTGTACTGGTTCCCCTTGGTTTCCTGTTTCTGCTCTGTGGGTTTTTCTGCCCTTCCCTCTGCACGCACACCATTGCAGGGCATGCTTACGGCCCCTGGCCATGCCCAGAAAGTTCTGTTTCTTTCTATAACTCAACATGCCTCCTGCTCCCCTTCTGTCCCTTGTGGGGATGGCCTGATCCTCTTGGTCATTGAGCTTCGCGGATCCGCTTCCTCCACCGGGAAGACCCTTCCCTCTGCTGTGCCGCTGTGCGGCGCAGGCCCTCACAGGCTTGGTACTCTTCCTCCGGTCCGCTTTGAGCTTTAATGGGATTTTCACATTTGGCTTAGTTCCCGTACGTGGTAGATGTGAGGTGAAGACACTGTCCTGGAGGAATCTGAGCCTGGACACTTCACTGTGGGTGTGGCCGCCCCGGTGCCATGGCCCTCAGGGGACTCACTGAGGACAGGGCTTCTCCCTGCCCTGGACACCAGTGCCGTGCGCTGCTCTTCAGGCACGGATGCCTGTAGGTCTGTTCTTTTTCTATCTTCTGTAGATTCTTCTGGGCAAATCCTGCGGTTCTGACTTTCTCCCCTTACCCTGTTTTGGGTGCTCTGAACTGGGGGTGGGGGTGGGTGCAGGCTGGGAGCCCTGGGTGTTGGCAGAAAGCGCCCAGCGTTAATGAGAGCACGTCCTGCCACTTGCTTTCACCCCAGAAAGTACCCATGGCTGCAGTCTTGCGGATGGTTTTTGTGTCCTGAGACAGAGCAGCTAGGAATGGTGGAGACTGGAGACGCCCCCCCAGCCCCTGCCCCAGGGCTGAGGTGTGCCCTTTCTCTCTGGGCAACGGGTGCCCGTACCCACTTCTCTGGCCCTCCCACTTTGCCTTCTTTATTATTTCCCAAAGGGGAGGGAGGTTGTTGAGTTACTCCTGTCAGTGCTCAGGGATGTTGCTGGCTTTGATTAGGCCGTGGTTCCAGGGATCAAACCTGGATCTTGGCTGGCCGTTGGCCGCAGACTGCCAGAGGTGCTTGCGCATCTGTTAGACCGATGGTTCTAGGGCACTTCATGAGAGTCCTAGTCTACTGTCTTTGATTTTAAGTAGATAAAAAAAGTCATCATCTTCTAATCTTTTTAACTTTACTTGAAAATTCCAAGATTTAGACATATACTCACTATAACATTTTAAAGAATCATCTTGCTGCTGGGCTGAGGGGCACTGGGCAGGAGGTTCCCGGCACCTCTGTGTCTTCCAGGGCTGGGGAATGCCTGGCACAAAGGGACACCCCCTGACAGGAGGCAGATTCCGGGAAGCACGGGGCCGGGGACTCTGCGGGCAGCAAGGCTGAACAGAAAGAGGGTGATTAAAAAAAAAAAAACTGATACAGGGGCTGGAGCAATAGCACAGCAGATAGGGCATTTGCCTTGCACGTGGCCGACCCAGGTTCAGTTCCCAGCATCCCATATGGTCCCCTGAGCACCGCCAGGAGTAACTCGTAAGTGCAGAGCCAGGAGTAACCCCTGTGCATTGCCGGGTGTGACCCCAAAAAAAAGCAAAAAAAAAATTGAAACAAAGTGGAAGGGCGTGGAGGAGCACATGTCAGACCCAGGGCTCCCCCAGAACCACAGAACTCCTGAGGGACCTCTGAGCACTGCTGGGAGGACTCAGTAGGCCAAAAAAGACAAAAATGTTTTTTGGGAGGTGGGGTGGGGTTCTTTTTGGTTTGAGAATAGTTCCGACTGCCTTCAGACCTCCAGGAGGGAAGACCTTTGAGGACAGTAATGAAGCTTGTTTTATTTAGATATCTTAAAGAAGACAGATTCCTAATTAGGGAAAGGCATTTGTAAACTCCAAAGCCAATAAAGAATTCTTATTTAAAAATTTTAAGTTATTTTACTTTTTATTTATTTATTTTGTTTATATTTTGTTTTGGCCCACACCTGGCAGTGCTCAGGGCTTACCCCTGGCTCTACACTCTGGGGCCAGTCCTCGTGGGAATCAGGGAGCATATGTGGTGTCGGGGATTGAATCTGGATTGGTTTCATGTAAGGTAAGTGCCTTAACTCCTGTCCTTTCTCTCTGGCCCCCAACAGAGAATTTTTTTATGTGTACATAGAGAAGTCTAAACTTCTTTCATGCGTACACAGAGAAGATGTGTCTAGACATCTCTATGTACACATAAAAAAAATTCTCTGCTGGGGGCCAGAGAGAAAGGACAGGGGTTAAGGCACTTACCTTACATGAAACCAATCCAGATTCAATCCCCGAGAGTCAGGGAAAGCCCAGACAAGACACAGACCTTACTGATCTAGGCTGTTCAAACTTGGCCATCATCAGGATAGATAAAATTACTTATTTATTTACTTTTTAAAATCTGAAGCACTGTAATAAACAATACTGCCTAGGATCAGGTTTCATGCCCGCCACCTTCGAGCCCCAAACCTTTCACCACTGTTCCAGGACCCCTCCTGCCCGCCCTACCTTTATTCAATTTAGTTCTATTGCTTCCCTTCTCCCGTCCTGTGAGACCCTCTTTCCTGGTTCCTGTCCTGGCTGACTCCACTTGTTTGCTCTTCAGCTCTGTCCTCAGAGTGGCCGGCTGCTGGTTACTCTCTTCCTTTCAGCTGGGCGATATCCGTTGTACATAGGCCAGTCATGGGGAAGAGATAAAATTAGATTTTTTTTTAAAGAAATGTCAGGTTGAAACTCTTAGGCAAAGCTCAGAACTTATTTCCCTTCGTGTCCTGGAGGTATTAGAATTGGTCCTTGTTCCGAAGCCATCTGCCGAGTCTTCTGTCTGCCCGATGTGCTGGCCAGGTGGAACAGCTCTGAAGAGCATCTTGGAGCGAGCTTGCCCGCGTGGAACCCCTCTCTGGCTGTGCCCACACTCGTCTCATTACTCCTCTGGGACACGCTCCACTTTACTCCAGGACATCCCTGGCCTGCTCGAGCCCTAGTAGGCTGCCTTGTCTTGAGCCCTGGGCCATGGCATGTTTCAGGGGAGACAGATGCCGAAGGCTGTGAACCTGTGGCAGGTCACATGCCCCTTGACAGAGGGAACTGGCCAGGGGTGGGAGGGCGCCATCCTTGCAGGTGGACCTGTAGCCGCCGTGCCGGAGCATGGATGCGTGGGCAGCGCAGAGCAGAGAGGTGCCATCAGTGGGAGTTTCCTGACGCAGTACAGTCTCGACAGTTGGGCTGGTCTTGGGGTGCCTGGAGCATACTGGCCCCCCAGAGCCTGTTTGCACCTGGGGGGGAGGGCTTGGCGGCTGCCTCCATGCAGGGGTGAGTGAGAGGAGAAGGCGCTGTCAGTGCCTCCTGCTCGCTGCAGACTCCTGTACGCCCACACGGGCCACGTCGCAGCGAGGCAGAGTTCAGGGAGGGAGTCGCAGTCCTTCTTGCGGGGCGCAGGACCCAGGAGCCCCCGACTGCCTGCTCTCTGTCCCGACAGGCTCCGGTTCCCATGACCGCGCAGGGGGTGGGGGGTGAGCACCCACCTGTGCAGGGGCCGCCTGCCCGGCCCTGTGTTCCCACCCAGGCGGATGTGCTGTGGTGTGGGCGCTGCAGGGCGGCCGCCACTGACTCACGGTCCTTGTCCAGCCTCCGTCTCCGCCTGCAGAGCTGCTGGCAGCTGGAGGGGAGCAGAGGACGCCCGGAGCTGGGGAGGGCGGGGGCCCGCAGCACCTGCGCCTGACGCCAGGCTTATTTTTACCCACCGTCGGCTGGAAATAATCCGCTTTATTTAAAGTGAGTGTGGAGTCAGGGTGAAAAACAGCACCCGCGCTGTCAGAGTAATGCCCCGGCACTCACGCCCGCCCCCACAAGCACCAGCTCTCTTGCCGCTCCTTGGGCCAGGCGGGCATCCTCAAGGGCTCAGCGTGTGTGCTAGCAGCGTCCTCCACTCGGTGGGGCCCTGTGTATCTTGTTCCCAGTCTCTAACGGGTGCCAGGCCGTGCTTCTGCCCCTTCATGTTGCCGTCGTTCAGCTGCGTCCTGTATGTGATGTTCCCGGGACACAGAAGGCCACACACTGCGAGTATTCCTCCTGCGTGTAGGGGCCTCTTGGACACCTCCCTGCCTACTCGTGCCACCCCTGTGTGTAGGTGTAGGTGCTGGAGGACATGGGGCAGGTGCGCCCCCCCCCCCCGGGTTGTCTCCTGGCATGGACATGGCCAGTGGCCTAGCTGCAGGCTCCTGACAGCTGCCTTTGTGGGGCCTCAAAGTGGGCTTCACTTCCTGTGAATTGGTTCTTAGAGAGTGGGTTTCTCTGAGGTGCTCTCTGGAGGGTTCCAGGATAGGCTGTGTTTGGGGTGTGTGTGTGTGTGTGTGTGTGTGTGGTGATATGTGAATTAAACAGGCATGCTGTCATGGGTCTTGTGCATGGAGTCACCATGTAGATATTTGATAGTGCCTCCTCGTGTGTGGTGTAGTGTGCAGATGCAGACATGCCATCACAAGTCTCGTGTGTGGGTCTGAACCCTTCCCCCAGGCGTGGGTGGGCTTCTCTGTTGCTGGGCAGGTAGGCTGTGCCTGCTGGAAATGAAGGGGTTGGAATCCAAGGACCACACACCTGTGCGCATCCATGCTGGGGTCTCTAAGCCCACATGTCCTCAGTTTTGTTGTGACCCCCGTATGGTCGATTTGCTCGAGCGGGCCCAGTAACGTCTCCATTGGAGACTTTGTTGTTACTGTGTCTGGCATATCGAATACTCTCGGTAGCTTGCCGGGCTCTCCGAGAGGGGCGGAGGAATCGAACTCTGGTCGGCCATGTTGGCCGCTTGTAAGGCGAACGCCCTACCCGCTGTGCTATCGCGTTTTTACTTTGGGGGCCACAACTGGAGATGCTCAGGACTCACTCTTGGCAGTGCTCGGGGGCCATATGGGATGCTGGAAATCAAATCCTGGGTTGACTGTGTGTAAGACAAGTGCTCTGCTCGTACTGTCGCTCCTTCGCAAACAGAACACTTTTCTCAGAGACTGTTGCTCAACCTGTACCCTCTCCCCGCTTCCCCAGTATGGGAACTAAGTGTCCAAGGTTGCTTCAGGTTCTTGGGTGAAAAAGGGTTACAAGTGTAGAAAGTTTCAGAAGCCCAGCTGTCTCGGGCACATTGCTCCCCTTTAGTGACTGGCATTCAGTGCCATGCTTGGGTCTGATCAGTTGGTCAGTCAAGCTTGGAGGCAGGTTGAGCAATGGTGTCTGAAGTTGTCTTGCTTTAAGAAAGAAGAACAAAACCCAAGTTTTGTTCCCATTTCTGAGGAACTGCGTCTGGCCAGGTGCCTGTGTTCTGCCAGGCACCTGGTTTCTTAGCAGCTCTCTGCAGGGAGCCCGCGGGCATGGCACTCAGCTCCCCTATGCCTGGCCCGCAGGGCAGAGAGGAAATGGCTCCCAGAGTGTGAGAGACGGAGCGGGCGGGCGGGATCGGGCAACTTGGGCGACCCTGAGGCAGCGTGTGGGTTGAGCTGTCTCTCCCTTGTTCTTTCTCAGGAGGCAGGAGCAGTTCCAGAGAAATGCTGAGAGCTACAACGGTGCTGTGCGTGAGAAGTACACCTGGTCGCAGGACTACACCGATCTGGAGGTCAAGGTGCCTGTGCCCAGGCACGTGGTGAAGGGCAGACAGGTGAGCGCAGGCTCTACAGCACACACAGAGCCCTCCTTTTCTCAGACAGGTGCTTACCTAGCCCCTCGGCCAGCTTCCTGGGGTCCGTGGGTTGCTTTTTATTGGCTTATTGTTGGTTCCTTTTGATTTGGGGCCTCACCCAGCATTGCTCAGGATTTCCTGGTGGTTCTGTGCTTAGAGTGGTGGGGATCAAATCTGGGTGGACCCCATGCAAGCAGCACCTTTCCAGGTTCCTTCCTGTTTTTCTGTGCTGAGCATTGTGTTTTAGATACCGTTCTCCACAGCCCACACTGCATTTGGCCACCCGCAGTGACCCTTGGAGGGACCTGCTCTTCAGAGGTGCTGGAGCACGGTCCTGCCCGAGGAAACACGCGGGGCCTGCGCTCGCCTGGGGGCTCTGACTCCTCAGCCAGCAGGAGCGATGGGAGGAGTGGTGTTTACGCGGGAGCTTTGCTGAGCATAGCATAATTATAGACCATTAGAACGTGGTTTCACTTTAGAGTAGAAAATCCCTACTCTAATAAGTGAAGAGGGACATGAGAATCTTCAGTATAAAAAAATAACGCATTCGCCAGAAACCTTCATGAGAATCTGTATCCTGAAAAGTGATATCTCTCATAATCTATAGATGAGGAATCTAGGCACAGAGACATTCCTCTGTCACCCAAGCCGACACAGGAGATTGACGGCTGTGTCCCCCTTCTCCCTGTCACCCCAGGAGCAGTTAAGCTCTCCATCTGGGGGTGAGTGAGTGTTGCATGAACCCAGAGGCAGAGCCATGTTTTATGTCTTCTCTGAGCTCGGGCTTTTCTCCCCATGTTACACCCCCCACTTTGTCAAGTCAAGCTCTGCTCACTTCTTCCAAAGATGCCTCCCCAAGAATGAGACACAGGTGGGGGTGCATGATCCCTCCCTTCACGCCCCAGGCTTGCCAGGCAGTGCCCTGGGCGCTCTCGTCTCTGCTGCTCTGCTGGTTGGGGGCAGCCCCCACACTTGGGGAGTGGGGTGCCCGGAGACTGCCCTTTGGATTTGCATCTTCCTGCTGGGACCAGACAAATCAGCTTGTTCCGTGGCTGCTGCTGCCTTTAAGGTGCTGTGTGGCTGTGGCTCGGGGCCGTGGGCTGCGGGGTGCAGGGAGAGGCTGCCTCTGGCATGGCTCAGGCTGGCCCTCAGAGGCACTTGTGAGCTCTGGGCAGTGTGTCCTCGTGCTCACCAGGGCAGTTCTGCCCTTGGTCCCTTCTGCAGGACTCGGTCGCTGAGGTGTCTGTGATAATCCCCAGGACTCTACGCTGCTCTGAACCTGGGCGGTGAAAGCTGGTAGATGGGTGGGCATGCTGAGGGCCACTTGGTGTGGAGAGAGTGTGTCTGCCCTCTGGGTGGGCTCAAGCCAGTGTTCCTCTGCCCAGAGGTAGGTCTGTGGGGGAGCCTGAATTCCCACCTTGGTCTGACCCGAAGGTCAGTCAGTGTGACGTTCCACAGCCAACTCCTATCTTCCGTGGGCCAGGCGCCATCTGCCAGTCTGAAATTGCCTTAGTCTTGCAGTCAGTAGTCAAGTTTGCTTTTTCATGTCATTCTTGTTTTACTGTAACGTTAACAAACTTGGGTCTCAGTTTCGGGGTGAACTAAGATTTTTTTCGTGCCACATTCTGGAATGCGGATTATCTCGCATCTTCGGGCTTTTGTCGGTCTTGGGATTTTTCTTCACGTTGGCATTTACTCTCTGGACCGGCTCCTTCCCAGCTGCTCCCTGAGGTACCTGTCACAGCCGCCTGCCGCCAGGTTTATTTTTGGCTCCTGTCAGTGGCACCTGTCAGGATCCATCCTGATGGCCCAGGAATGCAGCAGCTCGCTGACGAGGCCTCAGTGGTTCTGGGTTTGAGAGTAGCTCTCCTTGGGGGTCCCTGCGGAGTCTTGGCATTTCCTGCTTGGTTTCTGCCTCACCGTGTACGGGCTGTCAGATCACGCAGGAACGTGATGCGGCAGATGCAAGCCACTTCTTTCACGCACGACAAAAGAAAAAAATTTTTCCCCCCGGTGAGCCTAAAGAAAATCTTCTTAAAGTGAATCTAATAAAATAATAAAACTTGTGAGATCTTTTCTTCTCCATGTTTCTTTGCTTCACCCACAGTGCGTAGGAAAAACAGGGTTCAGAGAAGGCAGCGCGAGCTCGTGATGCAGTCGTGCCCTGCTCTGGCCGGTGAGCCTCTGTGCTGGGCACGGCGCTGTTGGATGACTGGATTTTAGTGCTGGAAGGTTGTTGTTCGGTTTGGTTTTGGGGGCCACACAGGCATGCTCAGGGATGCTCAATCCTAGAGGGCTGGGAGACCCTGTGGGGTGCTAGAGTTGAGCCTGGGTCAGCTGCATGTAGGGTGGGCGCCTTCCCAACTGTGCTTTCTCCAGCTCCTGATGCTGCACAGTTGGGACCCAGAGACTTTTCTGGCGGACCTCTAATTTCACAGATGGAGAGAACTCCTGGTGACCAAGATCCCCGAGGCCTGAGGGCAGCCTTGGGTGAGCTGGTGGCGACATGGTTGATCGATTCTGGCCCTTCCCTCAGCCTGCTTGATCACCGTTTGAGCAGAAAATGTCAGGAGACTGTCACCAGTGAAATTATGACTGGGAGACATTGAGTGACAAGTGAATTATTTCCTCATTCTTCTTCTTTCTCTTGGAGGTGGGTGGGCTTTGCTGCTGCCGAGACTCTGCTGGCGGGGACACAACCATGCCTTCCCGGTCTCTGTCCTCACCCTGGGAGCTTTCCGAAACAGCCAGCACTGTGGTGCCTGGATGTGTCTTGTATGGTGACGTTTGCCCTGGGCTTGTTGCAGCTGATGAAATTCGTGCTAAAAGCTCGTAACATGGTGTTCTCATCTCTGAACGAGTTTAGAAACAATGTAGGAAGACTTTATTCTAGGAAACTTCCAGAACAGAAAAGACTAATAGACTGCGTTGATTCGTTTTATTTTTATATTTTTGAATGCATAGCACATTTACCTGTGCAGAAATAGGAAAGTGTTGCATGAAAGTCTCTCTGGCCAGCTCCCTGCTGTGTTCCCACCCAGCCTGTACACTGCATTGGCATCTGGAGTCTGGGCAGTCTTGGCGCCTTGAGACTGAAGGAGAGGCTGCAGTGCCGCACCCACCTCCATACATGCACTGGCCCCTCCCAGGGGTTGCTCTTGGCTGTTCTGCCGTTCCCATATGCCCTCCCTCCACAGCTCGCACCCAGGGCTTCCCCATCATATGGCCCGCTGTTACTCCAGAGGCCAGTGCTCTGCACTTCCAGGGCCTTTGCCCCTTCTAGGGGCAGGCAGATTGCTAAACTAGTCTCTGTGGGCATCTTTGATTCACTGCCCAGCCGCGGAAACCGTGCTTCCCTTGCTTGCCTGTTGACCTGGTCTCTGGTCTGGGAGAGCAGGGGAGAGTGTCACGTGCTTCTGGCCTCTGCTGCTTGCTTGAGACCACCCCAGCTTTGCTAGGGCAAGGTCGGAGAAGCTGGAGCATCTTTCTTCCCTGCCCTGCACCTACTTGTGCCCAGACTTTGTCTCTGCCACTCTGTATGGGCCTGTTTTCAGCAGTAGGTGTGGCCATGACATGTGACGGCAACTCCGTAACTTGACCGAACCGACAGACTGTGTGTGTGGTCGACCTGAGAGTGAGATTCCCGTCTCTCTCTGTGTTTGACCTGTGCTTCCTGACGTCATCTGCTTCTCTCTGCAGATTGGCTGTAGGTCTGTTTTCTTGAGAGAAAGATTTCTTGAAGTTATTTAGTTTTTCATTTGGATTATTTGTCGTTTTATTGTGGAGTAGTTAAGAGTTCTTTTTAATTCTAGATACTAGACCCTTATCAGATGAATGATTTTCCGCAGTTTTCTCCTGTTCCCTGTGTTGCCTCTGTCTGTCATGTCTTATGGTTTCAGGCCGTGAGAAGGGACTGTGGTCAAGGCGCAGGAGGCCCAGCGCCCCTTGGCTTTCACCAGCTGCCACTGGCGGTGTGGCAAAGCTTTGAAGTCAGGGTGGCAGAAACAGCCTGGGATTTAGGGCTTTGTGGCCGTCCTCCAGCAAACACTGCGTGCAGGGCAGACACCGTTATGTCTTCAACTGGAGTTTGACTTCTGGGGTCTTCTCAGGACCTTCATCTCTGTGCCCTTGGAACCAGGAAGCAGCACAGACCCTGTCACTGGTGTCCTTGGGCTGCCTGGTTTCAGCAGCCTGCAGTTATTGTATCTTTGTAGTAAAGATCCTTATTTTTTGTTCCTCTGTTTCCATCTTTTGTAACCTTCCATGCATAGTATTTTAGTTCACTCATTATTTTTATAGACACATACACACTCTCTCTCTCTTTCTCTCTCTCTCTCTATATACATATATATGTACACACACACACATATATTGAGTTCTCTTAGACTTTACTCTGGGAATTATAATCAACATTCTGTAAACAATGTGCTATTATTACAATGAGCTTATTTTGGTTCAGTATAGGATTTTTCAACTTGTTTTGTTTTGGGCCACACCTGGCAGTGCTCAGAGCTTACTCCTTCCTGTGTTTGCGTTCAGGGATCACTGCTGGTGGGCTCGGGGACCGTTTGGGGTTCCAGGGGCTGAACCTGGGTCAGCAGCGTGCAACGCAGACGCCCTCCCCACTGGACTGTCTTCCTGGCAGGAGTTTTCAACTTCATAGTGGTCTGAAAGTGGCATATATTCAGTAGGAAACCCAGTGCTGTGTATTTCTCAGCTGTGTGTGTTAAATGGCGAGGGTCTGTGTAACCATTCATCTTTTTCCTTTGAGTATAATAATGAATTCCATGAGAAGTTCAGCATTGAGGTAAGATTTCTGTGGTACGCGATTCTGCCCAGCTCTTGACTGCTATCTGAACGAACTTAAGATGGACGACGCTGAGCTCGCAGGGCTGGGGCCAGGACTGGAAACAGGAGAGTGGATGGGGCTCTTGCCTGGTACATGACCAGCCGGGTTGGTTCCCTGGTACTCCATATGGTCCCCTGAGCCCTCCAGGAGAGAGCCCTCCTCACAGCCAGATGTGCCCCCCCCCCCTCCAAAAAAAGAGCTAAATAGGTGCTGCTGAAATGTGATGCTTATGTTTTTCAGGCCCATTCACAGTGCTGGGGTCAGTGTGCGTCAGACCTGGGCCCGAAGTTATGGAGGGTGTATGCTCCAGTTTGCAGGTTCTCTCTTTTAGTCACTGAAATCTGATTCTGAGGGTCGCAGTGGACTTTTGTTGTTTTCCCTCTAATCACTCATGAATCTGAGGGGTTTTTTAGTCAGAGAATCAGCCACTTACCTTTCTTTAATCGTCAGAGATGTTTGATGATTCAGGCTCTGTGTTTGCAGAAGTGTTGATATTTATGGTCTTGGCATGCAGTTACCTCTCCACCACCCCAAAGCCCCCATGAACCCTCACCCAAGCTCCTGAGTTTTCTTAGAGCAGTTTTATAAAAAATAATTTCTTACTGATACGCTCTGTGGGAGTTCCTGTGCATGTCTTGGTTTTCAGTGCATGGCCAGACTCTTAGAGCCCACGAAGACTGGCAGATTCACAGGCTTTGAGTCTGTGGCCGGTTTGCATGCAGCATAGCCTTATTTTTCACCCCTGCGTGAGCCATTCTTTCTTGTTTCTTTTTGTCTTTCTGTTGTTGAAAATGGTCAGTTTTAGTAATCACATTGTTATCTGGAAATCGGATCCCCCCCTCCCCCGTATTTTCACCCAGGACTGGATATAGAGTCTCTTCTTGATCGTAGAGCAGAGCAGGGCAGTGGCTGCCTGAGATGGCCCAAAGCACCGAAACCCAGAGACTTAGTGACTGCCGAGGTATTCCATGGACGTTTGGGCCAGGCTTTATCATTCACTGGGAAATTCTGCTGGGACTCTCTTCTGGCAGTGCTCAGGAATCACTCTTGTTGGGCTCGGGGGACCCTGTGGGGTGCCGCGGATTGAACCCGAGTTGGTCACAAGTAGGGCAAATGATGTCCCCGCTGTACCATTGCTCTGACCCCACTTGCTCTTGAAGAAGAGCTTTGAGTCCAGGGTGAGAGGCTTGGCCCTCAGGTTCCTGAGGCGTATCTGCAGCTGTGCTTGTTGGGGTGCTCTTCTAAGCTCAGGAGTTTGTTCTTCCAAGGTTTGAAAGGACCTACGGTCATTATTTCATTATTTTCCACTGTTATTGGCCACCTCAGCTGTAAACCACTGGCTGAAATTGTCTTTAGCAATTGTCATCTGCTTCGAGGGCAGAGAGCTTCAGAGCCCACGGAAAAATGGCCTCACAAGTGGGGTCCTTCTGGGAACCGCATCCCCCTGATCAGACAGCCACTGTTCTGTGAGGGCTGCAGCATGGACAGAGCTCAGAGACACAGGCACTAATGGAAGGACGGCAGCTGATGCCCCCAGCTCTATCTGACTGATTATCTTCCACGTGGCATCTTACTCCTTTTTTCACTGCGCTTTTAGAGGAGATTTTCTTACTTGGGCTCAAATTGGATCCTTCTTCCTCTTTTTTTTTTAAATTTAATTTCTTATAAAGATACTATGATTTACAAGGTTTTTCATAGTTGAGATTCAGGCCAACAGTGTCCCAGCGCCAGTGGCACCACCAGTGCCCGTTTCTCTCCACCAGGGTCCCCAGGCCCCTCTCACCCACCCCAGCCTGACCCCCCCAGACAGGCACATTTTTAGTTCAGTTGTTGTAGGTGGGTCTCCTGCCTGCAGCTCAGTGCTGTGGGCTCTTTAGACCTGTGCTCCTACCTCAGCTCCATGCCATCCATGTGCCCAGTCCACTTTCCTTTTTAATTTTTCTTGAGAATTTTTTAAATTGAGATTTAATTGAGTATTACATTATATTACATTATAATACTGAGCATGATTTGCCACGTGTATATATTGTGAAGGGATTGCTACGGGAATTTTGTTAACATCTTTCATGTAGTTCTTTTTTTATTCTTATAATGAGAAAATTTTAAAAATTACAATTTACAAAAAAGATTGATCGATTTTGAAATCCATGGCCAAGGGCTTTGTCATTGTCTGATATTTCCTGTTCCACAGATGAGTGATATCATCTGATAGTCTTCCTTTTCCCTTAATTTGCCTCATACCTTTGTGCCATCCATGTTGCAGAGAGAAGCCCTGATCCCGTAAGGAGGAAGTCAGGTGTGTCTGCAGCTTTTGGTACACAAAATGCGTTGTCAATTTCTGACCACACATTATATTCCTAGGACTTGCTTACCTTAGGCCTAAAAGTAGTTTGTATTAGACCTCCTCACAGTCTTCCACAGTCTGAAGTTCTCTCTGTTTGGTCGTGATCAGGTTCACAGTGGTATGTGGTAAATACAGCCCTTGAACATCTATTCATGTAGGTGTGTTTTGGGTAGGCGGGGGGCACACTCATCTGCGCTCAGGGATCCCTCCTGGTAGTGAGACTGTATGGGATGCCAGGGACTGAACCTGGGTTGACAGTGTGCAAGGTAAGCGCCCTACCTGCTATGCTGTCTGTCCCACCCTGATGTGGTTATTTTGATCTTTCTTCTTCTTCTTTTTTTTTTACCATTAAAATATTTTTACTTTTGTAAAGTTGTTCACAATAATGGGTTATATTCAATATTTTGACACCAGTCCCACCACCAACACACCCTCCCACCACCATTATTTTGTATTTCCCACTGCTTCTCAAACCTACTGAACAGGCAGGTGCTAGATAATTTATTTGTATTGTCCACTATGAATAAACATAGGATGTTATGTGGCCGCAAGAGTGGCCACATGCGCCTAGAAATCTAAAATTTTAGATAATTTGGGTCTGGAGAAATCTCTGCTGCAAGCTGCTCAGTTCCGAGATTCTTCTGTGTGTCTCTGGATCGTGGCCGTTGATGAGCTTAAGTCAGAGGAGGCAGCTTGTGGGTGTGACATCCAGGGTCCCACAGGGAAAGGGATATGAGAAGGACGACGGGCCCATCCCCTACCCCGTGAGGCCTGGAGTTTGCCGTCACTAATCCCGAGTACCTGGGATTTTCATTGAGTTCTGGAAAATAGTGGCTGCGGGGATCCCTAGGGGGCAGGCGGAGGGATGACACCTACTCCATGGGAGGCACCCTGGTGAAGTCGGTCTGGCGCAAAGTCCGGAGGCATCTCTGCAGCAAGCTGCTCGGTTCCAAGATTCCTTTGTGTGTCTCTCAACTTCTCTTCTTAACTTGAATGTTTTCCTTATAGAAATCACTACAAAGTTATTAAATCACTACAAAGTTATTCATAATAAAGTTTTTCAGGCATACATCATTCTAACACCTATTAAATTTTTTAAATATAGATACACATTTCTTGGGGACAGAGCAATAGTTCAGTGGGCAAGGTGTTTGCCTTGCACACATGTGACCCAGGTTCAATCCCTACATCCCGTATTGTCCGCCAGAAGTAATTCCTTAGGGCAGAGCCAGGAGTAAGCCCTGAGCATTGCCAGGTTTGACCCCCACACTCCTCAAATAAAAACCAGTGACATTCTCAGGGCCAGAGAATTAGTGTAGTGCAGAGGCCTCACCTGGCACCCACTCCCTGTGCCCCTCTCCCTCCGCTGCATTGTGGGCAGTAGGTGTTGGTGGCATCTGCTGTGCTGACTGGTTCCCTGCCTTTGCGGGAGCTGACGGGGGTGCTCCCGGGGTTCGGGGTCAGCGTGTCACATAAGGTGGCTCAGAGGGCTTCTCTGTTCAGAGGTGCTGAGACGCTACAGCTCGCCACTGCAGACACGTCCCCATGCACTGAGGCAGTAAGGGCCCCTGGCCTGTGTGCTGGGTCCTGTTAGCCTTTGGGCACTGGAGGGACACTGGACTGTGCCTGTCACTTTGCAGAGGCAGCTGAGTCCACTGTGAGTCCTTGACGGACTGATCAGGACCCTTGCCCTGAGGACCCGCCCTGTGCCAAATCCGAATTTGCCCCAGCTAGCCACACAAAAAGTGGCAACACCTCTGTGCATGTGTCTGGTCACTGCCCTTTGGGCAGCCCCATCTCTCCTCCCCACAGCTTGGGCCAGCAGTAGAGACCTCGGGACCTGAGATTTAAAATCGGTTTCCAAATCAGATCCCACTGCAAGCACTACTGCGGATGTGAAGCTCTGGGTCTGTGAGCGTTTTCCATGTGTTCGTCCCCGGGGTCAGAGGAAAGTCCCCTGCAGACTCTCCGGCACCCTCATACCCAGCAGGGTCTCGTGTGTCCAGTCAGCGTGGGTGTGCACAGGCGTCAGCGTTGACGGTACAGCGGGGCACCGCCAGCAGGCGTTCTGTCTCCTTTCCTTTCCCCATGGTGGAGCTGATGCCTGTCCCGGAACACATGTACTGGCCAGGGCATGTGGCAGCAAGGACAGACCCCTGTGAGCAGCTCTCAGTGCACCAAGGAGGAAAAGTGTCCTGGAGACGGACCGTGGGAGGAGGCTCCGAGTTGGTTTCTTCTAGAACGAGGTTAAAAGCGGGGCCCTGGCCCGACCCCTGGGTTGAGCCTGGCAGACTGTGGCCACTGCAGACAGCAGTGGGTCTCCCCCAGAGGAGAGATGGGTTCGGGCTAATGGACATAGCCGTTTAAGCGTGGACCCAAGGCTGCTGCAGGCCAGTGGATGGGAGCAGCGCCAAGGTTGTGCCCTGGCTCGTCAGGTGGCAGTTGGTTGCCGTGGGTTTCTTCACCCAGGACAGTACCTTGTGGACCCCATCGTCCAGGAGCACTCTGGGCACCGCTGCCTGCCACCGAATAACTCTGCTCTCCTTCAGGTCTCCGTGGCCCTCAGCAGCAGCTCCATCCGAGTGGCCGTGCAGGAGGAGAGCGGGGAGTGTGTCCTCATGGAGGGGAAGTTCACCCACAAGATCAACACCGAGAGCTCACTCTGGAGCCTTGAGCCCGGGAAGTGCGTGTCGGTGAGTGTCGGCTCTGTGGTGGGCTCTGCGTGCTGTTGCCACAGTGTGACTTCTGCCTTGAAGGGTGACCATGGCCCCCAGGTCCCTACTGCCGTGCCCCGGGTTCCACCACCTCATCTGAGGTGCTGATGCTGCCCCGAAACTTGGGGAAGCCGCAGGGTCGCTGTACTTGAGCAGGACATGTCCAGAGGTGGTGGCTCCAGCAAGCGGAGGCCACCTCTGAGGCAGGAGTAGACACATGGCCACAGAAGAACAGTCAGTGGCTGTTCTCAGAGACCTGTGCAGGACGGGGTGGGAGGGGTGTCAGGAGGTCCCGTTGCGGCAAGATCCACACTGGGGTGGCAGGCAGGCAGATGCTCTGTCAGCCTGAGACCTTGACAAAGGAAGGGTGGAAATGTGCCTGCCAAAAGGAAGGCGGAGGGTTGTGGGGGTGGGGAGTTCCCTGGGGTCACTGGTAGCGGGATTGGGGGTGGGAGCACTGTGTGCTTGGACCACCCTCAGCTTTGTGAAAGGTGGTATCTGTATTATAAAAAATAACAACAGAGACTGGTTGATTCTATGAATGCTAGTCTGAAAGATGGGAGTTAATGAATCCAGAGTCCAGCAGCCCTTCTTAGGTGTTTCTCAGCTGGCCCTTCAGCCCCACCCTGTGTGCTCCTGGGCTCTGAGTGTGGTGTGTCCCCGGCCTGCCCCCGGTCAGCTGTGCAGCTCCTGGGCTTCAGGGTCTTCCCGGTGGCTCCAGCAGGGACCTGACCGTTGTCGCCTGTTTGCATGCCTGTGGCTCTGTGACCAGTGGCTGTGAGATTCTCCTGCCCTGCCAGGTCGTGGTGTGGGGGTAGGCCCTCCCTGACCGAGACACACCTGTTTGTCCTTCGCCTGTCTGGGAGGAGATGGATGTAGGGGTAGAGGGATGCACGGCCTGCCTTGCTGGGGGCCTGGACAGGGCTGCTGGTCCATGCTGTACCCGGCTGCCTCTGCACAGCGCCTGCCAGGTCTGGGCTCCTTCAGAAGCCAGGAGGGAGTCTCCATGTTCCCAGAGCCCTGCATATGTGCGTAGCTGCCATCCTGAAAATGGCACCATGTCCTCCGTGTCACTCCCAAGGGTGGTGCATGACCTTCCCACTATGCAAGCCGTGTTCACTACCTCCTGCGGCCCCGGATGTAGCCTGATCACCTGTCTCCCTGCTTACCACTTGGAAAAGTATGTTGTCTCGGTTCCTTCCTGGAGCTTGCTGTTAGCATGGCCCAGCCTCCAAGACATCAGAAACCAAGACCAGGGCGCAGGAGGCCCCCAACCAGGGGAGCACCCTCGGAGGGGTCAGATGAAACCAGGGAGCACCCTCGAGAGGTCAGGAGACTCCCAAGTAACAACCTCAGAGGGTAGGAGACCAGGGAGCACCCATCAGGAGACTCCAGGGAGCACCCTCAAAGGTCAGGATGCCATCCCGGCCCCTT
Source organism: Sorex fumeus (assembly GCF_029834395.1). Taxonomy (NCBI): domain Eukaryota; kingdom Metazoa; phylum Chordata; class Mammalia; order Eulipotyphla; family Soricidae; genus Sorex; species Sorex fumeus. The sequence goes on along the minus strand of NW_026606077.1, from coordinate 14,588,677 downwards.
CCCCCCGCACATGCAGTCATGTTTTGGTCTGGTCTGAACTCATTTGGGGGAGTCTGGACCAGCCTCGCTTGCTACGCACTAGAGATGCTGAGTCACTTCTCAGAGCTTCCGTGACCAGGACCCTGTCCCCCCGGGCTGTGCAGGTGCTTCCCGTCAGGCCAGCGCTGTGCCTTAGTGCTTGGTCACTGGCCCCAGACTCTGGTCATCCTTCACTTTTGTTAGACTGGGAGCATTGGACAGCTGCTGCCAGTTCCCCTGCTGAGTGGTGGCCCTAGTCACACACTCGGACAATTAAAGGCAACAAGGCAAGGTTCTGTCTCTCAAGGGCCATAGGGGACCAGAACAGTCCCCCGGGTCCTGGCTAATATCCCAGAACCTGCAGATGGGGCTTCCGTCCAGGAAAGAGCCTTGAAGCATGTGATCACGTCGAGATGCAGAGATGATCATGGGTGGTTCTCTGAACCCCAAGCCCAGTGACACGTGTGACAGACCTGCAGAAGATGTGGTACAGCCTGGGGATGTAACACCTGAGCATCCACAGAGTCTGCCGCACCCTGGGTTCAACCTCCAGCAGAGAGGAAATGTCTGTGGGTGAAGCTTGTGCAGCTGCCCCAGGACTTTTGCATGGGCTCAGTCGCACAGTCTCTAAAGCCTCAGAAGAACAATGCAGGGCATTGAGCACCTTGCCTAGTGCTTGGGCTAGGTCTTGACTTACAGCCATCTTGGCGAACAGCTGCACATTCTCCCCACACGTCAGCACATGTGTAACGGTCTGTGCCCTGACTCCGTGTGTCAGCACACGTTTAACAGTCTGTATGCTCACTCCACACGTCAGCACACGTGGAACAGTGTCTCTACGTTCACTCCACATGTTAGCACACGTGTAAAAGTACATGCTCACTCCACACGTCAGCACACGTGGAACAGTGTCTCTACGCTCACTCCACACGTCAGCACACGTATAAAAGTACATGCTCAATCCACACGTCAGCACACGTGGAACAGTGTCTACGCTCACTCCACACAGCGCACATAGCAGTGTACACGCTCACTCCATGTGCAGCATACATGTAATAGTATATACTCTCCACATGTCAGCACACATGTAACATTGTGCATGCTCACTCCACGTGTCAGCGTACATGTTACACACGGTGTCCACGCTCTCCATGTGCACACACCATGTATTTCCACCACCCTTTGCTGCCTGAACTGTGGCTCCTGTCTGCTGATCCCAGGCAGGCAGCGGTGGCAGCTGAGCCTTGCCTCCCTCCTCCCACACTGAATGGAAATGAGGCTCTCGACTCGGCAGACTCCTGTTGACGGGCATGGCCAGCCTGGTGCATTGCTGAGTCTCCAGTCCCAGAGGCCCTTGGCTTGTCATGGCCTCTCACGGCCAGCCAGTGGCAGGGATTTCACACAGGGTCCTTAGGAACGGGCGCCGTGCTGGGCATCTGTATCATTGTCTGTCTCTGATGCTCTGTGCAGCACTCTGCCCCGGTCGGTATCGTGTGCACAGGACCAGATGAGCCTCTCCCTTGGCCTGTGTCTGCATCTGTGTTTTGCAGGACTTGATTCCGATAGGTTAGGCTCTGCGCGTAAGTTCCAGGCCACCTGGAGTCCTGGAATCGGTGGGGAAGGCTGAGTCCTCAGCCTTCCTTCTAGCATCTCAGAGGCTGGGCGGAGCGGGGCTCCCCTGGACAGGAAGAGCTGTGGGACCAGCGTGTCCCCGCACACGAGCCGGACTGTTCCCACAGAGCCAGCAGCTGGCCGTGTTGCGGGAGGAGGCTTGAGCACAGCTGGACCTTGGGGTCATCTGGTGCCGGAGCGTGGGCCCACTCCACCTCCTGCCTCACACCTTGGTGGTTCAGCTGACAACATCCTCCCCTAAGAAACGGCTTAGTTGCTCTGGCGAGTCCTCGGTGTTGGAGCTGACCTAGTGAGCCGTATCCTCTTTTCAGCCCACGGCAGCCTGCAGGCAGCTGCAGGAGCCGCATCCCGCACCCAGCACACAGGCTCCCCGAATAGAAACGGGCTCTGACTAAGGAGGGAGGCACGGAAATGCCAGTGAGTCACCAGCGCGGGTGCTCGGGGTTCTCACTGGAGTTGGGAGTGTGCGAGGACACTGGGAGAAGCTGTTCAGTGACAGCCGAGAAACAGATTCTCGGTGTGGGGCTGGAACAGATGTCGGGCTGAGAGAAGCCCAGGAAACGCAGGGCGTGGTCACCAAGGTACAGGGGCTGCCCCGACCAGCTGAGTCTGAGATGCTCGGCACAGCAGCGGGCAGGTGGGCCCCAGCAGGGGACGGCGCCTTCGGCCAGTGGTGGCACCTGTGGAGGCTGCCAGTCCCCTGCCCCATGGAGGAGACATGTCCACAGGGGAGAGTTCTGTGTGCAGCCCTCACTGAGTGTCACCTGTGCACCAGCCCTAGCCCCCAGCCCCAGGTTCAGTCCAGAAGCATCACCCACAGATCCACAGTGGAGGCAGTCTGTCAAAACAAAACACCGTGCTGATAGAATGTTCCAGAAGAGAGGGAACACATCCACTAATGCCAGGGGGACAGTGGGCTGGATTCCTTGGTGGGGGGAGTTGAGCTGTTGGCTCCATCTGGCAACTCCGTGTTTTGGGGAATGGGCGATCACTGTTTCTTCACTAAATACGGAGAGGGTTGGGGGCCCACACCTCGCAGTCTGGGTAGACTCCTGGCTCTGTACTCAGGGATCACTCCTGTGGGTCTCAGGGATCATTTGGGATCTGGAGAGCACACCTAGGTCTGCTGTGTGCAAGGCCAGTGCCCCACGTACTGCTCTCCACCTCCTCATTGTCAGTTTAGATGAAAAAGGTCAAAACTGTTCAGAAAAGATGTGATTCATGTCTGCTGACATGTGGAGTGAGCGTGTAGACACTGTTACATGTATGCTGACCCATGGAGTGAGTGTGCGGACACTTACATATGTGCTGATGTGGAGTGAGCATATAGACACTGTTACATGTGTGCTGACACGTGGCGTGTGCGTGAAGACACATGTGTGCTGATATGGGTGAGCATGCAGACGTGCTGACATGTGTAGTGACCATGCATACCTGTATTACATGTGTGCTGACGGGGAGTGTGCGTGCAAACACTGTCACATGTGTGCTTACGTATGGAGTATGTGTGCTGACAGTGGGGTTGAGGACCGATAACCAGAGCAGAGATGGAATGCTTTAGTGGAGTGGGTATTTAATTCCAGCAACTGGTAGTTTAAAACCATTCTGAAGGTCATCAGAGTGAAAACGAAATAATCACAAAAAGCTGTTTAATGACCTTAGTCATTAAGAAGCACAAATGTCAGGCACAATGACTCATCCCGTCATGCAGTACAGCTGACCAGAAGAATTGGCAGTGCCAAGCCCTGCCCATGACAGAGCGAGTCTGGAAAACAGTCTGACAGTGGTTGAGAGGTAAATGGCCACTTGCCGTGGGAGCAGGCCAGCCCAGCACCAGGTTCCACTCAGGGTTGAGAGTAAACCCACGGAGACCTCGTGTGGCCTCAGGTGACAGTGCCCCAAGCCTTCCCCAGGCGTGTGGATAGCTGTGCCCGAGGGAGCAGATGTGAGTCCCGAGCATCGGGTGTGGTGGGCACAAGTCAGGAGATGGCAGTGTGCGCAGCGGGGACAGTCGAGCTACCCAGGAGCATGACAGCCTGGGGCTGAGTTTGGTGGCTGGCCACGTGCAGCAGGTTTCTTAGGTTCATGGAAGGTACCCGGGAAAGGCGTATCTGCTGTGTGCCAACTCTGCCTCCTCCTCCAGACCTGCCTTTTGCAGGGCGGTGCGGGGGGCTCCCAGTCAGTGCTGGGCCCAGGGGCCACCCTGGTACCCTCCACCAGGGACACCGTGGTCGGGTTGGTATTGAGCCAGCAGAGCTGTCCATGGTGCTCGGGGCCGCCTGCTCCCAGGCTCTCCAGCCCTCTGAGCGGTCTCCTGGCCCCCTGGGTTTTGTTTGTTTGATTTTTAGTCACAGAGTATTGAAATGGGAAGTCAAAGGATCCATCAGACTTTTGTGAGGGATGTTTTGTTCAGGTGCACTTCTTGTGGTCCTGCCTGAAAGAGGAGTCGGAGTTCTTGCCACAGCAGTGCGTCGGGATGGCAGAAGGAAGCTGGGCACACGGGGACAAGACTTGCCCGGCCCCACTGCTGGGAGAGCCCAGTCGTGGGGAATGATTGCAGGTGGCCAGGACTGCAGTAGGGTGAGGGGGACTTCTGGTGGGCGGGTATCTCCTTCGGGGGTCCAAGGTGGGCACATGCCATTATGAGAGTGTGAGATGTGCGAAGCACTCACTTTAAAGTGATAAATGGATGGTGGGTGATTTTTTTAAATCTAATTTCCCCCCAGGCAAAATGTGCCTTTTTTTTTTTCTTTTGGGTCACACCCAGCCATGCACAGGGGTTACTCCTGCCTCTGCACTCAGGAATTACTCCTGGCTGTGCTCAGGGGACCCTATGGGATGCTGGGAATTGAAGCCAGGTTGGCCACATGCAAGGCAAACACCCTGCCCACTGTGCTATCGCTCCAGCCCCTGTGCCTTATTTTTTGTTGTGGAAGGAGGGGGGTGGCCATGCCTGTTTCTGCTGCTAAGCAGCAAATGTCATTTAAGTCCTTGTGATTCTGCGTATGATCGCAAGGCCGCTTGGGACAGATGGCAGAGGGTCATGAAGAGTGGAAGTTCTGCAGCGCACCTGGGGCTGGAACAAGGGGAGAGGAGAGAGGAGCTGTGGGTGGGAGAGTGCTCAGCAGGGGAGAGCACGTGCCTGGCCTGCCAGGCCACAGGTCAGATCCTTGTCTCCAAGTTTTCCTCCCGTCCTCTAGAGCTGCTTCCTGGCCGTTTGCATTCGTGGATAGGGCTAGGGCAGAAACAAACTCTCATGTAGATGGTATTTTATTCAATGCAGTGGGCAGGTTTATTTTGGTTAGTTTTGTTTTTGTTTTGGGGCCACACCCAGTGATTGATGCGCAGGACTTACTCCTCGCTCTGCACCCTGGAGTCAGTCCTGGCTGTGCTTGGAGGGCCACACGGGGTAACCGGGATCGTTCCCAGATTGGCCACATGCAAAGCAAATGTCTTAACTGCTATGGCTCTGGCCCCACCATGGGCAGTTTTTAAACAGTATAACTGTTGCTGCTCAGCCTCTGTCTGGTTTGGGGGTCTTTGGCAGACCACCAATAGGAGAACATGACTCAGGTGTGTCATGGAGGCCTCCAGCCTCTTCCTCTCGGACTCGGGTGCTACTGTGGGCTAGCCCAGAGCACTGAGAGGGGGGTGCCTGGGAGTGCTGGACACCCCTGGAGGGTTTCAGCTCTGGCACCTCAGGGCTTCTCACAAGGGCACGAGTGTCCTCAGTGTCAGGGACTCTGCAGATGGGCAGTGTGCTGGGGTCACGGAGCCGGGACAGCTTGCTCCCTCGCGCTGCCCGCCCACCCTGCTCCTGTGCAGGACAGGCAGTGGCTGGTGGGGGCTGGGGGAGCTGCTCCCATGGAAGGCTGACGTCAGTGCCACCCTGGCGGTTTTCCTGGTGTTTCTCAGCCTCATGACCTCGTTAGTGCCCACCTGTCCCCTGGGCTGGTCGAGCCTGACCTGGAGCGGCACACTTTTCCCACCGGGCCTCCGCCTATATGTGAGGCCCAGATACCCCAACTCCTCACACGCACCCCCAGTCCCGAGCTGTCTCCAGCACATCTGTACCCCGAGTGCCTCCCTGTGTGAGTACGTCCCATGACTCGGGGCAACGCCAGGCGCGACCCCCTCACCTGCAGCCGCTTTCGGGGACCCTCGTGAGCTCCAGCCAGAGCCTGGGCTCCCTGCAAGCCTGTCTCCCCTGACCCCTGCCCCGCCCTGTACCTAGGTGAGTCTGAACAAGGTGGGCGAGTACTGGTGGAGTGCCATCCTGGAGGGCGAGGAGCACATCGACATCGAGAAGATCAACAAGGAGCGCTCCATGGCCACGGTGGACGATGAGGAGCACGCGGTGCTGGACAGGCTCACCTTCGACTACCACCAGAAGCTGCAGGGCAAACCGCAGAGCCACGAGCTGGTACGGGGCTGGACGCGGGCTGGGCGAGGCTGAGGCGGGCTGGGCGTGGGCCTGCTGCAGGGCTGGTGACGCAGCTGGGTACCAGCGGCTGCCCTCTGTGGGCGGGGGTGCCCACAGGCCACCTGGTGCCCACGCTGGGGTGCCGGTTCCACAGCTGATGGAGCCCAAGGGCTGCAGCGTCCCCTCCCCTGTGTGCTCTGTTCAGGTTTGGTCAGCGAAGCCCATGGGCAGAGCCTGTGACTGAGACATCCTGTCCCTGTGAAGGAGCGAGAGGCAGTGAGGGACAGTGGGGCCTGGCCATGGTGGGGGAGTGTGCACTGTGATCCCCCTTCCTGCTTGCCATAGTCCCCGGGTGCCTGTTCAGGGAAGAAAGGGTTGTGGTTCTCGGGTTAGTTCCGACCCGTGTCCCGGGAGCAGCAGGCATGGGCCTGGCGCTGTGTTGGTCAGAGGCCCCCGTGTGCCTTGGGATGACAGCGCAGCTGGGTCGGGAGAACACCTGTCTGCGCGCCCTAGGGTCCTGCCCAACCCACACCCAGGTCTGCCCCTGCCCAGGGAGTCCCCCGTCTACCTGGTGTGCCTGGACATCCCCTCGCTGGGGACGTCTGGGTTGCTTGTGGCTTGTCCCCTTGTCCACGGGCCAGGTTGGTGCCAGCATTCGATCGTCCTGCCGACTGCGCTTGGGGTGCCACCAGCGGGTTGGGGCCGGACCCCGTGGGTTCTGAGGGACCGTTCGGCCTAGGGGAGTCCCGGTACGGGGCTGGTCTCGGCCAGGAGGAGCCCTGAGAAGTGGCGGAGGCAGGGTGACCCACAGATCACTATGGTCTCTGGGGTGGGCTGGGGCCCCAGGGCAGCAGGCCCTGACACGGGCCCCGATGTGCAGCTGCCATCCGGGGGCCTGTGAAGGAGGGGCGCCGTCGCCTGCGGGCAGCCAGGGTGGGCTTTCCGAACCAGCTCCGTCCTGGTGTCCCTGTGCTGGGGGTTTGGGCAGGGCGTGGGGTGGCTCGTGCCCATCAGGCACTTGTGTTGACCATCGCTCAGCTCGGTTTGGCTTGAGGCTGGCCTGCCTGGGGACTGCATGTGGGTGGGTGTGGGTCAGTCCCACTGCTGGGAGGAAGGGAACTCAGTGACCACCCTGGGCAGATGCTCCCCTCACTGTCGGGACGGCAGCCCCGGCGAGCGGGGACAGGCAGGGAGACCTAGAGGTCCTACAGGCACCACACCACAGAGCCAGTCCTGCTCAGGCATGGCGGCCGGGCCCGCGTTAACCTTTGTCTGTTTTCTGTTTGTAGAAAGTCCATGAGATGCTGAAGAAGGGCTGGGACGCTGAGGGCTCGCCCTTCCGAGGCCAGCGCTTCGACCCGGCCATGTTCAACATCTCCCCTGGGGCTGTGCAGTTTTAGTGACGAAGGAGGCGAAGCCCTCGCCTGCAGGGAGCCCCCCGGCTCCCTGCCCTCCCGGGACTCAGGTCTCCTGGCCCTTCAGCCCCAGACTGCTCCGGAGGGGCCGGCGGGGATGCCCAGTGAGGAAGCTGGGGAAGGGGTCGCGGTCCCGCGCCTGTCTCCACTCTGCTCGCTGTCACACGGTCCCTGCTTGCTTTCCTTGTGCTTGGGGCGGGAGTGGCTCCTGCAGGGTCACTGCGGGGGTCCCGGCCCTGTGCCAGCCGGTGGGCTGGTCCCATGTGTGTCATGCCCCTGTGTCACTGTCGCCGCCTGTCATCTTGTCTTGGAACAGAAACGAGTCCTGCCTGTGGGGTCTGGGTGTTGGGAGAAAGTTCTGGCAACCATCTCGGGTGGCCTTCGCTCTCATCCAGGCAGACCTGGGGCCACCGAGCGGCTCCTCAGGAGCGTGTCACAGCAGCCGTTGTCCTCTGGTGGGGACCTGCACTCCCGCCGAACCCTGCTGCCCTCTGTCTGCCAGACAGGGAGGAGGAACCTGCCTGGCGGGATCAGCGGGAAATAAGATGACGAGAGGCAGCCCTGGGGAACCGGGTCTGGCAGCCGCGGGCACCCCCTGGTCTGCGGGCCGCCCGTGCTCAGCTGCCTCCGCCACCTCACGGGTTGCTGCGTGACGGGCGCCTTCTGGGGCTCTGGGGGCCCTGGGTCATTTGCCTTCTGTGCGTGTGGTTTTGTCGCTCTTGGTGTGTCCCGCCCTCCTGCCGTGACACACTGGTGGGGGCAGGGGTGCTGGTCCCATGCTGGCGGCTCAGCCTCCTTGGCTGGGCCTGCCTTCGGCCCCTTGCTGCTGCTGTGGCTGCCCGGAGCCTGTTTGCTCTCCCTAGGCACGGCAGCATGTCGGCCACCGAGCTCCAGCCGCCACCGTCCCAGGAGAGCAGCGCGCCCGCCTGTGACGTCACCCTGTTCCCAGTGTTGGTTTGCAATAAAATGTATTTAAGCATTGCTGGTGTGTGTGTGTGTGTGTGTGTGTGTGTGTGTGTGTGTGTGTGTGTGTGTCCTTGCTAGTCTCCCCCCTGCACTGGGAGAGAGAGAGTGTGTGCGCGCGTGAGTCCTTGCTGGTCTTTCCCCTGTACTGGGGGGGGGGGGGGGGGAGAGAGAGAGAGAGAGAGTGTGTGTGTGTGTGTGTGTGTGTGTGTGTGTGTCTCCTTGCTGGTCTCCCCCTGCACTGGAGTGTGTGTGTGTATGTTTGTGTGTCCTTGTTGGTCTCCCCCCTGCACTGGGAGTGTGTGGGTGTGTGGGTGTATGGTCCTTGCTGGTCTCCTCACCACACAGCTCTCACAAACCAACATGCTTTTGGTTGGGGAAACAAAAATCATTCTTGCCACTCACATCTGCTCACCAGTTCTGAGCCGCTCATGTACCCTGCTCTGGGTGCAGCTGGCACCCTACAGCCTCACCCACCCCGTCTAGGCCTGGGGAACATGGTGGAACTGGGTGTGTGGGAGGGGCGTCAACAGGACTTTAGCATATCTCCAGGCCTGTGCTCAGGCCGGTGCCCTGCTGCGGAAAGGTGCCTTCCTACTCTGACCCTGCATTGCGATGGTGGGAGAATGGCAGGGAGCAGGGCCCACTCCCCTGGTGGGCGCCTCCCGATGTGGTGGTGGAAGCTGACTGCCCCCCACCCCACCCCCAGTGGTGCTGATGCTGTGCGGAACCCAGTAGGGCTGATCTCGGCCCCATGGGCCTACAGGTGAGGCCATGTGGTTAAGGCTGGGAAGGACCTCGCCTGCCAGGCCTCGTCACTCTTCAAGGACCAAGGAGAAGGTGGCACATTACCAGCACACGTCGCCCCTTAGCAAGGCCACTAGTGGGGTTTTTATCGTATTCTTGATGACCAGGAGTTGTGCCCCTGCATTTAGCCTGAGGGACAGACAGTCTCTCCTCACCAATGCTCAAGGGTGTCTGGTCTGGTGGGGGTCCCATCTTACCTGCCTCAGCTCCACAGGAGCTTAGAGATTTGGGGATCTGACAGCCTCATGGGGACATGACGCCTCTGGGGTTTGGACCCAGGCCTCCCTGTCCCAGTAGGACCCCCTTCCCCCACTGCCACTATCCTCTGCCCTTCTGCTACCTGGGGATGCTCCCCGGGTGGATAATGGGACCGCCAAGTGTGTCTCTTCCACCACCCCCCTCCCCTTCAACCCTGGTTGGCTTTGAGCTGCTAACCAGGTGCCTGCCTTGGTACTGGCCGCAGCTACCGTGGGGCTCAGACCAGGAAGATGCCCTGGTTTCGTTCACACACCCCACACTGGTGGCAGGGGCCGGGGAGCTCATAGGGGCCCAGAGCAACTACAGAATAGGACTGGGGCAGGGGAGATGCTGTGGGCCAGGAGATCACCCGTCAGGACCATGAGTCCAAGATGCAGCAAGAAGGAACAACCCGTGTGCCGCAGCCCTACCTGGGAAGCTCTCCTGTTCCGCAGACGATGACTCAGTTGCGGCTCAGAACTATGCAGTGATCGCCGTGACAGGCTCCTAGTCTGCCGGGCACAAATTGCTGAGTCTCGGGTTATCGGCATCTGAGAACCTTGGCTGTGCGTGCAGGCTGGGACCTGAGGAGCTCATGCTTGAAAAAGTTTGGATGTGATCAGTGTCCCGAGCAGGACCCCTTCACATGCTGGTGTGGAGACTTGGGCCACAGGTGTCAACAGTGTGACCCCTGGCCCCATGCACCAGGGGCTGACTACTGGGTTTGGGAGTGGTGGGCAGAGCTCTGCACCCCCACAGAGGGACCGAGCTGCTTACCCAGTGGAGGGTGGTCTACACGCTGAGCCCACAGTCTGAGTCTAGGAGTTGATGCACTAGGGCCCAGACAGAACAACAGTCCCCAGGTGTGCGCACCCGCATCCACATCCCAGGTGTCACAGTGGTCCACAGGTGTGCACAGCCGCATCCACAGCCCAGATCTCACAACAGTTCCCAGGTGTGCACAGCCATAGGCCGTGAGGAGGGTGTGCGTGGAGAATAGAATGCTTTTTCCTGATTGAAACAGGAATTGGTCTATTGGAACCTGATGGGGTGTTCTGAGGCCATCAGCAAAGCTCATTCAAGTGCAGGAGGTACTGGAGCGCCGGAGGGAAGGAAGGACTGGACTGTGCTCACCACCAAGCACCCCACTCCGGGCACTGGCCCCAGGCTCCCTCTACTCAACCTCAGGTAGCCCTGATCCAGGGTATGACCTCAGTGCCCTGCAGCGGTCCTGGGGAGGCCCCAAATGGAGCAGAAAAGCAGAGTGGAGGGGAAATTAGAGTGAACGTGCCCCTGTGAGCCAGAAGACAGGAAATCGCCGTGGACATGAGCACAGGCACCTCTGGGTGCTAGGTTTATCACTGCCGTCTTACCTTGAGGACTGTGACTTCACAAGACTCTGCCCCACACTGCCAGTTTCTGTCAACCCTCAGCTCCTGCGGGGTCAGCGTCCCCAGGGATGAAGTTCTGGATATCTTGTCCTATGCCAAGAAATGGCCATCAAGTTTGCCCATCTTCCCATAGGATTGATTGTTTTTATGCCAAAACTGAAGTTTTGTGGTTTTTGGGGTTTTTTTTTTTGTTTTGTTTTTCTTCGGGGAGGGGTGTGTGTGTGTGCGCACACCCAGCGATGCTCAAGGGTTACTCCTAGCTCTGCACTCAGGAATTACTCCTTGTAGGGACCCAGGAGACCTTGAGGGATGCCAGGGATCAGACTCACTGGTCACGTTCAGAACTCATTGGTTCACCTACCCGCAGTACTATCATTCTGGCCCCCCCGAAACTGAAGTTTTACAAGTATATTCTAGCTAAAAGTTGTTGGGGTGGGGGCAGACAGATGAAATGGGATAAAGAACTTGACTTGCACATGGCGACTCAGATTTGATCCCTGCTACCACATCTAGCACCCTGAACCCTGCAGAAGTGATCCCTGAATTTAGAGCCCAGCGCACCACTGGACGCTGGAAAAAGGCTGGAAAGAACAGCTAAGGCATTGGCCTTGAATGACGCTGACCCTAGCTTAAAAAACTACGTTTGGCCCCATGAGCGCTGCCGGGGTTCACTGCTAAACACAAAGCAAGGAGTAGCCCCTGAGCACTGTCAGGTATCCCCCCCTACCCCCCGTAAGAGTCTTGCTGAACATGACATTTGCTAGTCATTTATCCCAGTCTCATTAGTCTTCATACTTTGATCAGACAAAAGTATATTGTTGATTTTTAAAATATAGTTTTAGAGTGAAGTTTATAGTCGATGTACAAAGTCACTAAGACACATCACGGCTGTCCATGTCACCTCTGGCCTGAACTCCCCCCCGGCCCCCACTCTCTGTTAGTTGATGGGCTTTTTGGTGGGGGGCCACATGCAGCAGTACTCAGCTGTTCCTCCTGCCTCTGCACTCAGGAATCACTCTTGGCCGTGCTCAGGGCACCCTGTGGGTTGCCGGGATTGGACCTGAGTCGGCCACCTGCAAGGCCAGCACCCTCCCGACCATCATCCCCGCTCCCCCCCTTGGAGCCCCCTATGGCACCATACATTCCAGACCCACACTCTCTGCTGACTTGGTCTGAAATGACTTGGTCTGCCTGTTCATTCCCCGCCCCCCAGCCTAGTGGGCAAAAGCTTTTAATGTCAGTGAGCTTGAATTGATTCGATTTTTATTTCAGTGGCAAAACAAAAAAATTCATGTGTAGTCTTAGAAAATCTTCCAAATCTTTTAGAAAAAGATTTTCTCTTCCCCTCTTCCCCCCCCCCCAAGCTTTATATTTTATATGTAAACACATGATGAAGTTAGAGTGAATTTTTGTGGCAAGTCTGAGGTTTAGGTTCTTTAATAGACTTTGTTTTGGTCTGTGCATGTTCACGCCCCAGAGCGCGTTCGGACGCCTGTGGCTGACGCTGGGAATGTAACTGCTGCTTCCCTTCTCATTTGCATGTTGGAACGAGCCTTTCCTGTCGACAGAGATCTTGCTGCAGGTGGTTGCCCTGCACCTGTGGGCCCGGTTTTATCTCCAGCACCACATGGAGTAAGCCCTGAACACAGCTGGGTGTGGCCCAGGCATAAAATTAAGATTTAAAATTATTAAGAATTGCACTAAGACCGCAAAGCTACAGAACCCAGTCGCCACCATGCTCGTGACCAGTCTTCAGTCTTGGGACAGGCCCCTCACGCATGAGAATGAGTCCACCAAAAAACTAAAGGAACGCATGCAGGTTTTGTGACTGAAATCTCCAGGCTCGCACAGAGTTGGAAGTGGGACCCCTCCACACATCTTCCTATGCTTCACACCCACAAACCACCTCCATGCCGTGTAAGCTTATTAATGGCCACAATCCAGAGACTCACAAATGATGCCTCCAGTCCTCAAAGTCACCAACTGGTTAAAAATTTACTGCAGCTAGCTCTAGCACCCTGTTTAAAATTTCAGAATTCCCGGAACATCTCATACTTTATGCCACTGTTACACCAAGAGTAGCACACCACATTTGATGGGGTGTAAGGTAGAAGACAGCCGATCTTGATTTTATATATTGTAACGACATGTTGGTGATCTCTTCTGGCTTAATGGCTACAAGGTGAGATACAACAATTTTCAAACACTTTCCTCTAAGGAAACCTCTTTGGATCATTTTTAGTCTACTATTCATAACAGGCAATACAAAAATTATTGAGCATCCGCCTTTGGGATAGGCTTGGGTGGTGGTGGGAAAATTCAAAATAATGGTAGTGGGAAGGTGTAATGGTGGTGGGATTGGTGTTGAAATATTGAATATAATATATTATTGTGAAAAACTTTTTTTCTTTTTGCTTTTTGGGTCACACCCAGTGATGCTCAGGGGTTACTCCTGGCTCTACACTCAGGAATTACCCCTGGTGGTGCTTGAGGGACCATATGGGACGCTGCAGATCGAACCCAGGTCGGCCGCCTGCAAAGCAAATCCCCTACCCATTGCTATCGCTCCAGCCCCTATTGTGAACAACTTTATAAAAATAAAATTTCACTAAGACACCAGAGCGATAGTATAGCGGGCGAGTACTTGCCTTGCACATGGCTAACCCTGGCACTCTCCTGTACCACGTATGGTTCCAACCCTTCAGGAGTGATTTGTGAGCACAGAGCCAGGAGTAAGCGCTGAGCACCATCAAGTGTGGGTCAAAAATTTTTTTCTTGTTAACTTAGAAAGAAATGACTTTTTGGGTGTTATTTTTCAACCCATGAGCATGATACATATTTAGACCTTTGGTCTCATATTAGCATTTTGTTATTCATAGAGATTTTGTACGTTTTGTAAAATACGTATCTAAGACTTTTGTCTTTTTTGTGTTCTTTGGGTTGATTGCAAATCGTATTGCAGCTTTTATTTTGGTTTTCTCTCTGTTCTTTGTAAACTTGCAAATTCCTGGGGATTCTGTTTTTTGCATAGTCCATCATGTCTTTTGCAAATAAAGAAACCTCTTCAAGCTGAAGGTCTTTCGTGTTTTTAATTTCCTCCCTGCAGTGGCTGGGCCTTCCAGTAGTTTCCTGAATAAGAGTGGTGAGAGCAGATTTTCTTCTTCGAGAACTCAGAGGGAAACCCTGTCTTTGCCCCACCGAGCAGGGGCTGCTGGCTTAGATTTTTGGTCGAGTCTCTTTACAAGGCTGAAGGAATTCATCTCTAGTTCTATGCTGAGAGTTTGCTGTGACTTCCCCCAGGTGAACAGATCTGAATTAGGGACACCCTGAGGATTAAGAAAGGGGCAGATGGGGTTGGAGGACAACACAGCAGGAGGGGTGCTTGCCTTGCAGGCAGCCGGCTTGGGTTCGATCCCCAACATCCCATATGGTCCTCCGAGCCTGCCAGGAGTAAACACTGAGCACTACCAGGTGTGGCCCCCCAGACAAAGCAAGGGAAGAGAGAGAGGAGCATGGGTCAGGGGGCTCAGCCTCATTGAGCACCTCAACTGTCCTCCACAATCAATATTTATTGTTTAGAAACATTATCATCAGGAGAGCACCATACTCTGGCCAGATGCTTAACTGTCCATCTGGACTAGACTCGGCCGCAGCTGGGCGCCTTAGCGTGTTAGCGTGAGCATCTTGGTTAACAGGCTTTCTCAAAGCAGGAGATTCTCCGGGAGAGGGAGCAGAGCCGAGGCCGCACCCTGGCTTGGAAGACCCCATAAACTGCCCGTCCTGTCCGTCTCCTTCATTAATCCCCAGTCAGCTGACAGCAGTTAGCCTGGGGCCAAACGGGGAGAAGACGCAATCCCAAAGATCCTTGATGACGTCAGATGTGACACTGCAGGAGAACAGGAGCCAGGGCCTGCGTTTGTGCCTTTTTTAGGACATGGCCTGGCAATGCTGGGCTGGAGGCCTGTTGGCCAGCCCTTCTGATCCCCGGTACACAACCAACTTTATTTCAGAAAGTTGTATTGGGGCATCACAGCACATGCAATTCACCCTTTAAGGCCTGCGGTTCAGAACTAGATGTTGGATATTTTCATCATACCCAAACACCCATCCGAAGGCACTTGTCATTCTCACCGCCACATCGCCTGGCGTATATCACTTGCTACTCTTATCTGTGCCATGCATAGCGTTGAGCACTACCCCATACCATATACAAACCAATCAAAATGGATCCACATGCTCACGGTTCACGCCGAGTGAGCTTAGGGGACCATATACAGTTCCAGGGGTCAAAGTGGGCTTGGCTGTGTGCAAGGCAAGAGCATTAACCAATGTTCTCTTCAGCCTGGTGTCAGCCTTAATAAAAGAACCAAAAGCATCATCTTGATAACGTCAGTTTAATAACAGCTTCCTACATGTGACGCCAAAGCACGAGCAACAAAAGGAGAAAATAGGCCAAATGGGCTTTACATTTAAAACTGGTACATCAAGAGATTTTTATCCAGAAAGTGGAAATATAACTCAGCGAAAATGAAAGAAAAGGATTTTTATAGCCAAAGTATAGGAAGAATTCCTACAACTTGGTAGCAAAAGACACTTAAACTGAAATGGGAGCCAAAGACTTCCATGGGCCTTTCTTCAAAGCAGAACGGTCAGTAGGCACCAGGAACCCCATCAGTCATGAGGAGCGGGTCATGCTCTGCCCAGGCCACCGTGGCTCTGCTCCTTTTCAGGCCGCGTGTTGCCCAGGATGTGAGGAGTTGATTTCTTGCTTGTGGCTGAAATGGGGCAGTACTTTGGGAGAGCATTTGGATGGAGCCTCAAAATGTGGGGACCACGGGGTCGGAGAGAGTATGGCAGGAAGGGCGCTTGCCTTGCACACAGAATACCTGGGTTTGATCCCCAGCACCCCATATCGTCCTCCAAGTCCCTCTGGAAGTGACTCCTGAGTCCAAAGCCAGGAGTAAGCCCTGAACATAACCAGGTGTGTCCCCCAAATAAAAATGAAACCACGGCTGTTCTATGATCTGGCAACTCCGTTCCTGCACCTGTGCTAGGTGAGTTGGAAGCAGGGACTCAGGCTGAGCCTGGCCATCTTCCTGGCAGCTCTCGTGTGTTAGCCAGAGTCTAGATGTCCGTCAACGGGGGGAGCAAATGTGGCCTGCACTTAAGAGAAGCCGAGGCATTCAGACAGGGATGAGTTTCTGATATGCGCCCCTCCTGATTGGTTTGAAAACACGCTCAGGGAAATGAAGCAGACACACCAGAACACGTAGAATGATTCTGCTGCTCTGAAACTCAGGGTAGACGCGTCCGTAGCCGAAATAAAGCAGGTGCGGGGAGAGAGAAGTTGCCGAATGATTTCAGAGTTTCTCTTTGTGGGACTGGGTGCCCTCGAGCTGTATTTAAGACCCAGATCCTAGACTTGGCTATAAGCGTCTAGCCATGGGGGCCTGAGGGTTTGGTGCTGGAGGCCACAAGAGTCGCCTGCTCAGGAAGCCCCATGGTGGGGACTGAACTTGGGACCTAGCGAATGCCTGAAGTGAGTGTACCTGCCCTTAGAATGATCTCAGCCCCGTAGAGTTTCTTTGTGGACAGATGGAAAAGTCTCAGAAATAGATGATGGGGATTATCACACGCATCCTCTGTGTGCTTCATGCTTCTGTACATACACCTAAACACGGCTGAGGAGCCGTTCCATTACATGGATCTTTCATGGCAAAGAAAGTTTCACTGTGGTATTTTGGCTCCAGGAGATTGACTGCTTAGACAAGTAAACTGGCCTCTCTGTACCTCAGTTTCCACATCTATATACTGGGACAGGCATAGTTCCCATCTCAGGAGTCTGCTGTAAAATTCCAGTAACACAGGAGCGAACTCTTGAGCACAAGCATGGCACACGCTCAGGGTTGCATGCAGGGCTCCATAGGATAACACTGTTCTGTCCTTCCTGCATAGCCTCAGGAATAGTTGATAGTTTATTGATAGTTTATTGGACTATCAAATAAGAGAAAAGAGAAAAACACCTTGAGGTATTTTGCCTGGGGCAGCCAGGAAGGGCTTTAGGTGAGCCCTTTCAGGTGAGCCCTCAGGAAGGGCTTTCTTACGTTGATTTTGCTACCTGACTGGGTGGAGTGTCAGCCCAGACTGCAGGAGGTTGAGAGGCAAGAAGGCTGGAGAGAGAGCAGGGCGGCAAGATGGAGCTCGGAGAGACTAGCAAGGGGAACACGTGCTTGAGAGAACCTAGGTCCTCCAGATAATATAAATTTCTCCTGTGGGATAAACTTCTTGTAATAAACTGCTACGAAGATCAACTGTCTCTACCTTCATCTCTACCTTCATCTGCCCTTGGCCAACAGCCGTCCTGATCCAGGCCACACACAGTGGCTCAAGAGCACCCAACGCGGGCGGTGAGACAGCCGTTCAGAGAGCCTGTGAACACACAACCTTCAGCGTGTTTAGTTTTTTACAGGTCCATTATCATGCCACCTGTTCCCTTCAGGTTTTTTTCAGCCTTTTCCCAACCATGGTCTCTTCTGGTCTTTCTTTCCTGTTCCTGCCTTTGTCCGTCTCATGCCTTGGTCCCCAGTTTGAGATTTTTAGCTGTGCCTGCCTTTGGGAGGCCCCGTTGAGAAGGGCTGATCTAAACAAACACTAATTCTGTGTTCTCTGTAAGAGGGACCCTTACAACTAGAGCAAGGGTAAGAGCACCTAAATCAAACTGAAGGCAGCAGAGAGCTGTGGGTAGCTTGGAATTGAGGTCTGCCCCCCAAGGGAGAGAACTGGAAGAGGTGGGCCAGAATGGCAGAACATTCGCCCCCCCCACCCCCACAATCTCCCGTGTCTGTCAGTTACTATTGTAGACCAGGACGGTGAGCACAGGGCTCCTGGGAGCAAGGGGTCAGCAGAGTGTCCAGAAAGTGTGCAGAGAAGGGGAATCCATTCTGGTGTTGATACCGGGCTCGGGCCAGAGCCCCACGCACAGCTATTCTCCTAGAAACATTTGCCTGCTGTTCTCCTGGCGAGGGCCTGAGCGATAGCACAGCAGGGAGGCGTGCTTGCCTTCCATGTGGCCTTCCTCAGTTGGATTCCCAGCATCCCATACAGGTCCCGAGTCTGTCAGGAGTGATCCCTGAGTGCGGAACCAGGAGTAAGCCTGCGGGTGTGGCCCCCAAACCAAAACAAACCAGAAAAAGGCACGCAGCAAGCTCATGCAGTCAGAAGCTAAGTAGAGTTTTCAGCAATTTCATGATTTTGACAAGATGAAACTGGGAGTCTAGGATCTGAGTTGGGGCCAAGAGAGAGCTCTGAAGCACACAACAGGAAAGAGGCCATGGACCTGCAATGTGAGAGGACAAAGCTGTCCACCCAGACTCCAGCCTGCAGCTGTCCAAGTGGACACACCCGAGGAAAAGTGGGATTAGGAGCCCGAGAGTACAGTGGGGAGGGTACATACCTTGCATACACCCAGTGCTGGATTCAAACTCAGCACCGCCTCGGGTCGTCCCAGCCTGTCTGAAGGGATACCTAGCACAGAGTGAGTGAGCCCTGGGCAATGCCACGGGTGGCCCCAAAATATAAATATGATAATGATGATGATGATGATGATGATGATGAATAAAAGAAAAAAACGTGGAAGTACCCAGAGCCTCACTGATTGCCTTGGACGCTAACATTCAGTAATAAATTGCTAGGCATACCAAGAAAAAAAAAAGGTAGGAAAAAGTTCTCAGATGACATAGATACTGGAGTCATCAGACATAGATATTAAATGTTATTATTTTTACACTAGGTAAGATGGAGAATTTCACCGGGGGGAGAAACACATTTGAGAGCCGGGAACACAGTAACACACTGAGCCAGCCCGGTGCTGGGAGCGCCCAGAGCACAGGGCAGCGGAGCAGGGGGCTGGCCACGAGGACAGCAGTGGGGCTCTGGCCAGTGGCAGGCACATGCCAGGCTCCACACAGCTGCTGAGCACTGCCAGGAGAGCCCCCACCCCTCAAAAGGAGACATGAGAGTTGGCAAACATTAAGTCTGATATATGGAGATGTCAAGAAAGATGGACAATACAGAAAAGTGTCGCCCCCTGCCCCCTTCCCCGGGGTGTCTGCAGAGCCTGAGAGAAGAGGACATGCACAGGACTGAGTGCTCGGTGGGTTTCGGGGAATGGGGATGTGGGCGGAGACCCCTGCTGTCTCCTGGGCATGAGGCCAAAGCTCCTGTTCCACCCCTGCACCAAGGTGACCCTGGATGCTCTGTGCCTCAAGCAGTTTCCACAGAATCACTGTGTCGTGTGGATGCATCACAGACAAGCACAGCCCTGTGAGCACTATGCAAGGGCCGGACTCAAGAGTCACCTGTGTACACCCCCATGGAGTGTGCACAGGTGACAGAATCAGAGAGAGAGGGAAAGGTGGGCAGGAAAAGAACCCAATCTGGGCTGGAGCGACAATACAGCCAGTAGGGTGTTCCCCTGACTGACCTCCAGCACCTCATGCCGTCCTGAGCCCCCAGCAGTGATCCTTGGGCTCAGAGCAAGGAGTAAGCCCTCAGCACTGCCTGCTCTGGCCCCAAAACCAAAGTCCTTTTTTGCTTCAAACACACACACACACACACACACACACACACACACACACACACAACCAAGTCTTCAGTTAAAGACTTCCCAGATAGGAAGATGGAGATTCAGGAAGGAATAGAGAGAGGAATAAAAAGGGTAAATCTAAATGCATCTGACTCCGGGAAACCTGCTGTCAGGTATAGTCAAACAGATGCAAACCAACAAAGGAATAGGAAGGGTAAGAGGGAAGGGACTATCAAAGAAATCCCAATTTATAGTAGACTAGCATGACTAAAGATTGTCCTCAAGGATGACCAAGCTCAGAATAGTGAATGAACATAAATAGTCATTAAAACAAGAGTAAAGGAACGTAGGTTAAAAGATTAATAAAGGAGGCTTTCTGCTTTCTGTGGCTTAAGCCAGTGATCCCAGAGACTCGGAAACAGATCTTGGGACCCAGCGGCTTTTGGCAGAAATCCCTCCAGATTTAATGATTAAGATTCCAGAATGGCCACGCGACATTATATGTTATTCATAATCAGCAACAGAAAGCAAATTGTCTAATGTTGCCTTTCGGCAGATATGAGTGTTGGGATAAAATCCCAAATAATAATGGTGGGTCTGATGTTGAAATATTGAATGTAATCAAAGTAGAGAGAGAGAGAGAGTAATGTGGAAATCATCTGCCATAGAGGTAGGAGGAGGGTCTGGGATGGGGGGTATACTGGGGGTTTTGGTGGTGGAAAATGTGCACTGGTGAAGGGACGGGTGTTTCATCATTGTATGACCGAGACTTAAACCCAAAAGCTTTGTAACGGCTCTCACAGTGATTCAATAAATACATTTATAAAAAAAAAAGTAATGCAAGTAACATAATTAATATAAGAATACAAATGCTGTTTTGAAATACCTTTGGGGTAGATGTTAGAAATCAATAAAAAAATTTTAAGTATAAAAAAAGATTAATAAGGGATGGGGGCTGGAGTGATAGCACAGTGGGTAGGGCATTTGCCTTGTACACAGCCGACCTGGGTTCGATTCCTCCGCCCCTCTTGGAGAGCCTGACAAGCTATCAGGAGTATCCTGCCCACACGGCAGAGCCTGGCAAGCTCCCGTGGCGTATTCGACATGCCAAAAACAGTAACAAGTCTCACAATGGAGACGTTACAGGTGCCCACTTGAGCAAATTAATGAACAATGGGAGGACAGTGCTGCATTGCTAAAGTAAGTACATTAAGAATATATGTATTAAATAGTCCTGTAAAATATGAAGACTGAGTCAAACCAAAATACAACTGTTTCCTAAAAAGGCACATTTTGGTTTTTGATTAAATTTAAAAATTTTTTAAATTGAATCACCATGACTTACAAGGAAGTTTGTGGCTGGGTTTCAGTCCTACAGCGTTCCAGCACCCATCCTGCACCAGTGCACATTTCCCACCACCAGTGTTCTCAGTTCCCTCCCGCCAACACCCCCCCCCCCACAACCTGCCTCTATGGAAGGCGCTTCTCTCTCATTTTTCTTTTTTCCTTTTAGACACTGGTTTGCAATACTGTTACTGGAAGAGTATCATGCATATCCCTTTACCTGCTTTCAATTACAGAATGATCATTTCGAACTATTATTGTTGTAGTGCTCCCTTCTCTATCCTAACTGCCCCCCTCCCCGCATTTGTGGCAAGCTGCTGAGAGTATCCCACCCACACAGCAGAGCCTGGAAAGAGTAACAATAGCGGGCCTCATCCCCCTGACCCTGAAAGAGCCTCCAACACGGCAGCGTTGGGAAAGACGAGTAAGGCGAGGCTGCTAAAATCTCAGGGCTGGGATGAATGGAGATGTCACTGGTGCCCGCTGGAGTAAATCGATGAACAATGGATGACAGTGACAGTGATACAGTGAAGGTAACCAAAGATGGACATGATAAATGGTGTAGTCACCAGGAATATTCAACAGTTAAATTGTATAATGGGCTGGAGAGAGAGTGCAGTGGGTTAGAAACTTATCTTGTATGCAGCAAATCTGGGTTCTGTCCCCGGCATCCCGTATGGTCAGCACCACCAGGAGAGATCCCTAGTGTGGAACCAGGAGGAACACCTGAGCACAGCTGATGTGGCCCCAAACCAAAATTAAATGGAATGGTATCCAATGTAAGCTAGAGAAACAGAGACACCAGCAAAATTGTATAAACCAGTAATTTCAAAATATAACATTTAAAGATAAAAAACGTGGCAGCTACAGTGGGAGACATGATAGAGTGGAAGACTTAGACATGCGAGAGAATAAATAGAACAAAAACTCAGTAAAGAGCCTTGGGTGTGGTCCCAGTAGGTGGGGAGCACAGCTTTGCCTGCACGGCCCGAGCACTGCTCGGGAGAACCTGGTGACTCCCAGACAACACTTGCCTCAGGTGCCCCAGCACTGCCAGGAGTGCCATCCCCCAAATCCCACAAAAGAAAAAAATAAAGACCCCCTCCATAAGATGGTTAGCAAATAGCATATTTGACATAAATAGAAAATCATATTTGATAATGACAGTGTATACTATTTTTATATAAAGAACATTGCAAAATTAATCATATGGTTGAGACATAAGCCTCAACACATTTGAAAAGATTAGAATTCGGGGGCTTTAAACCCTAGTACAACGGGGAAGGCACTTACCTTACATGTGGCTGAGCTGAGTTTGATCCCCAGCACCCCATATGGTTCCCGAGGCCTGCCAGGAGTGATCCCTGAGTGCAGAGCTAGGAGTAAGCCCTGAGCACCACTGAGTGTGACCCCTCCAAAACAAAAATAAATAAATTCATTCCAGGGATTGGAGCCTTCCAGGTGTCTGCCCCATTTTGGTCCCAGGCACCCCAGCCCACCAGGAGTGACTCCTGAGTGTGGATGCATGATTAAGTTCTGAGCAGGGCCAGGTATGGCCCCCCAAAAACAGATTAGAGTTGGGCTAGAGAGAGAGTACAGCGGTTAAGGTGCTTGCCTTGCCTGTAGCCAATTCAGAGTCAATACCTGGTTCCAGTTCTGTCACCACATGGTCCCTCAGCAACCCAGATCACAGAGCCAAGAGTAGCCCTGAGCACCACTGAGAGTAGCCTGAAAGCCAGCACAACAAAGAGATGGGAAGGACTATTCAGGTCATGTTCTGGAAATAAAAGAAAACTGCTATCAACAAACTGAGTCTGCAGGGCCTGAGAGATGGGAGGGGGCTTCTGTCTCAGCACACAGCCCCCAGCCTCCCCAGCAGTGATCACCAAGCACAGAGAAGGAGTAATCCCTGAGCACTGTGGGCAATGTCTTCCCCAAAGAAAGACAAACAAGACCCTTTCTTTGTAGCAGACTATTCTGATTCCCCGAATGCCGAGAGTGGGAAAGCCACAAACAGATGCCTGTCTTCGGAAACTCCTAAGCTCATTCGCCACTGTGGTTTGGTGCGAACCTCAGACAATCAGAAGCTAACGTCCAAGCTTGCAAAGCTATGCAGAGAAGCGATAAAGGAAGACCTCAAAGAGAGAAGAGCAGCAGTGCTGGACAATGCGACAGAAGCCGGGAAAAGCATTCGCAATGCCCACCTGTCCTTCGCCAACTACAGGACCAACATGACTGCCCTCCAACGTCCTGATGGATCTATAACATCTTCCAGAAGGGCAATGGAGAAAATTATCCACTTCTACTCGGATCTCTTTGATAGCCACGTCCACCTGCCCACATACCAAGTTCCGCAGGATGGATACGTCATTCCCAACATTCTCCTTTCCGAAATCCGACACGCCATTTCATCAGTAAAGAAGCATACAGCACCTGGTCCAGACAAGGTCAGACCTGAACACTTAAAGAATCTGCCGCCAGTACTCGTCAATACACTGGCTCGGCTCTTCACATGCTACCTGTCTGAATGCAAGGTTCTGTCCCGATGGAAAACCAGCAGGACCGTTCTGTTATACAAGAAGGGAGACATCCACGACATCGGTAACTATTGCCCAATCTGCCTGTTGCCCATTGTGTACAAGTTGTTCACTTGAGTCATCCTGAGT
Organism: Sorex fumeus; assembly: GCF_029834395.1. Lineage (NCBI taxonomy): Eukaryota > Metazoa > Chordata > Mammalia > Eulipotyphla > Soricidae > Sorex > Sorex fumeus. The sequence continues at coordinate 14,565,197 of NW_026606077.1, read as the reverse complement.
AGAATAGGCAGAACACTAGACGAAGGACAACGATGTGAGCAAGCCGGGTTCCAAAAGGGATTCAGCACGATGGACGATGTTCACACGTTGACCAGTTTCAGTCCCAGCACCAGCGTCCCCAGTTTCCATGCCATCACCCCCACCCCAGCCCCAACCTGCCTCTGTGTTCCATGGCAGTCTCTCTCTCTCTCCCCCCC